>NC_077234.1:210601800-211201800 GCF_027887165.1 Monodelphis domestica
AGGTAGGAAATGGAACATCAATTCTGAGAATAGCTAGTGGGCCCATTTGAATGGAACATAATGGGAAAGATACCTTTGTAAAAGACCTTAACTTCCAGACTGAGGAATTTGTATTTTGTCCCAAAGAAAATAGGAACCTACTAACATTTTTAAGAAGTAGATTTCAGCGAATGGGTGGAAGTAACAAATTTTGGTTAACCATAATTAATAAGCTGATGATTCTTTTCATGTAGGGCAGCTTATTTTGTATGAGGCAGCTAGGTGGCACAGTGAATAGAGCTCTGGATCTGGAGCCCAGACAACTTGAGTTCAGATCCAGCTTCAGATACTTAGTAGCAATATAATCCTGGTCAAGTCAAATAATCTTTTTGCCTCAGTTTCCTCATCTGTAAAATGGGAATGATATTAGCATCTAGCCCCCCCTGCTTCCCCTTCCCCCTGGTTGTCATGAGGACCAAATGAGATAATAATTGTAAAACGTTTAGTACACTTCCTGCATGTAGTAAGGGCTATATAAATGCTAGTTGTCATTGTTATTAGTAGAGGTGTCCAATACTGTGGTATCATCTGAGGTCTTAAAACAGAGAATGGAAGACTGTGAACTATTTTTTGAGAATATTAATCGATCTGACCCAAGGTTAGACTAAATACTCTTTGAGGTTCCCTTCCATAACTAGGATAGTATTTGAGAAGAGCTGAAGCTATTATTTCATTGGGAAATGAAGAGAAATCATGGTATGGAAACTCCATTGATGAAGATCAACAACTGTATTGTATAGGCTTAAGCACTTAACAGAATGATCCCTCTCCCATTGTGGGAATTATGTTCCAGAGACCCCCATGTAGGTGACAATCCACGAAATAGGGACATTTCATATTTATTTTATTATTTATATATATTTTAAGACTTTATAAACCCTACTCTCCTAGAAACCTTTTCCACATTCTTTATTAAGCTATAGTCACTGAGCCAATCAGCACTCAGGATACAGAACACAGCATTGTGGTTGGTCACCTTTCGTTCCATCAGCAAATAGTGCCACAATAAGTGTAAATCCGCAATACAGAATTATATATATATAATAAACTCAAATTAATAGTATTCTTTTGTATATAGTTTTAAGAAAATTGCATCCATCCAAGAATTTGAAACACTTTCAACCATTCAGATGTTTAATAGTCTAAGTATGATCTAGAAAAATTTAACTTCAAGTAATCATTTCATGTACTATTTGTTAAAAATTAAAATGCAGCTATAAAACATCTTTATAATAAGCATGGCTTAATGGGTTTTCCTATTTTTAATTTGTCACCTTAGAAAAACAAAGCTTTTTTTTGTTCTACACATATTTCATAAGATTTTCTCTATAACTAGAATTTTCCTTATAATTACCTAGGCAGCAGGGTTTTTTCCTTCTCAATTGTTAGATGAATACTTTGCTTCAATTTCTTAAAACAATTGTGATAAACATTTTTTGCTAAAGTTGAGCCCAAGCCTGAGTATAAGTATGTATTTTCTTACATTTGCATTTTATAACAATGTCATATAACATGTAAGTATAGTATAATATTAACCATCATGACAACCATACTATCCTAATCATAGAAACATCTTTTCATGGTAATTTTCATAAACCATATCATTTTCAGTGGGAACTAAAAAGCAAATTTTTACCCTTCCCTAAATTGTCACATCATTTATTATGTAAAGAAAGAAAATTTGAGGTTCTAAGACAAGAATATGTTAAGCATATAAAATAGGGATCATCTGGGGGATAATAGGTGTGCTGAGGAAATATTTTTAGGAGAAAGATAAAAGTCATATAGCTATTTGATAAGAGATAAGAAGGGATGTTGAGATGTAAAAGTGTTGGCTTTTGGCACTACTATGGAATGGAAAAGGTATGCAAACTGAAGAGTACAGTTTTTTTAGCTAAGGGATCCTTTGCTATCCAAATTTTAGAACTAGAGGTACACTTTTAAATTTTAGCAAAAACATTTCTATCGTATCTGTTTTAAGGCAGAATATTCTCCTAGCAGTTGAGAAGAAAAAAAATACAGTTTTGGGAAATTATGAGGAAAATTCTGGCCATAAAAAATAGGACATTTTGAAACAATATCAAACTTCTAGGAAAAGCCTACATTATTATTTTTTGTGGTTTTCTTCAGAGTCTAATTTTGGCCTTTGACTTAGACTGAATTTCTATCAAAATGAGCAAGTTCCCTAATTTCATCCTGGATCCCCATGATTTATGCAATTGATTTATTAGAATGGAAATCTTGTTTTAGTAAGAAGTAATAAATTAGTCACTATTCCTCATTTTCATTGCTTTTGTCAAAGAAATACAATAAAAAGACTCATGGTGGATATAAGTAGGCTGCTGCATATTATAAAACACTTGGATTTAATACATAGCATGGAAGACCTCATCAAAGGGATGTATGATCAGAAAAGAAACTGGGTTTGGAAATCAGATGTACAGCCTGATTCCTACACTAGTGCCAACCAAATAAGGAAAGTACCAAAAGAAGGCCTCTTGTGCTTTTAAGAAGCCAAATTGTGTATCTTGACTCTTTCATTTTACAGATGAGGTAGGTATGGTGTTACAGGAGAATGAACAGGAGTTCTGAAGTTAGAGAACTTAGGTATCAGTCCTAATTCTGGAGCTCACTACCCATGTGACTTTAGGCAGTCCTGTGGGTCTGAGTTTCCTCATCTATAAAATGAGGGAGTTATATTCTTAGATATAGCATCTGAGATCCCTTCCAGTTCAAGATCTGTGAAATTGAAATGAAGAAATGAAGTCATATGTCCATAAGTCACAGAAAATTCATAAAAAGTATAATCATCTCAGACTGTTAGAAGTAGTGAGATAACTATAAGCTTTCTAATCATGATCCCATTTCTTGGTAGCTCTTATGAATGACACTAGAAACATTAATTACTTATATGCTTAATTCTGTATATATTAATCTTTATAGATGAGTTTATCTACACTTATATTCTAGATTGGTTTGAAGAAAAGTTTGAAAGTCATTAAAATGGGGCACAACTAGATAAATCCTATTTCTCCCATCATAGGGCAACACTGTCAAAAATAATTTCATATTATGGCATTTGTTATGATCTGATCCTGTCTCAGAACCACCTATCTTGTAATTTGGGTTTGATATTGCAACAAAATGAGATATTCCTGACTCAAATGCATTTACTCAAAAGAGATTTACTTAACTATAGCAGAAGACATATACAATAAGAATAGGCATTGAGGACATCTTGAGTTGATTCACCTGAGCAAAGCTCCCTTACCTGGATTACCTATTATGATTAACAAGCCAAGAACCAGAGTGCCCCCTAGATTTAACATGACTACTTTATAATCATATGATCCAGAAGTGATATTAACAGCCTGAATATTTAATTCCCTGAACCAGCCAAAACTCTAGGATGGTCTTAATACCTTTTAAGCTAAAATTAGGCTAATTCTTATTGGGAGAAGGATTTTTATAGTGTAATAGATAGCATTATTAGGAGAATTATGGTAATAGAGAAGTGTTAGAGGCAGTTCCCAAAGTTCCAAGCCTCTTGCTTTTTCAGGCTGATCCATCTTGTATTTCCATTTCCTCCGTTACAATAGTGCTCCTATCACAGTAATACTCTTATTATTAACTTCAGTCAGACATTTCTTTCCCACTGTTAAATATCTAAGGAAAAAAAAACAGGAACAAGAAATTGAGTATAACTTCTTTAATTTTAGAAGCCAAATCTTCTTGGTTAAGCAATAGTGTTCATTTAGAAGATTTTGACTCATACCTACTTTGAATCTTCTCAAAACATGCATCTCTAAAAAACAAACAAACAAACAAACAAAAAAACCCCAAAAGGCATCTCTACATTTGGTCTTAATAACATTCTTGGATTCTGTATAAGTGCATGACACATGAAGATCTATAATAACTTTGAAACATTATCTACTTAATGCTTTTAAAAAACTATGCCCAGTTAGTGTGCTTTATGTTCTAATTTTATTTAAAAATGGGTTTGTTGCATATTAATCTTAGCTGTATCTTCAAATATATTTCAGCCATATATAATTGTTACTTAACATGGTTCTTTGAACAAATATATTTGAGTGCCCACTGTGGTATTTTAAGCAATGCAAAAATGAATAATAAAGATCATCAAAAAGCCTGCAATGTAGTGGGAGAGGTATCATGTACATAACAACTATAATATGAGGAAGAATGTGATATGTGCAACCAGAATAGTACTATCGGAATTCAGAGGAAGTAAAGAGCATTTATGATTGAATTGGGTTCAAGGAAGACTTTGAGGAAGAAGTAGCATTTGAACCAAGCCTTAAAAAATGGTTAGAATTTATATAACTAGGGATTTGGGGGCAGAAAGTATTCTAGGCAGAAAAAAAATTGGAGCAAAGAGTATGTGAAACAAATGTAACCTCCTTAAGAGGGTAGAGATTCCTCCTTCCTTCCTTCCTTCCTTCCTTCCTCCCTCCCTCCCTCCCTCCCTCCCTCCTTTCCTCCCTCCCTTCCTCCCTCCCTCTCTCCCTCTTCCTCCCTCCCTCCCTCCTTCCTTTCTTCCTCCCTCCCTCCTTTCCTTCCTTCCTTCCTTCCTTCTTCCGTCACTCCTTCCTTCCTTCTCTGAGGCAAGATTTGAATCCATATCTTCCTGATTCCAAGACCAATTATTCATCCTCTACCTGTATATATGTGTATATATATATCATAGAGTCTATACTATACTGTATCTGTAAATTTCAAAACTATTCCACCCTAATCAGACCATTCTTTAGAAGATCTGATTTAGCTATTTCCTGATCAATAACAATAGAGATACTTGGAATAACAGAATCAGGTCTTGGAGACTACATTTCTCCTTTTTAGTTTAACAAGATTGGGAAGGTTTGCATCAAACTCAAGATTTAATTATCTGAGAAAATGGCCTTCAACAGACATGTGCAAAAAAAAGGACAGACCTCTGAGCTGTTCTAAGTCAAGCTTGAGCCACCATTGGCACATGTGAGACGTAGGAAGTGAGGTAGAGAACAGCCTCTGGTGTTCTCATGACTTCCTGTGGAGAGGGCTAGAGTTGAGTTGGATCCTGGAGCTTGAGCTTGGAGGAGCCCCGCAGATAGCTTTCCTTCAGACTGGTCACATGAATGATAAGGACTGACCCCTTTCTCTGCCTTGGCTCTCTAGGGCCTTAAACTCCCGCTTTGGCACAGCCTGAGCCAGAGCAGTTTTTGAGTTAAACCCTTTCCTTCTCTCCCTCTCTCTCTCTTCCTCTAATATTTTCTTTTTCCTGTTGTGATTAAATCACCATAAAATTTGGCAGCTGACTTGGGTATTTTATCATTTGGGATTTCCCTTGGCTACCACTTAAATTTATATTTTTTTCAGTCTCAACCATAATTTCACCCTTTACATATCTTCAGATACTCATATAATTTGTTCTTGTTCATTTATTTCAGTTGTGTGTGATTCTTTGTGACCCCATTTTGAGGTTTTCTTGGCAAAAATACTGGAGTGGTTTGCCACTTCCTTCTCCAGCTCATTTTACAGGCAATGAAACCGAAGCAAACATGTTTAAGTGACTTAGTACCCGGGGGCATATAGCTAGTATCCAAAGCTGAATTTGAACTTGGGTCTTTTTTTTAAACCCTTACCTTCCATCTTAGAATCAATACTGTGTATTGGCTTCAAGGCAGAAGAGTGGTAAGGGCTAGGCAATGGGGGTTAGGTGACTTGCCCAGGGTCACACAGCTGGGAAGTGTCTGAGGCCAGATTTGAACCTAGGACCTCCCATCTCTAGGCCTGGCTCTTAATCCACTGAACTACCCAGCTGCCCCCAAAAACTTTGGTTTTTTTTGACTCTGGGCCTGGCACTCTACTGCCCACTTCACTTCCCAGTTACATAATATACATTCTATATTTAGAGGAGAGCTTGATCAATTCGATGAGGGTTACAGGAGGTGAGCCTCTGTACTTGGGAAGGTTGGAGAGGTTCCTCATTTTTCTCTGCTATACTTGAAAGGGTTCCCCATCCTTTTTTTTTTTAATACTCTCTCTTTTTACTAGGTTTTTGTGATGCTCCTCTCTCTCTTGGTTCTTCTAGTTTTATGTACCTCATTTTTCATTGCCAATTTGTCCTATTCCCTGCCCCTGGTTTTGGGTGTTCACCCAGGCATTTTTCTGGGTTTCCTCTCTAATACTCTCTTATTTGATTTTATATTTCTCTTTAGTTTAGTTATCATCTCTGTGTAGATGAGTCATGGATCCATATGCTCACCTAATTTATAAACATTTTTAAACTATCTTCAGACTTCACCTAGATTTTACCCTGTATTCTTCCTTTTTTTCTCCTCTCAGAAAGATACTCATAAAAAAGAATTTAAAAAAAATTAAAACCCTTTCTGTCTTAGTGACAACTCTTAAAAAGGCAAGGGCTAGGCAAATAGATTTAAGTGACATACCTAGGGTCCTACAACTAGGATAAAAATTTTTTTTAATTTTATTTTTATTTACTTTACTTTACTTTATTTATTTACTTTATTTACTTTTCTTTATTTCTCTAGTGCTTAGCACACAGAAGATAGTTAATAAATATTTATTGGCTGATGTGTATGGAACCTTTTTGTCAGTGACCTCCTTGTTATATGTGCCTATCAGTGGAATTTTTGGGTCAAAGGCTTTTTAGTAACTGCATCTTGTATTCTAGGATACAACTCCATCATTCATTAGTATGCCTGTTTCTCTCTTCAACATCGACAATTTCTATCTTTTGCCATTTTTGCCAGTTTGCTAACTGTAAGGTAGAACTTCAGAATTCTTTTGATTTGTTTGTTTTGTTAGTAACTTGAAGTAGTTTTTTTTATATGATTGTTAATATTTTGCAGTTCTTTCAAGTTATCATTTGATTGCTTATTGGGGAATGGCATTTAGTCTTAAATATTTCAATTAGTTGTCTATACATCTTGGACAGCAGAACCATAGCAAAGATTTTTGATAGTTTTTTTCCCCTCAAACCCACCACTTCCCTTCTTATCCTAGATACATTTTGTTTGTTAAAAGTTTTTCAATTTCATGTAATCAAAACTATTTTATCTAATTGACTCAATTTTCTTTAGTTAAGAATTTGTTCCCTACCCATAACTGTGAAAGGTATAATTTGTTTTCTTACTTTTTAATAATATAATCTTTATATTCAAGTCACATATTCATTTTTAATTTATTGTGGAATGTGGTGTAAGTGGTGGTCTGATTTCTTCCAGATTGCTTTCTATTTCTCCCAGCAGTTCTCAATTAGAGAGTTCTTTCCAAGGTGATTTAGGTTTATAAAACACTGAGTCCAACTCTGGTTTTTCTCCTAAGTCTATTTCTGAAGTACTTTTTGGATATTTTGGATTGGAAATCTGGTAAGCGTTTCCAATTCAACATTTCTAAATAGAACTCATTGTCTTTTTCCTCATTTAAAACTATCTGGAATGGAGGGATGGGAAGGGCAGCTGGGTGGCTCAGTGGATTGAGAGCCATGCCTAGAGACCGGAGGTCCTAGGTTCAAATTTGGCCTTAGACACTTCCTAGCTGTTTGACTTTGGGCAAGTCACTTAACCCCCATTGCCTAGCCCTTACTGTTCTTCTGCCTTAGCACAAATACAGAGTATTGATTCTAAGATGGAAGGTTAGGGTTTAAAAAAAAAAAGAAATAAAATAAAACCACCTATCTTTCTAATTTTGATATGTCTGTCAAAGGCACTGCCAGACTTCAGGTTCCCCAGGTTTGCAAAATGCCTTTATAACTGGGCTTTGATCTCTCTTTGAAGGATTATTATACTCTATTCTTTTCACATTCAGTAGTCTCATCTGTTCTTTTTTGTTGTTGATTATTCAAAACATTCTGTCTTGCATCTTTTTGCCTTTGTACCTTGCCTGGACAACACTCTTCTCAACCCCATCTCTCAAAATTACTAATTTCACTTAAGGCTCAGCTCCAGCGACACTTTATGCACTAGATTCTTCTTGATCTCTCTAGCTGCAAGCACTTTCCCTTAAAAATCACCTTATTTTATTTTATTTTTTGGTAAATATTTTGTCTATATATAGATATATTTTCAAGTCTCAGTGTTTGATGACTGATACTTGATACTTCCCAGAGACAGGTTACCCTGTGAATATACATGCTATATCTTTTCTCTAGAAGAATTCCTTTGTGGAAATTCCTATTTCTTTGGGAGTCTCAGACCCATAACTCTTCTAGATTTGAAACTCAGCCTCACCAGGAAATATTACCCCTTCATGTAGGAAGTTGGGTACCAGGCACTTGGCACTACCCCGGAGATTGCTTTTCCTCTGGTGAAATTGCATAAAAGAAGCAATTTGAAACAGCATTTCATAATGCCCAGAAGAGTTTAAGAAGTAACTGAGGAAATTTCAGCACTTTGAATAAGTCACTTAATTTGCTTGTGCCTCTGTTGAACTCTTAATTTCTTTCTTTCTTTCTTTCTTTCTTTCTTTTTTTAACCCTTATCTTCTGTCTTGGAGTCAATCTGTGTGTTGGCTCCAAGGCAGAAGAGTGGTAAGGGCTAGGCAATGGGGGTCAAGTGACTTCCCCAGGGTCACACAGCTGGGAAGTGTCTAAGGCCAGACTTGAACCTAGGACCTCCCATCTCTGTATTTTTAACAAGAAGCATTGGTTAAATCATACTGTTAAAGAAAAAATTTCATATAATTTAATTCAGCAAAATTGAGTGCCCATTATTCACCTAGCACTATGCAAAGTATTATAGGGATTGCAAAATAAAGAAAAACAATACTCTTTTGTACTTGCTAATAACTTTTCACAGTGCTTTTCATGTGTACAGATGTCACTTGATACCTAAGACATCTCTAGGAATTAGGGAAAATAATCATAATCCTTACCTTGAGAGTTTAGGAAATGAAATAATAGCATAAGGAGAAAAATAGCAACCAAGTGGTACAATTTATGGTATATATTTATAAGTGCTATAGGATGTCAGAAATGATAGTTCAATGTATATCAAAGCAGTTACAGGAAGCTTTGTGGGAAAAAAAAGAGAGTTTGAACTGTGCTTTTGAGAGGAGAGTTGGATTTAGATAAGTAGGGAGTATATTCTGCAGAGGAACAGCTTGAGCTATATGGTTTCAGCACCAAAGGCTGCCTTTTATCAATCACCTATAATCTTATTTTTTTTTAATTACCAAAAGCCATTTCTATGTTTCTCGAAAGTTAATGATATTTCCACAATTATAAGAATTTTACTCTTGGTTGTGAAGTTTGTGAAAATAGTATTTTTTCTCTGACCACATAGTTTTCATTAATAGCTATATTACTGAAACATTAAATTGTGACAGACATGAACAATACTTTCTATATTGTAGTACCTCAGACTGAGTATTGTTGAATATTAATTCTTAATTAGATGAGTAATTATGGCCATTTTGGGATTTAGGAAGCTTCTATGCATATAGACAATCCACAATTAATTATATGTATTAATGTTTTTTTTTTTTTGGGTTCAGATTCTACTTTTATTGTCTATTATTTGGCTAGTTATATACAGAATTACAGGAAGGATACAAATCTGAACTGGCCAAAGGAGTTCCCGTCATATCTATGGAATCAGAGATCAGTGATGTATCCACATGTCTTATTAGCCTAAATAAGATTAGAACCAATAATGGCTATAGAACTAGCTTGTTTTTTTAACCCTTACCTAATATGTGAGCCTCAGTTCTGAGGCAGAAGAGAAGCAAAGGCTAGGCAATTGGGGTTACGGTGGCTCAGGGTCAAACAGCTAGGAAATGTTTGAGGCCAAACTGAACCCAGGTCCCCCTGCTTCCAGGCCTGATTCTCTGTTCAGATGTCTCTGAAACACCTAGCTGCCCTAGAACTAGATTTAAGGATAAGCTTTTTTTTTTTTAATTTGATTTTTTTTAATAATTTTAATATTATTTTATTTGGTCGTTTTCATACATTATTCACTGGAAACAAAGATCGTTTTCTTTTCCTCCCCCCCCCCCCCCCCTGCCTTTCCCTCTCCCAAGACGCATGATTCCACTGGTTATCACATGTGTTCTTGACTCGAACCCATTTCCCTGTTGTTGGAGTTTGCATTATAGTGTTCATTTAGAGTCTCTCCTCAGTCTTATCTCCTCCAACCCTGTGGTCAAGCAGTTGCTTTTCAGCGGTGTTTTTACTCCCACAGTTTATCCTCTGCTTGTGGGTAGTATTTTTTTTTTTAGATCCCTGCAGATTGTTCAGGGATTGCATTGATACTAATGGAGAAGTCCATCACCTTCGATTGTACCACAATGTATCAGTCTCTGTGTACAATGTTTTCCTGGTTCTGCTCCTCTCACTCTGCATTACTTCCTGGAGGTTGTTCCAGTCTCCATGGAACTTCTCCACTTTATTATTCCTTTTAGCACAATAGTATTCCATCACCAACATATACCACAATTTGTTCAGCCATTCCCCAATTGAGGGGCATCCCCTCATTTTCCAATTTTTGGCCACCACAAAGAGCGCAGCTATGAATATTCTTGTACAAGTCTTTTTGTCCATTATCTCTTTGGGGTACAAGCCCAGCAGTGCTATGGCTGGATCAAAGGGCAGACAGTCTTTTATCGCCCTTTGGACATAGTTCCAAATTGCCCTCCAGAATGGTTGGATCAATTCACAACTCCACCAGCAATGAATTAATGTCCCCACTTTGCCACATCCCCTCCAGCATTCATTACTTTGCATAGCTGTCATGTTAGCCAATCTGCTAGGGGTGAGATGGTACCTCAGAGTTGTTTTGATTTGCATCTCTCTGATTATAAGAGATGTAGAGCACTTTTTCATGTGCTTATTAATAGTTTTGATTTCTTTGGCTGAGAATTGCCTGTTCATGTCCCTTGCCCATTTGTCAATTGGAGAATGGCTTGATTTTTTGTACAATTGATTTAGTTCTTTATAAATTTTAGTAATTAAACCCTTGTCAGAGGTTTTTATGAAGATTGTTTCCCAATTTGTTGCTACCCTTCTGATTTTGGTTACATTGGTTTTGTTTGTACAAAAACTTTTTAATTTGATGTAATCCAGATTATTTATTTTGCATTTTGTAATTCTTTCTAATTCTTGCTTGGTTTTGAAGTATTTCCCTTCCCAAAGGTCTGACATGTATACTATTCTGTGTTCGCCTAATTTTCTTATAGTTTCCTTCTTTATGTTCAAGTCATTCATCCATTTTGAATTTATCTTGGTGTAGGGTGTGAGGTGTTGATCTAAGCCTAATCTTTCCCACACTGTCCTCCAATTTTCCCAACAGTTTTTATGAAATAGTGGATTTTTGTCCCAAAAGCTGGGATCTTTGGGTTTGTCATATACTGTCTTGCTGAGGTTGCTTGCCCCCAGTCTATTCCACTGATCCTCCTTTCTGTCTCTTAGCCAGTACCAAATTGTTTTGATGACCACTGTTTTATAATATAGTCTGAGACCTGGGACTGCAAGACCCCCTTCCTTTGTATTTTTTTTCATTAATTCCCTGGGTATCCTTGATCTTTTGTTCTTCCAAATGAACTTTGTTATGTTTTTTTCTAAATCAGTAAAAAAAAATTTTGGAAGTTCCATGGGTATGGCACTAAATAGATAGATGAGTTTGGGTAGGATGGTCATTTTTATTATATTGGCTCGTCCTACCCATGAGCAGTTAATGTTCTTCCAATTGTTCAAGTCTAGTTTTAGTTGTGTGGAAAGTGTTTTGTAGTTGTGTTCATATAGATCCTGTGTTTGTCTCGGGAGATAGATTCCTAAGTATTTTATTTTGTCTTGGGTAATTTTGAATGGGATTTCTCTTTCTAGTTCTTGCTGCTGAGCTGTGTTGGAATTATATAGAAATGCTGATGACTTATGTGGGTTTATTTTGTATCCTGCAACTTTGCTAAAGTTGTTGATTATTTCAATTAGCTTTTTGGTTGAGTCTCTAGGATTCTTTAAGTAGACCATCATGTCATCTGCAAAGAGTGATAATTTGGTCTCCTCCTTGCCTATTTTGATGCCTTCAATTTCTTTTTCTTCTCTAATTGCTACTGCTAGTGTTTCTAATACAATGTCAAATAATAGAGGTGATAATGGGCATCCTTGTTTCACTCCTGATCTTAATGGGAATGGATTTAGTTTATCCCCATTGCAGATGATATTAGCTGATGGTTTTAGATATATACTGTTTATTATTTTTAGGAATGACCCTTCTATTCCTATGCTTTCTAGTGTTTTTAGTAGGAATGGGTGTTGTATTTTATCAAAGGCTTTTTCTGCATCTATTGAGATAATCATGTGATTCTTGTTGGTTTGCTTGTTGATGTGGTCAATTATGTGGATAGTTTTCCTAATGTTGAACCAGCCCTGCATCCCTGGTATGAATCCTACTTGATCATGGTGGATGACCCTTCTAATCACTTGCTGGAGTCTTTTTGCTAGTATCCTATTTAAGATTTTTGCATCTATATTCATTAGGGAGATTGGCCTATAGTTTTCTTTCTCTGTTTTTGGCCTGCCTGGCTTTGGAATTAGTACCATGCTTGTGTCATAAAAGGAGTTTGGTAGGACTCCCTCTTTGCTTATTATGTCGAATAGTTTGTATAATATTGGGGTTAACTGTTCTCTGAATGTTTGATAGAATTCACTGGTGAATCCATCAGGCCCTGGGGATTTTTTCTTAGGCAGTTCTTTGATGGCTTGATGGATTTCAATTTCTGATATGGGATTATTTAAGAAAACTATTTCTTCTTCTGTTAGTCTAGGCAATTTATATTTTTGTAAATATTCATCCATATCACCTAGATTGGTATATTTATTGCCATATAGTTGGGCAAAGTAGTTTTTAATGATTGCCTTAATTTCCTCTTCATTTGAGGTGAGATCCCCCTTTTCATCCTTGATGCTATTAATTTGCCTTTCTTCTTTCCTTTTTTTAATTAAATTAACCAGTACTTTGTCTATTTTGTCTGTTTTTTCAAAGTACCAGCTTCTAGTCTTGTTTATTAGCTCAATAGTTCTGTCACTTTCTATTTTATTAATTTCTCCCTTAATTTTTAGGATCTCTAGTATGGTTTTCTTCTGGGGGTTTTTAATTTGTTCATTCTCAAGTTTTTTGATTTGCATTTCCAATTCCTTGGTCTCTGTCCTCCCTAATTTGTTAATATATGCACTCAGGGATATGAATTTTCCTCTAAGTACTGCCTTGGCTGCATCCCATAAGGTTTGAAAGGATGTTTCGCCGTTGTCATTTTCTTCAACGAAATTGTTAATTGTTTCTATGATTTCTTCTCTAACTATCCAATTTTGGAGTATCATGTTATTTAATTTCCAATTAATTTTTGATTTGGGTCTCCATGTACCCTTGCCGATCGATATTTTAATTGCCTTGTGATCTGAAAAGGCTGCAGTTAATATTTCTGCTTTTCTGCATTTAAGTGCCATGTTTCTATGACCTAGTGTATGATCTATTTTTGTGAATGTGCCATGTGGTGCTGAAAAGAAGGTGTATTCTTTTTTGTCCCTATTTATTTTTCTCCATATGTCTATTAATTCTAGTTTTTCTAAGATTTCATTCACCTCTTTTACCTCTTTCTTATTTATTTTTTGATTTGATTTATCTAAATTTGATAGTGGTTGGTTCAAGTATCCCACTAATATGGTTTTACTGTCTAATTCCTCCTTCAATTCTCCTAGTTTCTCTATTAAAAATTTGGATGCTATACCATTTGGTGCATACATGTTGATTAGTGATATTTCCTCATTGTCTATACTTCCTTTTAGCAGAATATATTTACCTTCCCTGTCCCTTTTGATCAGGTCTATTTGTACTTTGGCTTTGTCAGATATCATGATTGCAACTCCTGCCTTCTTTCTATCGGTTGAGGCCCAAAAGGTCTTACTCCAACCTTTAATTCTAACCTTGTGAGTGTCAACCCGTCTCATATGTGTTTCTTGAAGACAACATATGGTAGGGTTTTGTGTTCTAATCCAATCTGCTATTTGTCTGCGTTTTATGGGTGAGTTCATCCCATTCACGTTCAAAGTTATGATTGTTATTTGTGGATTCGCTGGCATTTTGATGTCTTCCCCTAGTTCTGACCTTTCTTCTTTAGCTTTCTCCTTTTGAACCAGTGATTTACTTTAGGTCAGTCCCCCTAGTCCCCTCCCTTGAGATGCTTCCCTTTCTAGCCCCTCCCTTTTTATGCTCCCTTCCCCTCCCCCCTCTCCTTCCCTCCCTTTTTGTACTCCCTCCCCCCTCCCCCTCCTTAATTTTCCTTTCTTTCTTGCCCTAATGGATAAGATAGAATTCAGGATCCCACTGGATCTAGATGTTCTTCCCTCTCAGATTTGATTTCACTGAGAGTAAGGTTTAAGTAATTCCACTTCACGCTCTCTTCCTCTCCTTCTCATATGAGAGTTCTTCCCCTCCCCTTCCCATGTGTATCTTTATATGGGAAAGTTTATTCTATTGATTCCCCCCCTATTTCTTGAAGTTAATCTTAGTATTATCACGGTTCCCCCCTCCCTTTTCCTTTTTTTGCCCCAACTTTCCCCAAATCTTCTTGATTCCCCAATCTTTCCCTATGCATGTTTCTTCTAACTACTCTTATGATGATACAATTTATGAGAGTTACACAAAACATTTTCCCCACATATTAATATATATAATTAGATGTAAATGTAGTCCTTATAGAAGAGAGTTTGACTTAAAGAGAAAGATAAGATTTATCTCCTTTTCCCTTTCTTTCATATTTACCTTTTCATGTTTCTCTTGCTTTCTGTGCTTGGATATCGAACTTTCCACAGAGCTCTGGTCTTTTCTTAGCAAATGCTTGGAAATCTTCTATTTTGTTGAATGCCCATACTTTCCCCTGGAAGTATATAGTCAGTTTTGCTGGGTAGTTGATTCTTGGTTGGAGACCCAGCTCTCTTGCCTTTCTAAATATCGTGTTCCATGCTTTGCGGTCTCTTAGTGTGTTAGCCGCTAAGTCATGTGTGATCCTTATGGGAGCCCCCTTATATCTGAAGCTCTTCTTCTTGGCTTCTTGTAGGATTTTCTCCTTTACTTGGAAGCTCTTGAATTTGGCAATTACATTCCTAGGCGTTGTCTTTTGGGGATTTAGTATAGAAGGTGTTCTATGAATCCTTTCTATTTCTATTTTGCCCCCTTGCTCCAGAATGTGGGGGCAATTTTCTTTTATAATCTCCTCTAGAATAAAATCCAATTTGTTGTTTACCTCTGGTTTTTCTGGGAGACCGATGATACGGAGATTTTCTCGTCTTCCTCTGTTCTCCAGGTCCGTGACCTTCTCAGTGAGATATTTTATGTTTTCTTCCAATTCATTAATTGTTTGGGTTTGCTTTATTGATTCTTGCTGTTTTATCATCTCACTTTCTTCGAGGTGCTTAATTCTGGTCATTAGGGACTGGATTTGCTTTTCAGCCTTGTCTGCCCTTCTATTGGATGCTTCGAGTTCTTTTTCCAATTGAGCATTCTTATCTGTCAGACTGCTGATCTCTTTCTCCCATTTTTCTTTCCAGGTTTCCATCTTTTGGATAAGTTCCAGTTTTAGATCTTCCAGAGCTTGTTGATAGTTTCCATTTTGGGAGGCGTGTTCTGAATTTTTTTGGATTTCCTCCTCATTCTCCTCTTTTCCTTGGGTACTTCCACCATAAAAGTTTTCAATAGTCACTTTTTTCCCTTTCTTCCTGGAGGCTTGATTTTGGGCCATGTGAGCCATCCCTTTGGTGGTTTTATTCCCCTTTCCTTTTTGGTCTGGGATCTGGGTTATATGGGTGGTTTTTCTGTGAATTTAGGTTGCTTCAGACTAGTTCTTCCCAGCCTCCGAGCCCAGGTATTCAGCTCCGCCCAGATAATCAGCGCGCGTTGTTCAGCGCAGCCCGCCCGAAGTCCAGGTCCGCTGGCTTCTCCAGTGAAAGCGCCCTGAGACGTTTTTTCCTGGCAGTCCCCAGATCCCAAGGACCCTGGAGTGCCCCCCCAGACAGAGACGCTCCCCACTCACTCGCTGTCCCGGTGAGCGCTCAGGTAGCTCACTCTGGTTTAGTGGGGGCGGTGGGGTGGGGGAAGGGCGGCTCAGTTCACTTTTCTGTGCAAGCTTTTCCTTCTTATTTTAGTGTGGAAATGTTCAAGCCCCACGTACCTTTGCCTCTGTGGGGTACTGGGGAGTCCTTCTGTTCCTCCAAAGGTGATTTTATGCTCCTTTGATGTAGTCTATTTCGTTCGGTGCTGGGGAGAGAAAGCGTGCAGCGTCTAGATTGCAGCCATGATTACCCGGAAGTCTGTATTAATGTTTTAAATGTTTTTGTATGACTAATTATATACATATCTTTTTTTGAAATGTCTAATAATATTAGTTATAGAAAATGCTTCTTGAGAAATAGTACAATACAAAATCCTCTTTAGTTAAAAACTAAAAATATGGAATAACTGTGTACCAGTAGAGTGCAATACATCCCAAGGAGAAAAGTTAAGTGTAGATTAGTCTTAAGAATTCCTGATTAGGATTCATGATATTTGCTACAACTATACTTTCTCTCTCTCTCTCTCTTTCTCTCTCATCACCACCACTCAATATAACACAATCTATATATAAGTAAAATATGCATATGTATTATGTATACATATACATTTGTTTATATACTTCATATAAAGTGAGATTTAGCTGAAATTGGCTTTGGACTGTGACAAGGAAATAATACTTAGAGGTTTTTCTCACTAGCTCTTGAGTTAACTGTGTAACATGGTTATGTTACTTGACTTTTTAGTATCTTGCTTGTCTGTGAATTAGGAATAGTACATGGTATCTCATGATTAGGAGCATAAGATTTCAGTATGCATACAAACAAGGTTAATAATGGGATTTGGTTTTTTGTTGTACTCAATTTTATTTCTAGAGTTTAAGTAGTGTTATGGGTCTGTTGTGTTTCTTATTTATTTATTTATTTATTTAAACCCTTACCTTCCATCTTAGAATCAATACTGTGTATTGGCTCCAAGGCAGAAGAGTGGTAAGGGCTAGGCAATGGGAGTTAAGTGACTTCCCCAGGGTCACACAGCTGGGAAGTGTCTGAGGCCAGATTTGAACCTAGGACCTCCTGTCTCTAGGCCTGGCTCTCAATCCACTGAGCTACCCAGCTGCCCCCTCTAGAGTAATTTTAAATGGAGTTTCTCTTTCTAACTCCTGCCACTGAGTTTTGTTGGAAATATGTAGAAATGCTGATGATTTATGTGGGTTTATCTTGTACCCTGCAACTTACCTAAAGTTGTTCAATATTTTCACTAGCCTTTTAGTTGATTTTCTAGGATTCTTTAAGTATACCATAATATCATCTGCAGAGTGATAGTTTAGTTTCCTCATTGCCTACTTTAATCCCTTCAATTTCTTTTTCTTCTCTAATTGCTACTGCTAGCCTTCCAAAATATTAAATAATAGAGGTGATAATGGACATCCTTGCTTCACTACTGATTTTAGTGGGAAGGCCTCTAACTTTTCCCCAATGCAGATGATATTTGCTGATGGTTTTACATATATACTGTTTATTTTTATTTTGAGGAATGGCCCTTCTATTCTTATACTTTCTAGTGTTTTCAGTAGGAATGGGTGTTTTATGTTATTTGTCAAAGCTTTTTTTGCGTCTATTGAGATAATCATGTGATTTGTGTTGGTTCGATTATTGATATGATCAATTATGTGGATGGTTTTCCTAATATTAAACCATCCTTGCATTCCTAGTATAAATCTCATCTGGTCATAGTGAATAATCCTTGTGATAACTTGCTGAAGTCTTTTTTGCTAGTGTTTTATTTAAGATTTTTGCATCTATGTTCATTAAGGAGATTGGTCTGTAGTTGTAGTATTGATTCTAAGATGAAAGGTGTGAGTTTAAAAAAAATATTCATATACTTTTTTTGAGAGTTGGAGCAGAACTTTCTTATTCAGGTAGGGAAAGGAGTGTATGCCTCCTCCCCTCAAAAAAGGTTTTTTGAAGAAAAACAAATTAAGAACAAAAACAAAACAAGAAATATTCCACTGTTTTCTGAGCCTAAGGACAAGATTGGAGTAAGGACAGCCAAATCAAACTACCTGTTCCCTCTTTTCAACTTTCTTGCCTTTGTTTATACCAGTCATGGCAAACATTTTAGAGACCAAGTACTCAAATTGTAACCCTCACACTGCATGTGAAGCCACCCATTTACCCCTACGAGGGGAGGGAGGAAGCACTCCCATTGGGCTGCTGGGCAAAGGGGTGTGTGATATGAGAAAAGTCCTCAGGCGCAGTGGAGAAGGGGGAAGGGAGCAGCTCCCTCTGGCACATGTGCCATAGGTTCACTAACACGGGCTTATTACCATGCCCATTGCCTGGTATATATCCTCATCTTCCTTCCCAATTTGCATTGAAATTTTCCATAGCTTTTGAGGTCCACCTCAAATGTTTCCTCCTCTATTTTTTCCCAGTTACATGTTATCTCTTCTTCTTCAGACCTTTTGTGGGTCTATTATATTTAGACATGTATTATACTTTGTATATAATTATTTTTTTTGTATTCCTCTACAAGGCTCCAAGAGAACAGAAGCTTATTTATTTCCCCCTTTTCCCTGATATTGACACTTTGTTCTTATTGTAACTTCATTTAAAAAAAAGATTGAAAGAGATGATGTTTGATCGTATAGTAGAGATCTTATACTGGACCCAGCTATAATGATTTTTGTGACTTTCTTTAGCAGCATTGAGCAGCTTCTTAAAGATCATTTATTTACTCAAAAGGTATGTGGGCTATATATAGGCTAGTCCCAACTGTTTGGCCTTAACTTTGTTGCCTATTTCTTCTGATTTCATTCTTCTGATTTGCCACCAATACTTAGTATTGATTCTAAGACCTAAGGTAAGGGTTGTTTTTTGTTGTTGTTGTTTGTTTGTTTTTAAAGGCCTTGGACTGAGTGCTGGGAATATAAAGACAAAACAGAAACAACCTACCCTGCCCATATGAATCTTATTACTGAGTAGATAAGAAATGGACAATGATAGTTAATCAGCACTAGAGATTAGCAAAATAGATACAATGGCATGTCAAAGGGTCAAGGGTGAGTCCTGTGACTGTGGAGTCTGGACTATGTAGGGAGGCAAGTGAAATCAGAAGGTGGCTTATAGAATGAGAAATTGAGAGACTTGAGTTCCTGGAACTGGTATACCTAGTTTTTATATGTGATATCTACACTTAAAAAAACAAAAAGAAAGAAACTAAACATTGGTTTCCCACCCTTTTCTAGTAATATTTCAAAAAACACTTAAACTTTTCATTTGTTTTGTTTCTCCAGGTTGATCCAAAAGACTATATGTTTAATGGCTTGAAGGATGAAACAGTAGGTCGCTTACCTGGGAAAGTTGCAGGACAGCAGTTTGTCATTCAAGACTGTGAGGCCTGCAACATCTACATCTTTGATCACTCTGCTACAATCACTATTGATGACTGTACAAACTGCAGAATCTTTCTGGGACCTGTAAAAGGCAGCATATTTTTCCGGAATTGCAGAGATTGCAAGTGTGTAGTAGCCTGCCAGCAGTTTCGTACTCGGGATTGTAGAAAGCTAGAAGTCTTCTTATGTTGTGCTACCCAACCCATTATTGAATCCTCGACAAGTATCAAGTTTGGCTGTTTTCAATTTTATTATCCTGAGCTAGCTTTTCAGTTCAAAGATGCAGGACTAAGCATCTTCAATAACACATGGAGTAACATCCATGACTTTACACCTCTGTCAGGAGAAAACAATTGGAGTCTCTTACCAGAGGATGCAGTGATTCAGGACTATGTTCCTTTACCTACTCTTGAAGAGCTCAAAGCTGTACGAATTTCTACTGATGCCAGTAGAAGCATTGTTCCAATAACCCGTGGTCAGAGGCAGAAGATTAGTGATGAATCCTGTTTGGCTGTGTTATTTGCTGGTGATTATACTACTGCAAATGCCAGGAAATTAATTGATGAAGTAAGAAACTTTTTTCCTTTTTCTCCTACCTTTCAAGCAAAGATGCTATTTAAGTAAGCCTTTCTTTTAGAATTAAATCTTAGAAATTCAGAGACTAGCCACCTTAGTTAGTAAACATTTATTAAGTACTATATGTGCCAGGCACTATACTAAGTAGGTAACTCAGAAGCTGGATAATATTTCCCAATTACATATGTAAAATCTTTTTTTTAACATCATTTGAAAAAATGTGAATTTCCAGATTCTCTCCTTCCCTCTCACCCCTTGAGAAAGTAAGCAATATGACAGCAATTATACATGTGAAAATGTATTTCCATATTAGCCATGTTGCAAATGAAAGCACATGCACACACACAAAAAACATTGAGAAAAATAAAGTTTAAAAAGTATACTTCAGTCTATCTACACTCAGGGTTTATTAGTTCTTTCTCTGACAGTGGATACCATTTTTCATTATGGATCCTTTGGAAATGTCTTGGATCATTGTCTTAGAGTAGTTTAAGTCTTTCACATTGGTTATTATTATAGAATTGATCAGCTTATTTCTAGAACTCTGAGCACTTTGTTCACAACAACCCTTCAAGGGAGTCATAGTGAGAATTATTATTAATCTTTTTTTATAGATTTTTCTTTTTTATTTATTTATAGATTTTTAATAGATTTATTTATAGTTTTATAGATGAAAAAATCAAGGGTCAGCATGCAATAAACAGTTTGTCCATGTTTACAATTAAGAAAATGGTAGAATTAGGTCCTTGGCATCTGAGTAGTAGAATGGTCCTTTGAAAGAACAAGAGTCTAGACATTCTTAGAAAAATCATGGAAGCATCTGTGTCCTTAGAGTCCTATAAGTTAATCTAATTCTTATCCCAATCTCCTTTAAAGAAATTTCAGGATAAATAGTATGTAAATATTTTAAGCTGTTTTAGAAGAAAAGCACTACATAAATCCAAGATGATAGTACTGTAAGGTGATATGATGTTAAGCTTTGAAAAAAAAAATATCTGAATTTAAAAAAAAGAAAAATATTCTCAAAATATCTGGCATCAAATACCCAAGGAAAATTGATGAATAAAAAACAATTTCTTAAAGTCTTACTAGATTTTAGGAAATATTTTGTATTGAATGCCTATAATTTTGTCACATGTAAATTTAATAAGATGAAAAGTGAGAAGATGGGAAAGTAAGAAATAGAGAATATTGCTTTGGGGACTTTATGAAACATACAGAGTAAAAAATGCTTTTGAAAATTATTTAAAAGTCTGGGAAGATACTAGTGATAACAATTCAAAGGAAAAGAGCACCAGTGAAACATTTTAAAAATACACAGAAAAGACTAGAAGGAGAATTGTGAGATAGTACAGATACAGCTTTTGGAATTAATGTACTGTTAATTAGCATTTACTTTTCTTTTTTAAAGCAAGTTGTGGGTGATGAGATTCAGTTTCCTATACAGCACTTCAACATTCATTTTCTTGTTTTTGTTTATAGAAATTTTTAGGTTTTTTGGTGTTTATATCAAGTTCAGAATAAAATTTTGTACATTTTTTTATATTAGGAAGATGTTAAAATTTGTATTAGATCCAAGTCTCAAAATATAAATGAGCTTTTTAAATTTGTGAAATTTTTGGGAACACTTGTTTCATTAGCTGTTAACATTTAACTTTTTTGTACTTGTGACTTTATAGAGCTCTTGGTGAGGAATTTCCTCCATCAATGCAGATAGGCATCATCTTTGTAATTTAGTATTAGAGAATTCCTTAGACCCATGACATATATATATATCCAGCACAGTGAGGCTACAATGCTACATCTAGATATTTAACTATCATTGTTAATATTAACTCTTTATCATAATTATCTCCTTTCGAATTGACCATCTTACTCATATGAGATATTGTTACTGCTCATAATCCAAACATCCAAGTAAAATCATAACCAATTTAAAAAATGTATATACTTTATAATGAAATTGCATTAAAAAGCATCGAAGTGACTCATTGGATTGAGAATCAAGCCTAGAGATAAGAGGTCCTGGGTTCAACTTTGGCCTTCGATACTTAGTTATTTGGGTCTGGGCAAGTCACTTACCCTCAATTGCTTAAGCCCTTACCACATTTCTGCCTCAAAAACAACAGTATTGATCCCAAGATGGAAGGTAAGCTTTAAAAATATATATATTAAAAGGAAAGCCATAGTTTGGTCCTCAACTTGCTAGTATCTGGTATTTATTTTATTTTAAATTTAAATTTAGTTAGTTGTTACATTAAAATATCTAGGTAGTCCCTTCACTCCTTCTTCTACCCCCATTAGAGAAGGCATAATTTGACCAAAAAAAATTTTGCATATATGAAACTTTCACTTATTTCTATTTATCAGTTCTTTCTCTTGAGGTGGACACACACAAGTTATTCATCAAACTATTT
Source organism: Monodelphis domestica (assembly GCF_027887165.1). Lineage (NCBI taxonomy): Eukaryota > Metazoa > Chordata > Mammalia > Didelphimorphia > Didelphidae > Monodelphis > Monodelphis domestica. The sequence continues at coordinate 210,624,297 of NC_077234.1, forward strand.
CTTTTGCTATATATAATGTTCTCTTGGTTATGCTTGTTTCACTCTTCATAATTTCATGTGCTCTGTTTTTGTTTCTTTTTTACTAATGGTAGCTATTTGAAAAATCTAAATATTTCTATTTTCAATAGATGCTTAGCAGAAGTTTTTTGCTGGTTCAGACAAAGGAAGTATTAATGAAACCTGAGGATGCTCAGAGAGTTTTCCAAGAAAGAGCACCTGATTTCATTCCTTTCCTGGAAAAAGGTAAAACTGGGGAGTTAAAAGATAAGTGTGAAAATCTAATTATGCACAAAGACAATTTATGGTGAATTTGGTGGGGGTCAATCCACTTCCATTGTTTTATGCACATACATAACTCATTGGATTTATTTCTGATTCTGTGGGACTCTTGCTTTTTGCCTGGAATATTTTTCCCTTTCTCATTTCTCTCATATTATGTCCTTATAATTGTTCAAAGCTTGTAAAATCCTTTAGTCTTCAGAAAGATAACTGGAGGAGGCAGCTTGGGTAGCTCAGTGGATTGAGAGCCAAGCCTAGAGACGGGAGATCCTAGGTTCAAATCTGGCCTCAGCCACTTCCTAGTTGTATGATCCTGGGCAAGTCACTTAACCCCCATTGCCTAGCCCTTATGCCTTGGAACCAATAGACAGTATTGATTCCAAGATGGAAGGGAAGGGTTTAAAAAAAAAGAAAGATAACTGGAAATGAGGAAGTGATTTTCTAATTTTCTGTAATATTAATAAATTAAATACCTTACTACTGTGTTTACCTCAATGAATAACAACCATTGTGTTATATTGAAATGCTATAGAAGTGGAGAAAGGAGTTCCTGCTTTGAAGGAGCTTGCTTATGTTGTAAAAACTATAAGAATACTAATAACAGATCAAACTTGAGAATTTTTTTGTATTTTATGTATATTGTCTTGGCATATCTAAAGTAGTTTTTTGCATTTTCGATCCCCACAAATGAATATTTCTTAGTGTAGGGGTTAAAATGTATGGTTTGACAGAAAGAGTAAAATAGAGAAATGTGAAAGAGGGTGTATAAGCTGTCTAGCTATTATTACCCTAATATTTCTCTGGTGATTGGCTCAGCTCAGGCTGGGCTAATTAGCCCTCCACTGGAGGGTCATGAGTTCAGGGGGCTGTTTAGCGATAGGACCCGGTGGTGAATAACCATGTGGCCTCCCTGAGACCTCCCCGTCCAGAAACTAAACTCTCTGGAAGCCAGGAAAGGAGTCAATCTTTTCACTCACCCATGTTGTAGTCCAAAGGGAACACCCAAGAGCAGTCTTACCAGAAGCAGTACAAGAGTCAGAATTCAAGCCGAGGTTCCAAGCTGGAGCTCCTCCAAATTCAAGTCCAGAGAAGTATGTTGGAACAGGAAGTTCACGGCTTGTATAGTGCTTTTTCCAAGTCACTTCCTATCCCTTCTTCTACTTTATGGGGACCAATTGCAGTCTTTAAATTTGCTTAGCACTGCCAAGGGGGCAGTCAGTAGCTTCTGAGTTGTCACATACTTTTGCAAGTGACTTTTGAACCTCCGCTACTTAGGCATTAAGTAGGGGTATCTTTGCTTTTGGAGGTGTAAACTCCTGAAGTAAGTAGTTTGTGGACTTCCCTTACTTTAAGGTTAAGTAGGGGTACATTTGCTTCTGTTGATTAATTCAAAAGTAGACAAAGGGAAAGTTAATCCTATCTTCACATTAGGCAGTAGATGTTCCCATGAAATTCCATATTTCTCTCCGCTAGATTGTAAGGGGTAAAATTAGGGGTTATTGACTGAATATATTATACTAGTGGTTGCCAGGGATTAATCCAATCCCAATTAAAATACTCAAAATACTTGGGATTTTAATGGTGGTTTAATTACAATAGAAGGAAGAAATTTAAGAAGAAGAGAGAGAAAAGGGTATAAGATTTCTCTGGCCTAGCCTAAGCCAAGGGAAGTTCAGAGAACTCAGCCACGAGGCCTCAGAAGATTAAAACTAGCTCAGCTTCCAGCCACAAGGTCTACTCCAAGATGAGGGGCCTCCCAAGAGGATAGTGCTTTAGGAGGTAAAGGAAAGGAAGAATCAGCCTAACCACTCACCCAGGTTGCTCAGGGAAGATGTCTTGCCTAACCGACACTACAGAGCTTCTCCAGTCACCTCACTGGCAAGCCGCAACCCCTAAACCACCAAGACGCCCAGCAAGCTACCATGAGCCACAAGAGCCAGAGAGAGAGCCATGTCTCCTCAAGAGAGCCCAGAGAGAGGAAGTGATGCGAAATATATAGACTGTTCTTTACATCACTTCCTGCGTCTCACATGTTCCAATGGTAACTTAAGCTTGACTTAGGACAGCCCGGGGGTCTGTCAGTTGTTTTTTATTTGTCACTTGCTAGCACATGTTTGTCATAGGCGATCCTCCTCAACACTTAATCCTTAAGTAAGGGTGTATACATTCCTGGTTGCTAGGGTTTTAAAGACTAATCAGGGTGGAGAAAATCTAAAATTTACAAAACTCCCAGTAACCTACCTCTATCTACCTTGCAGTTATTTTGCATATACATTGATATAGAAACTTGGCATAGTTGACATAGTGGATAGAGAGATGTCCTGGGGGAGGGGGGTGGCAGCAGGGTTGGTTCAAGCATCCTACCTCTAATATAAACTAGCTCTATAATCCTGGGCAAGTCACTTAACTCTCTCAGTGCTCTAGATAACTCTGTAATTTGTAGAATAGGAACTGGCTTGCCTTGATACAATAGTAATGTCATTGGGAATTCTCTAAAACCAATAAAATCTCAAGTTTAATCTTTATTTTTATATGTAGGGTGGCCCCCAAATCTTAATACATTTTAAAGCTTTACTAGATTGTGTGTATCTAGCATATAGTAGGTGCTTAATTAATGCTTGCTAATTGGTTGCAATTTTTTTGTAAAAATAACCAATTCTGCCTTCTGATGTGATCTCTCCTTCTAGTTGATAGCCCTTTAAGTTATAAGACCACAATCTTGTGTCTAGTTTTGTCTGCTCCAATTTATATACCCATTTCTATCAGGTGTTTGTTTTTCTAAAATAGTTTTCAGATTACTTATTCTGGTTACTTTCCTTGTACTTTTTTAGTTTGTGAATGTCCTAAAAAAAAGTGGTATTTCAAATTGAATAGTCTCATTTTAGCCACTCTTAGAAAGGTAAAGATAAAGATTATGCCTCTCTCACTTTATATAATGCCATGACTATGTAGGTACTTGATTTAAAAATATATATATACATATATACATATTTTTTAAGTGATATCTCATGAAATTTTTGAAACTGTAAGCATGTCAACCATATCGTATTTTAGGAACTGGCCTGAATATATCCCAATTTTCTGTTCAACTCCTTGAAGTGGGAGAATGTTGGAAATGTTGTCCTTTCTGGTTGAGTATAATTGATAGGAATAATAAATCTAAATTCTAGCTTCATATTTTGTTATCTTTAGATTCCATGGATTAAGAAATGTGTGCAGTGAAAGAGAGAAATATCTGCAACCTTTAAGTAATTTGCCTATTCTTGAAAAGAAATGATAAAAAATCAAGTATTATTTTAACCCAAATTGACCTCCTTGAATATTCTGTCTTTTATAAACTATACTTAACTATAAATTTATTATAAATTACTTGCTCTTATTTTTTCTTATATTTACTTTAGTTTGTCAAGATGGCCTCATTCTTGTGTCAAATGGAATAGAGCTAAATGGGGAAATGGATAATTTTCTCTTCCAGGAGCTCTCAGTTGAATTCATTTACACTGGCAAATACTACTTTTGTATTGTTATTCTTCTTTTATGCCAAGTAGTGAAAAAAGGACCACCTTAAGATTAAGTTGGAAATTAAATACTGCTGAAAGAAATAGAATGGCCTTATTTCACCCTCTTTTTCACTGAACAAATTTCAGACGTAGTAAGTAAAGTTTTTGCCATTTAAGAAATATTCACACTGTGAAAAGACCTGGAAAGGCATTTTTTTATTTTCAAGTCTGTATAGCAATCTTCAGTTGAATGTGGCCTATTACTAAGTTCAGCCATCATGAATCTTCTCTTTGACCATAGATCCTAAAATTTTCATATAAATAGCAATTCCTTTTCTCTTACAGTAGAATATTTATGTTTTACTAATTTTGTTAGCTACTAAATAGAATTTGAATAGAAACTACTGGGCTTGTCATTTACTTAGTATATAGAGAGCTCTTAGATGAGGAAATGTCTCCTATTATTCCTGTCTTGACACCTTCTTCTCTGCTATTTATACCTTTAGTTGTTCAGGGCACTGTAGTTAAGTGATTTGCCAGGGATTACAAAGTCTCTAGATATATGAGGCAAGATAAATAGGATAAAGGTAAATTATTCCTAAATGGGAATAATAAATTAAAGTGAAAGAGTTCCTTATTTTAGAGTTTGAGCTAAAACTGTGTAAATTAAGGTCCACTTTTCCCCATTAGAAACCTTTAACAGAACCTTAAAAATATATTGCATGGTGTAATTTTGGGGGACTCGCACTCCTAGATGGAGAAATGAGGAAAAGGTTGATGAAAATGGCTTCTCTCACCACTCTCTCCTGGAGTCCCTGAATTACTTGAGGGAGACTAATGGAGATCTCCCCTCAATGAAGGCTTGCCCCTTGATGGCTGTGCTGGCCCTCAAGAGCGGCAAGGAAGTCTTCTCTATAAGGAGAGGAATATGAGACCTCAATCTGGATATGTGCTGCTTTGGAACACTCACAAGCCTCCCCCTCGTCTTCTTGAAAATTGGCAAGATGGAGTCTGCCAATGGGTTTATTCTAGTTGTAAATAAATGAGATTGAATTTGCTATCTGACTGCTTATTTGATTGAATTGTTGATTGGAGCAAAGGGTAGACGTTAGAGGGTTGTGGGTCACCCCAAGTCTCTTTATAAATAAAACTAATTACTGAAGTACAAAGTTTTCTCATAGCCAGGGGAGAGGTAGAAAAAGGGGAGAGCACTGCTCACCCATTTGAGTCCAGTATCTCAATAGTTCATGGAATGAAAGTCTTTGAAGAAATTAGGTTTCTTGATAGGAACCAGCGATGTTTTAAACAGGAATCCTCAATGTTAGGATTTCTGTCAGTATCAGAAATCCCCAAAGGTTTCTTGAGTGGGCCAGGGAAATAGATCCTCCTTCCACTCCCTTCTGTATCTCAGCACCCAAGACCCTCTCCTCTGGAGAATTTCCCAGAAGTCTTTGTTCAGTTTCCAACTGCTGTTCTTGCCTCATGCAACTGTTGAGCTCTCAACATTTCATTTCAATCCAATGGTACTTTTTTCCTACTCCCCATCATTACAGTGGGATCAATTTACTATTGATTACAAAATAGATCTTTAGACCCTCAATAGATTTACTGCCTTCTATTGGTTTCCTACTTTCAGCCATTTCCCTATTTAGAGAAGAGCATAAAACTACAGCTTCATCATCACACTCCTGAATATTGGGGTTGAGTGTGCCAAACTCCCAGAGGTTGTATCTTTAATAAATCAGTAGTACTTTAAGAAATGGGAGGACTCTTTGGTCCAACAATTTCTTGGATCCAGATATTCCTTACCCATGGTGATGGATTTTTTAGACATACTTCCAGTTAACCCTTTTAACCCTTTTATATATAAACCATCTTCCAGGTAGTGTCATCTAGACCTTGAAGTTTCTACTTGTGTGAATAGTTCAAGTTCCTTTTAATTGACCAATTTTACTTCCTCTAGAATAGTTCAGGATTTGGAACCCCACAAGTGGAATTATTGTGAGAAAGTAGGCTTTTTAATCATCTTAGGGGAGTTGAAACTTTATAATCATGGTAAACAAGAATTCATCTGGAAGAAATTCATCTGGAATTCTTTAGCTTACCATGGTAATTATCAAAGGGGAAAGTCTTCATCCAGCACTCTGAGATGTGGGACCCTCACAATAAGCTAAATTTTGCTTTTATGCCCCTAATAGAGCTCCCAGGGAAGGAAAGGTTTTGACTGTTGGACTAGAGAATACTGAATGGGTGAGAATATGAGTGCTAGCCTATAGGAAGTCAGGTCCTGGAGCAGGTTGAATTCAAGAGACTTTATGCCCTCTTAGCTACCTCATTACACATCACCTGTTTCTGTGACAAGGCTTAGAGGTAGAATTGGAGGCATTAATCTGTACCTTGGATTGCAGAATCCTGGCACTATGCCCTGGTTATCTCAATGGTTTTTTGATTTGTTCTGAACTGATAATCCTTGCTGTAAGGATAGTACCTTTTAGATAGTTCAATTATTTTGTTTTTATGATTTTGTATTAAACTTCTCCAACCTAGTTTTATGCTAGGCTTCTTTCGAAGTGAGAATTGTTTTGACTATTTTAGTGGTGTAAAGTCTATAATTTGGGGGACCTTTCCATTCAATGGATTTCAATATCACATGATGGAGTAGGAATTGGTGAATGCAGTAGTAGAGATGATGATGATTAGTTTGTTTTGTTTTTAAAATTTCAATTGTATACTTTAAAAATCCTAAAATTGTTTGTATTGTCTTTTTTCCTGGTTCATAAGGATTGCATTCTAAACTGGAGCTTTAGTTACTGGGATGCTCTGAATTTTGACTGATCTAAAATAAGTACCATTTTCACTTTCTCTATATGAACATTTAGGTTATGATTAAGGAGGTAGGAGCCACCGTGTGGCCTTGATGGTTTAAAACCAAAACAAATTAAAAAAAAAAACTTTCTAAAAATATCTTTTCAAATTTTACAAAGTTTACAAATCCCATTTTCTTCTGTTTGTTGTCTTCGTTAATTTCATCCTTAAATGTCCTGAGAATGACTTTTAAAATGTGGGTCTTGATATAGACATAGGCATGGATTCCTTGTTAGGTACTACTGCTAATAGAAACTTATCAACATATAGAGATGTAGGAGGTAAAACCGAGGTTTATTACATGCTTCACATAGTTCCAGAGCTCTTAATTAACTCTGTGCAATGAACCTAGCTTTCCTAAAGCTTATATAGCCTCCAGTTACATCAGAGAAGGGGGAAAAAAAAGGAAACGGTACCAGGTTGGATTTATAGTAGTACGAAAGGAAAAAAGAAATTTACAACCACCAAAATGAGAAATAAGAATTTATCTGTCACAGATACACTTTTAAGATTTATAGATCAAAGATAAGGAAGATCACATCAGATCTAATTTATCAATAAACACTAAGAAGGGGTAGTCTGCAAACATTCTTTTTCCTCAGTTCTATTTCTTATTTTGGTCAGAATAATTGGGAGTCTCAGCTAATTTAGCACACCATAAGGAAAGTCTCAGCTGGGTAGGGGACTTACCTCACAATTAAAGTGGCAGTAATAAAAAATTAATAGATAACTCTTACAACAGTTTCTTATCAAGTTTTATCCAATCTTGTTCTTCCTGCCAATATTGTATTAAGTGATATTGCTCACAATCTTCCACCATCTTTTTCTGTAAAATTTCTACAGACAAATCTTTTTTTAAAATAATATTTTACTTCCCCCCAATTACACGTGGGAGAGATTTCAAATAAAAAAAAAGAAGAAAGTGAAATATAGTATGTTTCAGTCTGCATTCAATCTCTATGAGCTCTTTCTCAGAGAAGAGATGGCATTTTTTCATCATGAGTTTTTGGGATTGTTAGATCTCTTCATTGCTAGGTCATTCACAGTTCATCAAAAAATATTGCTGTCACTGTATACAGTGTTCTGATTCTTCTCATTTCACACAGTTAGGAAGAGGCTGAGGTCACATTTGAACCTAGGACCTCCTGTCTCTAGGCTTGGCTCTCAATCCACTGAACCACCCAACTGCCACCCAACTACCCCCCCTCCCCAATATTGATCAGTGTTGTGCTTGGGTATCTTGTCTCTCCACTTTGCAAAGAAGTTATTGCTAAGTGGAGTAGGTTCTAGACTTGTGTTTTGGGTTTTTTTAAATATAGAAACTGAATTATAGTAGTTGAACTAATTAGAATAACTTGGACTGATAATGAGTTTTGCCATCTCTTTCCCATTTTTAGGCAATAGCTTGTTTAAACAAGTCGGGTTGTAGTTATTTTAATTGTTTGCTACCTTTTTTTCCTTACTTTTATCTAGTTTGTACCTTTTTGATTTTTGCTCTAGCAAGTTGGTGGTTTGATTTCCCACAGAAAGCTCGGTCAAGAACAAGAGTTCTTTCTTGTCTATTAAAAATAAACATTAAATTTGTTACATACTAGCAGCTTTTTTTGGTTGGAAAGTGATTATAATTTTGATTCTCTTAGGGAAGCTAATGGTAAATGTTTGAAGTTCATTTTTAATATTCTAATATAAGTAGGTACACAAAGATAAATAAGAATCACTTTAAGGCATCAAGGTGATTCAATAATATACTTTAAGGTATTTTTTTCTTTGCCTTCATCAAATATTTTAGACATAAAGGTACTTTTAGAGATAACTTATATACTATCAAAAACATAGCCAGTGATCCTTTTATTTCTGAGATGAAATAGCTTTTTTAAAATGAAGAGAAAACTTCAGTCATTTCATAAATAGTTAAAATTGTAAAATAATGAATGATATAATCTTTTCTCTATTGAGGATTATAAGCAACTGTAAAGCTTTCTCATTTGCTTATGAAATAATAGTGATTATTGAAACATTTTTCTTCATATGCTGACAATTGAGCTTTGTTAGTAAACAAAATTATAAAAAGGTTATTGTATTCTATTCATGAAGATATCAGATTTATTTATGTGAATTTTAAGGACCTAGATAACTCTAAAAGAGCTTCTATTACTGAAATCTCCCCCCCACCCCCACCCCCTTCATAGTAAACAGGAAATTTTAGTGAGAAATTTCTGGCTGTCTTTGAAAGCATTTACTGTATTACCCTGTAGGGATGCTTATTAAAATCATACTCTATTTCTCTATCAATTCAAATTTCCTCCCACTCTCAGTGGTACTGAAAACCCTCAATTCACAACCAACCTCTTCCTTTTAACTCAATATTTATTTATTTATTATGAATGCATCAAAACCATGCGCACATTTTCATTTGATGGGCCAAACACTCCACTATGAGCTTTTTCTTATGATACAGCTTTTCTTTAGAGTGCCTTTCTTTTCCCAGCTCACTGTTCTTTTCTCCATTCCTTAAAAGACTATCTGTATTTTGACATCCTCTGCAGTCTTTTTGGCCAAAAACTAGGTTGATTTCTTTTCCTAGCCTTCTTTTCTCTTTCCATGATTATGTATTTTCTATCTTTTGGCTCTTTTATCACCTGTGTTAAAACCTAGTATGCTCTGGTGATACTTTTGTTGTCTTTCTCAGGAAAAACAGTCATAACCTCTATGAGGAAAGGGATTAGAATATTGTTCTTCTCACATGTGGGCAGCTAAGTGTTCCAGCAGATAGAGCACTGGGCTTGAGTTAAAATCTAGCCTCAGACACTTACTGTGTGACCCTGGAAAAGTTGCTTAACCCTGTTTACCTCAGTTTCCTCATCTGTAAAATGAGATGGAGAAGGAAGTGGCAAACCAGTCTAGTATCTGCCAAGAAAACCCCCAATAGGGTCACAGAGTGGGACATGACTAGACAATAACAATGAACAGCTTACCCCATGATATTGTAACATAAGAAGCTAAGCTCTCTTGATAGAGTTACTAGAAAGTTGTATCCTACTCATAGCTTTATAAAAAGTATACTTCGTGTGAAATACACAGAAAAATTGATTATACTTCCTAACTCTTTTCTTTTTATATTGAATGTCCATTTCTACCTCTCCCTCCAGAGAAACTAATACTGATAAATTTGCACACTGTTAACTATTTTTATCTTAGACTGTACATGGCTCTTGTCTGTACGATGTGTTTTGGTACTGTATAAATGGAGATTTTGAACCTTTGCCTTCATTCCCCAGAAGTCCTTGGTATTTCCCAGAATTCCCTATAATCTCTCCTGCATCTCCACATTGGTCAGATCAGGTTATTGGTATTTAACTGGCAGTAATGCCTCCCACATCCTCCTTTTTTTTGCATGATGTAGCATCAGCAGTGATGGTGGTAAAATGGGGAAAATTTGAAAATGGCTAACCAGCCATGGGCACGTGGTCTTATTTTGTAACCTCTTTATTCCTTGATTTCTAATGATCCTTAATAAACCTCATAAAACATTTTTATTATTAGAGATATAAATTTAATTTTTACAGTACTTACAGTTAGTTTAGTGGTTAATTGCATTCTGTTTTGCATTGTTCCCTAATCATTTCATATGTATAAAGCTTGTCTTCCCAACAAGATTATGAACTCCTTTGGGGCAGAAATTGTGTCTGGTATGTTTTTATGTCTCACAGTGCCTATTGCAATGGTTGACACATAGTGAGTGTTCATAAAAATGTATGTTGAATTAAAATAAACATTATTTTGTTTGGTCCAGTCATGATTAGCCTCTGGCTAATTTGATACCAGTCATGATAAGTTCAATTTGAAACCGAAATGAACTTATAAAATACTGAAATTGCAATAGAAAATATAACTAGGCCTTTATAGTAGAATTTTAAGCACAGTCATCTTTTATTATTTGTGGTGAAGACTAAAAAAATATACATGGCTTTGGAAAGCTGTCTGAAATGAGGTTTGGAGATATACTTTCAGACAATTATTACCTTTTTGGTGCCTATTATTAATTCCCCTTTGCCTTGGTTTTGTTATTGGTGGACAATGGCATGCCTGGATATTAAGGGGATTAGAGGCATGGGACTAACAGAACTAAACTACTCTTGGATAATTAAGAGCTGATTGTAATAGTTTTGATTTAAAAAAACAAACAACTTTTTCCTGCTTTTTGGAAATGAACACAGTTTTATGGCTATCTGGCTATCAATAGAAATTAAAGTGAGGTAGTCATAGAATCATAGACCTAAAGTTGGAAGATTATTTAACCTGCTAATATTTGCTTGATCATTATTATCTGAGATGTCCAATAATGGAATGGACTGTCTAATCATGAGAGTCAAAATCTGTCTTGCTCTGCCTTCTCATTGGTTCATATTTTCTGATATCTCTTCTACATGACAGAATTTATCATGTGGCCTTTCTTTAGATTTTCTCTGATTTATCCATAACCCTTTAAAAATGTGACACATAATGCTGAAAAACAATATGCTAGATGTAGGCAGATTAGTAGATTATTGTCCTTTTTTTTGTCTCCTTTTTGATGACATACTTCCATTAATGTTGCATAGAATTGCGTTAGTTTTTTTTTTTATGGTGAGAGAAGATATTCACATTATTGACCTAGATTGTGAACAAAAACTCCTAAGCCATTTATATTAAGTGCTATTATTAAGTCAGGTTTTCTCCATTTTTGTACTCTTCTATTGGATTTTGTTTTTAATCTAAGCAGATAGAAGGATTAAGAAAAAAGTAGCCCCTCCCTTTCATTGCATAGGTAGGGGACTATACATAAGGAATGTTACATATGCTGTCAAACACAGACCATGTGTTTGCTAGTTTTGCTAAACTTTTTTCTTTTCAAAAATCTTTTATCATAAAAATTGTCTCTCCAGATAAAGAAGTATATTCAGAAATGAATGGGATATTAATAAAAACAAAAGCTAGCAATGAAAATAAGGTAGTTTTAAAAATAAATCTAATCAGAGGAATTCATATTTTAATTACATCCAATTCATCATCTGATGTATTAGCTTTCCCTCTCAAGTTTTTGTCATCTTTGAATGTGATAGGTTTACTGTTTATCTCCATTGTAGTTATTGAAAAAAATTTCAAACAGGAAAGCTGAGACTTGAGTCCTGGCACACTCCGCTAGCCACCTGGGTTGATACTGACCCATTCATTAGGACTCTTTGGGGAAAGTCATTAAAACAGGTGTAATTGCACTTATCTATATTGTTGACCATCCCACATGACTCCAGTTGTCTGCAACATTGTCATATTTTTTCCAGAAATCAAACTACAATGCATCTTATTTTGTTCCTTCATCTGATCTACCTAATAAACCTTTCAAAAAAAAAGGAAATGAGGTATTAGTTTAGGGTAGCATGAGTTGTTCTTAGTGAACTAATAATATATGTTTCTAGTGATCACCACTTTTCTAGGAGTTGATAGAAGTTAGGTTAGAAGTTCTAGCTTCTAAAATCTACTTTTTATCCTGTATTGAAAATGAGTGCATCATTTGCTTGTTCATCATCTTGTGACAGCACTACATTTCTTCATAATTCTTTATAGATTGCACACAACAATAGCTTCATAGTCACATCTGCTATAATTTATTGTTTTTCTTCTTACCTAGAATTCATTTTCTTTTAAACTTAATTATATTTATCTGACATTTCCATTGTGAAGATTATTCTTCTTGGGTAAAAACAAACAACAACAACAACAAAAAACAAGAAAAAGAGAAGTGGAGTAGTTCTATCATCTCTTTATGTTTCTCACCTGTAGTAGAATGGGCCTTCCTTCTTGTTCTTAGTGTAACTAAATAAAGCTGTTTTTAATGCCATTAAAATGTTTCAAAAGCTTCAGCATATTCTACACTTTAACTTTCCTAGCACATTTCTTATAGGTCCATGCCATTTTTTAGTATTCATCCTTCAAATCAACACAGATTTATTCCACTCCCGTTTGTCCAAATCACTGTTAGCCCTTAGTTTGCTGTCTTTTATACTTGGCCCTTTTAAAATCTGAGCCATCAGAGAGCTCCCTATCTGTGTTGGCTGCATTAGGAATTTCTGAAGGAGGTTATTGGTTTGGGACATCCTCCTTTTTCTTTACCATTGGGATAATTTGTGATTGCAGTGCCAAGATTTATTATTTTTATTATCATCATCATCTCATCCTACTTAAGCAATTTTTCCTTTTAGAGTTAGGAAAAATTATTGCAGGAGATGAAAATTTCAGCAAGGCCAGGTAAAGAATATATCAGAGACCACATACTTCTAGCAGCATGAGACTTTGAACAGATTATTTTAAGAGTTGAAGTCAGCTATTACTATAGTGTTTCTGTTTTTTGTATCAGATTTGTAATCTGTATTATGAAAGTATCAATCATATCCTCTTTGGCTACACTGGTTTTAATATGTTCCTATAATGATAACAAATTTCTAAGTGCCTACTATGTGTATAATTCTGTACTAAGCAATGAGAGTAAGAGGCATATTAGACAACATAAGAACTTTGCCCTCATGGATCTTATAATAAAAAAAATAATTATTTTTCTCTCCTTTTATCTCCACCCACATGCTCTCTATTGTGCTTCTATTTTCAGGATTATATATTTCTCAAGACTGCTGCTTTCCCACTCTTTTTGAAATCATATTTATATATCATAAACTTAAAGCTGAAAGAGACCTTTGAAACTATATAGTAGAACCTCCTCGTTTTATAGGTTAAAAAAAAGGGGGACCAGAGGGGGCAGCTAGTTGTATAGTGGGGTAGAGCTGCAGGCCTGGAGTCAGGAGGACCTGGATTTATATCTAACCTCAGACACTTTCCTAGCCCTGTGACCCAATTGCCTCCCCTTGCTCCTCTTCTGTCTTAGAACTGATACTAAGACAGAAGGTAAGGATCTTTTTTTAAAAGAGAGGAGGGGTGGGGGGAGTGGGACAGGGGAGGTCAGACAGGCTTAAGTAGATCCAGGATTTGAGTCTTAAACAAAATCTTTATGTTCCTTTCATTATATTTCAGTTATTAGTTCCTTCCTGCCAGTCCTAAGATTAACTTTGTTTTATTGTGTCAAAGTTTCAAATTTGTAATTGTTACCTGTTTTCCATTGGTAAATAGTAGGCATGAAAGCCATAAATGCCGTTTGTTTCTAATCTTTGTGTTTTTCTGTGAATTATGGAAACTCTACCATTCTTTTTTTCTATGATGTCTTCTATATTATATGATTTTACTAGAGATATATAGGCATTTTTACTTCTCCCACAAATTGAAGTTTAGGATTGTTTAATCTACCACTAGTTTGACCACATCATGGAAGTTGTTTGCCATGTTTTCCTGCCTACCATAAAGGTAGTAATAATAAATAGATAATATTTATAAAGGCATTCATTTTGCAAATCACTTTGCATGCAATTTTTCATTAATTATTTGAAGGTAGAAAAACAATAAACCATAACCATCTGCTGCATATTTCTCTTAGGTAAGAAAAGAAAAGCAAATACTAGAGTATACATTAAGTACTTTTCATTAATAAAATAGTTCTTTTGGTTTTCTTCTAGGTCCTGTTATTGCTTTGGAGTTCAATGGAGATGGTGCAGTAGAAGGGTGCCAACTCATCATAAATGATGTTTTCAATGGGACCAAGGTGAGAGACTGTATTGGATTGTAGGAAGATAGGGATAAGGTCTACCCTGAAATGTTTGGAATAGGGAACTCCCTGGCAATGAGTAAACTGTTCCCCTTGGGATGAGCCACCTCCTAGTCTGCACCTTGAGTCTTTGAGTTCTGTCCAGAGAACTACAATATTAAGTGACTTGCCAAGGGATAACACAGCCATTATGACATAAAAATGGGACTTGAACCTAAGTCTTCCTAGCTAAAAACCAGCTCTCTATCAGCTACCTCACAATGTCTCTTGAAAATTGTACAAAATAATAATAAACTTACATGTGTGTTCCATTAAAATTTTTGCTCAAATAATTTTCCTTAAAGTAGGTGATATTAATATTACTTCAGATAAGCAAAAACTTACAGTTAATTCAAACTTCCCCAATTTGGAATTTTGATCATTGGAAAGCAGCCAAGCTGAAATTTGCCTTTGTGTTATCTATAAATACATTATTTTAGAAGTAATAATAGATTCAGTTCATCAGATACTTATTGAAAATTTAGTTATGTGCCAAGGATACATGGGAGAAATGTAAGACTATAATTCTGGGGATAGAGCATATTCTCCAGCAAAGGAACAATAAATGGTAATAAAATCCAAAGCTAAAATATTTGGTATGTTATAATAAGAAAAGGGTATTATTGTCAAGAGTGGGGGAGAAGTAAGCATGAACAACTATAGTTGTCTTACAAGGCTTCATGAAAGAAAAGGAAAGTTAATCGGGCTTGGAGGATACATGGGACTTTTCTAGGTAAGTGAGGGAGAATATGCTTTGAATTATTTTGAGCAAACATAAGAATAATTATGATATGTTCCACCAAAATAGGAAAACCAAGACTTAATTGGTATTGAACGTAGTCCATGAAGGAGAAAGTTGAATATTAGGGTGAAGAATCAGACTATAAACAGGAGCTCTTACCTTTTTGTGGGTGTCCTGGATTCCTTTTGGTGAAGCTTTTGGACCCCTTTTAAAAATGATGGTTTTAAATCTATAGTAAGAGGAAGAGCCAGGACCAGAATACAGGCACTTTGGTGCCAAGTCCATTACTCATCATCCTTTTTCATGCTGGATTTTAGATTTGAAACATTTTCTTGAATAGAGAACAAACTATTCCATCAGGCATTTTAGAAACACCATAATTGACATTTTAAAATAGCTTTTACTTTTTCACAAATAATTTAAAGTGGGATAGGACCCCAGATCAATTTTAGTTCAACTCTCAATTTACAGATGAATAAAATGAAACTAAAAAGATTAAGTTAAATGACTTGCTCAAGGTCACAAGAACAGATCCCAGAGTCATATATAGGTCCTTTTGACTCTAGATCCAATATTCCTGACACATAAGACAGTACCTTATCAACTTTGCTAAATATAAGCGACTCACCTGTTTATTAAAGTAAATCCCCTAAATGCTTCTGCAAAAGTACATTTTCTTAGCCTAATTCTATTTATTGCTTATATCTTTTAAAATAATCTATACTAATTTTTCACCAGTTTAGAGATTCACGAAAATTAATAATTGGTTGCTATCTTTTTAGATTTTTTAATTTCCTGAACAATGTGCATGTATATTGCATTTACTGATTTGTTTTGTTGAACTGCTTTTCTTTCCCTTGTTATGAGAAAGTATGGGAATTCATTGAGAAATAATTGTAGCATAAATTTTATTTGAAGCATTAAAGATAAATTTAAAATTCTCCAATTTACCATTTATATTTATTTTTCTTTATACCTGATGTGATCTGATTTTGAGTTCTACTTTATATTAGCTTTGTGACCCATGAACAAATCATTTAATAGCTTAGATTTTCAGCACAAGGCCTTTTGTATATAAACCAAAAGCTGTAACAGCTTAGAACAAATCATGACATTTCAAGAGTGCTTTTAGAAATGTTCTAATTTTATTTAATGATGATTTTCATCATAGAAGCACTTTAAAAGACATTAACATTTAATTTTCAACTGTTGAAAACCTACTATCTCAATTATAGGAGACTTGAATGTTTTAGTGTTGTGTTGGATGAATTTTATGGTCATATTTAAGAAAGCAGCAGATTTTTTTTTGCTAGATTCAATGGTAAATAGGATGCTAATATTTTATGTTGGTTGATTATTAATATTTTTTGTTTCTTTTAAATTTAAAATAGATGTTTGTGTCAGAAAATAAAGTAGCAGCTTCTGGAGATGTCGAAAGCTTCTATAACTTTGCTGATCTGCAAATGGGGATGTGAAGTACAGTATGGAACCATTACTCTGACATGAAGCCCATATTTTCAACTTGTTTTATGTAGATTTTTAATAGCATAATTTTCTGCACTAGAAGTATTTTTTTTTACAAATACCGAGATGTCAAAATAATATTTTTTTTGGAAGAATCTGTTTAGGATGACATGATTTACTTGATGAAAAATAGATAGTCCTTCTTAAAATTTACATTTAATGGATTTTAAGCACTTAAATCCTCTTCCCATTGTCTGTTCTTCTCTAGAACTTGAAAATTCACTTTCCCAAAACTATAATTTAAATGAACTGTCAATGAAACATCTACAGAAAGTTCTAGGAAGTGAATAAAATGTAGCATAGAATTTAGAACTTGGAAGATGCCTAAGATCCTTTACTGGAATCCATTTCATAAATGAGAAAACTAAACTTGGCTCTTAGTGGAATTGCTAATGGTCCTATATGTTTACTATATGTAAACAGCAAAACTGGTATTTGAAATCAGATTCTCCCTTTCTGAATCCATTATTTTTTTCCACTATTCCACACTAGATGAAACTTAACCAAAACATGTTAATGTGATGGCCATTTTTTAAACATTGGCATCTAAAGAGAGCATATTTGGAATTTTGTATAATTTTACTTATTTTTTTATAGTACTGTCAGAAAAAAAAACCTAAAATTTCATTAAGTACCTTAACTAAACTATTTAAACCCCTGATAATTTAGTCTATCACCTTCATTCAATGGAAGGACTTTTGCATAGCCCATTATTTATTTGAGTATCTCTTCTTTTTAGGGAGATTCGTTTCCTTGTCTATATATTTGTTCAAATGGATCAAGGAATTTTCAGTTATCATGGACAAAGATTATAAAATGAAATGATGGCTTTATAATTGCAAAATAAAACAAGTAGGTTGGGGCTTCTGGATTTATTGCTATGTAAACTAAAGTTGTCAAACAAATCAATCAATGGGTATTAAAGTTATTTCGCCAAATAATTACCCCAATCCCAGCATAGCACAACTTTCCTAAGGAAAGACACACAACAGTGGTCAACTTTGGAACTAAAATTTTTACAAATCCTTTGGAGGGAGCATGGAAGCAAGAAAGATACAACTTTGTGACACACAAAATAAGTGCTGCCCAAAAATAAGACATCTCATCTGATAACAGTACACCATTAATATATTGATTACCAAAAAGCCAAATAAATTTGTTTTCAACAAAATATTCTTTCTACATTTAAGACACAATATTAAAGTAACTTTTCAAACTATCTAGATTGTAAGTGTAAGTGTTTGGGGTAGAGGGGAGTACATTGTAACCTAACATCACTCAGTTCAGAAATGTCTTAATAGGCTTAGGAAGAATTAAATTTAAACTTTCCAAGAGATTTACAGGAAGGTGCTTCATTTTCATAAGTTTGGGGGGGGGGAAATGGAATAATGCCATTTTGATAAGCTTAAGTACAGAAAATAACTATTTCCAAAAATTATTTTCAAGGTGATTATAAAATGCCAACATTTAAATCATTACATATATTCTTCATTACATTTAATAATAATTTGAGATATCATTCCCAACTACTGTCATAAATATATGCTTATAGTCAAAGATAATGCAGTGTAAAGACCACACACTGGTACCCAGAGAACCTCTACTATATACCTAATATTGTGCTGACTTTTTTGCATTTTATTTCTTCAACTTTGATGAGACCAGATAATTCTGTAAGATCAAGTTATGCTCTGACTAGGAAATGGTTTCTTAAAGTTAGAAGTAAAGATCAGTAGTTATTTATTACTGTTTTGGTCATAACTAAATGAATACTTAGTAATCAGTTTAGTTGAATGAAAAAAAGACATTTTGAAATAAAGAACTATTTGAAATTCTAATCATGCTTAAATGATAATAAATCTACTATTATCATTATGCCTTTTAAAACCAGAATCTTAATTTTTGCAAACTGAAATCCACTGTTGTATAAAACCCTTTGGTTTTTTATCTTTTCTCAGATATTCAAGTACAAGTTTAGAAATATGCTGTATAATTGAGGTGTTAATTTTTAATTTTATCATATATGTTTAGCATTTTGATTAATCAGTCTAAAACTGTATATACTTCCCTTATTTTAAGTAGATACTATTTATGTTCTTCTGAACATAAAGACTTGGCTTTTATGAAAAATATTTTGATTTCTGATTATTTGAAGGATTAAAAAATTAAATGAAGTTATATTCTAGCATAATTTCTTTCACTATTAACTTTGGTAATATCTGACTATACAGCATTTCTTTTTAGAATTGCTTTCCAATTCATGAGTACTTATTGTAATGAATGTCAATTCATTTTCCTAATATGTTATATTTAAATTTCCTACTAGCTTATGTCTCTTGTATATTACCTGCTTTATACAACTTTTGTATATTTAATGTCTAGTTTTTGTATATATTTCATGTAGCATTTGTAAAATGTAGTTCATAATAAACATTGTTAAAAATAAAATGCCTTAGTACTCACTTAATAGATCACTAACATGTTGCAGTTATACACCAAGATTGTGTATCATGATGTGAATGTTTTAGTAGTAAAATAAAACCAGATGAGCCATGTCCTGTTGTTTCTATTTAATGCAAATTGAGCCCTGATTTAGCAGGCCAGAGGATTTACACTGTTGTCTTACTGTATTACCCAATATCACAGACACAGAATTTTAGATGAACTTTTATTTTAGATATCAGAGCAAGAAAATGAAAATCTTAAAAGAAAAAAAATGTTAATGTAGGAAATTAAGGCTTCTACTTAGAATATATTCACTTAATTTAAAATATAGTAGGAACAAACAAATCTTGAAAATATTTTCAGGTATATTTAGCATGAATATGCCATGTATCAATGAAGTATGTATTAAATGGCTACCGTAAACTCAGCACTAGCTAAAAAAGGTGTTATGAGGGGTATAAAATGATTAAAACAGATAAATCTACATTTTTCTTGGGAATTTATGATAGTCTTTAATTAAAGGTAATATGTGGGTGAAGGACTTGATTTTATTTTTTTTTTAAGTTTTACTTGTTCCTAATAGTGAACCAATAATTTAAATTGTTTCTTAAAAGAAAAGCCAGTGAACAACCTGCAACGATCTAAGAGGAAAAAAAAAAACTATCCTCAAGCAGAGGACAAACTGAGGGAGTAAAAACACCGGGGGAGAGCAACTGCTTGACTACAGAGGTTGAGGGGACATGATCGAGGAGAGACGCTAAATGAGTGCCCTAATGCAAATACCAAAAACAAGGAAATGGGTTCAGAGCAAGGACACATGTGATACCCAGAGGAATCGCGCGTCGGCTAGGGAAGGGGTGGCAGGGGGAGGGGAGGAAAAGAAAATGATTTGTTTCCAATGAACAATGTATGAAAATGACCAAATAAAATAATGTTTAAAAAAAAAAAGCCAGTTCTTGGGATCTTAGGTTCTAGAGTTCAAATGGACCTTTGAGACTCCCTTCCTATTTTAAAGAAAAATTTCATTGCTATCTTTTGTTTTTGTTACATATTTCCAATTATATCCCTTTCCTCCTTGCTCTCCTCACCAGGTAGCCATCCTTTGAAATAGGTTGTTTGTTTTTGATTGAGAGAGAGCAATTCATTCAAATTAACCCCTTGTGAAGGTGTGTTTCATTTTCTATAGTCCTCTCCTCCTGCAAAGAAGAAAGGGTCATCCATTTTTTTCAAATCTTCCGCAGGACTAAATTTCTTTGTCAGCATAGATTAGACAGTGTTCAATTTCTTTTGCCTTTTGGTATCTTGTTTGCTGATTCTGCTTACTTTATCACATGCTGGTTCTTGTATCTTTCTGCATTGTGTCCACAGCTTCTTACAGGTCAGTAGATACACTTACCATATTCTCGTACCACAATTTGTTTAGTCATTCCTCAGTTGATGAGTATCTGCTTTGTTTCTAGTTCTTAGTGACCACACTGTGGTTTGGTTTATAGATGACTCTTCCACCACCTTTTGAATGCCTACCTCGCAAGTGAGATCTCTGGATCAAATTTGGGGCACTTTTGAAGCAAAATTTTAAGCATAAACCGAGTTGGAGTCTCATTTAAAAATTTTTTTTAAGATCCAGAGAGGTTGTAATTTGCTTTGGGTGACAGAGAGGCTGGCAGCCCTATTGACATTTTTTACCCACCTAGACTGTATCCTTGTGTTTCGCACAGGACACGTTTTGATGCCAATTGTGGGACATCTCTCAGTGCTGTAGCAAGGTTTTTGGAGGTCTGAGTCCTACAGCATTGGGCACCTGGACTTTGTGGATCCTCCTCAGCTTCACGTTACTCAAAAAGTTGGTAGAGTAGCAGAACAAAAAACCTGCAGGTACCTGCTGTGTCCGGAGCTAAGGGATAGGAGCTGGGAGCAGTATCGAGTTTAAATAATGCAGGACAGTACATCAACCCAATAACTAACATCCTGTAATCATAACTAAAAGCATATCAGGTGCCAAATGAAATACACAGAGCCAGAAAACAATATAAATAATGATTACCTCAGGGTAAATGGAAAGAACAGCCACAAAACAATTTAAGAAAAATGGTGCAAAAATTTAAAAGAATAAGCTTGAAAGAGGGGCAGTTCTGTAGCTTGGTGGATAGAGAGGCAGGCCTGGGAATGGGAGGGTCCTGGGTTCAAATCTGACCTCAGACATTTCATAGCTATAGGATGACCTTGGGCAAGTCCCAATTGCCTAGCCTTTCCTGCTCTTCTTCCTTGGAACCAATACTTAGTGATTCTAAGACAGAAGGTACAGGTTAAAAAGAAAAACAGTTTTGAAGATCCCAAAGGAGATAGGAGGAGATACCTTCCACCATTCCTTTGCAAAGATTGGGGGAACCATGAGTGTAGAACATTGCATGTAATGGAAGCAGCTAGGTAGTGCAGAAGAGAGAGTTCAGCTTGAAGTCGGGAAGACCTGAATTCAAATCTAGCCTCAGATACTAGCAATATGACCTGGGTAAATCACTTAACTTCTCTACCTCAGTTGCCTCATCTTTAAAATGGGAATAATGGCACCTACCTCTCAGAGACATGAGGCTCAAATGACACAATAGAAGTGTTTAGCATAATACCTAGCACAGTTATTGTTATTGGTAATTGTAGCAGCAGCAGTAGTAGTATTAGGCACAATATAAATATTAGCTCTTGCACATTTTTCCTGTGTTTTGATCAGTTAGTTGATTCCTTTTTTTTTTTCTCAATTTAAGAGATAGTTTTCTGAAAGGAGGTGAGAACTAATATCTAAAATATATCAATAAAAATCTGCTAAAAGCAAATCAGAACCATGAAACTTAAGTGCTATGGTAAAGCAATGGTGGGTGATAGCCATAAAGGATAGGACTCAAGAAAGACTGGAGAAAATGGATCAGAGAATCCCAAACTGGAAGGGACTTCACAAGCCACCTAGTCAGACTCCCTCATTTTCTGATGTAGAAAGTAGGGTTCAAGGAAAGTGTCCAAGGTCACACTGAGCAACTGACTTGGGCTTTGAACTCGGGTCCTCTGACTTGCCAACCAGCGTTCTTTCTACTGTATCACATGGTAGTCTTTAAAGAATGCAGCGGAACAGTGAGGTGGCTCAGTGGGTAGAAAGGCCTAGAGACAGGAGGTCCTGTGTTCAAATCTAACCTCAAATACGTCCTAGCTGTGTGACCCTGAGCAAGTCACTTGACCCTAGTTGTCTAGCCCTTCCTGCTCTTCTGCCTTGGAATCAAAACTTGCTATTGATTCTAAGATGGAAGGTTAGGGTTGTTTTTTTTTTGGTTTATTTTTTGTTTTTTTTAATGCAGCTAGGTGGTGATGTGGATGGAGTGCCAGTTCTGGAGTCAGGAAGACTCCTCTTTCTGAGTCCAAACATGGCCTCAGAGACTTAGTAGTTGTGAGATCCTGGGCAAGTCCCTTATCCCTATCTGCCTCAGTTCCCTCCTCTGTAAAATGATCTAGAGATGGAAATGTCAAATCACTCTGTATTTCCACCAAGAAAGCCTCTATTGAGGTCACAAAAAATTACAAATGAAATTCTCTGGAGGCTGTGTTTTAGTTATAGAAGGTTACCTTATTAAGTGACCACTTAAAAGATTTCTAAACTATCCAGTGAAGTCCCTACAGTTCAAACAGACACTACACTAACCCAGGTGAGGCAGAGAGAGGCGTGACCAGGATTGGGGAGAAGAAAGGGAAAAAAAAGCCCCACTTCCAGTCCCTGAAGCAAACCTATGCTCCTCATGAGGTAATCGTCCTGGCCTTCCCCAGCACATCTGGAGAGGCTCTGCACTGGACCACAGCCGCACAGGAAACAAACTCAAGACCCTTCCTCCCAGAAAGTGGCAGGTGCCCGTGGGCTCTGGCTTCTGGCTGACAGAGAACTTCTTTAACCTCTCTGAGTTCTTTTTACAGATAGACAGGTCTCCACCCTGCCAGTTTTTAGACAGCCAGAAGAAGGGAAGACCCAATATAGCCTCAGGGAGAGAGAGCTTGAGCTTCAGCCTTAAAATCAAACTCTTTCAGTTTTAAAATCAAGAGGCTTGGGGGCAGCTGGGTGGCTCAGTGGGTGGAGAGCCAGGTCTAGAGATGGGGGTCCTGGGTTCAAATATGACCTCAGACACTTCCCAGTTGTGTGACCCTGGACAAGTCACTTAATCCCTATTGCCTAGCCCTTACTGCTCTTCTGCCTTGGAATCAATACCCAGTATTGATTCTAAGACAGAAGGTAAGGGTTTTAAAAAAACCAAAAGGCTTTTTTGGGATGCCAAAAAGGGATATAAATTAATATGGACTTTGCACAGTTGTGCATAACTGAAAACAACTGAAAAGCAAAAAGAATTCAACAGATGTGAAAAGAAAGAACTATTACACTTTTCAGGAACAGCTGAGAAGAAAGGTGCAGAACCTGCTCTTCAGGCAGAGGGTAGTTTGGTTTGTCTGGGACAAGGAATGATATGAATTAGAGTGGCACCAAGTTGTGGAGGCCTCGACTGCCAGGTTAGAGGTGTGTGTAGGCTTTCTGAGTGGAGATCGGAGGAAGATTTTTGAGCAGATGAATAACATGACCAGATCTCTGCAGAGGAAGGGTTATTTTGGTGAAAGGATGGGCTGGAATGGGAAAGAATGGAATTGGGAAGACCTTATTGTAGTAGTCCAAGTTAAGTGAACTGTGTTCAAGGATAGTCCTAGAGAGAAGTGATATAGGAGGAATATTAAAGAAGTGTCATGGAAATGGAATTGTCAGGGTTCAGTAGCCTGGAGAATTGAGAAAAAAGGAAAAGCAGAAAGATAGAGAACCCCAATTTTATCAATGTTCTGAACAACAAACAAGAATTCCATATATAATACAAAGAAAGAAGAGCACATATAAAAACTCATTTTGGGGGGCTTGTTTTTTGAGTAAGAAGAGGTTGTTGGGGAGAGGCTAGGAACTCTGAGAGCCTTGAGTACAGGGTTAGGAGCAAAGACTTCCAGCAGTCTTAATTTTCACCTTAGTTCTGCCTCTCTCTGGGGCCTCAGACAAGTTGCTTACCATTATGAATGAATCAACTAATTTGTAATTGGAGTAATAAAAATGAACTTGCAAGGTATAAGAGGGGATCCTAATTAGCTGATGTTTGTAAAGTGCTTTGAAGAGGAAAAGTGGTCTATAACTCTTATGTATTATTATGTTGAAGCAAAATGAACATGAGTTTCTTTTTTAAAGTACTCCCAGCTGGAGAACAGGTTACAAGAAGTCCAGTGAATAGAAAATTGCATGTCAAAGAGGGTGTTATTGAGGTTTAAGAATGGTTTTTCTAATGGTTACTGTACAGTGCACCACTGACTAGGACAAGACCTGGGAGTTGAGAGAAAAGTTAATTTTGAGTCTGGGGCCAGTTGGAAGAATGGGAAGAATGGCCAGTTGGATGAATTTGCTAAGTGACCCTGAGCAAGTCAATTTACTCCAATTTCCTCAGTTGTAAAAAGAGGCAGTTGGTTAAGATAATTTTTCAAGTCCCTTTCAGCTGGAGTATTTTATGAGTATGTGAACTCCACCTTTTGATCACTTTAAATTCCTTTTTAAAAAAAAATTCAACTTCTGTCTTAGAATCAATACTAAGTATTGGTTCCAAGGAAGAAGAGTGGTAAGGGCTAGGCAACTGGGGTGGGAGTGGGGGTTATAGGGTGGGTTAAAAGAAGAATTCAAACTAGCTATATATATATATATATATATATATGTGTGTGTGTGTGTGTGTGTGTGTGTGTAAAATAAAAGGTTTATTTAACTAAAGGGAGAAAGAAAGGGAAGGGAATCAGGGAGTAACCTACTTCTAACCCACACCAGATACTAAAATCCTGAACTTTCTATAATTATACTAAACTAACTAATAAATTAAAGTTAAGGAAGGAATGTTAGAAGCAAGGACAAAGGGCCCAAAGAAATCTCACAACACAGGAGTCCTTTCTTTGATCAAGCAGAAATCCCAGTGACAGCTCTGTAGATCCACACAGGATTAGAAGGGGGATGATGATTAACCCATACACTCTCCACCAGTGTAAGGTAATTACTCACTCAACCACTCCTTCAAGATGGTCCAATTTCCTGGCAGCTTCAAAGTCTTTTCCCTTCAGAGAGAGCCAACTCCACTTTCTCTCTGTCTTCTTCCAGAGAGACAACAGTCAGTCCCAACTACCTCTCGCCTCCTCAGTCCTCTCAGAATGTTGACCCAGTCCTTGCCCTGTGGGATCTCCTTGCTTCTTGCTTTTTGCAAAGCTAATCCTTTACAACAGGGGTGTGTGTGTGTCAAATGACCTACCCAGGTTCACAAAGCCAAGAAATGTCTGAGATCAAATTTGAACCCAAGGCCTCCTGACTCTGGGCCTGCCTCTTAGTCCACTGACCCACCTAGCTGCTCCTCAAATCTCTTGAAATGGAAATATCAGAAAATTAAGGGACAAAAAAAGTATGAATAAATATAATATTATAGGCGCATAACACCTAGGTGGGACAGTACATAGAGTCCCGGTACCTCTGAATTCAAATCCTAAATGAAAGGACCATAAAACTGTGCACACCCTTTGACCCAGCAATATCACCACTAGGTGTGTATCCCAAAGATATCAAATAAAGGAGAAAAAGACCTACTTGTACAAAAACGTTTCTAGCATCTCTTTTTGTGGTGACAAAGAACTGGAAACTGAAGGGATGTCCATCAGTTGAGGAATGGCTGAACAAGTTGTGGAATATGATTATAATGAGATAATATTGTGCCACAAGAAATAACCAACAAGATGATCACCAAAAACCCTGGAGTGATGCAAAGGGAAGTGAGCAGAACCAGGAGAATGTTGTACACAGGAACAGCAATCAAGTATGATGGCTACTGTGCAACACTTAAACTATTACCAGCAATGCAAGGATCCAGGACAACTCCAAGGGACTCATGACAAAAAAAGGCCATCTCCATAGAAGGGACTGATAGAGTCTGAATGCAGATTGACGTAAACCATTCTTTATTTCCTCCATGAAATTTTCTCTAGTATAAGTGATATGTATCTTCTTCCACAACACAAGAAGCATAGAATTATGTATTGCATCATAGCACATGTACAACCTTCAACATATTAGCTACTCAACAAGACCTGTTACTAGTTGGGTGACTTGGATAAGTTATTTAATTGTAAAATAGCAACAATAATTGTATCTACTTCACAGGGGTCTTGAGGGTCAAATGAGATATGTGTGAGATACTTTATAAACCTTAAAGTGCCATATAAATTGTAGCTACTATTATTTTATATTTAGAAGGGAGCTTGGAGGTTGGCTAGTCCAAACCTCCACATTTAAAGATGAAGAAACTGAGGGCTGATGTAAGCCTTAAGAGAGTTGCCCAAAGTATTCAAGGAGTAAGAATTACTAGCAGATGGAAAAGCTTGGTTTAATGCATTCATCTGCACTGCAAGAATGAGACTGGTTTTGTATCTACTTGCACATTGCAAATATTATTATGGTATTTTCTTCTTTTTCTACAACAACAACAACTACTACTACTATTATGGTAGTACTGCTAATTTGCTAACTAGCTAACATTTAATGCCTACTATGCCAGGCACTTTACAAATATTCTCTTATTTGATCCTTACAACCACTCCTCAACCACTGCTGTTATTATTCCCACTTTACAGTTGAGGAAATCAAGACAGAAAAGGTTATGTGACTGGCTCAAGGTCAGGCAGCTAGTAAATGTCTAAGGCTGAATTCAAATATTGGTTTTTCTGACTGTGCACCTAGAGCTCTATCAACTGTGCCACCTTACTACTATCAAGAGTAGATTGTTTATATATGAGGTGTAACTCTAAAGGAATGTAATTTAGATAAGTGGAATATTAAAGTCCGAAGGTGTTTAGAATTAATTTTGGCCAACTTTCTTTCTACCCACAGCTTGAACCCCAACTACAACATCTTTGATAAAGTCCTCAGTACAGGAAGATGACATAGACCATTCTATTTTTGGACCTCTCTAATCCAACTGTTTTTCCAAGGATCCCCAACCTCCCTCTATAGAATTTCCATCCTAGTTCTGCTTGATTATGTTACACAAGTGAAATAGAATTTTTCTCCCCTCCACATGACAACTCTGCATATATTTGAAGGTAGCAATCCTATTTCCCCTAAATTATCTCTTCTTTGAACTAAAACCCCCAAATTCCTTCAATCATTTCTCATATAACATTGTTTTCAGATATGGAGTGTGATTATAAATGTTTAACAGCTGGCTCTCTGGAGAGAGGAAAGGTGAGGGTAATGTATACAACATATACTTTTAATCTGCATTATTAACATTTTCTCTATCACTTTTTAAAGTCTAGCCATCAAAATAATCAACAAAATGCTGATTTTCAGCATTTGAAGATTTCCAAGTTGTAAATGCTTGTACTGAAAATTTAAGTCAGTGCTCCTGAGCCAGTTCAAGGTGGCTCCAGCATACCTATGGTTCCTGATCTCTTATCATCTGGTTTGTCTTCCTTTAGCTGTTTTCTAATTCATCAATATCTTCCTTAGAATGTCACCCTCAGAATTAAACTAAATACTTCTTATCTCATCAGCACTGAATACAATGGGTCTATTGCCTCTTTTGTTCTTGACACTGATTCTATTAATGCAACATAAGCTTGATTTTCTCTTTGGCAGACATGGCATATTTTAAACATGTGTGTCCAAACACAGACAAGTTTTTTTTAACCAAATATACTTCCAGATGATTATTTTTCAAAGCAATAACCTTGTAAAGCTATGGAATTATTTCATTGTCTAAAGCATTCTCAGAGCTCCTTTTTGAAGTGCCTTCAGAGTTAATCTGTAAGTTACACACACAAAATATTGCTGTTATTATTTTATAGTCACAAATTATCATTGGCCAAAAATAGTATTATTCACCAAAAACAGTATTATTCAGTTTGATCACCCACTTTATTTGACAGACTTGGCTTGAATGACTTCTAGCTGCTATTATACCCATTCTTAATGGATGCTTGAACACTGTTCTTTTAAGTTGGTAGAGTCTATTTATTAGTAACCTTTCTGGTGCCCCAGCCTTTCTCTGAATTCTCAAATTTGCAATGAATGAAGGCCACGAAAAGGTTCTATCTACCCTATGTGAAGATAATTCTACAGATCTGTTTTCAGTGGAACATGTACCTTATCTTTTTAGCAATTATGGATTCTGTTATCATCACTGCACATTTTCATATATATTACAAGTTTATGGGGGAAGTGGCCAGAGTCCATGGAACAAAGCAAAGAGAAGCTCATTGATTCATCAGATCCAACATGGACAATAACCTATGCTAAGTATATTGTGCTAAGTATAAACAATTCTCAACTAGCTAGTTATCAAAGCCAAGAATTCTAGAAATAACATTTTGCTGGTTTTCTCCTATTAGAAAACTCAGAAATGCAATGTAAATCAGTGTGCTTATATATGGTACATGGGCATTTTCAACCTGTTTTTTGTAGATTTTTAATTTCCTCTTTAAATTTTAGTCATATAAATAAGTAATATATTTTATTTTTGTTAAATTTGATTCTATCATAATATTTTGTATTCTCCTTAAGGTTTCCTTCTGAGATTATCTCCAGTTATCTTGTTTTATATACAAAGGATAAGTTATATGTCATATATATATATATATATATATATATGAATTATTTTGATTGTCCATTGTTGTTTACATGTTGTCTTTCCCTCTGATTGGGAACTCCTTTAGGGCAGGGACTATTTTTGAGTCTGTGTCCTTAGCATTTAGCACTGGGGCTGGCAGATAATAGATTCCTAATAAATGCTTATTAACTTGACTTGTTTGCTACGTGCTTATTCTAGTTTATGTTACTGTATTTGCATCCATTACCTCCTCCACTAGCTATAGACTTTTCACGGGTGGGACTCCTACCATCTTATTCATTTTTCTATGTTCTCAGTGTTTTGTACACAAGTTGCTTATCAATGAGTATGTGTATTAAGTGTTGTAAAGATATAGTCCATAATGCTCCCTTACACTGCAAAGTTTAACACTTTTATATACAGACAAGCATCGACTGTCTTTATTAATAAAATTCTGAATATCCATGTGACTAAGCTAAGTACTTCTATTATGTCTTCCAAAGTAGAAAGGATCAGATATTATTTCCACCAATTTTTATCCCTGGACTTCCAACCCTACTAAATGTGATTTATTAGGGTGTAATTAATTTTTCTGTGAATCTTCTTTGACCAACTAATTTTGTAAAAGAATACTTCAAATAATTAAATTAGCTAGATGACATGTATATACTATGTGTATTTAATAAACCTTTCTTATTAGGGACTTTAAAGACATCACAATGCATTATTTTGATGGCACTCTCTTTTCTTAACTTGCCTTTATACTGTGTCTTAAACTTTTACAATTCTTTCACATAAATTATCTAACTTGATTCTCACAACAATCCTGTAAGGTAAGGTAAGTAGGAATCATTATTTCGCTTCACAGATGAGAAAACAGCAAACAAAGGTTAAGTGGTTTATCTAAAGTTACTGTCATTAAGTTCAGACTAGAATGCAGTTTTCCTTATTCTTAACACCAATACTTTCCTTACTATTCCTTGTCTTTACAAAATGTCTTCTGGGGAAGAATTTGCAATTCTTGTAATATTAATGTTGGTGTCATCACAGTGTTTATATTATAGAAGCATCAGAAGAGCCCACATCTAGAACTGGAAGGGACATTAGGAAGCAATGAGTTCTGCCCCTTTCATTTTACAGATGAGGAAAACAGATTCCCTGAGATTAAGTGACTTGTCCAGGGTTACATAGTAAATGACTAAGGTAAAATTAGATCCTAGGTCTTCTAGATTCCACGTCTAACATTCTATCTACTATACCACACTTCAGCAACTTTTAAATGGTAGTACCCCATGTTCGAACCCCTTTGTGTGGGAGGCAAAAAGGATCAAGAAGTCAGTCAAATAGTAATTATTAAATTTCATCTATGTGCCAAACACTATATCAAATACTGTAAAGAGGATGAGGGGCTGAAGGTAGCAGAGCATCATTTTTTTAAGCCCTTACCTTCTGTCTTAGAATCAGTACTGTGTATTGATTAAGGTAAGGGCTGGGCAATGGGGATTAAGTGACTTGTCCAGGGTCAGAGAGCTAGGAAGTTTCTGAGGCCAAATTTGAACCCAGGCCCTTCTGTTTCTGGGCCTGGCTCTCAATCTACTGAGTCACCCAGCTGCCCCCAGGGCATCATTTTTTTGAGTGTGTGTGTGTGTGTGTGTGTGTGTGTGTGTGTGTGTGTGTGTATGTCTAACTTCTAAAAGTACAGAGAGAGGTGCTAAATTTGTGCTAATTCTTGGGAGGAAGTGGTAAGAGTGTTACATAGCTCTCAACAATAGAAGAGAAGAACTGGATGCAGCAGCAATAACTAGCTCCCTTCTCACTAAAATTCATCCCAATTACTTCTGGTATGTGGTATACATTGCCAACCACTGGTCTGGATTTTTTTAAAAAATACTGAAGTCATGTTTTATTTAAAAAACACATTTAAACAGACCTAACTGGTGTCTAGCTGAAAGCAGTTCCATTACATTTTCCGTTCATTCTGGTAAGGTAGCTGTTGATTTTTGCAATGAAAATTTTGAATGGCTGATTTAGGTGGGCTAGAATAAGGTGGCTGGGGGGCTCTTTTTGCCCTGATATTGTGGCCCATGAACTGACAGAGATCAAGAATGATTGTACTAGAATACACTTCTGGTGACTCCATCTGTTGAGTTAGAATAGCCAATTTATAGCATGTGGTCTAAAAACCAAAATAACTTATGAGTTTTCTTTGCTCACATAGAGTTGACGAATTCTAAGATCCTATCACAGTGCCTTCCACATAGTAGAAGATAATTGAAGACCCCAGAGGTAAGGGCCATTAAAACATATTGGGCCAGGGGTGATGGCACATGCCCATAATCCCAGCTACCTGGGAGACTAGAGCAAACAAACCTGTTAAGTTTAGGATTTCAGAGTTACAATGGGTTTAGCTGATTGGATATCCAAAGTAAGTTAATCATTAATATGGTGACTCTCCAGGATCAATGAATAGTCTCCATACTTTCAGCCTGGAAAGATAGCAATCCAATCTAAAAAAAAAGACACTGAGAATCCATTGTGTATTGGGCACTTTGGAAAGGGAAGAGAATAAGTATTTATATATGTGTCAAGCACTTTTAACAAATGATTTCATTTGTAGTAGAACCTTAGGACAGGAGAATATATATATATGCACATATGTGAGTAATATCATAGAGTCCCAGCTTTAGAGCTGGAAGGGAATTCAGAGATCTGAGTATGAACATTTCATTTTACAGATGAAGAATCTGATGCCCTGAGAAGTTAAATGTCTTGGTCAAGATCACATGACTAATAAAGATCTGAAGTAGAGGATGAAGAGAAGATGAAGCCTCTCTGAAAAGTATATAGTCCTTGCCTGCAAGCAGCATAGGATATAGTCAATAAAACATGACATCTTCCTCTAAGTACATCTCCAGTGCCTCATCATGGCATGGAGCTGAATGCTACTAGGAATTCTGGCAGGTCCAACAAGCTAGGATGACTTCAAATATAGGCTTTGACAACTATATCTATTACTTGAAAACCAGCCTAACTAAATTCAGAGGCTTTTTATGATATGATTGGTCATCAAATGATTAATTTTTTGCCTACATTAACACCTGGAACAGATGAGTAAGGTATGGGGAAAGGGTACAATAGAAGCAGCACTGATCTTTTAAATTTTAAAGAATTCAAAGAAGTGTGATTTCATTGGTACAGTAAACTCCCGTCTACCAGTGCAGTTTGGTACTTTCTCCACTATTTCCAGTCTTAAGAAAGATGTCAGGGCAGCTAGGTAGCACAATGGGAAAAGTGCCAGGCCTGGAATTGGGAGGGCCTGGGCTTGAATCTGGCCTCAAATACTTCCTAGCTGTGTGACCCTGGGCAAGTCACTTAACCCCTACTTAATCCCCAGAGTAAGGACTGGTCCTTACTGCCTAGAGCTCTGTGTCCAGGGTCATGCAACCAAACATCAGAGGAGAAAGTTGAACTCATATTTTCTC
This sequence comes from Monodelphis domestica, assembly GCF_027887165.1. NCBI lineage: Eukaryota > Metazoa > Chordata > Mammalia > Didelphimorphia > Didelphidae > Monodelphis > Monodelphis domestica. The sequence continues at coordinate 210,656,540 of NC_077234.1, forward strand.
TCTGAGGCTAGCTCTACCTATTATGATATCATGCCCCTCAATGATATGTACAATAATAGCTGTCATTTATATAGCATTTTAAAGTCTACAAAACAGGGGGCAACTGGGCAGCTCAGTGGATTGAAAGCCAGGCCTAGAGATGTGAGGTCCTAGGTTCAAATCTAGCCTCAGACACTTTCTAGCTGTGACTCTTGGCAAGTCACTTAACCCCCATTGCCTAGTCCTTATTGTTCTTCTGTCTTAGAACCAATATAAGTAGTGATTCTAAAATGGAAGGGTTTAAAAATAAATAAATGAATGAAATAAAGTCTACAAAACACTCTGCATACTGTTTCATTTGAGCAGGAATAATAGATATTATTCCTACTTTAAAGATCATGAAACTGAGGCCCAGGGAAATTAAATGATCTCTCCATTTCCACACAGCTACTAAGTGTCAGAGATGCAATTTGAACCCAAGTCTTCCAGAATCCAGATCAAACACTTTATTAATTATGTAAGAACATTTATAAAGCAGCATGGAAAATGAATAAAACTGAAGAGCTGTCATCAATTGGGGAATAGCTGAACAAATTTTGGTATATGATTGTAATGAAATACTATTTTGCCAGAAGAAATGACAAACAAGACTATCACACGCGCACACACACACACACACACACACACACACACACACACACACAAAGCCCTGGAAAGACTTATGGGAAGGGATGAAAAGTGAAGTGAGCAGAACCAGAAGAAAGCTGTACACGGTAACAACAATCATGTACAAAGATCAACTGTGAATGAGAAGTATTATCAGCAATGCAAGGATACAAAACAATTCCAAAGGACTAAAGACAAAAATGAATAGAGGCAAACTCTTAAATATAGTAAAAATACTATATTTTAAGGAGGTTTATTTTTTACAAAAGTTGACAGCTATATGACTTTGGGTGTACAAATATGCTACAACATGGTTCTACTGAATATACTTTCATCAGAACTCTAATTATTGACCTTAACTCATGGGATGTCAATATACATATTCTAGAAGCAAGAATCAATGGAGGGGAGCAGCTAGGTGGCACAGTAGTTGGAATACCAGGCCTGGAGTCTGGAGGAATTGGGTTCACATCTAACCTCAGACAATTCCTAGCTATGTAACCCTGAGCAAGTCACCCCCATTTGCCTAGCTCATGCCCTTCTTTATTCAGATAGAAAGTAAGGGTTGGGTTTTAAAAAAAAAATAGAATCAATTGAGGAATGCATCCTAGTAGAGATCATTCTTGAGCCATTTTGAAAAAAGGCAAGAAGGACAAAATCCTATAACTAAAGCTGTATTACTTTGTCCTGGCAAATATTTTTTTCTAAGATGCAGGGCTGAGGTATGGAGCTTATTAAAGGAATGAAGAAGAGTTAGATTCCCCCTCTTCCTCCAATGTTTCAGAGTCCTGCTGCCTCCATTCTCACAGCTTGAGTAAGTAATATAGTTGATAGACCATGGGACTTGGAGTCTAGAAGACCCACATTCAAATTCTGCCTTGGATGCTTACCATCCGTGTGACTCTGATATGTCTTTTAAGCTCTATAAGCTTTAGTTTCCTCATCTGTAAAATAAAGATAACAGATCCTCACTGGGTGAATGAGGATCTCTCTCTCTCTCTCTCTCTCTCTCTCTCTCTCTCTCTCTCTCTCTCTCTATATATATATATATATATATATATGTATGTATGTATATACACAAACACAATTCTTTTATTTTATATAATATAGAGTTCTTTAAGATTTATAAAGTACTGTATATATATCTATATACAGATATATGTATATACTATATCACTATATAGTGCCTTACTATATATATATGTACATCACTATAAATAGTGTGCTTTAAAGAGGACATATATACTGCTTTACAAGCCCGAAAGAACTTTATAAATGTTAGCTACTACTACTATTGTACAAATATAAAACTCTCATGCTTTACACATCTTAAAATGGGCTTTATAAAAGTTAGCGGCTACTAGTACTATTATACAAATGGAGAATAGAAACTAATACAAAAAGAGCATCTGGTAGTAACTTAATTCTTACTGCAAGGATCAGCAAATCTCTCTCAAAACTGACAGTGTTCATCCTCTAATACTACAATCTCTGGTAAATTTCTAGAATAAAGACATTTCTTATCTTCTCCCAAATTCTCTATTTGACATCTAGTGTTTCTTTTCTTTCCACTGCTAACAGTGAGAATGGCTCAGCAAGGAAAACAAAGCACAGAAAAGATTGCAAGAAGAGTAAGATGATCAATATTACTCATCCATGGCATCAGCATCTGGCACAGGACTGGTCTAGGGATGCTATCAGCCTTCTGTCAGCAATGCTTTGTTCTTCTTGGGACTGGGCAATAAATGTAAAATGAAGCATTTTTCAGCCTTGATGACTCTAGAATAAACAATGAGTCTAATTACATATATAGGTAGATACATAGTTATTTGCATTTTGTGACTCCATTAGACTGGGATTTCCCTGACTGTCTTTTACCTTTCTTTGTATCCCTAGCACTTATCATAGAGCCTGATAAATATTAAGTGCTTAATAAGTGTTTATTAATTGACTGACATCAACTGTTGTATGTTCATTTCACTTGTATTCCAAGCAAGCCTTGAATTCCAGCAAGAGCCTTTAGTTTGATGGCTATGAACACTCTTGTAGCATAAAAAGAACATAAAAAATTCTTACATGTATATAATTGTGCCTAAATATGCATTGTGGAAGACCATTGCAAGGGAAATGGATGATTGGCTTTTTATGGGAAGTAAAGTGTGGCTTAATGGAAAAAGGTGGCTGTACTTAGATTTAGCAATGAAATTCTGCCTCTGTTACTTAATAGCTATGTAGCAATGGCCATGTTATCTATCTTCTGTCACTCAGTATTCTTATCTGTAAAATGGGAATAATAATACTTAAACCAAAAGATTATTGTGAAGATTGAGATAATATATATGAAATACTTTATAGACCTTATATCAGTTACTCATTCTTTATTTTCTTGTTATCAAATTCACACAGAGACATCTTTTTAAAAATTTTTATTTTTATTGTCATTCAAAGCATACTTCCAAATTGTTTGTTGTAATTGTTGTTGTAAGACCAAAACCCCCAAATAAAATCACAAATACACTGATGTGAAAGATGATTCCAACAGTTCTTTCTCTGGAGGTGGATAACATTCCCTGTCATAAGTCTTTCAGGATTGTCCCAGATCATTGCACTGTGACACATAAGATCTCTGTAGATATCTACTAATAGCTATTCTTACTTTGAGCCTCTCCCAGTCATCAATTTCTTTTTGAAAAGCCTCAAAGTGCCTTAAGTGTGCTATTTTCATTTCTACTCTTTAGACAAATAGCAAGACCCTCCAAACTGTTGAAATCCCCAAAATAAATATAGCCTACAGACATGTTGCCAAATCAAATCCTAAAATTAAGCATGCTGATTAAGCTGTCTCCAAAACTCATGTGGATTTTATAATTGGTATTTTAAAGTTATGTACCAGGCAAAAGACAAAATAGAATGACCACAAATATATTTACTTAATAGACTTTGTCTGCACTGCACAAAGTACCACATATATAACCTTTTTAACACTAACATCAAAAGCTCTTTCAATGTTATTTTTATTTCACCTTTTGCCTTAGGAAGATCAAGAATTTGTTACATCCGTAATCATTTCAACTATTGTTGCAACTATGAATAATTGATATATGCACGTGCTAGTAAACTAAAAAAGTCAAAGCTGATCTCAAAATTCTCTTTGAGAATGTTTTTTCAGTTGTTATTAGAATATTGAATAATATAATTATGGTGGTGAAATTTTGGGCATCTATATTTGTTTTAGTGCAACTTGAGACTTGAATATCAACTTTTTTTTTTTAAACCCTTACCTTCCGTCTTGGAGTCAATACTGTGGAGTGGCTCCAAGGCAGAAGAGTGGTAAGGGCTAGGCAATAGGGGTCAAGTGACTTGCCCAGGGTCACACAGCTAGGAAGTGGCTGAGGTCAGATTTGAACCTAGGACCTCCCATCTCTAGGTCTGGCTCTCAATCCACTGAGCTACCCAGCTGTCCCCTCTGAATATCAACTTCTGATGCAAGGAAGAGGCAAAATATTAATAATATCTGTTTGCTGTCCTAGTTTCTAATACAGGTGCACAGGTTGCTATCACTGGTATCTATTCAGAAGGCAGATAAGAGGAGAAGATAAGAGATGCTGTTGATTTGGGTCATAATAAGCTTTACCAACTAACCTTCTGTGTTCATTTGAAGAGTTTGTGGTGAGGAAAGGAGGGAATGCTGGGGACATCTGAAAAAAAAGTGAACATTTGGGCCCTTGTGAGAACCATAGTCCTGTCTTCCAAACTCCCTGTGTATTCTCTTTTCCCGAATACGGGTGTCCTTTAAGTTACTGTGGAGTAGAAAAAGCATTGGATTTAGATGAAGAGGGCTGAGATTCAAATCCCAGCTCTACTACTTTGCCAAATGTGTACCCTAAGCAAAGTCATTTAATTTCTCTGGACCTCAACATTCTTCACCTTCAAAACAATAAATGTTTTAGTTGGTGATCTTCAAGGTCTCTTTCATCTCTAATTCCTACAGTATATAAACATGGGACATGAAGTTTTAAAACCTTGGATATACTTACATTAATCAGTAATTTGTCTTAGGTTCACTGTTACTTGCATCAAAGACTAATTTAAGAGAATGAATGGTGTGACCCTGGGCAAGTCACTTAACCCCCATTGCCTAGCCCTTACCACTCTTCTGCCTTTGAGCCAATACACAGTATTGATTCCAAGATGGAAGGTAAGGGTTTAAGAAAAAGAAAAAAAGAGAGAATGAGTGGTAGGCTCTCAGAATTGGAAGGGTACTCAGAGGTCATCTAAGGCAAAGTGTATCTGAACAAAAATTTGCTTTACAAAATCCCAATGTGATCATTCAGTCTTTGCTTGAAGACCTCTAGTGAGGCAAACCTACTATCTTCTGAAGCAGTCCATTCCATTTGTGGATAGTTCTAATTGTCAGGAAGTTTTTCCTCACGGCATGCCTAAAATTACCTTTGCAGCTTCTACTTTTAGTATTCCCAGCCTTGCTTATGGGTGTTTCTCTTAATGAAGCCCAAAATTGCATTAGCTTTTTTGACCAATAAGACTTATACAAAGACCTATGTGAAAAAGAAAACCAAAACAATATATTGGCTACAACTATTTACATTTTAAAACCTCTGGCCAAATACAGTGGATGATAAAGGTTTACTTATCATAAGTCATTAGCCCTCCTTGGTGTTTCATTATATAATTGTTTTGGTTTAATAATGATTTGTCTAATGTTTCAGTGACATCAAAATTTATCAATTAAAACATATATTCCAAGCAAGAGCCATAGTTGTATATTTGCCGAGAGTGTCTATTTATTGTTAAATTAGGCTAGTTAGAGGCTCACTAGTCCCTTTTATAGACTATGTTTTAGTCATTTGTTGATCTTTTCCACTTTTCATATGTCTCTGCTTTTGTACCAGTTGTCCTCCATACCTCACATCCTCTCACCTCAACAACTTTGCCTGCTGAAATCTTTTCCTGCCTCAAAGGCTCAGCTGGGGTGCCACTACCATCATGAAGTCTTCTTTGATCTTGCCAGCTAAAAACATGATGGCCCAGAAAGCATTAGAAAATCAAAGTATAAACAAGTAGGACCAGCCTGTTTGGAGTTCGAAACTTTGGCAAATGCCATCATTTTACAGGTGAGAAAGGCAAATGACTTCCAAAGTCATACAGGTGACAAGTAAGTAAAAAGCTGAGATCTGAATCCAGTTACGCTGAGTTGATAAAATAGAAGTCAGATTTTTCACTTCCCCGATTTCAACTTCTTGCTTTTCAAGTGAAATAAAGTATTGTGTACTGACTTTCTTCTCTTCTCAGACATTTATCCCTTCATCTATTTTATGAATTCTATTTTCCTTAAGGAAGTTTAAAAAAATAGATGACCTGAGTGCTTTTAGGTTAACACTTTTCAGTCTGTAGGGAATTCACTTCTAACCATTTAATATAGAGAATTTGCATTTTGCTTTTTAATGGAGCGAAAGGGTCTATTATGTTTAATTATACTGCTGAAAAGTACTACATGAGTTAATTATGATCTTAAAGGACTTATTTCTAAGAAGATAGAACTGGCGTTCCATCACTTAAACACTGTTATATGTCACCGGTATTCAGATTCTAATAAATGTATTCCGTTAAGGGCCACTTTGGCTCTATTTATTATTACATCCAATTAAAGCAGTGACCACCTAGCTCATCAGTGATTAAAAGGGATGATGTGTCTGAGACAGAAGCCTCATTAACGAAAACCCTGCTTTCCGGATTAGGTAACAAAACAGGTGGTTCCCCCCTCCCCTCTTTTTTCTCCTCCATCTGTTACCCTGTTCTGGTCCTTCCCTCCTTAACCCCCCCTCCCCCCCATCAAACAAAGAAGATATTGCCAGAGCCTAGGAGGGGGCAGGACCCGAGGAATGACCCACCTGGAAGGGAGAAGAACAGGGCGTCTGCAAGTGTGAAGAGCCCTCCTCGGAAGGGTGGGGGACACGCGGAGGGAGAGGGGTGCCAGTGTCAAAGCTAGGAGGTGGAGCAAGCGGCGGCGGGAGCTGGGTACGGACCGGTACCGTCGTGTGGGTGCGCGGAAAAGTTCAGGATGTTTTGCGTGTGAGTGGCGGCGCCCGAGGAGGAGGTACTTACTTAGCCGCTTGGCATGTCTGTATGTGGGAAGGGGAGAAGCGGACAGGAGACAAGAGGAGCCTGGGGTGAGGGGGTGGGGGGATGGCGGTGACTCTGGGACAGTCGCATCGGCAGGTATATAGGACGAAGAACGCAGGAGGCAGAAGAAGAACCCTCCCTTGGCCCGAGCTCTTCCTTCGGAGCAGCTGGCAGGAAGAGAGGGGAGCTCCGCGGCCGAAGCCAGTCAATGAGGGAGAGTGTTGCTGGCAGGGAGGGAAAGGGAAGAGGCGGAGCGTGGGAGCCAGCGGTGTCAATAATACAATAGGGCTCTTGTGTGTCTGCTGCCGCCTCCTCCTCCTCCTGCGAGCCCGGGAGAGACGGAGAGGGAGCGAGAGCCCACGGGTTGAGAGGAGGGGGCGTGGGGGGGGGGAGAGGGAAAAGAAAAGGGGGCGGGAAGCGCCCGGGGAGGAGACTCTACTGCCTGCCGCTGGCATGAGGAGTGGAGCAGCACCCGCCGAATAGGCAGGCAGACGCGGGCGGTCTGGAGAAGGGAGGAGGAGGTGGAGGAAAAGGGGAGGGGTGGCGGGAAGGGAGGGGAGTGGGGGGTAGAGAAGAAAGCGAGCAAGCCCGGGCAGGCGGGGAGCGAAGGAGGGAAGGAAACGAGCGCTGGGGTAGGAATGAGCCCGGAGAGAAAGCCGTAATTCCTCTCCGGACTTACTGCACAGCCCACGGCCAGAAGGAAGCCCAAATAAAGCCAGAAGGTAAGGCGCCGCGGGGGTGGGTGAAAGGGCTGGAAAGGGGGAGGTAAGACTGGAGGGGGGGGCGGGTTTGTAAACCGGCCGCCTCTTGCCCTTGTCGGCCTCCTCCTTGACTGGGGCCTGGCGGGTGGGGAGGAATCGGGAAGAGAAGAAGGAGGGGGTGAGGGGTGGCTGGTGCTCCTTCGGCCGCTGCCTAATGGAGACCGTGCCTGTGCAGCACCGGTAGCGGCTCCGGCCTCGCGCTTGCCTTGCACGTTTGTGCTCCTCTGGCTGCTCACTACGGGTGCCGATGCCCGGCCGGTCTGTCAGCTGGCCCTCCCTCTTTCGCTCTGCTGCGCTGCCCTGCACTGACCCCGCTGCCCGCCCGGGTGTCAGCCCAGCGCCCCGAGCTCCAGACAGCCGTCCTTCTCCGCCTCCATCGCCCCAGTTCTGGAGGGACTACACGAGCTAGAGACCCACTTGCTCTGTGTGTATGTGTATGTGCGTGCGTAAGTGTGTGTGCTCATGTGGGTCTCAGATCTTGCACCAGGCTGGAATTTAGCGCCGGAGCCACTGCGGCTGCTTGGCTTATGCAGGGGGAGGCGGGGAAAGAGGAAGAACAGGGCTGACCGCCACCGCCGCCACCGCCCCCCCCCCCCCCCCTCGCACTCTCCCTCCTCCTCCTCCTCTCCTGTGTCATCTTAAGTATCTGGGCCCTCACTCACCTCCTCCTCTTCTTCCCAGTTCGCTGCTGTCCAGCCGCTTGCACTCTCTTCTTTATCTCCACCCCCTTCCCCTCACGCCACTTACCCAGTTTGCTCGGGGCAGGCTAGAGGGTTCGAACCTGGAGGGCGGCGGCCCAAACCGCAGCAGCAGCAGCAGGAGCTTTGGGATGACGACCTGCTTTTGTGGAGTCGGTCCCTGGGACAGCGGGATGCTCTGGACTTCGGAAGATTGTTGAGAAACTGCAAAGCAGAAAGAAAAGGGGAGCGGTGGGAGGGAAGAGAAAATGATTTCGAGGGGCACCGTAGGGGGTTCGAAGGTTAAAGGGGATGGCTGTGGGAAAAAACACATACTTTTAAGCCACTTTCGCTGTTAGCTCTCCCGGTGGGAGAGTGTTAATTTGTGCCCTTGAGTGCACCAGCTGTGAGGTCTCTTAGTGCCAACAAAGAAGTAGCAAGAGGCAGCTGAGAAACCTGCAGGACTTTTAACTTTCCCTCCTCACGGTCAGTTACTGTTGTGCTTGAATTAGTGTGGTCGGCCTGCTGCTTCCTGGAGTGCTGGTACTTGGGGGATGTGGAAGTCGAGTGTGATTTCCTTGTTTTGTAAAGACATTCTCCAACCCTCCAGGACACTGGAAACTTTTTTTTTTTTTTAACGTGCATGCCTGACTCTTCTGGCGGTGGGTTTTTATTTCTTTATTCCAGGAATGTGAGGCAGTCTATTTAAAAATAATCCTGTCACCACCACCCTTTTTGAAGCCAGCTGACAGTAGGAGAGGTGTACTTTAAAATGGTACAGGACAGTTTATTAAGCTTCAGCATATCTCCCTGCCTTGTAGGAAGGAAAGGTGGTAGTTGTGCTCAGTAGGGCAGTGCTACTTCATTTCAATTAAATAAACACTCATTGAAGACATATTGTATATCGCAATAGGCTGGGCATGATGAGACTTATGAAGATGAATAAAACATCGCCCCTGCCCTCAATGAGTTTAAAATCTTAAATTAGATAAAATAAAACAGATGAAATAAGAGATTAGAGATGAAAAAAGATTTGGGATTAGATAACTAAAGACAGTGCTAAATAAAGAGCAGGAGGTACAAAGTGCTGTAAGAAGTCCAGAAAGAGGAATAATCCTGATTTAGTAGTAAATGTAAAGAGATCAAGAAAAGTTATATGGAAAATGTTGGAGTTTATTAGACCACTTGTACAATCCCTTTTTAAAAAAAGTCCAATATCTTTTTGGGAGGCAGGGAGAGAGGGACAATATACTTTTAAAAAATATTTCCTTACCTCTTGACAGAGAATGAAAAAACAAACAGGCATGTTAAGTAATTACTTGAGGACTTTTCTAGGTAGAGTTATTGTATATTCTCTAGCAAGTATTTAACTGATTTGTGGCATACCACCAAAAGTAGGAGGGAACTCATTGAGTTACTTTAGACACTTAACCACCTAGCTTGGGTTGTAAGAAAATCCACTTCTCCAGGTGTGTGAAAGTTTTCTTCTAAACATTTAGTACTCCAATAGAGAATGCAACACTCTTGACTTGCCAGAACCTCTCAGCTTCCAAATTCCATGTTACATGGTTTTATAGGAAATCAAAAGAGATGTTATTATTCAACCATTTAACTCCTCAGCAGGGTTGTACTGTCAAGTGCTAAACATTACAGAAAGAAGCCTTGGAGGTAGAAGACCCATCTGTCTTTCCAGGAATACAGAAATTGTCATCTCTTCAAAGAACCTGCTTAAAGCTGCCCTGTAAATCAACCCTTTACTTCCTGAAGGCTTTCAAAAGAATGCAAAATAACTTAAGTAAGAACTAACTTAGACCAGAGTCTGTTTTAGGCTAAACCAACAAGTACATTTTTCTATTTTCACTGATTTTGATTAAAAAAAAATTATCTTTCTCTCCAAATGACATCTCTGTATAGAAGTGGGGAAGAAAGATGTTAATAGAAAGGAAGACATAAAAATCATGCTGCTTTATAATTTTCTTTAATATCTTAAACTCCATAACTAGCAATATGAATCTTGGTTATTGTATGCTTTTTAAAACTTCTTCTGAATTTTGAATGATTTATAAAACCATATAAATATCATCATAATAGTCTAAGTAGAAATATAGAAAAACTTTAAGATTTATAAGGAGGGCTTTCATCATAACCAGAGTGAAACAGATCTAGCATATGTTATTACACTTATTTTACAGATGAGGGACTGAGGTTGTGAGGTCCTGTGACTTTTCCAAAGTCATAGAGTTAATAAATAAAACAATAAAAATCAATATTTGAACTCTGGGCTTTTGGGCTCCAAAATCAAGCCACTTTCTGCCCTGCTATACCAGGAGGTATATACTCCAGAAGATGATGTTGTTCTGATCAAAGACCCCAATTATGATCTGAGACTATAATTGCTTTTTCTCTTAGGAACATTTTTAATATGTTCTATTTGTGTTTTGGGGGGGTGGGATAGAGGGACTTCCTATCTTGTTTTGACAGGTGAAGGATCTATCATATCCTCTCCCCCACCAAGATTTTAAACTTAAAAAAAATGCAGTTTCTTACTTTAAATTTGAACTATGTGACTAAGTCACTTAACCTCCATTGCCTAGCTCTTACTGCTCTTCTACCTTGGAACTAATATACAGTATTGATTCTAAGATGGAAGGTAAGGGTTTAAAAAAATTTTTTTTAATTGAACTCAAGCCTTGCTTTTATCTTCTTGCCTTCATACTTTTCTCCTCAATTTTATTTCACCAGTGAAGAGCTCCTAACCTCACATTGTCCCCTTAAAGTTTTTCCTCATACACACTACATTATTCTTGATTGTTTAACTCTGGATTAACCAGTTGTGGGTTATTCATGCTATTTGCTTTTCCTCATTCTTCCTGGTTTGCGTTTTATTGGCAAAAATCTTCTCACTTTTAAATCCTTGCAAAATTCAATATGTGTAGATGAATGAATCCCCATATCCTTTTAATAGGAGTTCATATATAACTGAAGGGAACAGTAATTTTTGAATGTACCAAGCTGAAGCAGTTGAGCCTACCTTCAGACTTGTAAAGGTGGAAAGATACAATGAGTTGTCACTGTAGTTGAGACTGGCAAATGGAATGAGTGAGTTAAGATGAAGAATAATGTCTGTTGTAGTTGGGGTCCTCCTACAAATAGCATAGTTTGACCTCATGATGAGAGGCCATTTTCTCTCTTCCCTTTCATCTAAGTTTTGGCTCAATTATAGCCCAACCTAAATTTGGGGGCCCCTTCTTAGACAGTTGACTTTTCTCTCCTGCCTCCAAGGTGCTCTCCTTGAGCATACAAAATTTTCAAGGAAGCATGAAATCCAGTTTTTTGTTTATTACTAAATAGTTGTCTGTTTTTGAGCAAATTCTTTTCTTATTGAACCTCAGGTTCCTTCTTTAGTTTGAAATTCCCATGGTTCTCTGATATAGCTCCTTTTAACCAATATATTTCCTTCACCTTCAATAATGGCCTAGAATTAAATTAGTAATATTGTGGTATGTTTTGGAAGTGAGTAGAAAGTCAGTTGGAAAGAGATTAGAGGTAGAAATTTCTCTTATTTTTAGTGGAAAATATTGATTCCATAATTTATGAAACAAATGAACAAAGTGAGATAATAGATTATAAGACAATAGTTGGACTGAGCACCAAAATGAAAAAGAATGAGGTTTTCTGTATCAATGGAATGCTCATGATTTAGCAAGTAACAGACTTGAAAGCTGTTACTGAATTTTACTACTCAAAGAACATACTTCATCAGTGAATGTGCTGATAAGAAAACCAATTTTTATAACATAACAGTTTAATGACATTTTAAAATTTTGTTTATTTTTAAACTCTTACCTTCCATCTTGGAATCAATGCTGTGTATTGGTTCCAAAGCGGAAGAGCAGTAAGGGCTGGGCAATGGGGGTCAAGTGACTTGCCCAGGGTCACACAGCTAGGAAGTGTCTGAGATCAGATTTGAACCGAGGACCTCCCATCTCTAGGCTTGGCTCTCAATCCACTGAGCCACCCAGTTGCCCCCTAATGACATTTAAAAAAAATCATGAAAGCATGTCTATGGGAGAAGCTAACAGAAATACCAGGGTAGACACCAGAACAAATTCCAAATGTGAAAAAGAGTTGCTAATGCTTAAACATGACTGATCTTTGGAGCTACCACATTTTCCATGTAAATCTTCTTGAATAGTTTAACAGAGCAAACCATATTTAATGCTTCTTAGGAAAACAAGATCACTGGGAAGGGAATGTAGTAGCTCTTCCTTCAGCACCAATGTATATATAGTAAATATATATATATATATATATATATTAAAATACATATGTAAAAGGTAAAAAAAATCACTTTTGATGTGAAAGTTATATTCCTAGAAAGCAATAGCTTTCACAACATTATATAGAATAATGAATGGGAAAAACAGGGTTCTATTCTTGAGGCAGCTAGGTGGTACCATGGATAGAGCACCAGATCTGAAGTCAGTCTATATTCTGTGACTTTGCTTCTAGGCAACAGTTGCAGGGGCTGCCTGTCAATTCTGTCAGTTAACATTTATTAAGTTCTTACTATGTGCCAAGCATTGTATTAAACTCCAGGAATACATATAAAAGTTAAAAGAAAGTCCCTGCCCTCAAAAAGCTTATATTCTAATGGAAGAAACAAATAAAAGAAAGCTGAAAAGGGAATGGAAGAGCCATCTTTGGGTATGACAGAGGAAATCCTAAGCACAATCTGGAGAGGAATGATATATGGCTGCTCTAGAAAGAGTAAACCAAACATAAATGGTCATAGCATGGTTCATTTTGAGAGGGGTTCTTTTGTTGTTTCATGAACCCATTGGGCAGTCTGGGGATGCCCCATCTCAGAATAATGTTTTGAAGTGCATAAAATAAAATATGTAGAAATACAAAGGAACCAAATATATGAAAACATTTATCAAAGTATTAAAAAAAAGTTTACAGACCCCAATTTAAGAACCCCTAATTTAAAGACACCAAGTTGCGATTAGATTGGTGAGGCCAAGAGGCAGGGATAATAATGTCTTGGAAATTTCCTGGTTCTCTAAACTTAACCAAGAGTAAATTGTCTTTATGTTTATGGAATGTGGCAAAAATTAGCTGTGGTTGATATTTGCAGCATGATAGATAATCATGTCACTATAATCATCTCTGCTTGGGATAGGTTATATGTACCTATAATTTAATGATATTTTATTAGTTTACATACATTACACATCTTATGTAAGTTGGCATATAATGTATCAAGTAGATTTTACTTTGTTATCATGTTAGAACCAAATTGCTTATCTGTGCCTGCCTACCCTCCAGTGACAGAATACCAGTGGCCAGGAAACTTTATGGGAAGCTCCAACTAGCCTCTTTATCTATTCCTTTCTTTAAAAAAATTCAGAGAGGCACCTCATAAAAATTGAATGGCTTAATAGGTCATTTCCCCTCCAGTGATCCACCCTGTCAGAGACAAAATTTCCTGCTTCTTCCATTAACTTAGATGATGAGTTTGTGTAGCAATTATTAAAGTTAGTTCTGTAGAACATTTTAAAAATGTAGTTTGATTATATTAAGATTTTTTGTTTTTTAGGCTACACAATAAAACAACTCATTATCCTAACTGGCAAGCACTAAGAGTCTAGGATTGGCAGAAAGTAGTGAATGGTAACCCAAATTGTTTATCATGGTCAGAATTGGAAATAACAAGTGTAGTCAGAAGTGTCCTCAGTTACTAAGAAGGGATTTGGTTCTGTCTTCAATATTCACTAGTGAGAGGGAGGACTCATTTACTTAGGGTTTTTGTTGCCAATATAAAGATGGTTTCTTTCTCTTTGGAAATTTTTGTGGTTGTTGGAAAGGGCAAAACTTTTTTGCCCTCTGTAATTAATATGTATAATAACTACATTACTTTGGTAGATATATATAGAAAATCAGCATCAAAGCCTCTTGGCTACTTTTGGTAAGAATCTTAAAAAAAAGAATCTGAAAGATTTTGCTTATAAATATTGTGTATTCATGAACTTAAGTACTTTGGATATCTTAGTTGTCAATAGTTTCCTATTATTCTCTTAACAGAATTGAATGATGATGTATCAGTTGAAATAGAACATTTGAACTTGAGTGTTATACATATGCACTAGACTGAAACAGATGATTTGACTTCATGTTTCAGTTGTATATTATAAATCAGGATGATACAAATTGACTTAGTTTATTATTTTTGTTGGTACAGGATTGCCCAAGTTTTTATAATTATATAGTAGTAGTCTCTCGATAACGGAGGATGACGATTGTCTTTGTGCGTTTTCATCTATGATAGATGAGTGTGCACAAAGACACTTGTGCGTGAAGGAGATTTAAGTGGAAAAGTTGATGCACAGTGACAGTCCCACTCTCTCGCTGTTGGAAGCCTGGGTCCAGTGGCACAAAAAGTCTTTACACCTGGAGACTTCCTCATCTTTATTGGATGGCTGTGTTGTCTTTTGTGCTCCAACACGCCCTAAGCACTCCACTGTGCCTTGCTGCGTCGCCCTCTCAGCCGTTGAACCTTCTTATTGGTTTCTTCTGTCTGTTCGGCTGAAGCAGTCTTCACATGCTGGGTGAGCAAAGCCCTGGTTCACCAGGGGTCTACGACCCGATGGCTACTCTCACAAGGTTTAGCCAGCCTGTCGAAGCCGTTGCCCGGGGTGTGGCCGCTGCCGACTGCTAGCAACTACTAGGAGCCACAAGTGAGAGCTGGGTGTCAGGTGGGGGTCAGAGGCTGAAGAGCTGCCCTAGAAGGGCACGACAAGCCCTCCATACCAGAGATACTACTCCTCCCTGAACACCCCATACTAAACTAAAACTATATATCTATATAACTAAAAACAAAGACTGCCATTTCAGAATAGTATAAGAAAATTTACTTCTTAAGAGAGATTTTTAAGCTGTATGGTAAAAAATCCTGAAACATCATTCTATGTATTGGAATAAAAGCACCTAGCAAGGGGCATGGGAAAAGCACTAGACTTCAAATCAAAAGATGTTGGTCAGAGGACCTGGCTTCAAATCTAAGCTTTGTCCTTGTTTGTTTGGACAAGTTATTTGACCTCTGTTGATCTCAGTACCTTCATTGAGAGAGTTGAATTAGATAGTCTCTAATGTCTCTTCCAATTCTAAATCCAAATGTGTATTCCTAAAACATGGATTTGAGGCCTCCACTTATTAGGTATGTAACTCCACATCATTTGAGCACTGTCACCCTATTTCCTCATCTTTAAAATAGGAATGATGATACTGGAATTCGGGTATGTCTGCATGTGTGCTTGTGTTTATGTGGTGATGATTATAATGAGATATGTGTGTTAGAGTACTTTATGGTGGTAGAGGGTTATGTGAATGTGAACCATTATTATCATTATTTGACCAAGAATAAGATTCTGGAATCTTAAAATGGTTAAGGCAATGGTTAGGTACTAGCAACTTTGGCCACTAGCCTTTGTCATTTGTTTTTGTTCATGAAGGTCTGCAGATGGGTTTCTTTAACTGTAGTGATCATTTTAAGACTCTGGGGAATGTTAATGCCATTTGGAGTTAAGGAGATAAAATGTAGCTGGTGACACCACATTTTTAGCAAAGCTATTACCTCTAAATTTTTTTGGGGGGAGATATTTAAAATTAGATGGTAGGATTAATGAAACAACAAGTATTTATTAATGACCTATTATACAGCTGCTTTAGCTGTATCCCATAGATTTTGATATGTTATCTCCTCATTGTCATTCTCTTCAAATAAATCAGTAATTATTTCTTTGATTTATTCTACTGGTTCGCTTCTTTTGCTCTGCATCAATTCCTGGAGGTCTTTCCAGTTCACATGGAATTCCTTCAGTTCATTATTCTTTTCAGCACAATAATATTCCATCAGATACTACAATTTGTTTAGCCATTCCCCAATCGAGGGGCACCCCCTCATTTTCCATTTTTTTTTTTGCCACCACAAAGAGCGTGGCTAGAAATCTTTTTGTACAAGTCTTTTTCTTTATTATCTCTTTGGGGTGCAAACCCAGAAGTGGTATGGCTGGGTAAAAGGGTAGGAATTCTTTTAAATCCCTTTGCATATAGTTCCAATTTGCCCTCCACAATGGTTGGACCAATTCACAACTCCACCAGCAGTGTATTAGTGTCCCAATTTTGCCATATCCCCTCCAACATTTATCACTTTCCTTTGCTGCTATATTGGCCAGTCTGCTAGGTGTAATGTGGTATCTCAGAGTTGTTTTTATTTGCATTTCTCTAATAAGGAAGGGTTTAGAACAGTTTTTCATGTGCTTATTGGTAGTTTTGATTTCATTATGTGAACTGCCTGTTCATGTCCCTCGACCATTTGCTGATTGGGGAATGACTTGATTTTTTTGTAAATTTGATTTAGTTCCTTATATACTTGGGAAATTAAACCTTTGTCAGAGAGTTTTGTTATAAAAATGTGCTCCTAATGATCCACCAGTTTTGCAGAATTCGATTATTTAATTTCTAATTGATTTTACATATTTGCCTCTCCAAAAACCCTTATTAATTACGATTTTTATCTCATTTTGATCTGAGAAAGTTGTATTTATTATTTCTGTTTTTTGTATTTGTTTTCTATGTTTTTATACCCTAGTACATTGTCATTCTTTGTATATGTGCCATGTGCTGCAGAAAAGAAGATATATTCCTTTTTATCCCTATTCAGTTTTCTCCAGACATCTATTAACTCTAATTTTTCTAATATTTCATTTACTTCCCTTACTATTTTCTTATTTATTTTTTGGTTCAATTTGTCTAGTTCTGATAGGGGAAGGTTGAGGTCCCCCACTAGTATGGTTTTATTTTCTAGTTCCTCCTTAAGCTCCTTCAATTTCCCCTTCAAAAATCTGGAAGTTGTATCATTTGGTGCATATATGTTGAGTACTGATATTTATTCATTATTTATATAACCTTTTACCAAGATGTAGTTTCCTTTCCTGTCTCTTATTGAATCTATTTTTACTTTAGTTTTATCTGAGATCTTGATTACTACTCCTGCCTTCTTTGCCTTAGTTGCTTCCCAATAGATTCTGTCCCAGCCTCTTACCTTTACCCTGTGTGTATCTACTTGCTTCATGTGTATTTTTTGTAGAAAGCATATGCTAGGATTCTGGTGTTTAATCCACTCAGCTATCCACTTGAATTTTATGGGTGAGCTCATCCCATTCACATTCACAGTTATAATTACCATTTGTGTATTCCCCTCCATTTTAACTTCTTTCTTTAATTCTGGTCTTATTCCTTCTATTCTTTCCCTTCTCTCCAACGTTTTGCTTTTAGTCAGTCTTCTCCCTTTCCCCTCCCTTATGTTATCCCCTTTACCCTCCCTTACTTCCTCTATTACTGTGGGACCTTTTGGTTGCCCTCCAGCCTTTTCATCCCTTGTATTTCTCAGCTCCTCACCACACCACCCCATTTCTTATTCCCCTTCTAATTTTCTATAAAGTAAGACACAATTCTATACCCCAATGAGTCTGGATATTCTTCTCTCTCTGAGCCAATTCCAATGAGGGTATTATTTAAGTTTTACCTGTCATCAGCCTCTTCCTCCCTTCCATTATATTGGTTTCCCTCCTCTACTCCCACATTTCTTCCCCCCCCCATTTCTTTATGTGATATATTTTGCCCCATTTTAACTACTATGACAATGATAACAATTTTTAAGAGTTATAGATATCATCTTTCCATATAAGAATAAAAGTCATTTGACCTCACTCAGGCCTTTAAATTTTTCCTCTTTCTTATTTATCTTTTCATGTTTCTCTTACATTTTGTATTTGGGCCTCAAATTTTCTATTCAAGTTTGGTCTTTTATTCAGGAATGCTTGAAAGTCTTAGAGGTTATTAAATGACCATACTTTCCCCTGAAAGAATATAGTTAGTTTTGTTGGGTAGTTGATGCTTGGTGTAGACCCAGTTCCCTTGACATCTGGAATATATTCCAAGCCTTTTGGTCCTTCAAAGTGGAGGCTTCCAGGTTCTGTGTGATCCTGACTGGGGCTCTATGATATCTGAATTGTTTCTTTCTAGCTGCATGAAGTATTTTTTCCTTGATCTGGGAACTCTTGAACTTGGCTATAACGTTTCTGGAAGTTGTCATTTGGAAATGTATTGCAGGAGGTAATCTGTGGATTATTTCAATCCCTATTTTGCCCTCTTGTTCAAGGATATCACAGCAGTTTTCTTGGATAATTTCCTGTAGTATTATGTCATGGCCTTTGAGTAGTCCAATAATTCTTAAACTGTCTTTCCTGGCTTTTTCATTAAAAATTTTTTTAATAGATTCTTGATGCCTTGTAAGTCATTAGCTTCTAATTGTTCAGTTCTAATTTTTAAAGACTGAATTTCTATCCATGACTTTTTGATACTCCTTTTCCTTTTGATCTATTTTTCTTTGTAAATCATTCTTTTCATCTTTTAATTTTTTTGCCTTGTTTTTGAGCTGGTTAGTTCTGGCTTTTATGAAAGTATTTTCTTGTTTTAGTTCATGTGCCTCTGTTTCAAGATGACCTATTTTTCTTTTTAAGTTCTTTCTCCAATTTTCTTCAACCCCTTTTATTTATTTTTTTAAATTCTTTTTTGAGCTCTTCCAGAGCCTGAGTCCAGTTCACTGGAGTTGAGATATTTGATGTTCCTTGGTCCTCCTCTTTTCCATTTGTTCTTTATCTGAATAGAAGCGTTCAATTGTAATTTCCTTTTTATTTCTTCTGTTGTTTACTCATATTTATTCTACCCCTCCCCTCCTTGTGGGCTGTATACTTGCTCTTCTGGTTGTTTGCTGGCTCTGTGAGTTTGAGCTTTTCTGCCCTGAAGGGGCTTCTTCTCTGCTCTGCTGGTATACTGGATTAGAGCAGTTGAACTGACCTGCTGAGCTAATCTGCCTTGAGGCCAAATATTCCCCAGCTGCTGGCAGAAGCTGAAGGTGTGGAGACTAAAGGTAGTAAGGAGCCAATGCTCCCCTCTGCCCCTCTCTGTCAGCCACCTGCCTGCCAGCTATGGCCAGATCCCAGAGCTTCACATACTCTGTCATGGTTGCAGCCCTTGCCATGAGATCCCATTGTCAGCCAGAAGTCTCAGCATAGTAGGTGTGGGAGGGGTGTTGGGACTTTCCTTCTTTCCCTTATTCCAGATAATTCAACTTTCTCTGCATACCCTTCAAGCTGAATTGAATAGGGCCTCTTTGTTGACTTTGGATTTCTATCTTTTTTTGAAACACTTTGATTTGATTGGTGTGGAAGGATAGTCACAGAGGATTTGGCTTCTGCTGTTTCTAAGCTGCCATCTTGACTCCACCCAGCAGGAAACTTTGGTAGATCATTTTTTCTGAGGTCCACCTTTCTGAGTCTCCATTTCCTCTTTATGAGGAGGTTGACTTGGGTGGTTTTTAAAGTCTCTTCCAATTCCAATGTGACTATGACTAGGGGGACCAGAGATTAGAGGTCTGAGTTTTAGGGCCTGGTTCTTCTCCTGCTTAACCACCTTATGCCAGTCAATAATTAGTAAGGTAATATATACCAAACTGTTTTATTCTTTGCCTGTACTGCATAGTTAACATATTTATGTGCTACTTGTCTTCTTTTTTAACTATATGGAATATACATGTTTAGTTAATGGTGATTTCCTTGTTGGCCTGGACTGTCTTGTTTTGTACTCTTTTTGTATTGCATCATTCTGGGTGCATAGATACTTTAAAAATCAGGAAATCCAGGATTTTATACTGGTCATGCTATTTAGTATTTAAGGGACTTTAAACAAAAATTTTAAAATTTCTTAGGCCCTTTGTTTCCTTCTCTGTAGAATGATGGGATTGGATCTAGAATAGTGGTATCAAATTCAAATAAAAATGGGGGCCATTAAAGTATATATATAAGAATCCCTGAGGGCTGCATATTGATTTAATTTTAAAATATATTGTTATTGGGGCAACTAAGTAGCTTAGTGGATAGAGAACCAGTCCTGGAGATAGGAGGTCCCAAGTTTAAATCTGGCCTCTACTTCCAAGTTGCATGACCCTGGGAAAGTTACTTTACCCTGTTTGCCTAGCCTTCTGCTTTAGAACAAACACCTAATTTCTGTTCTAAGACAGAAGGTAAGGCTTTAAAAAAAGTGTTATCTATGTTTTATTATATTTTTATTTAATTTGTTAAATATCTCCAAATTACATTTTAATCTGCTTCCTTGCTGTCATGTGACTGTGTTTGATGCTTTTGGACTAGAAGCTTTCTAAGGCCCCTTTCAGCTCTAATTTCTATAAATCCATGATTTAATAACTTTATATATCTCACATGCCATATGACATAATACTTACACTTTCTCTACCTTTCCCCCACCTTGAAAGGAGAAGATTATCAGATTTTAAAATGTCCTGTAGTTATAGATACAAAAACCATAAAAATCTATCATAAACATTTAAAATGATTACCATTTACCGAGCACATAGAAATATTTTCATTTCTACCCAGAAGAAATAAACTAGGGCAGTATTTCCCAAGTTAATTTGTCCATGGACACTTTGGGGCTTCAGATATTTTGATGAAATCTGCACATGCTGTTCTGGGAGTATTCTGTGCTTCCATATAAAGAGAGATGGAGAAATTTTGAAGCAAAATAGAGAGTTTCATTTTAATCCTGAAAAATTATTGTACATAATAAGGATTTAAAAATAGATGCATAATTTCATATTTAGTCATTGTAGGGAAAACATTAATGTAGAAATTCTTATGCAAAAATATAGGGTTCCATTTGAAAAATTCTAAACTAGGATTTCTTTGTTATTGTCTTAAGCTTATAAACAGATGATTTTGATATACTGAATTTTATTGTTTTCAATTTTATATTTGCTCTGTCTTTGCTATCTCTCAGCATTCTAAACCTAAACTTCTTTAGCAGGCTGCAATATCATAAAGGTGTTTGCAATTAAAAAAAAAGATTTGTGTGCATAGTCTTTCTTAATCTTGTATGCCATGATAGAAATATTTTGCATCATTGCACAGCATGACTTTAGATGTTAATTTTTAAATATGCAAACTATTTATAGTGATAGGTGGAGCCATTATAATTAGTGGTGTGTTTCCAGAAACTGTAGAAACCTGTGCTGCCCTCAAATATGGTCTATTGTCTCCATGATGGAGATTCTACGTCTCAGACATTTGGGAGGCCCCTTCCCCCTCAGAAGCCTCTTCAGAGAGAATTAGCGTGCATAAAACTGAAATATGCTTCTATGTAAATTCACAGTGTGTGAGTCATCAGATATGAACATTTTAACCCAGCCTTTGCCTTTCTCCTAACAATCAGCTCAGAGGCATAATATGTTACAGAAGAACAAAACTAGACACAACTAAGGTTAAGGATGAATTGGCATTCTTACTTGTATATTAATATTTGTTCTTGTTGGTTACATTTATAGTATCGAAGTTACCCATGAAAGTTGTTTTAAGGCATTCATTCTCTTTCCAGCTTGAGCCCTAAAAAGTCCAGGATATTCTACATAATAATTTAAGTTGTTTTTACAAATACTTTGCCTTATTATGTTGCACTTGGAATTACCTGAACTGCCTAACATCTGGTATTGAGGCTTTAATGTATAATGTGGCAACCAGGTGCTGAATTTTATAGCAAGAAGTCTAACACCCATGTATTTGCTGGTTATAGCTCTATAATTATGGAGCAATCTATTGTTTGCCCTGCTTTTCTTTCTTACTCTCTTTTTAAATTTAATTCATTTCCACACCCCTGAGAGTAGTTGAGCTTATGGCATTTCAGAGATCCTCTTTTGCAGAGGTGAATAATATAACATTTGGATGGGAGCTATGGCACAGGAATAGGTAACTTGGTTCCCTACCTCCCATATATCTAGTATTTTGGATATTAGATTTGGGAAGTGGAAGGAAAATCATCTTCCAGGTGCCTGCATAAGTCAGCAGAAGGGAAGCTGATAAATTCATGATTTTTTTAGCAGTTTATTGAAACTCAGTCTTGTAGGAAATGTGTTTTTGCTTGTCATAAGCTGTCAGATTTTGTCCTAAGAAATTTGGAATAAATTTTTTGAGAAACATTTAACATTTTTCACAGGACCACCTGTGAGTAAAGATAATAATATAAAAAAATGGGGAACTCTGAGCTTGTATCTTCTGCCTCTTATCTTGTCTACATCTTTGATGTTAATTAAAAGGGAATCAATGCATTTATTTGCCATCTTCATTTGGATATTACATGACAGCTCCGTGTTTCTTTCTTGCAGTACAAATCAGAAGGAGAAAATGCTTTTGATAAAGAAGTAGTCCCTGGTTTTATCATTGTTGTAAAAGAATCATGGAATCTCAAGGGGACCATCAAATTAGAGAGAGATTAGAGAAATTAAAGGAGCTTTTCTTAGTATAATAGAATGTTAGAACTCTAAGGTACTTTAGGATTCATTTAGATCAGATAAGGAATCAGAAGCCTAGAAAGGTTAAATTGATAGTGCCATTTTTCATACCACTTGCTTTCTTAATAGAGACAAAATATTTGATTTTTAAGATATGTCCATTACCATGTAAGACAGTCTGAGAACAAGATGACAATATATTATATCATTGCTTTTTCTCTGGGTTTGGAAAACATTGGAGGGGTTATATAAGTAATATGGAAACAGTATTTTTCTTTAAGTTAGAAAAAAATTGCTAACAAGTTAGTATAGACTATGTTGTGCCTCTTTTCTTTCAGGGGTGGAAAATTTTTCTTTTGTCCTTAAATTTCAATGATCTCATTGTTTTTTTCTTTTTCTCTGAAGGATTTGTACATGTTAAGAATCATGAACATGTTATTAATGTTGAACTGGCATAAATGGGCATTATTTATTCAGTCAGTATCACAGGATAAATAAGCTGTTTAGGTGTAGTTTATAACATTTGTAGGCTGGACAAGGGCCTCTAGGGTCATCCTTTAAAATGTACAGTGCTTAAAATAAAACTGCACTATTCTAGTGGTTACCATGTATTGTAGCAATTGGGGACATGAGAGTGTGTGAATATGGCAATATGTGGCTCTATTAGGAATAGTCTTCTTGTTTATGATTATTTTAGAGGCAAGAGTATCTTGATGAATGAGAGTTGCATTTGCAGACCCTAGAATTCAAGAGGATTCTTTCCTGTATCCCTGAATAGCAGAAGGAATGATGGTGCTAGGGAGGTAGGGTTCTATGTTTATTACCCTGATTCTTCTCTCTTCTCCCAGCAGGATTTATAATGCAACACCTGGGTGCCAGCAGCAATAAAGAACCACCAATATCATAATCTAGAGTAGAAAAGTACATCAGAAGTATTCTAGTTCAAACAGATGAATAAACTAAGTCCCAGGGAAGTGAATTGACTTGCCGAAGGTCAGACAGGTTAAAGAGACAGGCCAAGATTCAGACTTCAAATTTAGTATTTCCATTTTCCATTCCATTCCAGTATTTCCACCAAGGAATCACATTTGACACATTGAAACTAGGGAATGATTTTTGTGATGAAAGCATGAAAGTGAGATGTGTACCATACATTTTATGTCCCATTAGGCTGTAATTTCTTTGGTAACAGAGACTATGTCTTACTCCATAATACTCTGCTGAAAGTTTAGCACCATTTAAGTCCAAAGTTCATGGTTAACAAATACACTTGGCTTAGTTGATCATTTTTATTACAAAAGATTTTTCTAACCAAATATGATTCAAATAAGCAAGCCATCAAGTAGATCTTGGAAATACTTTGGTTATATATAGATTTTTGTTTTAATATTTCTTGCAATGGGACTTGGCATATACTTTAAAAAAGGTCCTTCAAATGTTTAGGTACTTTCCTAGTTTCAAAATAAACATTTATTTCTCGTCCTAAGATAGAAACATATAGTACTAAATTCCTGGACTCTTTGGCTTTGAGAGATGGGGATGAGGAATGGATACCACTAATTTGCCCAGAGCTAACAGCTGACCATTTTGCCTTCTCTGGCTTCTGTTCTCTTATCTGAAAATGAAGGGTTCAGACTACCTGGTCTCTTTCAGTTCCATGATTATGTCTGTGAGATATTTCTTTTTTAAAGTAGACTATCTGGCCATTTGCCCTTCATTTCTCTTTATTTTTTCTTGCTGACTCCCACCCTTGGCTTAGGAAATATCTGCCAATCTTTCCTAGGAACGACAGCATTAATTAATGTGGAATTTTACCTGTAGTCCTTGGGATGGATAAAATGTCAAATCATAACATATTACATGATTAGATTATACATTTTGATTTCGAATATTCAAATGTGGTTGATTTCAGGGGTAATAATGAAAGCGTGCATTACCACAGTGGTTCTTAAGGGGGAAAGACAGCAGGATTGTTAATAATCCCAAGTTTAAATTGATTTCCCAGGCAAATCCAAGGAAATGTTATAGCACTTGACCATTTTGCTGTCTTCCCCCCCCCCCACCCCCCCTATAGGTATTCCTCATTGCCCAGGCTGCTGGAAGTACCATGAACAGGCTCTAGACTCCAGGATAGATTGAATTAGTATGCCAATAAAAGGCACCTACTTTCCTTTCAGGATCTATTAACCTACATCAGCAGAATTAATTGTACTCTCCCTAACTTCCTGCTGCCTTGATTTTCATTTTCTTCTAAATAAAGAACTCTCAGTGAAATAGCAGATAGCACCTGAGAGAGAAAAAGATCCTAACCTCAGGGTAGCTAACCACTTAGACATCAGCCAGCTTGTTCCCTTGATTTCCACTTCAAACCATTTTTCTGCAACACTGGGCTTATCTGGGAGGATGCATAAATAACCTGGATACCTCTCCTGTTCCAGTGTGTTCCTGTTACTGTGAAGTTTATTGAACCGAGACCCATGACTGCCATCTCTTACTTACATAATACCCAGTATGCTCAGGAAGAGCTTTCTTCTTAACTGACCTTTCTGAATTTGCTGTTTGGGGGTGGGGTGGGGAAGTGGGAGGATGCAGTACAGTCTTCCTTACAGTGGATGAGCCCTAGCAAAGTAAGAACATATTCCCTGCTGGGATGTCTTTTTAAAAAAGAATGGTAATGTGTGCACTCTGTATTCTCATTGGATTTTTTAGCAAGTGCCTTCCACACACTAGACATTATTTGTTGAATTGAATTGTCTTCTAGTCTAATTTCATCTTTGCTGGCAAATCGTTTCTTTAACATAGTTGTGACTGCTCTTTTGTTTTTTAAAGTAGATGTTCAGTTTTGGTTTCCCAGTCATTTCCATCTATAATCAAAGCTACAGTAACATAGGGTAGTTATAGATGTTTCCCCCTATGTAAGAGTTCATAGTATAGGAAATAAGAAAAACATTTCAGAACTGAAAGGAAATCTTGCCCAAACCAGTTGGCTTCTTGATTGAAAGGACTTTTTATTCTCCTTATTTCAGAGGAAAGGCTAAAGCCCAGTGAGCTGGGGGGAGGGGATGGGGATGGGGCAGGGGCAGAAAGAAGAATGAGTAAAGACTTCTTGTAGAAGGTATTGTTTGAGCAGAATCTTGAAGGAAACTAGGGATTCTGAGAGACTGATAGGAGGGGGAGGGAGAACATTCCAGGCATATGGCCAGGTAATACAAAGACATGGAAATGAGAGAGAGTTTAATGTATTGAAGAACAGTAAGAAAATTAGTTTGGCTGAGCTTTAGAGTACATAAAGGGTAGTAGGGTGTAATAAGGCTGAAAATGTATGTTAAGGATAGGTTGTGAAGATCTTTATTTTTTTATTAAAATTAAAAAAAAATTTTTATTTAAGAAAATTTTTTCATGGTTACATGATTCATGCTCTTTCTCTCCCCTCCTCCCACCCTCCTCCTGTATCCAATGCACAATTCCACTGGGTTTTACATGTGCCCTTGATCAAGACCTATTTCCATATTATTAATATTTGCACTAGGGTGATCATTTAGCATCTACATCCCCAATCATATCCCCATCTAACCATGTGAGCAAGCAGTTGATTTTTATTCTGTTTCTACTCCTACAGTTCTTTCTCTGAACGTGAATAGCATTCTTTCTCATAGGTCCCTTAGAAATGTCCTGGATCATTGCATGGCTGTTAGTAGAGAAGTCCATTATATTCTATTGTGCCACAATGTATCTTTTTCTGTGTTCTCTTGGTTCTGCTCCTTTCACTTTGCATCAATTCGTGGAGGTCATTCCAGTTCACATGGAATTCCTCCAGTTCATTATTCCTTTGAGCACAATAGTATTCCATCACCAACAGATACCACAATTTGTTCAGGCATTCCCTAATCGATGGACACCCCCTCATTTTCTAATTTTCTGCCACCACAAAGAGCACAGCTATGAATATTTTTGTACAGGTTTTTTTCTTCTTATCTCTTTGGGGTACAAACCCCACAGTGGTATGTCTGGATCAAAAGGCAGGCAGTCTTTTAAAGCCCTTCAGGCATAGTTGTGAAGATCTGTAAATGGGCTGTTGAAATGAATTTATTTGTGATAGAGTTGGAACCTGGGACTTTTTCTATTACACTGGATGAATGCTTTCATATCAGTTCACTTTTTGTTACTTAAGCAGTAGCCTTTAAACCTTTTTCTCTATCTAATCACTGCGCCCTTTAATTTTATTTATTTTTTTAAAAAATCCTTGTTCTGTCTCAGAATTGATACTATCAATTCCAAGGCAGAAAAGTAGTAAAAGATAGGGAAATAGGTTTAAGAGACTTCATCAGGGTTACATAGCAATTATTCAAGGCTAGATTGTCCCTTTTTTAAAGCCATGAATTTTGAATGCTTTATACCTTTATTTGGCATTCTCTTATTACTTCAGTAAACTCTGACATATTCTTATGTATACACACACACACACACACATATGACATCCTGTTTCATCAGCTAAAAAGCAAGGCTTGATTAAAGGCAATAAATACTACCACATGAGTAGGCACATATTTATTAAAAAACGAAGAAACTCACAATTCTAAAACTGACTAGTATTTTTAGGAGGACTCAAAAGTGATTTATTCTTTACATCTATGCAAAGATGTTTATATCAGAGCTGTCCCTGTGTTTTCCCTTAGAAACAAAAAAATCTTGCAACTATTTAGTCAGTTTAGTTGATAAAACACATCTGGGTTGGGGTTAGATTCTTCATTTTCCTTTTTGAGAGTCAGATTTCTACCTTTTCCTTTCCACTTATCTTCCTCAATTTTTTTCTTTATACCTTCCTTTAATTCCATCCCCCAATTCCTTTCTAAGATTTAAACATTATGTGCTAAGGAAACAAATGGTTCTGCTTGACCCAAGAGTACTACAGAAATAAATTAGATCATTCTCATTTAGTCTATGTCTGAGCAACTTGAGTTTAGAAATGGTAGACTACCTTCCCCCACCCTTCACTTTTTATGTGGAGATAATAGCTGCTTGAGTAAAGCTGCTACTGTATGGCTACAGCAGAAATTAAAATTCTTGACTCTTCATTAAGCAAACAAGCACATTTCTCTGAGTCTATTTTTAAACATTGATCACTAGCGATTTGCCTTTTTCTAATTTTTGGCTACAGTACTGAACTAACATAATCACCTACAGTTTTTAAAAAGTAATTATAATGATGATTTGTAGCCATTTGTACATAAAACAATTTTGTCTAAGCGTTTAAGAATGGGCACCTACTGTGTACCAGGCACTGTGTATATGCTAAGTCCTGGAGATACAAAGAAAAGCAAAACAAGCAAATAAACATACAAAAAAAAAAAACCAACAAAAAACCAGTCTGTTCTCAAGGAGCTCATTGTCAATTGGAGGAGGCAACATGCAGACAACTCTGTACAAATAACATATATACAAAATAAATTGAGAGATAATAAACAGAGGGAAGGCACTAACATTAATGGGGATTTAGAAAAGCTTCTTAAGGAAAGTGGGATTTTAGCTAAGACTTAATGGAAGCTTAGGAGAGCAGGAGACAGATAAGGAGGGAAGGTATTCCAGAAAGGTTTCATTTCCAGGTGACATCTGAAGGCAAGTTAGAAACAGTATACATATTATGGTACTTATCC
Organism: Monodelphis domestica; assembly: GCF_027887165.1. Lineage (NCBI taxonomy): Eukaryota > Metazoa > Chordata > Mammalia > Didelphimorphia > Didelphidae > Monodelphis > Monodelphis domestica. The sequence continues at coordinate 210,684,843 of NC_077234.1, forward strand.
AACATTGAGGGCTTTCTTCATTTGGTATATGTTTCCACAGCTGCACAGTAATGCATGCAGGAATGGAAATTGCCTTTCTTTGTTCTAAGAGCCTAGATCTACCTCCTCACAAACTGCTTTTAGATAGCATGGCTTTTCATTAGCTGAATTCACATGAAGGTAGCCTTAGCAGGTTAAGACTGACTTTTGGGAGCCACACTTTGGTTTTTCAGGTGCCCCCTTTTAGTCCTTAAGTCAGAGGCTGATACAGTCAACATTTATTGATGTTGCTTCTGGACACTAAGCTGCTCATATGGCACTTGTTTGTTTGATTATTTATGCTATCCACCAGCTCTTCAAAAGAGGCAGCAGTTGTAGCAGATGAACTTGAAGCCAAGAAGAACTGGGTTCAAGTGTTACCTATTGCATATTGGCCATGTGACCCTCAGCAAATCATCTAGCCCCTGAATGATTTAGATAGCTCTCTTAGACTATAAATTATGGAGAAAGTGAGCAGCACAATGCTAGGATTATTTTCCTAAAGTGAAGAATGATTAATATGATAGAAAATAACTTGTAAACTTCCTCTGATTACTTTGTATTTCATTGTTTTTTTCCTTAGGTTACATTTAAATGAGGAGCATAGTTCTTCTGAAACATGACTAAAAAACCCCCCAATAATTTTCTTTTACAATTTTGCTATAGTATAGAAGCAACGTGTTGTCAGAATAAATGAAAAAGCTTTGTCTTTGCTGACCTGGTTGGGTATAATTTTCCTTGTATTATGACCTGGTGACTGCAAACAGCACCTAAAGAAATTGGGTATAAAAATTCATCAGAAAATCTAGATTCATAAAGGCTGATCTTAGATCTGTTTTATACCATCTTGTTTTGATTAACTTTAGACTGGGCCATTTTATCACTATCATCACGTTGAGTTAGCAAAGGCCTAACTTTAAGCACTTTTGTGTGTCTGATCTCTCTTCTAAGTGAGATTTGTATTTTCCCAGAAGACTCTGGTTATATGCTTACTTTCTTGTCTAGACAGGTGAAATTCCCTTTTTATTATAGCCTCTTTATTGTATAAATCTATCATATAATTTTATAACAATCTTAAAACAAGGATTAATATTTTTATTTTAAATGTCTCCTTATACCTATTATTATAAATGTTCTTATATATAAAAATCCATGTCAAAGGATATATTAAATAAGATGTAAATAAAATGCTTATTGAATATTGTATATATGCATATTTGTTGTTGTTGTTCAGACATGTGATTTCATCTGATATTTAGTCAACTATCATTTATTCATTGTTTTCTACGCACCAAACACTGTACAAAGTGCTAGGAAAAGAAAGAAAACCCCTCTCTCCTCCCAAAGAACAGACAGTCACTGTACTCAAGGAGCTCATAGGTAAGGGTGGAGACAACATGAAGACAACTATGTACAACCAAGATATCTGATTACATGTATGTGTGTATACATATATAGTAGAAAGGAATTTTCTCAGAGGAAAGAGACTAAGATTAAGAAGGGCTGGGAAAGAGTTCTTTCAGAAGGTAGGACTTTAGCTGAGACATTGGAGGAAGCCAGGAAAGTTGGGGGGCAGCAATGAGAAGAGAGAGCCTTTCAGGAATGGGGGACAGATAGTGGATATGCTGTTGGGAATTGGGCAGTGGAACAACACTGGGCAGTTGAGGAACAGCAAGGAGATCAATGCCACTGGATGGTAAACTTATGTGGAGAAGAGTAAGGTATAGGACAACTAGGAAGGTAGGAAAAGAACAGGTTATGAAGAGCTTTGAAAGCCAAACAGAAGATTTTATATTTTATCCTGGTGTTAACAGAGAGGCACTGGAATTTACTGAATGATTCTGAGGTTTGGTGGAGAGGGGGTTGGAGGTGATATGGTTAGAATAGACTGGAGTCAAGAGAGACCTGAGGCAAGGAAATTAGAAAACTCCCTCTATTAGTGCATACAACTATTCTATAGATATTAGTCTTATAATGGTGCCTAAAACATTGAAGGCCCAGAACTGTAGAACCAGTTTATTAATGGACCTGAAACCAACTCATCTTGACTTAAGGATACTATGCCCTGCTATCTCTTCTGTATATAGTAGTAACAATGACACTTGGAGTGTATGTGATATTTTTATGTTTTATTTTTTTAGAAAATTTTTTGTTATAAATATAAACTATAAGTACAAATATAACCAAATAAGTATAAAAAATAAAGAATGCAATCTTACATAAAACTGAAAAAATTAACAGATATCAAGCAAGAAATATATCTTGTTCAATGCGCTTTTCCACATTCATCTGAGGTTCTGCTATTTTTACTCTTGGGGGGAAAAATTACCGACTTTATCAAATGAGATAATGCGCATTAAGCACATTACAAATCTTAAAGCATTTTGATTATTAGCAATTAAATTGTAGATGATATATCTACCATTGCCTTTCTGTTGCTCCCTTTTTGCATTCTGTAGTGACATAATTCCTTGCTGTCACATTTATTCATTTAATGTATACAGCACCATAATATTTTGGTACATTAATATAACATAACTTGTGCAACCATTTTGTAGCCTATAGCTTATTTAAAAAATTTCTTTGTAATGCTTGTTTGGCAAATAAATATTTTATATTGATAAAAAATTTTCTTTTTATGATATTTTAAAGGTAAGGACCTAGTGATGGAATTGCTGGGGTCAAAAGGTATGTTACTTTTAAAATATTGCCATATTGTTCTCTAAAATGTTTATGCCAGACAACAATTTCATCAGCAGTGCCTTTTTGTCAAGAACCCTTCCAACATTACACATTTGATCTTCATAGGCTATTTTTGCCATTCTAATAGGAATAAGGTGGTATCTCAAAGGTTGTCTTGATTAGCATTTTTCTGATCATTAGGACATTTAAGCATTTTATCATGCATCTGTTAATGGTTTGCGTTTTCTCCTTCAAAACTTTTGTGCTCATATCTATTGACCACTGGGGAATGGGTATCAATTCATAGATATGTATCACTACCTCACAGGTTCTATACATCAGACCTTTATTACATGTATTTTCTTTAATGTTTCTCTCTATTAAATTTAAATTTATAGAGTTGGCTTTTTGTTACGTGAAATCTTTTATTTGTATATTATCAAGTTCCCGGATTTACTTTTTATTTCCATTTGTTTGATTTATAAAAATGTTTTTCTTGTCTATGGTTAGAACAAATATGTTACTTATTTCTATTTTTATTGAAATTCTTACCTCATTATATGTAGCTTTACAATGATTAGATTTGTCTTTTATTATATCATTCTATTGAAAGGGAATATATACTTTCTTATTAGTATTTCTATTATTAATTCCAATTTAACTATTACTATAAACAGAAATCTAATAGACATGCAGAGTTCTTTCCTTTATCAAAGATAGGAGCTTTGCTTTGGGATTATTCTGGCTCCTACTTGTTTAAGTTTGTATGTGCTGTGTTTCAGTTACTTCAGTGGTCCTTTGTCTTCTTGAGATTTTGAGTCCCCTGTATTCTTTCATATTTCTTGTTATGCTATTTCTGTTATTCCTCTGGCAGCTCAAAGTATTTTTTCCTTACTTAAAAAGCAATTTAGTTGTGATATGTCTAGAAGTGTTTAATGTTGGATATTTCCTTACCAAAGGGAGATGAGCTTTAACCACTTGGGAGGGAGGGAGATCAGGGAAGGCCTCATGGAAGATATAGCACCTGACCTGACTTTTAAGGAAGATGAGGATTCTAAGAATAGAATTGAGTTGGAAGTCTGTTAAAGGCATAGGTACAGCTAGTGAGAATTCATAGAAGGAGATGGGGTGTCAAATTTGGGAAATAGCTTTTGGTCCACTTTTGCACAAATAAAATATATGAAAGACCATAATAAGAAAAAATGGCAATTAGGTAGAATCTAGATTATGGAAGGGTTTAAATTCTAGGCTGAGTTGTTATCTTATCCAGAGGTGGTCAGGAGCCACTTCAGGATTTTGAACTAATATCTGAGACTAAGGAAGATCGTTTTGACAGCTCTATAGAGAATAAGCTGGAGAGGGGGAAGAGAGTGGAGACAAGAAGGTTACCTAAAGGACCCAGATATACGTAACCATCATACTTTGTTCTTTTTTTATTTTTTTTAAATCCTTACCTTCCATCTTGGAGTCAATACTGTGTATTGGCTCCAAGGCAGAAGAGTGGTAAGGGTTAGGCAATGGGGGGTCAAGTGACTTGCCAAGGGTCATACAGCTAGGAAGTAGCTGAGGCCAGATTTGAACCTAGGACCTCCAATCTTTAGGCCTGGTTCTCAATCCATTGAGCTACCCATCTGCCCCCTATCATTATACTTTGTTCTAAATACTTCCCCCTTCTCTTTCTTTTTAAATATAAAAAGAAGGCTTATAGTATAGAGAAGATGGATGAAATGTTTTTAAAAAGTAGCAATAAATCTTTAAAAATCACCAACTAGAAACTTTTTAAAATGGCCATCATAATGCTAAGGACATGAGAGGTGGTGAAGACCTGAATTTAGAGAGAATATTTGCCATCAAATTCATACAAATCTATTAAAAATTTATTAAGTGCCAGATACTAAGCTAATCAAAGTGGCTGTAAAGAAGGGTAAAAAAAATCTCTTCTTTCAAGGAGTTAATGGCATGTAAGCAACCATATCTGTACAAGATATCTACAGATAATTTCAGAGATGTCAATTCAACAAGCATTTGTAAAGTACTTTCTGTGTGCTAGATATTATGCTATGTGCTGGGAAGGTACTAGTATTTATGGGGATAGGGAAAGTTCTTTTATAGAAGTCAAGCTAAAAAGCTCATTTGAAGAAAGATGAAGTCTGTTCTTATATGCCTACATCTGTGTTTTTATCTCTTTTTAGCAATGTTAAGTAAAGAGAAAATCACTATTAGGGTTGCTATGAAGTAACATTGAAAGAACTTGACATTTAATTGATTAGGGGATGAGAGAACATGAACAGCTACAAATAACCACAAGGATTGGTTTCAAATTCTAACTCTTAACTTCTTGGCTTTATTTTCCTCCTTTATATTATGAGAGAGTTGAATTTGTTGGACTCGAACATCCCTTCCAGTTCTAAATCTTTGTGCTCATGATTCTCTGAAGGACAACTCAAAACAATAAAAAAAGCACTCATAACAGGTGCCATTTGAGCTGAGCTTTGAAGAAAATTAGAAATTCTCAGGTAAGAACATGGTGTGAGGAATAGTCTGTGCAAAATCATGGATCTGGAAAATACAAAATCCTGTACAATGACTAGCAAGCAGTCCAATTTTGATTGGAATACAAAGGAATGTATTATAAGCCTAGGTTTAAATATATTCAAAGGCTTTAAATACCAGTGGAATTTGGATTTTATCCCAGAGGCAATGAGGATACCCTAGAACTTTTTGAACAGGGGTAGAGGGTCATTTGTGACTTGGTCAGACCTATGCTAGGTTACCTTTATAGCTATGACAAGGGTGGATTGTTGTGGAGAAAGACTTGTGGCTAGGCTGTTGTAGTAATCCAGATGAGTGGCAGTGAAGACCTGGCCATGTAAAATGAAAGAAGGTAGATGGATATGAGAAATGTTATGGAGGTTAGTTTAACTGTACTTAGCAGCATATGGATGAATATGGTGAAGGACATCAGCCTTTTAGTTTCACACGATTCTATGTTGGAAACTGGTTGAGTGAAGATATGAAGATACAAAAATAGGGAAGTTAGCAATAAGGGGGAATTCAGATAATGAATAATTGCCAAGAAACATCCAGATGAAAACCTTTAGAAACCACATTCTCTGAGGGGAAAAAAAAATCATTTGTAGATGATTAAACAGAAAGGAAAGATATATCCTGCAATTTTTACTATATGGTCTTATTGTTGACTAGATTTTTATTACTTTTCCATGATATCCTTATTTACATTTTTTGTAGTCATTGTATACATTATTCTTTTGGTTAATCTTTTCTTAGTCTGCATTTCACTTTTTATGTCTTCCCTGATTTCTGAATCCATTTTTGTCATTCCTTATGTCAGGTAATATTTCATTGCTCTCATAGAGCATAAATTGTTTAGCTATACTTCAGTAGTTCCACACATTTTGCTTCCAGTTTAAAAAAACACATAAATAATGCTACTATGAACAGTTTGAACATTTTATTTCCATCAGTAAACTTTGGAATACAGCTATCAGATGACAGATATAGAACTGGAAGAGACCTTTAGAGGCCATTTGATCTTACCTCCTCATTTTATAGATGAGGAAATAGGCTCAGAAAGGTAAAGCAATTTGTTTGAAGTTACAGAGGTAATGGATAAATGAAATGCTTATTTTGTGGCAAGTACCATGCTAAGCACTAGGGATGGTCTGTGGGCTCTTATTTTGGGATATCTTTTTCAGGAACAGTGGCAGAGTTGGGATTTGATCATGGTTTCAGAACTGGAGGTTATGTCATCAAAACATGTATATATTCTCCAGCAAGTGGTTGCTGAGATTTTTCAGAAAGATGAGCGATAGTAGGGAAGGGGTGAAATGAAGCATGAGTGGGGTCTTCCTGAAAATTTGGGCTGCAAGAGGTTGACAGCAGGCTAGAAGGGAGGGAATAAGAAGAGATAGGTAGGATTTTAACTTGTAATTTAAAAATTTTTTTATCCTTATTTTATTCCAAAAACAAACTTACACTTAAGTTTTCCAAAGTTACATGATTTTTCCCCTCTCCTATGTATTTCTTTCTCTAGAAGTGGATAGCATTCTTTTTCATAAGTCCCTCAGAATTGTCTTGGTGTGTTATACTGACATTTGATCATCCCACAATATTTCAGTTCTCTCTCTCTCTCTCTCTCTCTCTCTCTCTCTCTCTCTCTCTCTCTCTCTCTCTATATATATATATATATATATATACATATATATATATAATGTTCTCCTAGTTCTGTTTTTTTTTCTCACTCTGTATCAGTTCATGTAGGTCTTTCCGTCTCTTTCTGAAATCATCCTGTTCACCTGTTCATTGTTCCTTATAGCACAATAGTATTCCATCACCATCATATACCACAATTTGTTAGTTTCCAATTCTTTGCCACCACAAAAAGCACAGCTATAAATATTTTTGTACAAAGAGGCTTTCCCATTTTAAAAAACCTCTTGGGGATATATCCCTAGTAGTATTATTGGATCAAAAGGTATGCATTCTTTTAAAACCCTTTGGGCATAGTTCCAAATTGCCTTCCAGAATGGTTGGATCATTTCACAACTCCACCAACAATGTGTTAGTGTTCCATTTTTGCCACATCCCCTCCAATACTTATTATTTTCCTTTATTGTCATATTGGCCAATCTTCTAGGTATAAGGTGGTACCTCAGAGCTGTTTTAATTTGCATTTCTCTAATCAAGAGGGATTTAGGACATTTTTTTCATATGATTATTGATAGCTTTGCTTTATTCATCTGAAAACTGCCTATTCATGTCCTTTGATCACTTATCAATTGGGGAATGATCTGGTTTCTTATAAATTTGACTTAGTTCTTTATATATTTGAAAAATTAGACCTTTATTTGTTATAAAAAAAGTTTTTCCCCAGTTTGTTTCTTCCCTTCTAATCTTGGTTGCATTGGTTTTGCTTGTACAAACCCTTTTCAATTTAATCTAATAAAAGTTATTCATTTTACATTTTGTAATGTTTTCTGTCTCTTGTTTGGTCTTAAATTCTTCCCTTCACCATAGATACAATTCAGGTACTTTGACTACAAATCCAATCTTCTTTCTGTTGTACCATGCTTCATTATAGAGTCTTAGAAGTAAGATCTTTGGATTAAAGTATATGGATAATTTTTTTGCAATTTTTTTTCTCAGAAATATTAAATCAATTAACAATTGAATTAGTATAACTATCTTCCAGAGCCCCTGCCTCACAATAAGGAATTTTCCCTTCTCATCTTGCTAGCCTGAGCAGTTGATGAATGTGAGGTCATTTAATTTGCTTCTTCCCCCTGATTATTAGTTATTTTGTACTTTTTCAAGTGGTTATCATTAGTATTTATTTTATTTTATGTCATTTAACTACCAAATGAAGGCTTTTTGAAGCTAGAGGAGATGTTGGTATGTTTGCACATAGCAGAGAGGGAGTCAATAGGTACAAGTATTGGATGAATATGAGAAGAAAGAGGATGCTTATTTGAAATCAAAGTCATAAGGTCATCTTATGTAGGGGATAAAAGCTCCAAATCATCTGACACTCTAGTATATAAAGATATCCCTTCCACACTGTGACTGTCACCATTATGGTTTTGATATAAAATGGGTTGGCATAAGAAATTAAATGAATTTTTTAAAGAGTTTTGAAGAAACTGCAAACAACACAGAAAAAGTTTAGAAACTCAGGAATGTATAACTATATACATATGATTTTGTGTAATATCAACATATTTTATCTTTTAATACCATAAATATGCACAATTTCTTTTTTAAGTGAAAATAAGTAAAAAATTAAAGTTTGCAAAAAGAACATGAAAACCAGCAGATGACACACAAAGGGAGATATCTTTATGTATATAAATGTATATATCTTTATGTATACAAATGTAGAGATATCTTTAAAAGTTTGGTAACTCATAAATTTGCTTAAAACATATGTACTATTATGTATAATATTTCCTATGCAGTATATATTTTACTGTTTAATAACAAACGAAAAGCTATATTTTTTTCCTTAAAATTAAATTTGTAGTAAAAGAACTGTAGTTTTACAGGCTAATGGTGAATACAAGTGGGGAATTTCAGAAGTTATTTTTTAAAATGTCTTTTATTATACATGCAGTATGTTAAAGATTATTCTCCTCAAATTTGTTTCATTTAAAATTTTTTTCATATTTATGTTTCATATTATGTTTTTCATTCAGAATTTTTACTCAATATTGACCCACATAGCCTATGACCAAATACTTAACCTAAATTTTACAATAAGATACTGTAAATAGCCCATAAAAGAAAAAAAAGAATAAAGTCAGACTTCTTCTCTGGTAGGAAGGGAGGGCCAAAAATATTTTATGCAGACTTTTCATACCACAGAGGCACTATACTCCACCTCTTTCCCTATCCCACAATGTGGAATACCTGTACTTGATTTGCACTGTGTGTTAATTCATATCATTAATGCAGGCACGTATTAAGAACTACAGTGAATTAAAAAATCATTTGTTACATGCCAACAGGAATGAAAATGTTATGAGCAAAATGGTTCCTGCCTTCAAGGTACTTAAATTTTATTAGGGGAATGCTACATAGACCTGGGGAGTAGTATTCAGGCAATTGATTCTGGTCTTTAAAGTCGGGAAGGGTGAGTGGAATCATAAGACGATTGATTGATAAATCCTTTTTAGAAAGAGCATTATTGAGTTGAGAACTATTTTCTGAAGCAAGATGTAGAAAGTCAGTTGTTTGGGTGGGATTAGGGAAGTTAGGTATAGCATCCCTTTTAGAGTCATCTACCTAATTTACACTGTACTGGCAGGTTTGGTTCTCAGTGAAGAGGATACTCCTCTGGATTTTAGGGGAAACTCTGAGAAGTTTCATTTTCAAAATTTATTGTTCCTAAGCCCCAATCTAGTCCTTCGCTTATATCGATCATTAAGTAGAACTACCTTAACTTCTAGAAAAGGATATTTATTGTGAATATATATTAACAGCAGTAGTTAGAAAATATTTTGTTCCACCAGGAGACATTTCCCCTTACATGAGTCCCCAGGAAAAGTGAACCCAAATTTAAAAGTGCAATGAGAGTTAAACTTAAGTGTAGGGAAAAATTTTTGCCAAAGTGTATCTCCTGACTCATGGTCCTAGAATTCCTTTTCTTTTTCTTGAAGTACTACCTCACTTCATTTTTATAAATAATAACCAGACAAGTTAGGTAAATTTTCTATAGTGACCCAATTAGGTAAGTGAAGAACCAGGCTTAGGGCTTGATTAACCTGGCTCCTAGTCCAAAGTTCTTCTTGCTAGCCTTCTCAGGCACTTCTGCTTCCTCATCCTCTCTTTTGTATCCTGGAAAAAAAACAATTCGAAATACTGGATATATACTAAGAGATTCCCTGGTTAAATATGTTGGTTAGTCACCAGATCTTTAGACTTTGTATTTAACAGTTGCAGCTTTTTAATTAAAAGTTACAAAGTGATTATATTTTTGGTCTTTGGTTTTTTTGTGAATATATAAACCAAAGTTTCAATATCTTCTTTTGAAATGAGAAAATAACTTCATTGATAGTCATTCTAGTGGATTTTTAAACACATACATACATATAATTCATTCATCATAGGAATTAAGTTAAATAGGAAGAGGATTAATGGATGTTTGTACAACATATAAATAGGTTAAAAATTTAGAGAAATACTTTTAGAACAATTCTGTTTATCTTATCACATCATTAAGCAGTGGTAAATACTGACACTAGGCACTTGCTATTATATTTGTCAGATGTAAGTGAAAGTAGTTTATAACCAAAAGGAGACTATGAAATAGCTAATAACCAAGAATAAAGAAAACCTCAACATGGTCACTACTAATCCACTAAAACTCAGAAAACTATATGCTACAAAGAATCGAGAACAAATGAAGAGTCATGTGAATTTGTTTACAGAGACGGTGGGTTTTTATAATAGCAATTCAAGATTAGATAATCACCAGAAAGTACAAATGGTTTATTCTTTAGGAACTGATTGTTAGTGCAGACAATGCAAGGAAATGGTAGAAACTAGGTAGCATATTACTGTAGGATACAAAAAAAAGCACTTACTGAGTACCTACTAAGACTTGACTTGTTTGCTACAATTAAACATCAAAAGTTTGTGATGTTTCATAAATACATGACATCCTCATATTATAAGTAATTGTGAATTCCAAACTATAGTGGAGAGTTCAATAAATTGTATGGGAACTAACTGATCCATTGTCATAGATAGAAATGCTTCCCACAATTATGCAGATTTGATATCAAAACTATAAAAACTCAAGAATAGCATTTAAAATAGTTTGCCATACCAAAAACTCATGATTACTAAGCTGTATGGAATAAACAACTTTTTGACATAGGCTGCACTTGTATTTTAGCCATTATAGGTTTTAGAGAATGGACTTGTGATTCTATTGGTATAGGAAAGACTCCAGTAAGGAAATTTCCACTAACAATGCAAATTAATATCTTCTATATGGCTGATAGTTTTAGAGAGTTGCTTAAAATATTGAATGACTTGTCTAGGGTCACACAGTAAATGCCTCATATATTATTGTTATTACTATGTACAACTTTCTCCTGCTTTTGTTCACTTCACTTTGCCTCCCTTCATACAAGTCTTTCCTTTTTTTTTTTTAATGATCATCTTGTTTGTTATTTCTTATGGTACTATAGTATTCCATTACAATCATTTCCACAATTTGTTCAGCTATTTCCTTATTGATGATAATCCCTTCAGTTTCCAGTTCTGTGCCACCACAAAAAGAGCTCCTATGAGGATTTTAGAACATATTTCTTTTTCTTTTCCCTTGATCACCTTAGGAAATAAGCCTAATAGTGGTATATTGGATAACTTTAAAAAAATAAAACAAAACAAAAACTCTTAATTTAAAGATAATTAAATTGTCTTCAAGGCATCTTAATTCTCAGTCATGCTTTGCCACTAGGGAAGAGATTGCTTTCTTGTATAAAAAATTATACCGTAAAATTATTTCATGAAAAGTTTAATCATTCTTTTTTTTACCTATTAGCTGTGAAAATGCATAAATCTATTTTGTTGGAATGGGCTTTGAGCACATATTCATTTTTGTTATTTTGTATACTGTAGCGAGGGAAGTTACAAAGTACAAAGAAGTTGCAAAGAATTGATTGGCTGCCCTCAAGCCTCAGAATTCTCTGAAACTAGGCAGGATCCCTTATTAACACCATGGCTACAAGATTATTATGACACAGATATGAATAACAAGGCACAATATGACATGATGAAAGAAGCCAGACAAGCAATACTAGAGGTTATGAGTAGACACACTAAAAGGCCGAATGCATGGTTGGCTAATGAAACACCTATTTACATTCCTTGACCACGTTATTGGAGCTACTGAAACATACTTGAACATGGATGTTCTGGAAGAGGGAACAATTGCACATATAAAAAGAATCTTTGTGAAAAATGCTATCCCTAAAATAAAACTATTATTTAAAAATAATTATCCAGATTGGAAGGAAATGGAACTAGAGGATAGTAGAAGGAAGGCAACATACTTATGAGGACAAATATGAGGAAAGGGATACAGTTATAGAAGATCTAAAAAGAAAACTGAAGGAAGCAGAGGGCAAAGCAAGAGACAGTGAAATTAAAGAAGTTAAGGTAGTGGCAGCATTAAGATCCATGAAACCTAATAACAACTATTACAAGCCTAGGAACAGAAGGTCAGGTCCCCAAAGGTGCTTTTTATGCAATAGGATTGGTCATTTTGTCAGGGAATGCAGATACAGAGGTCAGTTTTCCAGACAATTGAACAGAAATGGAGGATTTATTAGATGGAATAATTATAATAATAATAATTGGAATAGCAACAATAATATTTGGAACAACAACAATAATAATAATAGCTAGAATAACTACTCAAGGAGAAATAATGGAAATACATGTCAGAATGCTTGTTATCAGGGAGCTCAAGCATCAGATCTAAACACTATGTAGGACTGGGTTAAGTCTGGAGCAAGGCCTATATATATATATATATATATATATATATATATATATATATATATATATTACATTATCCTTTGATTCAGTCACGTTATCTATATCTTCATTAACCTTATTACCATGACACTCACTTTCATTTAATATCAATCCATTTTCCCTTGATTCAAATATAGAAGAACACTGGGTAAACCTTCATAAGGAACAAGCCTCTTTGTTTTGATCACCCTTCAACAACCTGACTATATTTAGGGTGTTAATAAGGGATCCTGCCTAGTTTCATCTATGAACTTGTTTCTTTCCCTTTTTGTCAAAAGTTCTTTTGTTAGTAGGGCAAAGTCATTATAATATGGATCAAACAGATCCATATTACAGGCTCTCTTCATTTCTTTGATTACCTTATTTGGCTTGTCTACAAAGGCAGGAGTTCTCTTTTTTATGGAATCAAGTCTTCAGGTGAAAATCTCTTACACAATTTTACTTGAAAGATCTCATCCCTAAAAACCACTGGGAGATCTTTAAGAGGGAATAAAGTAACCCTCCCTTCTGCCTCTTCCTTCTTCAGTCTATTCAAATTTTTAAATGTACATCTTTTTTTTTTTACCTCAAACCCATATTCATTATTTATAAACCTTTTGTCTTTTATGTATATTTCCATTTGGTCCAGTTGTTCCTTCGTCAACATTACCACTTGTTTTAGTTCTGAATCCTTTGTTACCCATACCATTGCAGTCTTAAATCCATTACCAATAATAAATAACACAACCCTACACTTGTACACAATACACATACAAATACACTGTATGGGAACATAGGACAATACAGTTTGCACAGTCAACAACATGCAGGGTTTTATCCATTTGAAGTCTAACAACAGGTAGCACACTTTAGGGAACAGGGTGAAAACAATGTACATGCTTACATTCATTAGTAACTCAGCATATACAATAGAATTAGTATTGTTGTAATCCACTATGGTCCCTTTGTAGCTGTACACAATTAAAGAAAGGAAAAAATATTTTTCAAAAAAATTTTTTAAAAATCAAATATGGCTGCCTAGTTCATGTGCCAGGGGATTTAAAATTTAAATGTCACTCCCAGTTCAGTTAGAGTCCCAGAGTTCTGTTGTCTCCACCTTTGGAATGTCCCACCTGCTGAGAGCAAAATAGAATCTTCTCAGTCTATAACTGACTTTGACTTTCTAACTGCTATATGCTTATATTATATCTATATTCCTAAGTCCTATCCTGGCTGACTCTGCCAAAACCTGAACATCTGCAAGCCTTAAGTAAGCTTAAAGAAGCCATTTTATCTGCTTCTGCTTTGTTTATCTCAGACTATACAAAACCACTTCAACTATTTGTAAATGAAACTAAAGGTGTACTTCTGGTGTACTGGCATAGACTTTAAGTCAAAGTTATTGTCTAACTGCACATTAAAGTTGTCAGCCTGATCCAGTAGCTGCTGGTATAGTTCCTTGTCTAAGGGGTGTAGCAGCTGCAGCTGTGTTAGTCCAGAAGTCAGCAGACTTAGTTTTGGGATGTCCATTGACTCTATCTTGTTCACATAAAATAGAAGCGCTAATGAGGAAATTTCATACTCAAGCTTATTCAGATCAATGAATATCTAAGTATGAAATTATTCTTTTAGGGAGTGAGAACATCCAGTTGAGGAGATATAGTGTATTAAATTCATTACGTCACTACAAAAAATCACTTCCTGATTTACCAAAGAACAGTGAACCATTTTACATGAGTGTGTAGAAGTAGTAGATCTAGTGAATATGCCTAGAATGGATTTAAAAGACACTCCTATTGAAAATCCAGACTTGGTGTTATTCATTGATGGATCTTTATATTTGTGTAATGGAATTAGATGTACAGGTGCTGCAGTGGTCACAGAATTTGAGACACTGTAGTATGATTCATTACCTAGTAAACTTAGTGCTCAAGAAGCAGAGTTGGTTGCTTTGAAGCAAGTATGTCTTCTAGCTGAGGGTAAAAGTGAAAATATTTATACAGACTCTCATTATGCATTTTCTGTATGTGATGCTACAGGGAAGATCGGGAAACAACGAGGTTTTATTACTGCACTGGGAAAACCAATTGCACAGGCAAAAATAATAACTGAGTTGTTGGATGCTATCCAAAAACCTAAACAGCTAGCAGTGATTAAGTGTAGAAGTCATACTTATGGTAGAGAGTCAGTCTCTAAAGGAAATCATAGAGCTGATATAACTGCAATGTTTGTAGCCAGGAATCTTCCAGTGTATGTAATGAATTTCTCAACTATTGAATCTGATGATCTAGAAAAAGCTTATGTACACTCAGAAATTCAGAAGCGGAAGGAGAAATTTGGAGCAAGGAAAGAACATGGAATATGGTTGTAGACACTGGAAAACCACTGTTACCAAAAGATTTAGATACCTATTTGTATCAAGCCATCCACACAAAAGGTCATTTTGGTACTCAATCTGTAGTAGACTCTGTAAAAAGGCAATGGGTAGCACTGGGAATAAGTACTGTAGCAAATAAAATCTGTACAAGTTGTTCTGTTTGCCAAAAATTCAATCACGGGGCAATCATACAGAAAAGCTTTTAGGTGGTAGACCTTTAGCATATTGTCTATTTGAGATTCTGCAAATTGGTTACATCACCATGCCGAAAGCTAGAAGATACAAGTTTTGTCTGGTCATTGTGGACAGATTAACTAAGTGGCCTGAAGCATTTCCATCAAATACAAATACAGCTAGCTTTGTGGTAAAAGTTTTGATTAAGGAAATTATTCCTAGTTTTGGTGTACCAATTATCAGAGACTCTGACAAAGTATCTCTTTTCACCCAAGATATCCTGAAAAGAGTCTATGAGAATCTAGGAATAACAATAATACCTAAATAGCATGTTCCTTATCACCCACAAAGTTCAGGTCAATAGGGAACTCAAGACAATGGTGGGGGAAAATCTGTGTTGAAACTCATCTAAAATGGCCAGATATTCTTCCCCTAGCTTTGTTTTACCTGCATACAAGACTAAGAGCAGATTTACATGTATCATCCTATGAAATGCTCTTTGGACATACTCTACTACAGGCAAAGACTTGTAAGACAGTCTATACATCTCTCTTAGGAGATTGTCCACTTGTTTCTTACTCAAGTGCTTTATAACAATGACTCAAAGAATTACATGATATGGGAGTATTGATCCAAGCTGGTTCAATGGATTATTTTCTCCATAATTTCAAACCAGGAGATACAGTATATGTCAAAAATTTTGCTAAAACATTAGCAATACAAGAGAGTTGGGTAGGTCCTGGTTTCTCCATCTTCAGTAAAAGTTTTAGGTAGAGGTTTAGTGTATCTTTGTTCACATATAAAACTAGCACATAGTAATAATAATGAAAATACAAATTATTGAGGAATAAAATGAAGAAGAGATTGTGGAAAGTGAGAATCATCAGTTAATTTGAGTCTGCAGTCAGAAAGATCAGTAAGGAGAGGACCATTCCAGTGGAAGAGGACATTTGGATAGAAGAGGACAATGCAGAGGAAGAGGAGAATTCAGGAAATTAATGGACATTGTGAAAGACTTGAAAAGACTTTGAGGAAATTTGTAATGAAGAGGATCAAATAATTAATGGATTAAAAATTTGGGTAATATAACACAAAACAACATAACATATTCACAAAAACAAACATAAATATATTTACTGTCATAGAGTTGGAAAGGAAGGAATCTTTAATCAAGATGAGATGAAAAGAGAAGGAAAGTCTGAAGATTGAGTAAGTATATTACATGAAACAGTAACATAACATTAACATAACAGTAACACTGACATAACACTTCCAGAACAACATAACATAGCAAAAATAACAACATAAACACATAAACATAAATACATAAATATGGTTAGGTTACATTGATTCACTATTTGAATGAATGAAACAATGTACAGCTAGGGTACTAACAATGTTATAATTACCTATAAATTAGTTACTAACAAAAAATAGATACTTAGTTTAGTATAAGAATATAGGTAGACAGTAGAATTGTGAAAATAGGGATTTAGTTAGATATGGTAAAAATTCAAGATAGATAAAATAAGGTAAGATACCGACTTACATTACAAAAATGCATTACAA
The DNA here is from genome assembly GCF_027887165.1 of Monodelphis domestica. Lineage (NCBI taxonomy): Eukaryota > Metazoa > Chordata > Mammalia > Didelphimorphia > Didelphidae > Monodelphis > Monodelphis domestica. The sequence goes on from NC_077234.1 coordinate 210,701,710, forward strand.
GATATATTACATAGCACAAATAACATATAATATATCACATATCACATAACATTATAAATACATATGTAAATATACATAAATCACAGTGTGTATTATAGTTAGGATTATATATTGATTGTATTATAGTGAATGTATATGATATATGTAACACATATATAACATTTGTGAAAAATGAAGTATATATGTGTACATGTATAACATATATATTAGATGTATTATATGCATATATGGAAATTTTATGTAAATAGATCACTTATGTTTAATTTTATCTATTGTTACATGTATTTTGCATAAGTGAGTTTGATGTTTTAGTTTAATTTTTTGTAAAACTTATACTATGTTGTGTTTATTGTATTTTTCAAAAGTTTTTTCCTCTAAGTTTGATGTTAATGCATTATAATAGTAGGAAAATGTTCTGTATTAGTTGATAAGAGTAGTATTTGTGAGTTTAATGTTTTGCATGAATGCTGTGTTTATTTTTTGCTTTTCATGTTATTTGCTTATTGTGCTTTTGCATATGTTTGATCTGTGTTTGAAATTTGTATGTGTTCATTATTTAATTCCCTTTTTTCCTTTCCTTGATTAAATCCCTAGAACAAGATAGTATTAGATAGGTTAAGATAGTTGAGTGTAGGTTGTTTGTTATTTTGGGTAGATATTTTAGTTTAAGTAATAGATAAGTAAGTTAGTAGCTAGTGCACAAATGCTTTGTGCAAAGGAAGTATAAAGTACAAAAAAGTTACAAAGAATTGATTGGCAGCCCTCAGCTCTCAGATTTCTCCAAGATCTGGCTGGGTGAGAGTTCTAAGCTGTTGAAGGGACAGGAGCAGAAGGCCAAGCCTGAAGAGTATGGATCTGGACTCTCCCTGGACAACCTTATCTTGTAAGGATCCACCTTAGAATAAAATCAAAAGGATTGAGAAGATTCCCAGGCATTCTGGTGGACAGAGTGATTTTGGAGGAACCTTTCTCTTTCCTGGAACATCTGAGGCCTCAACAGCTAGATTCCTGTTACCTGACCCACCAAAGACTTAGACAGGTTAAGCTAAGGAAATTCACTATAGTGGGTTAAATATCTTGGGGGCAAATAGTCAGATGCAAACTTTCCCCCTTTTCCTTCTCCATCATCTCTTTCTTTGTTAATAAACTCATTTATTTAAGTGTTTTTCCCCTTTGTATAAACCTTTCCTTCTTTCTAAATCCCCCATAACAATACTCAAGAGGGCCCATTTTTGTACTTATCTCCCTTAAGATGGAGAACATGCATGAAATAAGACATTGCAGTTACCAAAACTGGATGTAATATTCCTGTGTCAGGATCCTCTTGCATGAATTCCACTTGTATGCTTTTATTTGAGGTTTAATTCTTTAGAAGTGACCTTGTGGGTCATAAAAATGTCCCATTTACATATCTGTCTCATGACTTTATGTTTTGATTGTGTTTGGGCAAATGGAAGGAATAAATTAATAGGTCATATTTCTAATCTAACATCCTAATTTTAAGTGGCTGTGTATCTTTGGTTATTTCATGATGAATGTTTATACTGCATTGGTAACTTTTATTTTTGTGGATAGTGATTGGGTGATAAGGTTTTTCTCTTCCCAACCTGACAGTTTAATTGACATTAAACTGAGAAGGTCACTTTGTTTATGAGGTACCATTTTGTAGATGTTCATTTTGGAATTGAGTAAAATGTCACTTACCCTGGGACCTCTTTTTCTCCAAAGTCCTTTTCTTACTTTTGAGACTACCTCAAGGAAAGCACAGGAATTTATGAAATGGGATTTTGCCATTTAAGAATGATAAATTATGGTGTAATAGTGTTATTAGTTTTAAATTGCAGCCATTGTCTCTGAGAGCTAGAAATGTTGCACATTTCTTGATGCAAAATTGGGGATTTTCTTTGAGAGCTGAGCCAGCGGTCTCTCAGAGGGGAGGGTCCTTCTTTCTAAGTGTGACAATTCAGTCAAATAATGGATGAGAGGCACTGCATGCTCAATCCTGTGTCAGGCATCACACAGTGCTCTGCCATAGCACAGAGGTCGGTTTATTTTATAGGTTCACTGAATACATGCTTTTCTGGTACACAATCATTTTTCAACATACATGTTTCCATAGAACCTAACAGCAGATGCAAAGCCTAAGGAGATAGTCAACAAAACATTGTTGCCATGACAGAAATGGATGAATGACATAAACAGGGTGATCTGGAGGTTAGTTCTCCCTGACCTATGGAATGACCAGTTAGGAGAATCATTGTTACTTTTGGTCAGTTTTCACAATCAATCAATTATTTTCATACAGGGTTAGAGGGTAATTTAAAGCAGACCAGAATTGGAGTTTTCCTCAATTTACAAGTTCTATTTTTCTTGTGTTATTTTAAAGCACCTGGCAATGTTGCCTGGTTTCTGTCCACAAACTGATTCAGTGGAGTGTGTCCTGTAGACCTGGGCTTGAAGGCGATTGATGTTCTTGGCTTGCCTGGCTTGTAATGGGAGTTAATTTAACTCTGTGGAGAGGGAAAGGAGGAGGGTAATGGGTAATGATCTTTAGGTTTTACTTCTGTGAATGTAATATTTTAGGGTAATAATCTGGGGGGGGTTAAGGTGGGATATATGTGTGTCAACCCTATAAGTATTTGCTCTCATATGATTTCTCCTGTATTGGGGAGAAAACAATAATTATAGTAATTCCATTAGTAGGGGAAGTTAGAGGGAGAAGTCACACAGAAGGGGGTTCAGTGGTTGCCTTATTTTCTGGGAGCTGCTTTGCAGACTCCATTTCCCTAGACTGTGACTCTGTCAGATAGCAGGGGTGTGATGGCTCGCCATAGATTTTCATGCAAAGAACAGGTAGGGATCCAGATCTGCCTTGTATTTCAGCTTGTGTGTTTGGGTATGTACACATGGTATCTTATGAACAATACATTAGATAAAGGCATTATGTGTGATTGTTTTATGAATAATGAGTTCTCCACTATGACAAGGACCACACAAATTGTGTTATTTTAGTGGATTCAGAATTTAAGGTGTGACCTTTCTGCACAAAGGGGCCATTACTCCTATCTGTGAGGTAGGTAGGGAATGGAAGGCATTGGGCAGATGGAGTGCTGCTTTCTGCAATGTGATATCAGTAACACTTTTCATGATTAATTTGTTGTGGGGTGGAGTGTGTTCATATGTGTGTGTATGTGGGATGTGTGACCAGAGCTTCACTTTGGAACATTTATTCCCAGGAGTTAAAGAGATTTCCATTTTAGTTCTTGTTAATTGTCCAGCTTGAGGGATTCTGAAGTAAGGTGGAGCCAGGGGATGATGTCATTCTCTGAGGCTCAGCTATGTAGACCCTAGAGAGAATAGAGCAGGAAGAAAAGGTTGTGTAAAAGACAGTGAGAGAGGCATTCTTTTCCCTTTCCTGTTCTTATTGATAGAATTAGTTCTGTGCTTTTCAGAAAATAAAACTTAATAGCTCCAGTAAACTTTAACACAACTGGCTTTTAGTCCAAAGACCTTAATGCTTGTAGCTTTGATTATTGTCTTGTAGGAGATGGTTTTTAGTAGGGTAACTGATCCTTTGTAAACACTGAGGGCAAGATTGAAAGGAAAGGTGAAAACAATTTAATGTATGTGGGATGGAGTTAATAACTTTTCAAATGGATGGCTGGAGTAGTAATTCTCTAGTGGGATTCTTTGATTTTCTTCACTTTTCTGATATAAGTTTTCTTTGTTTAAAAACCCTTTTAGTCTTAGAAACAATATTGTGTACTAGTTCTAAAGCAGAAGAGCTGTAAGAGCTAGACAGTGGGGATAAAGTGACTTGACCAGGACCACACAACTAGCATCAGTTCTTAACATTAGGAAATTAATCCTTAAATCACCTAAGCAGTTCATTGCACTATTTATGCTACATATAGTTCAATTGAGTTTAAGTGAATTAGGGAAACTCTTTAGGTTTTTTTTCCACCTCCACTTAGAAGCCTTAGAAACCAGGTAATATTTAGCCTGAAACTTATTAAGAAGAGGCAAAGGATGCCTAAAAATATTCAAGATGCTTTGGGAAAGATTTCACATTATTTGAACATTTCTTTGAAATCAACATCTTTTTTTTTTGTTTCCAAATATAGTCTTACTACGTAAAGGCCCATGTCTTGAGATTGCTGCATATAGGTTCAGAAATAGGTTATAATCTTGTACCTTTTTAAAAAAATGTAACTGGAGATGGGCAAGTAGAGTTTTATTGAATTTATATGCCAAAGTCTAAATGACTTTTCTTTTATGTTAATAGCTGATTATCCATGAATGAATAATTACTCCCTCCCATTAAGAAAAAATTCCTCTGTTTTAACAAAGAAATTAAATTTTCTGTTAATTTTACTGTTGCTCAATAGCTTTGGAAGTTAGCAGTAACTTCCATATTTGCCTTATGATGCTTTGATATAAGAAAGGAAGGGTTGGACATTACTTCTAAAAGTAACTTGCTCTGAAATCATAAGAGCCTAGATTTAGAACTGGAAGGGATATTAGAGTTAATTTCCAACCCTTTCATTTTATAAATGAGGAAACTAAGACCCCCCCAAAGTAGAATGAATTGTCAGAAGTCATATGGGTAATAAATCTAGAGCCACAATTGGGATGTGGATCCTTGAACTCCAAATTCAGTGTTCTTTTCACTACTGAAGACAGTTTTAAGTTTTGGAATTTTGATCATTATATTTTAAAAGGCTATCTTATATCACCTTTATTTCTAAATGTGTTCCTCCCACACTATTCCCTACCTAATGAATGATCCTTCATAATGACAAATAAAATATAAGGGCAGGAACAGAAAAAGGAACTACAGGAACACCAATCAACATCAAGTGAGCCAGAAAATATATGCATTATTTCACAACCAGAAAGATCAGAGTATCTTTCTTTCTTTTTTGGGGGCCAAAATCTAATCATTAAAATCATATAGGTTTTAGTTTCAGTTTTTCGTTCTTTCCCTTTAAGTTGTAATAGTAATTGTTTATGTTGTTTTCTTGGTTCTACTTTATTCTTCTTCAAGTCATACAGATGCTTCTCTGAAGTTTGATTCACTGCTTCTTACTGAATCATTATATTCTAGTGCCTACATGTATGTATTACACTGAGTTTTGCCATTCTCCTGTCAGTGAGATTTCTACATTGTTTCAAATGCTACTACAATGTTGCTGTGAATAGTTTGCTATATTGCCTTTGACATTCTTGAGCTATGTGCTTATCAGTGGGATTACTGGGTAAAAAGGGGTAGTCATTTAAACCCCCCTTTTCTCTAAAATAAGCATAATTCTAAATTCCTTTCCATAATAATTTATAGCACTACTTACTTTGTATTTATGTCCTACCTTTCTGAAGCCCCTTCCACATTGCTATTTTCATCTTTTGTCAGTTACTAATTTGCTGGGCATAAGATGAAACCTGGGAGTTGTTTTGATTTGCATAGCTCTTATCAGTGATTTGGAGCCTGCATGTAGATTTTAATTATTATAATTTTAACTTCTTTCTTCTGAATTAAGATTTGACTTTACATATTATAATTAAAAAAACTGACCCACATTTATTTCCATTTTTAAATATTCTTCCAATTTTCAAGTAATACTGGTATTTTGGTGTAGTACTTATTCTGGATATTTGGGGAGTAGTTTTTAAAAAATTTTAAACTGAAATACTCATAATTGTATAGAGCCAGACGTATTGAACTTTATGTGGGGTGTGTGTATGTGTGTGTGTGTGTGTGTGTGTGTGTGTGTGTGTGTGTGTGAGATTACACTTTCCTGGGCACTGTTTGTATATCAATAGTTTCAGAAATGCTTTGAACTAGTAGATAAACATTGGATCTTATGTTTTAATACCTGCAAGTATGTCTTTCTGTCCAGTTTTTAATATATCTCTTTGGTTAGACAGGGCTTTTTAGATACATTCTTGTTATTGGGTGAAACCCAGAATGTTAATTGCTTCAAAGAGTGAGGTTTCTATCTTTTGTCAATCTAGAAATAGCATCTATTGAAACAAAGTTTGGCTCTAGAGTACAAGGTAAGGGAAGAAGATCAAAGTTAGAATTGACAACATTTGTGTTCTTCATTTAAAGGAATTCATTTTGTTGGGAGGGAAAAGTAACACCCATCTCCCAAACAAGAGCCCTTGAAATATACAACTGTATGAAGGGAAAAATAAATAAATCATTAGATATTTTAACAATGTGGTACTAGTGTGATAGAGTTCATAGCTGTTGCTTTAATAATTTCCATAACTTAGTTTTTTTCTCTTTGCTAAATGAGGATAAATTTGATGAACAATGGATTTGGAAGCAGAAGTGCTAAGTCAAATTCCCATCTCTGCTACTTACTAGTTTTATGACAGATTTAGTTATTTAGTATTTTTGAATGTCATTTTCATTCATCAACTGTAAAATGAGAGGTTTGGACTAGAAGATGTCTAAGACCTTTTCTTTATGATCCTTTCATACAGGATCTTCAGGAATGCCATTTCTTGTAGTTTAAAATGAATTACATATTTCTAGGACACTAATATATTTCACCTGTCTGTACCTCATTAATTAGTCTTTCAGGTCAGGAGGAATTAATGAAGAGTTTTGAACTTTTTCTACCTCATACATAGGAGAAATTAATATAAGTATTTGTGGGCAGCTAAGTGGTACACTGAATAGAGTGCCAGGCTCTGGAGTCAGGAAGACTCATCTTCTTGAGTTCAAATTTGACATCAGTCATTTACTGGCAGTGTGACTTTGGCCAAGTCAAACATTTACTAGTAGTGTGACTCTGGGCAAGTCACTTCACCTTGTTTGCCTCATATCTTCATATGTAAAATGAGTTAGAGTAGGAAATGGCAAACCACTTCAGTGTCTTTGCCACAAAAACCCCAAAATGAGGCCAGGAAGAGTTGGACACAACTGAACAACAACAAAAAAGACAAAGTAAACATTTGCATTGTGAGTTGGTGGGTTTGGAAAGGTTTTCTTAGGGAAGGAAATCAAGTCCCTTATTTAAACAATTTCCTCATCTGGGAGTTCTTTATACTAATAAAATCACAGGTCCAGTACTTGTCCTTATTCAAAGAGTAAACTTCCTTGGTTTCAGATTGGTTTGATTATTTAGTTGCTTTTTAAGAGGCTCCTCCTGTGAAAATGTTATTCTGTAACTAGTGGGTGGACAGTCTCTGCAGGGTACAAATGAGCCTTGAAAAAGTCAATTTTTATTCCTACCAGATTATTGTTCAGACTGAGTGCCCCCTTTCTTAACCCCCACACCCAGAATCTGCCTTTCATTTTTGTCTACCAGTCCTGCTTTAGCAGCTGTTATTAAAATGTGTTCAGATGTTCATGGCCTGTCTTATTTCTTCCTACTCTCATTAGTCACCCCCTTCTCTTTTTTCCCCTCTCTACTTCCTCCCCCTCCATTTTCAAGGACCAAAAGAGCAGTATCATTATCATACACGAATTTAAGTATTTTCTTGTAAGTCATAAATAGTAGTTGCCAATGTGGTAACTTTATAAGGCTATTAAGGTCTTGTATTCATTTCTCTGCAGTACAGCCATTTCTATATAGATTCCTTTATAATTGATAAAAAATTATCAATTATTTCCTTGGAGAAATATTTTCTGGGTTCTAGGCAAATGGCTATATAATTGTGGGAATATATGCATGCATATATTTGAGTAAATATGGAACATATATGTATCTGCCTCTCTGTGTGTATATACCTTTCTTCCCTACTTCCTTTCCTTTAAAGCAGATTTTAATGCTAAAATTAAAGGTGGAAGAAGAGAGCTGTGGATCTAAATTGCATCTACTTGTGTCACCAGCCTTGAACTTAACGTTCTCTTCGTGTTAGGCTTTTGAAGTTTTAAGAAAACTTAGGAGACATTTGAATTAGAGATTAAAAATATGGGGAATTTTTTGAATTCGTGGAAATTTTGGGAAAATTGAAATACAGTTTTATTTAGAAGAACCCTTCATATATTTAAAAGAACTATTTAAGAATGTGTCTTAAGAACAATTTGGTTTGTACTTAATCCTGTCTGGTATATTAGTTTAAAAGTATGAAAACAATACATATTTATATTTGTGTATGATTTCTCACAAATGGAGCTTCAAGCTACTATGAAATGTTAGTTTTTTCTAGACAAAACATGAATAGAAGCCTACAACATTATGGTAAAAATATGGAAAGTTAGATGTCTTGAACATTAAGACCCTTCCTCCAAAGGGTCAAATGCAAAAAATATTAATTTAATTTAAATTTTTAAAGTTTTAAAATAATTTTCAGGGGTTAGCTGCGTGGCTAAGTGGATTGAGAGCTAGGCCCTATAGATGGGAGGTCCTAGGTTAAAATCTGGCCTCAGATACTTTCTAGCTGTGTGACTCTGGGCAAGTCACTTAACTTCCATTGCCTAGCCTTTACTACTCTTCTGCCTTGGAACTAAACACAGTATTGATTTTAAGAGGGAAGGTAAGGATTAAAAATACTGCTGCTGCTCCTGCTGCTACTACTACTACTACTAATTTTAAATTAAAAAGTATTTAGTTTCTCTCATCTAGCTCCCCCCTCCCCATTAGAAAGAAAAAGAAAAACAAAACCCTTATAGAAAATATTAATCATCCAGCCAAAGAAATTCTCTTATTAGCCATGTCCAAAAATGTATGTCTGAAATTTTGTAACTTCAGTCCATCATTTCATTTGTCCTCTGACATACTTACATTGATCAGAGTTAAGTTAAAAAATATTCGTTTTCAGAAAAGTAGCTGATGTGGGAAGTAGAAAGAGTTTGCTTGCCTGTATTATTGCCCATAGATTTCCCTTTGATTACAAGGAGAGTTTTAATTGAAATTTGTTTTAAGTCTCTTTTAGATAAGGTGGTCAAACTGTTGCAATCAATAAATACTTTATTTGTTGCATGATAAACTCACTTTCAACTAACTTCAGAGACATTTTCCATAATTGTTTGTGAGTGTACAGGTCACATTGGCCACATACTGTCAGATTTATTAAAAAATGAATATCTTTAAAAGTGTAGCATAAGCATAGATTCACTGTTACTGCTTGTGTATCTATTTTTGAGTATTGTAGATGCTAACATGCAACAATGTAACAATAGTACAATATATCAAACTTGGCTTTTGACTTTATTGGCTCTGGTACTGTGAAAGTCATTTATTTCCGACTGAATTCTGGAGGATCAAGCTCATGATCATTGTCTTGTTGCTGACATGTGTCTTTCGTGCAGATATTAAAATATTTGTTGATTTGTTATGTGAAAAGGAAAATGTGAGTCTCTTTCTCTGTGTGTGTTTTTAGAGGAACCTGTTAAAGAGGACCATACATCATGATGCGTTGTATATTTTGCCAAAGCTATTAGATTTTTTGAGGCAGCTGGCACTTTATCAGCTTTTATTGCTCTAGTGTAGGATTTTTATGGGCATTACTACTAGGGAATGTGGATTACAGAAATAGTGTGGTTGTCAAGGAAGTGCTTTGTGAATCTTTTTGCTCCTGAATCTTCAATAATAAAAACTCTTAAAGTGCTTCAGCCTCAACATTTTACCACAGCAGCAACTTGATAAAGGAAAAGTGAGTGTTGTTTGGATGTAGTTTCTAAACTTTGTGTTTGGGTTGTTTAACATTATTTCACCCTTGGCTATAAAATCCTGTTTGGATGCTTTAGGCATATTTTAACTCAAGGACAAAAAGAGAAATTCTATATACTTTAAAAACATAGATTATTTTTTTGTAGTAGAGAAGGGCTAGAAACAAAGTTCATGTCCACTGATTAAAGAATGATGAAACTTATTGTGGTACATGCATGCAATGAAATATTATGAATCCATAAGAAGCAGTGAATGGAAATTCAGAGAAGTATTAGAAAACTTATCTGAACAAATGTAGGGTGAAATAAATACCAGGAAAATGTCAATATAAATGATTCTATAACATCTAAATGGAAAAAACAAAAACCTTAAAATAATTTTTCTATAATTATTAGGTTTGGTCCCAAATAAGATGTAATGAAATATACTCTGACTTTTCCTTGCAGATTTGGAAGACTCTGATTGTGGAATATTGTATATATTTTCTGACTCACTTGATGTATTGTTTAGTTTTGTTGAATTATATTTTTCTATTCTTGACTTAGAGAGAATAGAGTATAGTTGAAAGATGGTTAGATTTTAAGTTTGAGGATCTAGATTCAAATTTTGCCTGATACGAGTTTAACCTTGGAAATAATTTACTCTCTCTGTGCTTTAAATTCCTTATATAGAAAGATGGTGTTATTGGGCCAAACTAACTCTGAGATTCCTTGCAGCCCAAAGTCCACAATCCCTTTAATAACTGAGCTTCTCCTCTCTTTGATGACCAAAACCTCCCTGGAACAAACTGTTATAACTTTAAATATTTTCATTTCTGACAGAATTATGCTTGTTCATAATAATTTTGCAAATTGTTGGTTAGTTTGATAAATCCATGGTTTTGTCTGTGTGTATCACCTGAAGCTACTCCCTACTCTGATCAACGAATTAAACTCAGCAAACAGTTTATCAAATATTGTCAAGACACCAGGTAATGGGGATACAAAATTGAAAAATTTTACTTCTGCCTTAAAAGAAATTTATCTTTTTCTGGGAGGTGGGGATAGTCACATGGACCTCATTCAATTTTTGTCCATGTTTTTCTGAAGTTTGTCTGTAGATAGTCTACCAAATATTCTTCCTTATTTTTTGCTTTGTTTTATTTTTAACATTTCTAGAGAAGCAGTGTGCCACTTAGCATATCTGTCCACTATCTATATATGTTCATCCCCAGTCTCTTTCCTGAACTCCATCTTCGCATTGCAAATTGCTTATTGAGACAGCTGATGTTACAGTGACTAGAGCACTGAGCCTGGAGTCAGGAAGATCAAGAAGTTCAAATATGGCCTCAGATACTGTGTGACCCTTGACAAACCACTTAGCTTCTATTTGCCTCAATTTCCTCAGCTGTATAATAGGGATTATAAAAACACCTTCTTTGTATGGTTGTTATCAACATAGAATGAGATCATACTTGTTTTTTAAAGCACTTAGTACAATGTCTGGATACAGCAGGCACAATATAATTATTTATTTCCTCCTCTTGCTTGGTTGATCTTTTTAAATTGTCCCATAGAGATTTCTATTTCAATATGTGCAAAACAAATCTCATTATCTTTCTACCCAAATCTACCCATTCTTCCAGGTACACAGGTTCCCAATATTGTTATCCTTAATTCCTTCTTGAGAGGGAGAAGAATTGAGGAGGATAATATCAGTTGCCAAATCTTTGTTTTCTATCTCCACAAAGCCATATCTTTTCTCCCTTCTTCAACAGCTACTTCTTTAGATCAGGCCATCATCACCTAGGCCAGTGATGGAAAATCTTTTAAAGATGGAGTGCTGGGTCCCCTTCCCCATTCTCCTGCCTTTACCCCACACAGGGGAGGGAGAAAGTGCTAGCATTGGGCTGCTGGGCAGAGGGGCAGGTGATATTCTGTCTGAGTCCCTCTGCCTTTCTAGCAATGAATTCTGGGGGTACGGGGTGGGGAGGGAGGGTGGCTAACTGCCCATAGAGGATACTCTGTGTGCCATCTTTGGCACCTGTGCCACAGGGCCGCCATCACTGACCTAGGCTATTTCAGTAACTTGAAGAGTTGCCAAGATGATTTTCCTTAAGCACAATTTGATCCTATCTACTCATTAAACTCCATTGGATACTTCTTGCCTCTTGATTAAAATATAAACTCTTCTGTTTGGCTTTAAAAGTATTCTTAACCTGGCTCCTATTTACCTTTCCAGGCTCATTAATACATTATTCCTTTTTCTATACTCTAGGGTCCAAACTAACTGGTGGTTTGCTGTTCTTTATACACAATACTCCATTTCTTGTCATTTCTACCTTTTTTTTTTAATTAAGAATCCCTTATGCCTGGAATGCATTGTTACCTCCTCACTTCCAACTCATTTAATCCCTTACTTCCTCTAAGACTCAAGTCAAGGAGCACCTTTTACATGAAGTTTTCCTAATCCCCACATCTACGAATGGTTTTTTTTTTCTCTAAATGTCTTGTTTTTGTTGTATATATTTCATAATATTTAAGATTTAGGTCTGGAAGGGACCTTCCAAATCCTTCATATTGTAGGTGAGGAAACTGAGTTTTGGAGAAATAAGTGACTTTCCAGTGGTCACATTGCCGATAAATGTCACAAATCTTGAATCGAAGTCTTGCCCTTTAACCACTGTCCCATATTGTTCCTCCTTTTCCTCATTTGTAGATATAGATATAAATGTCTCTTCATATATAAGTATCTCACCCCCCCAAGAAGGTAAGCTCTTTAAAGATGAATACTTTTATTTTTGTGCCTCTAGAGCAACCTTGCAAACCTTAAAGTTTATTTTAAATTTTGATTTGATTTTTAAAAACCCTTACTTTCTGTCTTAGAAATGATAATAAGTATCCATTCCAGGGCAGAAGAATGGTAAAGGGATATAGTAATTGGTGTTAAGTGACTTGCCCAAGCTCACACAATTAGGACCTTTCATCTCCAGGCCTGACTCTTTATTCATTGAGTCACCTACCTACCTAAAAGCTTTATTTAAATATAATGTTTCAGTGATCAACTAAAACTTCAAGAATTTTCTTCATATACATTTTTTTCAAGCAAAGTGTTTTTTCCAACTTTAGGTGATTTAAGATGTTTGCACTAGAAGCAACCTTAGAAGTAATTAAAGTTCAGCTGCTCCTTATTTTACATTTGAAAATTGAGACCTATATAGGCTTGTGCAAATTCATGGAGGTATTGTCACTTACAAAGCAAGAATTTGAACATAGGTCCTTTTGATTCTAATTCCAACACACTTTCCACTGACCTATTATGCTTTTTTAATGCAGAATTCCACATTAACCCCTATTAATTTTCCACTTGTTGACTTAGACTTATCCTTCTAACTGAGCAAATCATTTGTTCAGCTATTTCCTATTTGATAGACACTCACTCTAAAACATCTTCAATGTGAAGATTGAAAACGTCCCTTTGTTCATCTTCCCTTTTCAGCAGTGTTTGAGAGAGTTTTTCCTACCCTTTTGGAGTTTAGATCTTTCTTTAGCTCACTCGTATATCCAACTTGGATATGCCTCTTTTCTTTTTATGCTAAAGGCCTTTGGTGAAGCTATTATTGCTTTAGTTTCAAACAGTTTAACTCAAGTTGGTTAATGATTCTTCAAGTTGGTTTTTAAAGGGCCAAATTTATTTTGACCCAGAATTATTTCTGATACATAAATTTAACCAATTAATGAATATTGTGTATGTAGAAGTCCAATGAATGTATTTCTTTGGGTAAATACCCCAAATTTAAATTTCCTTCCTTAAGGAAAGGAGGCCTACTGTTTATTTGCTCAGCTTTGAAAAATGGTATTTTCTGTCCTTGAGGGACTTGTAATTAGTATGGTTTTATTCATACACATGAAACAATTATTGAGTAATATTAGGCAACAAACAATAAGCAGTATTTCAAAGTTAGAATGGTTTGCCCTTTGATTAAGCTAAACTACTGTTGGGCCTTTGCCCAAAGGAGATCAAAGAAAGTGCCCTCTTTGTTCAAATATATGTATAGTAGCCTTGTTGGAGTAGCAAAAAACCTGGAAATTGAGGGATACCCATCAATTGAGAGGTTGATGAATGAGTTGTGGTTTGTGATTGTGATAGTAATACCATTGTGTTGTAAGAAATAAGGACGTAGATGATTATAAAAAGACATGGAAAGACATTTGGAACTAATGCCCAGTGAAGTAACCAAAACCAGAAGAATTATTTATTCTATTACATCAGTATTACAAGAATAAAATTTTTTTGAATATTTTCATAAACTCATAAAGAAATGAAATGAAATGAGCAGAACCAGAAGAACAATAACATTGTAAAAACAATTTCAAAAAGTGTAAGGAAGAAAGGAAATGAGCCTATTGTGCTATGTATGTGGTTTACAGATTTTATCATTTGATCTTATAATAGTCATGGGAAGTAGGTTTGATAATTATCTTCATTTTACAATTGAAGAAACTGAGTAAGACAGAGGTTATATAACTTGCTCAGCATCACACAGCACTATTATAAATATAATGACCATTCATGATTCCAGAGGACCAATGATGAAACATGATTTCTGTGATAGAAATTAGAAAAAATATAGAATGTATCATGAGAATATATATACACATATGTATATATATATATATCTAAGGAGGGAATTTGTTTTACTTAACTATGCATATTTATTACAAGAAATTGTTTTTCTGGTGAGGCTGAAGGTGGGAGGGGGGAGAAAATAGATTTCTGTTAATATTCTTAAAATAGAGAATGGGAAGGGGTACTACAGATGTGAAATACTACACTCACTTTCAGATAAGGTCAATCTATTATTTGTTTTGTCTAATTGTTTTACTTTGTTTATAAGAGACTTTTCATGGAGTGGTTGTAATATGTAAATATTTATAATGTAAAAATGAAATGGATCAATAAAACTTAAAAAAAAAAAAGAATGAATACTGGAGGATCTGAGGGCCAATCTCAGCTCTGCAATCTAATGTCCAGGCTTGGGCAAGTCATTTAACTTGTCTGGACATCACTTTCCTCATCTGTGAAATAGAGTTAGATTAGATGACCTGTCAAGTTCCTTTTAGCTCTAAACCTCTGATCTTATGTTGAAGTATAGTAGAGAGAGCACCGGATTTCTAATTAAGACAGTGGGAATTAGCGCTAGTCTATCATTAACAAAGTGATAATGTTGGACAAGTAAGTAAGGCCCAGGTTGTGGAGAGTCTTGGTTAGGAAACTCAGTATCTTGTATTTAATCCTGTAGACAATGGGAACTAAGGTTTTAAAAAGAGTAAGCTGGTAGTGGTATGAATATTAACTTGGAACAGCAAAGCCTAGAGTCAGATTTCCATTAAAGATTCCATTCTAATAAGGGTTAATTAGAATAGTGGCCTTGTGATGAAGAGAGTGGATGAAGATATTCTTCCTTAATTTAGTGTCAAATTAAACTGACAGATTTCTTAATTGCTACTCTTATCCATGGGTACCTTTATCCATGGGTATCAATCCATGGGTACCTTTTCCTGTAGATTTGTTTAGTGTTGTATTCAAGTCTGCCTTATTACTAGCTTTAGAAAAAAAAACTGGTTATTCTAGGGAAAGTTTGATTCATGTCATAAACCATACTGTTAACTCCAATGTTGGACATGTGAGGATCCTTATGATAAGAAGTGGTGACCAAGTCTTATTTGTAATTAAAAAAATTTTTTTTAAGTTTAAGTTTTGTCTTACATTTGAAAAGAAAAAGACATACTCAGCTCTATTCAAAATAAAATAAGTAGGATAGGGAGGTGTGGGGGAACCCTACAAACTATTATTTAGCCAGTAGAAAGATTGCACCTTACAGTTTTGGCTGCTAGCTAGACTGTAAAACAGTGATCTGCATTGCACAGATGGCAGAACTGCAGTTTCACACCTGTCACATTAAGCAGTGTGGAGAAGTAACAGTTTTCCTTTTGATTCTTGTATGTTTGACAGGCTGTAAAATGCATATTTTCCTTTCCGTCGATTGTATCATGTGGTTTTTTTGTATGCATATTAAGTGGTCATTAGAACATGCTACATGTAATAAATCAGTTATTTACAAAAGAGGAATGGAGAGGTCATGATTTTGTTAGATAACTGGTTGGCAGGAGCACCCATTTGTTCTTTCTTGTATTTGGTGGAATGTCTGCCTTATGTGCAGAAGCAATCACTCTATGGGGGTACTGAAGGGCATTAAAGAGATTAAAAGCTATGAGTCCTAAGAAAGGGTCTAAGAAGTCCATATTTTGAGACATATGCAAGTCTGGGAGAAATATGAAAACCAGCACAGTGCCTGGCCTAGGGAAACTTATGGTCTACTAGGTAGAATAGAACATGTATTTTTATGAGAAAAGATTGGTGAGAAAATGTAATGAGAAATCTTTTTCCTCTGTGGGGGGTTGGGAGAGGACGAAATCAGGCATTTATGGAAGAGGATGATTCACCGGAGAAAGCAATTCAATCTATAGATAGGAAGGAATTTAATTACTTATATATAGCCTGTATCAAGGCTCAGAGGTAAGAGAAGTCAATATGAGATTAGGGAACATTAGAGTCCATTTAGGGTGGAATATATGAAATGATTGTGTAGTATGAAATGTCTCAATAAGTAGACTAGAGGGTTTTAATTGCCAAAATTAGGATCTTATTTTATAATTCCCATCCTTATAGTGCGTTATGGTTTGTAAAAGTACTTTCCTTAAAACTCTGTAAGGCAGATAAGTGTAAGTATTATTATTGTCTTCTTGAATATGAGAAAATTGAAGATTTTTCAGTTCAAATGACTTACTCTTGATCACAAAACTAGTGAATGTCTGAGGTGGAATTTGAGCCCAGGTTTCTTGATTCCAACATACACTGACAATGGCTAGAAGCCACTGACTGCTTTGAGCAGGGGAATGATCTGGTCAGAACAGCTCATTAAGAAAATTAGTCTTCATAGTTCCATGACATGTATTAGAAAGGGGAGAGGATAGGGTGTGAAAATAAGTTATGGTATTCCAGGCCTCTGCTGGTATTATAGATGAGAACTGGAGGGCCATCTAATCTACCTCCCTCATTATACAAATAAGAAAACTGAAGCTGACAAGTTAAGCATGATCACTAAGATAATAAATGTCAGAGGCAGGATTTAAGCCTTGGTCTTGCTGTCTTTAGGCCTAATACTTTAGCCCCTATACTATGTTGCTTTCTTCTAATAAAGACTTGAACTAGGCATGAAGAATGGATTAAGTAAATGCACAGAGAGAAGGAAAGCACTTGATGTGTCTAAAACACCATTTCGTTTGAAGTGTTGTGTATGTGGATTAAGGTTGGAATAATGTGAGATTAGTTTGGAAAGGTGGCGTGGTCTCAGATTTCAGAAAGTCTTTAAGGCCAGCCTAAGGAATTTGAACTTTCTTCTTAGGCAATATAGAGTCATTAAAAGCTCCATCAGGTTTCAGCTTAAAGAAAGATGGATTGGAGTGTTGAGAGAGAGTACCAGCCAGCCAGTTAAGAGCTTTAAGGGGGCAGCTGGGTGGCTCAGTGAATTTAAAACCAGGCTCAGAGACCAGAGATCCTGGACTCAAGTCTGGTCTCAGATATTTCCTAGCTGTGTGACCCTGGGCAAGTCACTTAACCACCATTGCTTAGCCCTTACTGCTCTTCTGCCTTGGAACCAATATACAGTATGGATTCTAAGACGGAAGGTAAGGGTTTAAAAAAAAGGCTACTGAAGCAATCCAGTGGTAACGAGAGCTGTATCAGGGTGCTAGCAGTGGGGATAGGAAAATAGGACAAGGAAATTGGACTGACATACCAAGAAAATAAGAGAAAGGTAGGCTATTTCTTAAAAAATAATCAATTTTATTTCTACACTATATATACATACATATACATGTGAATGTAATCAATATGGGCATACAAGGGTAAGAGGAATTTTTGTAAATAGAAAACACATAGACCCAGCCTTTGAGGAATATTCAGTCTAGATTAGAAAATAGAGACACCCAACAGAACTTTATACACTGTAGCTCAATAGTGTAACCCCTCAGTGAGCAAGAAGGTATCTGAGAGGTAGAGGTCTTGTAGTACAAGTCTAATGGTTTACATTTAACCTTCTGAGGGTTTAAATGGTTTACCAAAGGTCACATATGTTGTAGAAGAAGTAAAATTAGAACTCAGGTCACCTGACTTACATGATCTAATGATGGTTTCTAGTATACTACACTGGTTCCCTTATAAATGACTTCTAATATTGGAATAATTATGTTGTACCCATTTTTGTATTGCAAGGGATCCCAATATAGTGTTAAATGTGCATATAGATCATAAAGTTTATAACCTTATTAGAGCTGTAATGTTAGTTTGAGATGTCATATGTATAGTTAAAAATTTTTATAAAAGTACTTTGTGAACCTTAAAGGGCTATATAAATATGTACAGGTAAGTGCTACAGTGGATAGAGCTGGACTTGGAGTCATGAAATTCAAATCTGGTCTTAGACAGCCAACTAGATGTGTGACTTGGTTTAAGTCACTTATCCTGTTAGCCTCTTTCTCTTCTGTAAAATTAGGATAAGAATAAGCACCTACCGTTAGGGCTGTGGTGAGAATCAAATGAAATAGCATATATAAAGTACTTTGCAAATAATAAAGATCTTTTAAAATGTCATTATTATTGTTACTTGAATTTATATATTCATAGTTGTGTTCTGCCTACCTTCTCCCCTCACTGAATAACACCAGCCTTTATTCTTTTTCTGTTGTTAATCTGGGTGTCCAAAAATTAAATGTAAACATGTGTGTGTGTGTGTGCATGTGTGTACATATGTCTAGTTTTACTGGGAGTTTAGAGAAGGAAGAAAAGATTAGGAAGAGAAAAGGGCCAGAGCAATGGTCAATGGTAGATTCTTCTTGAGCTTATCTCCTTTTTAAGTTAACCTCTGAAATGTTTTTAAACTTTGAGTCCTCCAAAGAACATGTTCTCTCAGATTCATAAAAGAAATTGTTTTAAAGCACTACTTCAATGACTTTCAGCTCCTGTGATTCTTTGGGATAATTATGATTTCCACCATTGGCTGGCCAGAATTAGATTGACAGGTAGTTAGGCAAAAAGGCATTCATTCTCTGTCTGTGTTGTGGGGAAAAAAGCTTTTACGTAATAATGTGAATGTACAGTGTTGTCAAACTTAAATAGAAACGGGCACAACTAAACTATACATAAGAATCCCTGCAGGCCACATATTGACTTAGAAAACTGCATATGTTTATACATTTCTTTTTTTGTTATTAACAAAAAACACATTAAAATCATATAGAAACTATATTTTAATCTGATTTGGGCTGCACATGCATGTGACCAATTCCACACTGGCCAAGCTTGACCATCTGGTCTAGAGCCTCTTTGAGGGTATACTTTCTTTTCCTCTTTGGCTCATGTGTGCCAACACCTTGGCTAGTTTCTTTGCAAACTGAAATGCCATAGGAAAAACATGCTGGTAGAACCTTATTTTAGGTTCATCGAAATTACAGATATAGAAGTCTAATTAGGTTATTTTGTACATCCTCAAGGGGCCTTGGCAGCATAGTTCCCTAAGTTCATTTTCTATTTCTTTACCTTATATTCTTAATAAGTTATCTCATTGGATGAGTAGGAAAAACCTTTGGGAGAATATTTTGCCTCATCATCATGGAAATGCTTACCCAATTTCCCTTTTTAAAAATTTGATGACATCACCTATTTGCTTTTTAAATCTTTGTGCCATTGAGATACTTATAAACTCACATGGGATCTCTATCTTCTTTCTTAATCCAAGTTTCATCACTTAATTTGTAGTTGTTTTTTATTGAAAGTGAAAAAGAATATATTTTTCTTGTTCTGTTTCTCTTTTCTGTTCTTTTTGGAATTTATTAGAAGTTGTCTATTTTTTTCCCTAATAATGAAATATCTTTTTCTAGTATGGAACTTGGAAATGCAGATAACTTCATTGTAGTATTCATTTGGTTTAGTACCTGACTAGAATTTTTGTCATCTTCTCACTATAATTTGATCATTATGGTCAACAAAAAGAAGATTCAGAAGAAACTCATAGAAAGATAATTTATAAAGTTAAAAAACAAGTCTTTAGAGAAAGAAGTAGAATAGTTATAGATAATTTACCAGAAAAAGAAAAGACTGAGGGGGTGACAAAGTAGTACATGAAAGGCTGTTATATGAGAGATGATGTTTATTGAAAGCTGAAATTAAGAAAATGGACTTTAGTGTGAGAGATTTATGTTACAAGGATGACCTTTGACAGGTCTCCTAAGGGTTGAAATGGAATTTCTTCCTGTGGACCTTTAGAAAAACAAGAGAGTCACATTTGTCTGGGTTTGGATAAATTTAGAGACCTTCCAGGGAGAAGAATGGACTAGGTGACCTCTCTAGGCATTCCTTCGACCCATAATTTGTTTGAAATCAGTAGAAAGGGAAAAGGTTTTTTTTAGCCTTTAGGAGTTTATGAAGAGAGAAGTAGGTATTTGAATTTGATTTATAGAGGGGAGTGTAGAATAGGCAGATGCCCTTCAACTCTATCCTCCTTTGACATTTCTGGTCTCTGTTGATATTTTCCTCACACTAGTTAAAGTATAGAAAAGTACTCTGGAGCAGATTGCCTATTTAGGAGCATATTCCTAATGGAGGTGTCTCATTTTAGGACTATTACTTTGTTTTGGAATTATGTGGAAAATTGGACTAATCCTCCTCTGTGTTTAGGAAACTACCCTTTTTATTTCCTCTACTGGAGTTTTGCCAATATAAAATATGTTTTCTCCCTGTAGTTATTTTATTGGTTCACTTCACTTATCCTAGACATTTTTCACTTTTTGGAGTACCTAGTTTTTGGCTGCTTTGGACTATGCAAAAGTGCCAAGTATCACTGATGGTTCAACAGATCAGAATGAAATAAATTTTTTACAGCAGGGCATAGAGGAACAAATATGGAGAACTTCCACTGGATAACAGGCCATGGAAGAGGAAATATACAATCCTATCCCATAAAATAAGCTTTAACATTTTTACCTAGGTGACTTGCAGTTTGTCAGTTGTAATGCAGGATCTAGAATATCATGAATAAAGGAAATTCATATTATCCCTGCTTTAGCTAAAATTGTCAACCCTTTTCTCTCTTTTTTTCTTGCATTTTTCTATTATCAGTTTTTTCTCTAGAAATGGACATTCACAAGCTATTCTTCAAATATTAATTCTGTAGCTGTATATAATGTTCTTTTGTTTCTAGTCAATTTAGTCTTCATTATTTTGTGTGGATCTTTCCGTGTTTTTTATGTTTTTGTTTTTGAAACTGATTTGCTCATTATTTCTTTCAGCCTCATAGTATTCTATCACAATTATATCCCACAATTTGATCATCTATTCTCCAACTAATAGGCATTCCTTCAATTTCCAGTTTTTTACTACCATAAAGAGAGCTGTTATAAATACTTTAGAACATATACATTTTTCCTTTTTCCCATAATCACCTTGGGAAACAGATCCAACAGTGGTTTTGCTGGGTCTAAGATTATACACAGTTTTATGACTCTAGGCATAATTCCGGATTGGTTTCCAAAATGATTAGATCAGTTCACAGTTCCACCATTAGTATCTGAAACTTCTTTCCATCAAATCTTTTATCAGTGCTACAAAGAAGTAGAATTTAGGTCCTGCCTTTCTTATCTTTTGAAGAGAGTTTACCACTTTTGAGTACCGATTTAGTAGCAGTGCATTGTGCTTAAGCACATTTAGAGAAGCAGGGCCTTAGTTGATAAAGTCTTATAGGTAGGAAGAGCAGGGTTCTAATACTATCTCAGATAATTCCTAGGTGAACAACTATGGGAAAGTTACTTAACCTCTCTGAGTCTCAGTTTCACATCTGTAAAATGAAGAATTTGGACTAGATGACCCCCAAGCTCTTTTCCAGCTCTAAAGCTATTATCCTATCATTTAATTCCATTTATGAATAGCACTTGTACATAGGTGATTCTGTTTTCATACTAGAAACATACATTGTTGTTGGCCACATGATGTAGTAGGGAGAATACTGACTCTAGAGTCAGAAAACTTAATTGCTAATCATAGTTCTACCACCTAATAATTACATACATAATCTTGGTATAATCTTGGGCAAATTAATTAAACAGCTTAGCCTGTTTGCTCAACTATGAGGTGAGATTAATGCTACATCTATATTCCTTAGATGGATTATGGAAGTGTGAATCTAGAAATGGAAGGGATTTCAGAAGCCATTTGGTTGATCCCTCTCATTTCAAAGATGAGGAAACTAAGGCCTAGGGAAGATAAGTGACTTGCTCAAGGTCACACAGTGTATATTAGGAGTGGGATTTGAACCCATATTCTGTGACTCCATAGCAAGTAGACTTTCCACTTTATTACATTTTCCATGAGGATTGTTGTCTTCATCAAATGATATGGTATAGATATGAAACAATTTTATAAACTGAAATATCTTTTAGATATGTGAGGTAGTCATAATTTTTACTACCTTTTCTATCCCTTGCTGGTTTACTTTTATCACTTTGGTGTTTTGTGGTAGTATCATCTTATCTTTTTTTTCTTCCTCCTAACTGGTAAGTCCTGATACTACTAGAGGGGACTGCTTAAACCCATAAGAATGATTTAGTAGATCAGAGTACTAGACCTGGATTTGGGAAGACCTAACTCCATATCCTGCCATCTCACTTGGGTGGCCATGAGCAAATCATTTAATATTTCTGAACCTTGGCTTCTTTGTCTATAAAATAGGAATAATCATATCTATAATATCTGACTCATGGGTTTGTTATGAGGTTCAGGTGTGATAATGTATTTAAATTTAAAGTACTATACAAATGTCACTTGTTAATATTATTGTATTTTCTTTCATTGTAAATGACCTGGAAATCAGATACAGTGAGTTTCCAGTTTCACCATCAGTTTAAAACATAATTAGAAACAAGCCATGTTTCTAAGGAAGGAGTTACAATGAAAGAAAGCTGTTCAAAGTATCTATCTTTGAATTTATTTTTGGCAAAAAGCCTAGAATAGTCCTTGAAGTAGGTATTCAGTAAATCTATTGATTGATTGAGTTCACCCAATGAAATGAAGCTTTCCTTGTTGCATCTCCAATGTAATTCTCATAGGTTTACTGCAAAGACTTGAGTGAGTACAATTATTGTGTTAAATTACCCTTAATTTTTGTTTGCAAAATTATTATTTTTCTATCAAGAATGTGGGAAATAAATATAAATTATATTCCTAAATATGATTTCTTACATCACCATTCCTCACCCCACCCCCCCTGAAAATTTGCTTTTCTGGAATTATACTTTTTAGTGGGCAATGTATTATTTGAGAATACATGACTACATTTAATAAAATGAATAAAATATGAATGGTAGGAGGAAGTGAAGGCCTTGGATTATTTGCCAACTGCATAATGAATGAATGCATAGAGGCAGTCTACTAGAAACAGTACTAAATTATTTTTTTCTAAAAATTAACCTCATTTCTATACTCTTCTGGCCTCCCCATAATTTTCTCTCTGTTCCTTTTCTTTTCCTCTAGCCTCCATTCCATGTGTCTCTCAGACCTCCGAATGATCCTTTCTTTCCTCCTCTCTACTCTAGTGAGTGTCCCATTTCTTTATGTCATGTGTTGTCTTATTCTGACCTTGACAAACAGGACTTTAATGATCTCCTCATTTTTGATGCATAGTTTGGAGCAAGCATTTCTCATTTTATGGTTAGAGAATCTTGAGGGAGAAAAAGAAAATGGCATGGTTTTACCCATAGAGAATATTAATGACAATCAGAACCAGAACCTGTCCAATATGCCAACTGACTATCAGTTCAGGATTCTGTTACATGTATCAAGCATCTCTGAGTTCCTCCTGTAGAAACATAGGTTCAGAAACCCTCATGAATTGATAAGTTAGCTGCATGGATGACTTCCTATCTGGGTCAACAGAAAGGAAAATATAGCCATTCTCATGGCACTAATTTATGAAGACATTAGTTCTTAAAATAAAACCTTTTGGTTTCTTTTTTTATGTCAAAGACAAATAAAAGGAAACCTTACTTAGGAATTAAATTAAGAGAGTAACTTGTGAAAATACTGCTTTACTCTTGCTAGTAAATGTTACAGCATGATGTTAGGGAAAAAAGACAATTTAGAAAAACAAATAAACATGATCTTTTCATGGTGCTTTATTTCATGTACTATGTAAACCACCATGTATTTTCTTTTATCAAGTTGGCATTATTACAGTGTATATAATTTTCTTTTATATAGGCATTGGTCTGCTCAATTGATAAAACTTTCAGATGCAAAATAACTAAAAGAGATTTTTTAAATGGCATGTTTTGAAGAAGATTCATATATAGCATGTCAAATACTTCCAAGAAAGCAAACACACACTCACTGTGCTTTGTCCCCACCTCCCCACCCTCCCTTGCTAGAGAGCAGTGGAAGCATCAGGGGGTTGCTTAAGTGTTTGGCCCATTGATTTTTGTGCCAGATTTCCCCCTTTTCCCCTCCATCTCCACTTTAGGAGAGGTCAGTAGTGCATTAGTTTTCCACCTTCAGGAATTTTATTTTTCTTTGGTAATAGCCAAAACAAGGAGTTTGAAAGAAAATACATTAATTCATTTTTGCCCTTTTATTTTGGTGAAGGAATGTTCACAACTCAGTGGAATATTTCTGTGGAGAATTGTTTTGGCATGGGAGCTCTTTGACTTTGATTCTCATAAAACAAATAGTGAACTACAGAAACATTGATTAAATATGCAGCAGTTCTACAGGTAGAAGTTTAAGCAAGGCATGGGAATTTACACTGCCTTTATAATAAGCCAATATGACACATCACTTCTTGGAATCATTTACTAGATACTGTTAAATAGCTTTTTAAAGCTATCAGCAGCACTGTGATTTTATTGGCATAGGATGCTACTGGTGAGGAACTTTCTCTATCAATGTAAATCTTTACTTTCCCCACATCTTGTAGCCTTGGAGAGTTGCCTTTGAAAACTTTAAGAGTTAAGTGACTTGCCTCTGGTCACACAATCAGTTTATATGAAAGGTAGGACTTGAACCCAGGTCTTTGTGACTCAGAGACCAGTTGTCCACTACATCATGCTGCTTCTCACTTTCTCACAATGACTTATCAAAGATGAAATATACAAAACTAGCACCATCAAAGTGTACTAAATCATTCAGAAGGCAACTGAACTCATATTAATTCAAAATTTTTCTGATGTTATCTACACATTTACTTCTATTATAGATTTAAAATTCACTCAAGATCTAAAATTTACTTAAAGAGATTTTTAAAAAAGCTTTTACAAATGGATATTTACTGAGAAGATTTAGGATGAACAGAAATAAAAAATTTCTCTAACATTAGGGAGCACACTTTTCTCTACACCAATTAGGTCTCTTGAAAGAGTGGAACCAAATTTAAAGAATCTCTGTGAAGTATATATCTACCATGGTTATTTCTTCATATGGCAAGGCCAGTGGATGAGTTGATGGTAATTTCATTATCTCTTGGCTGTCTTTTGATCCATTTCTATTCTAATTCTATCAGGTTGCTCAGGGCTGGGCTATCTGCAAAATCTGACATAGACATAAGTTCCCATGCCTGTAGTGTTGCAGTCTCTTGACCTTTTGAAGCTCACAGCCTAGTCCAATATACATTCACCTATGAGCAAGAAAGAATAGGTACAATAGACATGGGAGCAACAACAGGACCAACTGGACATGGATTCATGGACCATGTAGAGCAGGTAGAGAGATAAAGTTGTATAGTCTGTCTTTCCATCTGGAGGCTAACAGCCAAGCAGGAAAAAAATTCCCTTAGATGATTTTCATCATAATAGTTACCTTCTGGAGAATCCTTTAGTATCCTTAGTACATTGATAGGTGCTTAATGTGGTTAACCCTTTTTTTTTTTCCAAAGAGGACATGGAGTAACATCTTGACTTGCACATGAATTGGCTTTAAGCAAGGCAGAGCTATACAAAGTCACTCATTTCATTCTTTCTTCCAGCGTAATGGCATTGAAGTCCAGTGGCAAGACAAAGGTTAGGATGACAGGTGGGACACAATGAATGATCTTGGCTTCCTTGATGTCTGACCAAACTCTAAATGTTCCACAGTGTCTACTTCAGCTGCCTTCATGGCCTTTGGGACAAATTATTCTCATCCACCCTATACTTCAGGGGAAATCTTCAAATGCTTGGGGTAGATATCCCTCTAGATCACAGATGTGTTTAAGACCTTTAGGTTACCTCAACCTACTTTAGCCTGTCAGCTGAGATGGTTTTCCTGGGGTGTGACCACTAACCATGCTACAGCTTCTTGGAGCCACTTGAGAGCTAAGTGAGTGGACATCAAAGATAAATGAGCAGCCCTGAAGAGAAACCAACCATAGAGGTGCCAGTCTTCCCTAAACACTCCATAAATGCTAGCTGACTGGCTTTTTAAATTTGGGTGTGTTGATCCACTGAGAAAAGGTGTAAACCTTATAAGTCCTTTCAGCTTGGTAGGCTATCCTGTGAATGAAGAATGAACTTGTGAATGTTAACAAATCAATGAATGCTTACTTTATATCGGACACTGTGTTCAGTAGTGGAGGTACAATTACAAAAAGTAAGATATTCCCTGACCTTAGGAGCTTACATGGTAATAGGATAGTGGTAGTCTCTCGGTGACCGAGAATGACAATTGTCTTTGTGCATTATCATCTACGGTGTACCCTCATGTGGCTTTGGAGTCCAAAGGCTGAGGCGCAAAGTTTGTGGCATATGGGGCATGGGACGCCAGTTGTTACAGGAGGTGCGGTTGTGGCCTAGTGTCGGCGTTCATGCGCAGCGGCAAGACGTTGACATCATTCATCCTCAAAGGTGGTGGCGGCATGGTGAATGTGGGTTCTCCAGCTGCTTCTGTCAGAGGCAGCGAGTTCTAGTTGCTTTAGTGTCATGCCAGCCCACTTCAAGTTTGACTTTAGCTGATCCTTGAATCTTTTCTTTGGTCAGCCTTGTTTCCTGAGTCCAGCTGACAGTTCACCATAGAATACCTGTCTTGGTATTCTCTGTGGGTCCATGCAGATGACGTGTCCAGACCATCGTAGCTGGGTTTTGAGGACCATGACTTCGATGCTGGTGGAGTTGGCTCTGTTGAGGACTTCCTGATTGGTGATTCAGTCCTGCCATCGGTTCCTCATGATTGACCGGAGAAAGCGTTGGTGGAATTGCTCCAGCTGTTTCATGTGCTTCTGGTACAGTGTCCATGTCTCACAACCATACAGGAGCGAGCTGAGGACCCCAGCGTTATACACTTTGAGCTTCATCTCAGTGCTTACACCTCTGTGTTGGAGGATTTTGGAGTGCAGCTGCCCAAGGGCTTGGCTGGCCTTTTGGATCCTGGCATTCATCTCGTGGTCTAGGGACCCTTTGGTGATGGTGCTGCCCAGGTACTTGAAAGTGTTGACGTTAGAAAGCTGCGTGCTGTGGATTGTAGTGCATGGCTGGTTAGTTGGCCTCCCTGGTGCAGGTTGGAACAGCACCTCTGTTTTGCTGAGGCTGATAGTCAGGCCAAACAGTTTTGTTGCAGTAGAAAACCTGTCCACAATGGTTTGAAGGTGATGTTCTTGATGGGCCATGAGAGCACATCATCTTCAAAGAGAGCTTCCAGGATGAGTCTCTCTGTTGTCTTTGTTTTTGCAGTTAGGTGGCGAAGGTTGAATAGTGAGCCATCCAGTCGGTATTTGATGTAGATGCCCAGGTCTAGATCCATCACAGCAGTAATACTTGGGTGAAAAATAGGTTGAATAGTACCGGAGCGAGGACACAGCCTTGTTTCATGCCATTGGAGATATTGAAACGATCGGAAGTCTCTCCATCAGATAGGACTTCCCCTATCATGTCGACATGAAAGAGCTGGATCAGTTTGACGAATTTTGCTGGGCAACCGAGCTTGCTAAGGATCACCCACAATGTGTCCCTGTTCACTGTGTCGAACACCTTTGTCAGGTCTATGACAACAATGTAGAGACTCAGGTTCTGCTCAAGGCATTTTTCCTGCATTGCCTCACTGTGAAGACCATGTCGATGGTGCTGTGATCTGGTCGGAAGCCACATTGTGATTCAGGCAGGTTCTGCTCTGAAACAGATGACAGGAGTCTGTTGAGTATAACATGGGTGAGGATCTTTCCAGCAGTGGAGAGTAGTGAGATGCCTCTGTAGTTGTCACAGGCTACTCGTGCACCTTTGTTCTTGTATAGGGCTACAATGGAGGCATCTCTGAGTTCTGGGGGCATGTCTTCCTCTTCCCATATTCTGGTCAGCACTATGTGGAATGCCTGGAGCGCCTTTCCATTTAAGGCCTTGTACACCTCGGTTGGGATCCTGTCTTTACCGGGTGTCTTGCCTACACTCATTTGTTTAATGACTTTTTGGACTTCCTCTATTGAAGGAGGGACATCAAGTTGTTCAATGGTGTGGTTTTGGGGGATCTGGTCAAGGGCGCTTTGGTCGACTGAAGAGGGTTGGTTGAGAAGCTGACTGAAGTGTTCTTTCCACCTGTTGCTGATGCCTTTTTTATCTTTTATGAGAGTGTCACTGTCAGAGGATAGCAAGGGAGTGGTGGTGGGTTTTAATGGCCCATAGACAGTCTTGAGGGCACTGAAAAATTGTTTGTAGTTTTTTGTATCAGCAAAGTGCTGGATTTCTTCTGCCTTTTTTCCCCACCATCAGTCTTGAATCTTCCTGATCTCACACTGTGTCGTGGCTTGGAGAGACTTGAATCTGTCCTTTTTAGGAGGAGAATTTGGGTTATTTTGCCACTCCATAAAGGCTGTGTTCTTTTTGATCAATAGGTCTTCAATAGCAGTGTTGTTTTCGTTGAACCAGTCCTGGTGGTTGTGTTGTTTGGGGCCTAGGACTGCCTTTGATGTTTCCTTCACTGTGTCTCTGAACTGGTTCCATTTCTCGGTTGAGCTTCCAGTGAGTGGTCCCTTGGCAGACAGCTTGTCATCCAGGCAGGACTGGAATGTTTGCAAATAAAATGGATCTCTAAGACGACTCATGTTGTAAAATGTGTGAACTGTCTGGGCGCATTTTGGATGGCAAGGTGCAATGCGCATTTGTAGTCGCTCTAACCAATCAGTGGTCTGTCCAGCATTCAGCTCCTCCCATGGCTCTGGTGATCTGTACATCCTGGATGTCTCGCCGGCGTACAATGATGTAGTCAATGAGATGCCACTGTTTTGATCTTGGGTGCATCCATGTTGTTTTATATTTGTTCGCCATTCTGAACACAGTGTTTGTGATGGTGAGTTCGAACTCTGAGCATTTGCTGAGTAGCAGTAGGCCGTTGTTTATTTTGCCCACGCCGTGTTTGCCGAGCACTCCTTTCCATCTTTTGTGGTCCTGGCCAACGCGGGCATTGAAGTCTCCCAGTATTATCAGCTTGTCATTTGTGGGCACTGAGTGCAGGACGGCACTCAGGTCAGAGTAGAACTGCTCGATGGTCTCCTCTGTGCTGGTCAGTGTTGGGGCATATGCGCTGATGATTATGGCATACCGGTCTTTGCTGAGAGGTAAACGGATCTTCATGAGCCTCTCGCTGATGCCCACAGGCAAGTCTGGCAGCTGTTTGAGCAAACTGGTCTTGATAGCCAGGCCAACACCGTGGATTCTGTCTTCATTTGAGGCTCTACCTTTCCAGAAGAAGGTGTATCCAGTGGTAGGTTCGCTGAGTGATCCCTCTTCTGGTAAGCGTGTTTCGCTTAAGGCTGCAATGTCGATGTTATATCGCACCAGTTCTTTACCGATTAGAGCTGTTCTTCTCTCAGGTCTTGGGGTATTCCTTCTATCATGTAATGTCCTGTTGTTCCATGCTCCTAGTAGGAGTTTCTTTGTATTTTTTCTTTGATTTCGACTGCTTAAAGGGATGACTCGCCAGTCACGGTGTGCTGACCGGGTGTTTGTAGGGCAGGCAATGTTTGGGACACCTTTTCTAGTCCCCTCCCTTGATTAGGGTGAGCAGTGCTGTCCTAGAGAGGGCTGCTCAGTCACCCAGGATGCTGCCGAACGTCCCTGCTGTCCTACAGGGCCGAGCGACCACTGGTCCGTGGGCCGCCTACGTGCAGGATCGTGACTACAACTGCCAGTGGTCACCTCCACCTGTTGTGTCATCACTCCCCCATCGCCGCAGGTCTTGAAGAGGGTGGACGGGGTTAGGATAGATGAGTGTGCACAAAGATACTTGTGCGTGAAGGAGATTTAAGTGGAAAAGTCAATGCACAGAGACAGTCCCACTCTCTCAGCGTTGGAAGCCTGGGTCCAGTGGTACAAAAAATTGTTACGCCTGGAGACTTCCTCAGCTGCATTGTATGGCCGTGTTGTCCTTTGTGCTCCAACATGCCCTAAGCACTCCACAGTGCTTTGCTGCGTCGCCATCTTAGCCGTTGAACCTTCTTATTGGTTTCTTCCGTCAGTTCAGCCGAAGCAGTCTTCACATGCTGGGTGAGCAAAGCCCTGGTTCACCAGGGGTCTATGACCCGATGGCTACCCTCACAAGCTGGCCTGGCGAAGCCGTTGTCTGGGGTGTGGCCGCTGCCACATGCTAGCAGCTACTGGGAGCCACAAGTGAGAGCTGGGTGTCAGGTGGGGGTCAGAGGCTGGAGAGCTGCCCTAGGAGGGCACGACAAGCCCTCCATACCAGAGATACTACCCCTCCCTGAACACCCCATACCCCCCCCGGCAATAGGATATTACAACAGAAATATGTTAATGGTGGCCAGGGAAGGAGGGGTGTGAGAAATCACAGGGATGGTGAGTAACCCCCCCCCCCCCACTCAGTAAATTCAAATGCTCCCTTTCACTTCCAGGATCAAATATAAAATTTTCTCTTTGGTGTTCAAAGCCCTTTATCACTTCCTCTACACCTCTTTCTAGTCTTCTTATATCCCTCACAATATACACTGTGATCCAGTGACACTTGCCTTCTTTGCTGCTTTGCTGCTTTGCTGCCTGGCCATCATGGGCAACTTTTGTTCATGTCCTCCCACAAGTTGGACACATAACTTGGAAAAGGGAAAGAAAAAGAGAAATCCCTGTTCAAACAATTTCTGTAGTGTTTGTAAAAATCCTGTTGATTTTTTACAAAAAACTGTAGAATTAAAAAGGCCTTTGGAGATCATTTTACTCAGCCTTCTCATTTTACAGAAGAGGACACAGGCCCAAGAAGGTTGCGACTTATAAAGTGCTATTAATTGTTATTGCATATCTCTCAGGTAAATATGTTGGGAACATAAATTCAAAACTGAAACACTGGGATCACTTAGATGACTCATTGTATAGGGAGCCAGGCCTGGAGAGGGGAAGTCCTGGGTTCAAAATCTGGCCTCAGGCACTTCCCAGCTGTGTGATCCTGGGCAAGTCACTTAACCCCCAGCCTTTATTGTTCTTCTACCTTAGAACCAATACTTAGTATCAATTCTAAGACAGAAGGTAAGGGTTGTTGTTTTTTTAAACCAACTGAACTACCAAGAAATATTGCAATGTGGCATAATTAGTTTGAAATAGTTATTATATGGATATACTTTTTTTTTTAGTTTTTAAACATTATTTTATTTGGTCATCTTCATACATTATTCATTGGAAGCAGAGATCATTTTGTTTTCCTCCCTCCCCCTGTAAAGATTAAAATTTAAGGGAGATGGGGAGACTGAGGCATCTGAGGCAGGTAGAAATTAGTTTCTCTCTGCAAGGAGTATTATATTTTTTAGAGGTTTATTAAAGTTAAGGATTAAAAGAAAATACAGGATAAGAAAAAACACGTGTCTAGGCCAGAGGCCTAGACCTCACCTACATTATGGAAAGAGCCGTGTCTGCTCCAAAACGGAAGTCCAAAAAAAAAAAACCAAGAGCCTTTGAATCAACTTAAATACCTTCTGGATCTCGGCCCAGGTGAGATTACAAGGCATTCTGGGGAAGTCGAGCAAAGGCTCATGGGGATTGTAGTCCTGTATTCGAGTCTATTTTTTACACCCCTTCTGCCATCCCTCCCCTAGATGGCGTGCAATTCCACTGGGTATCACATGTGTCCTCGATCCGAACCCATTTCCATGTTGTTGGTATTTGCATTGGGGTGTTCATTTAGAGTCTCTCCTCAATCATATCCCCTCCACCCCTGTAGTCAAGCAGTTGCCTTTCCTCAGTGTTTTTACTCCCATAGTTTATCCTCTGCTTGTAGATAGTGTTTTTTAGATCCCTGCAGATTGTTCAGGGACATTGCATTGACCCTAATGGAGAAATCCATTACCTTCGATTGTACCACAATCTCAGTCTCAGTCTCTGTGTACAATGTTCTCCTGGTTCTGCTCTTCTCATTCTGCATCACTTCCTGGAGGTTGTTCCAGTCTCCATGGAATTCCTCCATTTTATTATTCCTTTGAGCACAATAGTATTCCATCACCAACATATACCATAATTTTTTCAGCCATTCACCAATTGAAGGTCATCCCCTCATTTTCCAATTTTTTGCCACCACAAAGAGTGCAGCTATGAATATTCTTGTACAAGTCTTTTTCCTTATTATCTCTTTGGGGTACAGACCCAGCAGTGCTATGGCTGGATCAAAAGGCAGACATTCTTTTATGGCCCTTTGGGCCATAAAAGTTTTGGGCACAGTTCCAAATTGCCCTCCAGAATGGTTGGATCAGTTCACAACTCCACCAGCAATGAATTAATGTCCCCACTTTGCCACATCCCCTCCAGTATTCATTACTTTCCTTTGCTGTCATGTTGGCCAATTTGCTAGGTGTGCGGTGATACCTCAGAGTTGTTTTGATTTGCATCTCTCTTATTATAAGAGATTTAGAACATTTTTTCATGTGCTTATTAGTAGTTTTGATTTCTTTAACTGAAAACTGCCTATTCATGCCCCTTGCCCATTTTTAATTGGAGAATAGCTTGATTTTTTGTATAACTGGTTTAACTCTTTATAAATTTGAATAATTAGACCTTTCTCAGAGGTTTTTGTTATGAAGATTGTTTCCTAATTTGTTGCTTCCCTTCTAATTTTAGTTACATTGGTTTTGTTTGTACAAAACCTTTTTAATTTGATGTAGTCAAAATTATTTTTTTTGCAATTTGTTAGTCTTTTTACATCTTGCTTGGTTTTAAAATCTTTCCCTTCCCAAAGGTCTGACATGTATACTATTCTGTGTTCACCTAATTTACTTATAGTTTCCTCCTTTATATTCAAGTCATTAACCCATTCTGAGTTTATCTTGGTGTAGGGTGTGAGGTGTTGAACCAAACCTAATCTCTCTCACACTGTCTTCCAATTTTCCCAGCAGTTTTTATCAAATAGTGGATTTTTGTCCCAAAAGCTGGGGTCTTTGGGTTTGTCATAGACTGTCTTGCTGAGGTCACTTACACCCCAAGTCTATTCCACTGATCCTCCTTTCTGTCTCTTAGCCAGTACAAAATTGTTTTGATGACCATTCCTTTATAGTATAGTTTGAGATCTGGGACTGCAAGGCCCCCTTCCTTTGTATTTTTTTTCATTATTTCCCTGGATATCCTTGAATCTTTGTTCTTCCAAATGAACTTTGTTATGTTTTTTTTCTAATTCAGTAAAAAAGTTTTTTGGAAGTTCAATGGGTATGGCACTAAATAGATAGATAAGTTTGGGTTGGATGGTCATATTTATTATGTTAGCTCATCCCATCCATGATCAATCAATGTTTTTTCCAATTGTTTAGATCTAGTTTTAATTTTGTGGAGAGTGTTTTGTAGTTGTGTTCATATAGTTCCTGTGTTTGTCTCGGCAGATAGATTCCTAAGTATTTTATATTGTCTGGGGTGATTTTAAATGGAATTTCTCATTCTAATTCTTGCTGCTGAACTGGGTTGGAGATATATAGAAATGCTGATGACTTATGCAGGCTTATTTTGTATCCTGCAACTTTGGTAAAGTTGTTGATTATTTCGACTAGCTTTTTGGTTGATTCTCTAGGATTCTTTAAGCAAATCATTATATCATCAGCAAAAAGTGATAGTTTTGTCTCCTCATTGCCAATTTGAATACCTTCAATTTCTTTTTCTTCTCTAATTGCTACTGCTAGTGTTTCTAGTACAATGTTAAATAATAGAGGTGATAATGGGCATCCTTGTTTTACTCCCGAGCTTATTCGGAAGGCTTCTAGTTTATCCCCATTGCAGATCATGTTTGCTGATGGTTTTAGATATATACTGTTTATTATTTTTAGGAAAGGTCCTTCTATTTCTAAACTTTTTAGTGTTTTCAATAGGAATGGGTGTTGTATTTTATAAAAGGCTTTTTCTGCATCTATTGAGATAATCATGTGATTTTTGTCTGTTTGCTTGTTAATATGGTCAATTATGTGGATGGCTTTCCTAATATTGAACCATCCTTGCATTCCTGGTATGAATCCTACCTGATCATAATGGATAACCCTTGTGATGACTTGCTGGAGTCTTTTTGCAAATATCCTTTTTAAGATTTTTGCATCTATATTCATTAGGGAGATTGGCCTATAGGTTTCTTTCTCTGTTTTTAACTTGCCTGGCTTTGGGATCAGTACCATGTTTGTGTCATAAAAAGAATTTGGTAGAACCCCTTCTTGGCTTATTCTGTCAAATAGTTTGTATAGTATTGGGATTAATTGTTCTTTGAATGTTTGATAGAATTAATTTGTGAATCCATCTGGACCTGGGGATTTTTTCTTAGGGATTTCTTTGATGGCTTGTTCAATTTCTTTTTCTGATATGGGGTAGTTTAGGTAATTTATTTCTTCCTCTTTTAGTCTAGGCAATTTATATTTTTGTAAGTATTCATCCATATCACGTAGATTGCCATATTTGTTGTCATATAATTGGGCATAGTAGTTTTTAAGGATTTCCTTAATTTCCTCTTCATTAGAGGTGAGATCTCCCTTTTCATCTTGGATACTGTCAATTTGGTTTTTTTCTTTCCTTTTTAAAATTAGATTGACTAGTACTTTGTCTATTTCATTTGTTTTTTCAAAGTACCAGCTTCTAGTCTTATTTATTAAATCAATAGTTCTTTGGCTTTCAATTTTATTAATTTCTCCTTTGATTTTTAGGATCTCTAATTTAGTCTTCATCTGAGAATTTTTAATTTGTTTACTTTCTAGTTTTTTAATTTGCATGCCCAATTCATTGACCTCTGCCCTTCTTAATTTGTTTTTATATGAACACAAGGATATAAATTTCCCCCTGAGTACTGCTTTGGCTGCATCTCATAGGTTTTGAAAGGATGTCTCACCATTGTCATTTTCTTCAATGAATTTACTAATTGTTTCTATGATTTGTTCTTTAACTGGTTTTGGAGAATCATATTGTTTAATTTCCAATTAATTTTTTATTTATTTCTCCATGTACCCTTACTAATTATTATTTTCATTGCTTTGTGGTCTGAGAAGTTTACATTTATTATTTCTGCCCTATTGCACTTGTTTGCAATGTTTTTGTGCCCTAATACATGGTCAATTTTTGTGAATGTACCATGTGCTGCTGAAAAGAAGGTGTATTCCTTTTTGTCTCTATTTATTTTTCTCCACATGTCTACTAACTCTAAATTTTCTAAGGTTTCATTCGCTTTTCTTACCTCTTTCTTATGTATTTTTTGGTTTGATTTATCTAGTTCGGATAGAGGATGGTTCAGATCTCCCACTAGTAGTTTTTCTATCTATTTCATCTTTGAGCTCCTCTAGTTTCTCCTTTAGAAATTTGGATGCTATGCCATTTGATGCATACATGTTGAGTACATAAATTTCCTCATTGTCTATACTGCCTTTTATCAGGAGGTAATTACATTCCCTATCTCTTTTAACTAGATTTATCTTTACCTTTGGCTTTGTAAGATATCATGATTGCGACTCCTGCCTTCTTTTTATCAGTTGATGCCCAAGAGATTTGGCTCCATCCTCTTACTTTCACCCTACCTTCCTCATGTGTGTTTCTTGCAGACAGCATATGGTAGGGTTTTGGATTCTAATCCACTCTGTTATTCGCTTGCTTTTTATGGGTGAGTTCATTCCATTCACATTCAGAATTATGATTACTAGTTGTGTATTTCCTAGCATTTTGATTTCTAGTCCTGGTCCTGCCTTTTCTTCTTTCACTATTTCCTTCTATGCCAATGTTTGTTTATAATCAGTCCCCCTAGTTCCCACCCTTATTTTACTTCCCTTTCTACCCCCTCCCTTATTATCCCCCCCCTTTAGTTTCCCCTGTAGTCTTTTTAAAATTGCCCCCCATCCTCTCCCTCCCTTGTATTGCTTCCCTCCCCACCAGTCCGTTTTTTACCCTTCTACTCCCCTATAGGGCCCAAATCTATTCTCTGCCAATGGATTGGATTGTTCTTCCCTCTTTGGGTCAGTTTTAAAGCACGTAAGAGTTGAGTATTTCCTATCTCCAATCTCTTTACCCTTCCGGTGTATCGATGTTCTCCCCCCTCCTGGCATGAGCTTCTTTGTTACATATAAATTTACCCTCATTTCTTTCTTTTCCCATTTCTGTTAGTATTAACCTCTTTTTTTTAGCTCTGGTTGTGTATACACACACACACACACACACACACATATATGTATTCATGCATGTATATATCTATATACCTATTTATGTTTTGTCCTTTCATCCTATACAGTTTGTCACTGTTCCCTCTAAGTGTAATTCTTCTAGCTGCCCAGGTGATAGCAACAGTTTTTAAGAGTTACCAATGACCTCTTTTCTTATAGGGATACATATCATTTTAACTCATTGAGTGTCTTAAAATGTTGTTGTTGTTGTTTTGTTTTGTTTTTCTTTTTCCCCTCTTCTTTAATTACCTTTTGATGATTCTCTTGAATTCTGTGCTTGGACATTAAATTTTTTGTTCTGGTCTGGTCTTTTCTTTACGAATGCTTGGAATTCTTCTATTGTGTTGAATGACCATACTTTCCCTAGTAAGAATATAGTCAGTTTTGCTGGGTATTTGATTCTTTGTTGTAGACCTAGTTCCCTTGCTTTCCAGAATATCATATTCCATGCCTTTCAGTCCTTCAATGTGGATGCAGCCAGATCCTGTGTTATCCTCACTGTGTTTCTGTGGTATCTGAATGGCTGCTTCTTTGCATCTTGTAATATCTTTTATTTGGTCTGATAGTTTTTGAATTTGGCTATAACATTCCTGGGTAGTTGCCAGTTGGGGATTAAATACAGGAGGTGATCTGTGGATTCTTTAATCTCTACTCTCCCCTCTTGTTCTAGGATATTGGAGCAGTTTTCCTGAATAATTTCCTGTAGTATTATGTCCAGGCTTTTCCTTTTTTCATGGTTTTCTCATAGACCAATGATTCGTAAATTGTCTCTTCTCGAACGATTTTCTAAATCGTCTGTTTTGTGAATGAGATGCTTCATATTTTCCTCAATTTTTTCATTCTTTTCATTTTGTTTTATAGTGTCCTGCTGCCTCGTGAGGTCACTTAATTCCAGTTGTTTTATTCTGGTTCTTAAAGACTGGATTTCATCCCTGGCTTTTTGGTCATCCTTTTCCTTCTGGACTGATTTTCTTTGGAGGTCATCTTGCATCCTCTTTGCCTTGTCTTTCATCTCCTTTTCTTCATCTTTCATCTTCTTCACCTCATCTTTCATCTCCTTTGCCTCATTTTCCAGCTGGTTGATTTTGGCTTTCAAGACACTATTTTCTTGTTTTATTTCAAGTGCCCTGTTTCCAGATGACTTATATTAATTTTTAAGTTCTTTTCCCAATTGTCTTTAGCCTCTCTTAATTGTGTTTTGAGTTCTTTCACAGCCTGTATCCAATTCGCTGGGATTTCTGATTTATCGTTTGCTGATCTCTTCCCCCTCTGTTCCTTTTGCTGAGTAGAAGCTGTCTATTGTAGTTTCTTTCTTATTTTTCTGTTGTTTGCTCAAATTCATCCCTTTTTTACTCCCCATATTTGTCTGTGCTCTTGCTTTTCTCAGTTTTTTGGTTTTAGGGGCTTCTGTCAGTCTCCCCTCTTGGAGCTTTAACAGGAGATCTCTCTGTGTAGTCTCTGGTGGAGGTTTGTTGGGGTTTGAGCTTCCCTGTCCTCTGGAGGCTTTTGATAGAATTAAAGTCCAGCAGTCAATGAGGATGGGTATGGAGCTTGGGCTTCCCTGAGTTCTGGAGACTTTTGATGGGATTAAGTTCAGCCTAGTTGGGCTGGGTGTACTCTAAGTCCAAAACTTCCTGGAAGGCTGTGAATCTTAAAATTTCTCAGACTTGTGAATGTTAAAAATTCTCCAACTCTACCTTAGAACACTTGGTTAAGACCATTCCCCATTTTAAACAATGAAGGTACTTGATCAGGAATGTGAGAACTCTAACATTACTCCACCCATATTTAAGTATACTTTAGTGGAATATAAAGTTGTAAAACTCCTTACTGAACAATGAAAAAGTACTTAATTCATACTTATAGTGAGGTAAGAACCTTAAGCTAAGTCTATTTTTAGATCTAAGAGAAAGAGGTGCTAAGTACCTATAAAGGTCAGGCAACTTGCAAACTTGCAAGGGGCAAAGAGGTGTGAACTTACTCAGAAGGTTTA
This sequence comes from Monodelphis domestica, assembly GCF_027887165.1. NCBI lineage: Eukaryota > Metazoa > Chordata > Mammalia > Didelphimorphia > Didelphidae > Monodelphis > Monodelphis domestica. Next base: position 210,740,024 of record NC_077234.1, read on the forward strand.
GTCTACCCAGTGAAGTTGAGAACTAAAGAAGGTGTGAATTAAGAATGGTCATTCCTTTGGAAAACATCTACTGTGATTGGTAGATGTGAAAACTTAGGGGAGGTGATATAGGAGAAAATTCTCTTTAAAAGGAGGTCAGAAAGGCCTCTGAAGAGTTCAGCTTGCCAAAGCTGAATTGGAGGACTCTGAGGCTGAACTTAGTTGAGCTGAGGAGGTGAATAGCCAGTTGTTAAGTATGTTGTGAACTGGCTGTATCCACTTATTTCTAAAGTAAACCCACGGGGAGCAGGACAAGTCCAAAACTTAAGCTGAATTGGAGGGGTCGGTGACTGAATTTAGTGGAGCTGAGGAGCTAAACTGGTGGGTCTCTCTGAACACTAGAATCTTGCTTCAGACAAATCTTGTGGCGAGTGAATTAAAGACTGACTGATTTCTCTCTTAAGGCTTAAACCTAGGCTGGCCTAGGCTAGCCTAGCCCTTTCTCATTATTTCCTTTTACTCTCTCTCTCTCCCTTTCATTGATTTCTTTATTTGTATTAATTAAAATCTCCATAAAACCCAGCTGACTTGGGCATTTCATATTTGGGAATTTTTCCCATGGTGACCACTTTATTTTTGATTTAATGCAAGACACTGTCTTCAAACCATATTTTCGTGGTCACAGTTTATGAAAATCACTCTTTTAACTGTAACAAGGCTGGAGCAAATATGGAGGATCTCCACAGCTCTGGCCAGGCTGCCAGGTCAATGCTCCCTCTCTAGCTCCTTCCCCACCATCTCTGTTGGATGCTCTGAACTTGGAATAGTCCTGCTCTCAAGGTATACCCTCCAGACCACCCCCTTTGCCCACCCAGAAGTTCCTGCTGCCCCTGGAGTCTCAGAGCTCTGGGTGGGAGGGGGGATGGGTCCTGGGACCTTTCTTCTGTGTTCCCCTTAAACTGGAGTGTTCTCGAATTCTGGCTTTTTGGGGGCTTACCTTTTGAATTAAGTCCAGCAGAAGGGTTCCTTGGCTCTGTCTTGTGGTTAAGTTTGTTTTTCAGTCCCCTAGGAGCATTCAGTTTGTGATCGGTTAGGAAGGGTATTCAGAGGTCTGAACTTCTGCTCCTTCTAGGCTGCCATCTTGACTCCGCCTCTATGGATATACTGTTACCTGGTAGTTAGGCAGGATGAAGAGAACGGTGTGTGTGTGTGTGTGTGTGTGTGTGTGTGTGTGTGTGTGTGTGTGTGTGTAATGCAACATTTTAGAAATGCAGAGAAATTCATGGTAAATATTTTGAACATATGTTGGTAAAATGCCATCATCTTTTTTCATTTTACATGTAAATATCACATATTAGGGTATATATATTTGTTATAAATTAAATGCTCTATATGTTGACAAAATGAATTTTCTGAGAGCTTTTTTGTTACATGTTATTGTAGTATTCGTTAATAAATATGATTCAATGGTTTTGAGAACTTAAAATGGTAAGCCCTTAAATTGAACAAGATTATACAGTCCTAGAGCATTAGAAGTGTTTATGACCTATAAAAAGTTAATTTTGGATAGTGGTTTTAATTTAGAAGATTCACATGAAATAAAAATGTATTAAGTATTGAGGGAAGTATGATGGATTTTTTGATACACTCATGGAATTTCAGAACTGAGAGGGACCTATTGCTTTACAGATCAGGGCACTGAAGTTCCAGTTGATGAAGTGACTGTCTAAAATCCCACAGCTAGCTCATGTCAGAGCCAGGATTAGACCCCAGTTCTCCTCACCTCCCTAATGCCTGCCCCTTGGTTCAGTGTTTTCTGTTTTGCTTAACAGTTTTTCATTCAATAAATGTACATTGAATACCTATTACATACAAGACACTGTCTGACTCTACAGGGCACAAAAAAATGGATAAGAAATATATCAATGGAGTTTATGAGTCAAATTACCTAAGTTTTTCACTTCTTTGCTTTCTTTCTGAGATTTGAAAAGAAGTGGTCTGGCCTTGTAATAAGTAGCTAAAACCAGTGAAATCCTCTTTATTTCTTTTAGGTGGTTGTGATGCTGTCAACTGTCGAAGGGGGAACATGGGATTCTGAATTCAGAACTTGGCAAATACAGTAAGTAAACAATGAATTTTCTTTTGATCGTCTCTCCATTAAAAATTTTTTTATTGATGCCTTTTGTTTTTATATCAGCAAAATCCAAATATGTCCTCACTCATCCTCTACCCAGTTAATCATCTCTTATAATAAAGGGGGAAAAACAATTAAACCAACTGGCACATTGATGACTCTTTCAAAACATTGCTATGTAAATTATTTGTAGATCAGAGAGATGATGCCAATTTAATGCTTTATAAATCAATAGAAGTAATTCTATTTGAAAAAATGGTTAGTGCTGAATACTTTATTTTTGGTGACTTTTCATTTGATTTGTATACCCTTTTGGGCATAATTTTAAAAAATCTGTTTACAAGACATGTATTATTCTGTTAGAATGTTTTGAAACCTGCCTGATATGTAGTGTTGCCTTTGTATGAGCTTGTTCATTATGTGTGCCCCAGTGGTGAAATTTCCTAAGGGCAAATTTAATTAAACTGTGGAATAACCTTCTTGGAAAAGTAGGAGGGTCTAGTTATTTAACACACCCTGGAAGAAAGCAAAATGAAATAACTGTTTTGTGGGGGCAAGGAGGAAATCTTGTATAAAGGAAAAAGAAGAGTGGGATTTGTGCCCATAAAATTCAAGTTTTTAAAATTTTTAAATCTTTGAATTGTTAACACTTACTTTTGAAAGTCTAGAGTCTGCAATTTATATTCAATAGAAACTTTTGTGGAGAGCTTTTTATGTGTCTAAATTGACCACAGGGATCTATTTCAGATTGATTTTTATCTGTAGATTTTTGCTGACCTTTTCTCAGATTTTAATATTGATGTCAAGTACTATCAAACTTATATATATACATATACACATATGAATAGATGTTCACATGCATATATATACACATATATATGTATTTCCATAGATGAAACTGCACAAAGACAATAGTCATTCTCGATCACCGAGAGACTACCACTATTTGTGTATTATAAGTTTCTTACGCTGTTCACTACATGCTCATGTAGTCCTTCTTGGCCAGCTCTGAAATTGCATCCCCCAAAGGATTAAAATTCAGTCACTGTTCTGAGCACATGGTGTCAACTGTGACCTGGGTATGCGCCAATTAGTTACAGCACCTGTGCCTAATTATGGAGTCTTGTTGAAGCAGCCCTGGAAAATGGAAGAGGAGTTGCCTTTCAGCTGTGGCCATACATATGTGACTGCAAAACTCTGCCCTGCCAAACTTCTGCTCCTTCTTTTGACTGACAAGAAAACTAAAAATGAGATTCTAGCTAGCTGGCTAAAACTACAGGACAGAAGGGGAAGTAATTCAGGGATGAGAGAAGAAAAGAAAGAGAAAAATGTTAAAACACCCTCAAAACCAGACATACTCAGAGAAACAGTGCACAACAGTGATAATCCTATGATGGCCTTGGATGTAAGAACTTTTGAGTTAGACTGCTTGTATTAGGAAGGAAAATTTTCAGATTTTTCTAGGGGTGGGTGGAATAGGTAGGGGTTAGGGCTTAGCCTAATCTAATGATAAGAATGTTGAATTTAGAGTGAGGAAAACTCAGTTTGAAACCCTGCCTCTGACATTTCTTAGCTCTGGGACTATGGGGAAGTCATGTAATCTCATATATCTCACAGAGCTGTTGTAAGGATCAAATTAGATAATGTATTTTATCAAATTATCAAATAGCAAAGTATTTTATAACCTTTAAGAAATGTATATATGCCATTTATTATTACCATTAAATTATTATTTTTTTTAGCTAGATATCATTTTATTGTAATTTTCATTAAAAGTTTCTTGAGGTCAAGGATTGTATTTTGCTTCTTTTTATATCCCCAGACCTTGGAAAAGTACCTGGTATATAGTAGGTGATTAATAAATGGTTACTGCTTAATTAAAATGTAAACCAATTCAAGTTGTATTCACTTGAAGTTCACCTGAACTGTAACAGTGTGACACAAGAAGGAGGTGTTCTGGTCTGACTTGGAAATATGAGATTTAAGGCAGAGAGATATAATATCCCACTGGGGAGCTACATGCCAATTACCCTAAGTTGGGTCAATGGAAATACAATTCCTAAAGGGATCTAGATGTTTTGGCTTCTGGGGGGGGGGAATCCAAACCTATAGGCCAGGTTTTATCTATTTGTTTATTACAGATCCCCTAAAGTTGTAGGGATTAAAGATTCCCTAGAGAAGTTACTTTGGAGAAAAACAAGAGAGAAATAAACAAATCAGGTGGGGCTTTTATGTTTCTTTTATTTATTGTTTAAGACAACTTCATGCATTTGGCCTCACCAAAGGTTAGTGATCAAAATCCTTCCTGGAGACTAATTCCACTGGACAAATATTTTTTAAAACATCCCGGATGCTTTAAATTAAGCTGTTTCAGAAAAGATAAAATCTGAAATTTCTTGGGTGCTTTCTCAGTTACTGAATAGCCATCTCTCTCTCTAGCTGTTGCCTTTTTACTAAGCTGGATGACACCTGACTAAGACATTTAAGAACTACTATAAAAACACTGGTATTACTTTTTGAGATGTTCTTTACCTAAATATATTAATGGTATTTTGTTCCAGGGATGGAGCTGGAGATAAAAAACAATGGAATGGCTTAATTTTTTTCCCCTCTCATCCATTCCATGACTCCTTATATATTACACAACTCTGAGGTTTGATTGTCAAAGTAATGAAGGTACAAGAGTTAAGTGAGTTAAGTGACTATAACTATAAAACTTTTTTAATCAAAATAAAAGCAGATCTAAATAATTGGAGAGATATTAACTGTTCATGGTTAGGCTGTGCTAATATAATAAGAATGACAGTAGTACCTAGAAGTAATGAATGTGGCTTTTTAATAAACCATTTAGAAAATATACTTTTAAATAAGTGCTGTCCTTCAAAGTCACCTCCTTGGGAGGTTGTGAGCTTGTTCCAACTATTGATTAAAACCTTTTTGGAAAATGTCAGAGTCAGCTTATATACTATAGAAGAACATCTCTTTCATTACATTAGCCCATTTTCTGGCCCTAGGCAAGTCAGACCAGCTTGATTGTATTTTTTTCTCTGTTCCAAATTACTTTTTACATTTTTGTTTTTAGAAAAATAAAACATTTCGTCGATGTTCATTTTTGACATCACTGTCACTTTTCAAGGATCTCCTATTGGCCATGCTTGAAGATATAGGGACTTTGAACTATTTTCAAAAATCAATCCCAACCTCCAAAGCCCAAGAATTGCCCCCACTAGGGACATTCAGAGGAATTTACTGAAGACTTTTGAAGGCAGTTCTCAATACTACCATTCCTGAAAGGAAAGATTATGAGGACCAATTGCCCTATGGCTCTCTATCCTTCTCATTTCTCAATTGAGAACAGCCTTTCTTTCTTGCCATTTCCTGAGATAAGTTGCCTCCTCTTATTAGACTGTAAGCTTCTTCTGAATAAGATCCGTCTTTCTTTTTGCATCCTCAGAGCATAGTACAGTGTCTAGCAATAGTACATGCTTAATAAATACATTTCTTTAATTTATTCATTCCCACTGAAAAAATCCAGAGGATGCTCTGCCTGCAGACAACCTTATCAGAGTATTTGGCTTTCCAAGATGATTACTTTGAAGGAAATAGTATTTATCTGGATTTATAAATTCTTATATATTTATTTAAAAAAATTAGTCATCACCCACACCATTCATACTTAACCTTTCAGTACCTATTTCCACAGTGTAAAATGGAGTAATACTGATTGGCACCTCCTTCCCTCCCCAGGTGTATTATAAAAATGACTAGTGGATGTGAAGTAGTTAAGAATTATAATTAAAATACTAAGCACTAATTTTCGTGTTTAAAGCCCTGTAATCTGATATGTTGGAATAAGAATTGTTAGCTAGTGAAACATAACAGTTAACAGATATTAAATGCTTATCATAATTATAAAGTGGTGCTGTAGAAAGAGGATTAAATGTGGAGTCAGGGGTCTATACTGAATTGTCACTCTCCCATTTTCTGGTTCTGTGATCTTGAGCAAGTGACTTCCCTTGTTTAAATTTTAGTTTCTGGGAAATTTAGTGGTTGCACTAACTTGCCTTCAGAGCCACTTTCAGCTATAATCTATGATACTATGAAAATCATTACATAAAAATGTTTACCACTACCTGCCTATGCAATTACAATAGCTTCCAAATAGCACTTTGTGCTTTCAGCCCACCAACACATTTGCCATACCACTACCAGAATAGATTTCCTTCTCCATAGGTCTAGTCATGCCACTTTTGTGCTGAGAAATCTCTTGTAGTTCTATATTTTCCCACCTACAGAAAAAATGTACACTCCTTTATCTGACATTTAAAGCTTCTCTTTCCTCCCCTGAAATTTGTACCATTCTGTCTGTTTACCTCTATCTTATTTCCTTTCAATCTTCTCCAGTTGTACCAGATCATTCTTTCTTTGAACATATCTTGATTACCCCTCACAGCCCCAACTCCATGCTTTTACTTAAAAGTTTTTACCTATGATTGGAATGTTTGGTTCTCTCCATTTAATCAATTTCTATTAATCCTTTAAAACTCCACCTGAATACCATCCATGAAGCCTTTCCTGAACCTGGAGCGATCATGAGCTTGTGCTTGGATCTTACATAGTCCTTTGTCCTTGCAAGGAAATGCTAGAGTTTTTATTTAACTTTATTTGGGTAAGTTCTATGAAAACAAGGACCATGTCTTGTGAAGACATTTTCTTCCTCAACATGTAGCATAGCACTTTGCATACAGTAGGTGTTTACTAAATGTTTACATATTTATTGACATGTTATTCTTGATTTACAAGTTACAAAGGCAACATTTTCAAAAGGCCCATGCTCCAAGAGGGAGGAGAGAACATATGTGGAAAAGCAATCAATTGTCAGAAGTTTAAAAGGAAAAATAGGAAGGCCAAATGAAGAAGGGTATAGTGCTGAGGGACTCTGGGGGAGTGGGAGGGCACATATTTTGACTTATTTCCAGGTTTCAGAGCTTTTAACAAATATAATATTCTGGGGTGATATATTCACACCAGGATAAAGGTAGATTTATGTTTTCTTTATTATAAGTATGGCTTTTTCCTTTGCATTTTGTGTGAGATACAGCAATAGAGCCATTGTGCTTTCTTGCCATCGGAGCCAAGGCTTCCAGAAGTAGATAAAGTCTTCTAGCTAGGAGTGATACCACCTTTTCTTTAGCTTTTCAGTTTGTGTCTCAGAGGCAGAACTTGAACTCAGGTCTTTGATTGGATCCTCTAGACCTCTATTATGCAACAATACCTATTGTAAATTGTGCTTGTAACACTTTTGAGATGAACTAACTTTTCATTCTTCCTTCGAGTTCCTCTAAGTATTTTAAAGCAAAAAGTAGAAAGCTTGGCCTTAAAAAAAACCCCAACAAAACAAAACAAAGCGGCATTTGTGGTAACACAACCTATAATCCTTTAGAAGATGGGTAAAACTATGTTGGTTTCTCTTCTTTTTACTGAGTTCAAATTTGCATATTTAAGCAGACCTATCTTGACTATCAGAGACTTTTCTAAATTTTGACTCAGCAACCATCTGATCAATCTTACTAGGAAAAAGTCCTAATGGGGCAGACCCAAGAGCAGTGAATGGAAGTGGCAAAGAGGCAAAGTTTGATTTGATGCCACAAAAAACTTCTCAACAATTAGAGTTCTTCAAAAGTGGGATAGGTCGTCCTAGGAGTATAGTGGTTTCACCCTCAATGGAATTAATTAAGTAAAAGCTGGATGGCTACATGTCAGGTATGTTATAGTCAGGGATTATTTTTTTGGACACACAAGATTTATAAGTTGCTGAGGTCCCTCCCAATCCTAAAATTCTACAACTCTTAAAAGTGTTGAATTTTTATGTTCTCTTGAATAAGAGTGGAGATAGTGTAAATGCTGAGAGGTGCCATATTGTTGATAAATTGATAGCCTGACAAGATCCTAATTACAACAGAATCCATCTCCATAATTAATGAGAATTCTGTTTCTAGCTACTCTACTATGTATGCATCTCCTTTTGGTTGTTTGCAGTCAGTGACATCATTAGTCAATAGTACAGGGAGTTGCAAAACTTAAAACTGCTTTAGCAGTTGCTGATGTCATCATCTGTTCCAACAGGAAACATAGATCCTAGGGGCCCCATTTTAGGGTTTTGGCAGGTGAAAGACTTTTGTTTCAACCTGAAAAGAAATAAAATGACATGTGTGTCTAATTAAGTTGGAATTTACTATACTTGGGTAAATAATGGTTTATTACTAACTGGGTCATATCCTTATGCTCCATGCTGATCTGGTAGCTCCCAGTAGACATAAATCCTTCCAGAAATCTGACTTCATGCATTTTCTGCTGACTTTTTATTTATTTTTACACTGTTTATGTGTATTTTCCCAAGAACTTTATCTCCTTTGGACTGTGTGTTTTTTTGATGGCTAGTTAAATTCAAAGAGTTAATATTATTGTCATTTTTTTTTCCTTAAAGAAACCAGCCCAGATGGAATGGGCTAGATTAACTCCAAAAGTACCTTTCAGCTCCAAAATCTTGACTCATTTATTCTACTTGGGAAACATAAGATAGTCTTAGGATTACATTTAATTGGTCAGTCAGCAAGAATTGTGCCTAGTATGTAATGGGCACTGTCTTGGTTACTTAGGATTTAAAAGTATAAGTTCCCTCAAGGAATTTACATTGTCAGAAAGGAGATAGGATAATGCTATCTTTTTTATTTTAGCCAAATCAAAAGTTTCAAGATAATTTTTTCAATGTAGTCCAATGTCTTTGCAAATAGTTGTATGGAAGAAGACACAAGAAACTGCAGCATTTTAGAATTTGGTGTTATAAATGTAGAACTGGTCAAAGTTCATTCTTTTTTCTGCAAGTAGTAGCATTGTTGTTTATGATATTTGGTAGAGTAACAGTATTTAGTAGCTATTGTGCATTTCTATTGTTTTTGTACATAGGCACTGTGAGGAATATAAAAAAAGATATAATATGGTTTATATATTAGGCTAGGAGACAGGAAACAATTAAAGAACAGTTCTTAAATTCTATAAACAATCAGGTATGGGCTATGTGCAAGACAAACAAGAGAAGTAATAATAACAAAGGAATTCAAGAAGAGAGATCATTGTGATAGGAATTATTGGACAAAGCTTTAACAAGCTTGAACTCTAGATTGGTTTTGTAAGATAGGGTGGAGTTTGGAGAGTTGGAGGAGAAAAGGGAACAGAATTTTAGTGAGGGAAGATAGTTTGAGCATATGTGTGGTAGAGTTGGGAATGAATATAGAGCTTCATTGTCCTAATTCAAATGGAATGTGCATTTTGAGAATTAATAGGAGACAAAATTGGAGAGAAGTTGAACCTAGTTTATGGAAGGTATTTTGAACACTCACCAGATTGGGGAATTCTGAGTTGATCTGACAGACAGTAGGGAGCTAGTGTGGGATTTTGAATTAAGGGGATAGGATAGTGAGAATGATTTTTTAAAAGATAAATTAAGAAATGATATGCAGGTTAGGTTGGGGGTAGCAGGTGGGAATACTGGTAACAGGGAGAAAGGATGATGAAATAAAAGACATTTAAAACTAGGAGCTTTAGGGATTTTATAATCTAATCCTTTCATTTTATAGATGAGGAAATTGATTTCCACAGAGGCTAAATAACTTGATTAAAGTCTATTAAAATAACCTACACATATGTCAACCAGAACTTGGGCTGTAATAATGTCAGTCAAAGAGGATTAAGATTAAAAAATAGTCACTCAATTCAATAAACACTTAATTCAGAAGAATTCTATAGTCTTAACCATCAAGCTTGTAGGCAGGGAATAAGACATGTATATAAGTAGGTATTAGACAAGATAGAGTAAGATAGAAATAGTTGAGAGATTCAGATAAAGTACTTTAGAGAATTTGTGCAAAGAGAAGACACTTTTAGCTGGAAGGAGTCAAGGAAGACTTCCTGGAATAGTTAGCAACAGAGGTAAACCTTAAGAAATAAAAGGGTTTGAAATATGCAAATAAGGAATATGTTTTGTGTATATACAAATATATAGGACCATTGAAGGATAGCTGCTTAAGTGAATGAATACCTAGTAGTTTTTAGCTAAGAAGGGAAAATAATGTGGCATAAGGTTGGCAAAGGAGGTTGGAGTTAAAGTATTGAGGACTTTAAATGCCATATAGAAGAGTTTGTATTTTGTTCTAGGGGTAATGCGAAACTTGTGAAGTTTTTGAACAGAGGAGAATTATGATCAGACCTGTAAGATCATTTTGGGAACTGGGTGAAAGATGGATTGATTGGATGGAAGTGGGAGGAAGGGAGAGCCTAGAGGCAGAAAGACAAGTTAGGAAGCTATTATAGTAGTCCATATAGAAAATACTGATATTAGTAGATATAGGTGGTTCAGTGGATAGAAAGGCAGGACTGGAAAGAATAGGTCCTGGCTTCAAATGTGACCTTATATCCTAGCTGTGAGTCTCTGGGCAAGCCACTTAACTTCAGTTGCCTAGCCCTTATTGCTCTTCTGCCTTGGAACTAACACTTATTATTGATTCCAAGACAGAAGGCAATGATTAAGAAAAAGAAAGAAAAATAATGATAACTTAAACTAGAGTGGGATTCAGCATAAGGGGAACAAACAAGATAGGCTTGAGAGAAATTGCAGTGGCTTCTAAATTTAATTTCATGCACTAAAAGTCTGGACAAACATAGAAGATATGCTACAAGAGCAAGCATAACTTGATTAAATAACCAGGAACTGGCTAGAATTTATGATTTACTGGAGACCTGGCTTATCAATCACATTAATGTGAGAAACGTGATAAAAGGTAGCTAGGACAGGACTGAGAAACTAATTAGATTTTGGCAGTTGGGAAGGGAATGTTATAGGGCAGGTGTGGAGGAGAGGGAAGGGTCAAAGGTGACTGAAGCTTCAAGTTCAGGTGCCTGAGATAATGGTGGTGACATCAACCAAAACAGATGAATTGAGTGAGGAGTGATGGGCTTGGAATAGAATATGCTGTGTTTGGTTTCTGACAGACTGAGGTGTTGGCAGGGGATATTTGAAAGAAAAAGATCTATCAGAGATGTAGTACTACAGTTTGTGGGGGTAGAGATTGAGGTGGTGGATTTGGACTATCTCCAATCAAGGTGATAACTAAACTCTTGGAAGAGGATGAGATCACCAAGGGAGGAAAGTATAGAGAGTGAGAGAAGGAAGATGAACAAGTGGAAGAGGACAGGCAGAAAGACCAGGAGAAGTGTAGTGTTATTGAAGCCCAAGGGAGGAGAGAGTATCTGGGAGAAAGTGTCACATGCTACAGGAAATGTCACAACTGAAAAAAGGGAATCTAACAATCAAGAAATCACTGGTGACCTTTGAGAGTACTTATAATACAGCTGAGGAGGGGAAAGTGAAACTAGGCTGCAAATTGTTGATGAGAGAATGGGTGGTGATCAAGTAGATGCAGAAAGTATAGGCTACTTTATACATATATACATATACATATATATATATGTACACACACATGTATGCACACACTTTCTGTCTTAGAATCAATACTGTGTATTGGCAGAAGAATGGTAAGGGCTAGGCAATTGGAGTTAAGCGACTTGCTCAGGGTTACAGACCTAGGAAGTGTCCAAGTCTAGATTTGAACCCAGGACCTCCTGTCTATAAGTCTTTCTCTTTACCCACTGACCTACCTAGCTATCCCCTTAAAAGTTCAATATTCCAGGAAGAAAACATAAGATATTAGCTTAAGGGAATTTCATGGTCAAGGGAAGGAGTGTTTGTTCTGTTTTTAATTTTCCTTTCCCCAGAGGAGATGGGGATCTGGGCATGTTTGCAGAATATTGGAAAAGATAGGGATATTGCAAAGGATAACTGACTTTAAACCTCTAAGACTAAGTGAATTACATTTGAGGGTATGGAAAGAATTTGCCATTGTGAGTTTGGAAACTATATAGTCATGGAGGGGCAGCTAAGTGGCTCAGTGGATTGAGAGCCAGGCTTGGAGATGAGAGGTCCTAAGTTCAAATTTGTATTCAGACACTTCCTAGTGGTGTTACCCTGTGCAAGTCACTTAACCCCCATTGCCTAGCCCTTATTGCTCTTCTGCCTTGGAACCAATACACGATATTAGATTCTAAGATGGAAGGTAAGGGTTTTTTAAAAAATCATGGAAACCTATTGACAACTGATTGAAGGTAGACAATTATTGTCCAGATTTTCAAAAAGTGGAAAAATGAAGATTTTGGAATCGGTTCCCTGTTGAGCTTAATGCTAATTTCTGGTAGAATTCTAGATAAATTATTAAACATAGGATTTGTTAATACTTAGAAAAGGAAGCAGTGATTACCAGGATTCACCACCAATAAGTAATGCCAAGCTATTCTTTCCTTTTTCTATTGCTTTACTTAAAATATTATATCAGGGAATTCTTAGACATAATGTTGTCAGAATCTTTCATAATATATTTATAGTCAAGATAGAGAAATATGAGCTGAATACATGTACAGTTAGGTGGAGTCATTACTGGTTGAACTATTGTAGTAAAACAAATGTTGTTTAATGAATTATTATCAGCATGGAGGGAGTCTCTAGTGACTTGCTATAGAACTCTGTTCTTGTCCCTGTCCTGTTTACTATTTTTATTAATAACTTGAACAAAGGCATAAAAGGTAAGAGAGCCAATCTGTTGATGACAGAATTAAATGAAAAAAGACCAAAACAAGCTGGAGTTCATTGACTAAAATCAACAAAATGAAATTTAATAGGAATAAATGTGAAATCTTTCTTTTAGGTCACATCAAGGAACTAGAATTTTATTGATTGGAAACTTCTTCCATCAATACAGATGACTGCCTGTCAAAATGTAGTAGATATTGAGTTGATGCTTAATAAATGCTTGTTCATAGGCATATCTATTAAAGAGCTGTCTGAGGCTGAGATTAAATGACTTTTTCATGGTCTCTCAGTAAGTGTCAGATGTGAGATTTAAGCCTGTGTCCTCCTGACTCTTAAGTCCAATAGTTTATCCATTATGAAATGATGACTTTTTCCATTTAGGTTAAGAAGAAGATAATAATTAAACTACACAAGCACTTTAATTGCATGAAATTGCACAAATTTCAATGGCATGAAAAATCCTCAAGGATCTTAATTGAATTCAAGTTTATTATGTGTCAACAATGTAATGTAGTTGTTTAAAAAAAAATCCAGTGCATTATTTTGCCACACTCATAGAAGCATGTTTAGATAAAGGGAGACAATGATCTTTTTGTACCTGGCACTGGCCATCTGGAAGATGGTATCCAATTTTGGGCGTGCAATTCATTACCTGTAGTACATGCTTCATAGGGTTATTTGAGACTCAAATAAAGTTGCAAGTCACCTTGTAAATCTTAAAGTGCCATGTAATTATGTCTTATGTGTTGAATAAATTTTAAAATATCAAAATATTTAGTTACTTTAGTAATTGTTATACATTATATTATGATGCTATATGATATAAAAATTATTAAAGCCTTTGAGAAAATAAATTCCTCCTCACTGGAAGTGATCATATACACACTGGTTGATTCATCATGTCATGAATTTCACAGAGACTTGAGAGGTTGGAATAGATGATCTTTCAGATTCTTTTCCATTCCTAACATTCTTTTATTTCCCCATTCAAAAAGTATGATTAACTTTATTTTTTTAAACAAAGTTTAAAATAAACAGTATTAAAATATTACATTTATACAATATATGTACAAATAAGTGGTGGTGTTTTCCACAAGCAAAGCACTGAAACATTCCCATTCCTAACATTCTATAAAGAATCAATAGGCTAAAAAGAAAAGAATCAATAGGCTATGGGAACAAGATTGCAGATAAAAGGAGAACTCAGTAATTTTTGACTGGTTCCAAATCCTAAATGTTTGGCTATGGTTTTTTCTTTTTCTTCTTGCCTTTGAATATTATAAATTAATGAGTTCATTTGTCTCTGGACCAGCTTTGTCTGTAAGCTGTTCGGATAAATGACTTGGCCAAGTTAACTGACTTTGCTTTTGATCCCACAGGGTGAAATTAAACTGTAGATTTTCAGATAAGTAAATGCTGGGGCTTCCTCTCTTAGAAGAATGTGTAGTGATGAATGATCAACTACAATCTTTTCATCTGGTCCTGCAGATGTTTTCAAGGTGGTAATGGCTTTCTGCAACTTCACAGTACAGTGACTATTCTCTCACTTTCCAAATATTCTCTCAGTGTCCATCATTTTTGTATGTTGTTACTTGGGTTAATTAAAATATCACTTGAAAGTAGGAAGTGTGTGTGTAGGGTGGGGTACAGAATTGGGTTTGAAAGATCTCCTTTTTGCTTCTTTTTTGAGCCTGTGAATTGTGTAATCCTGTTTGGATGCTTTTAGCTAAAAAAGATTTTTTTTTTCAATAAGCAGAAACAAAGAGGTGTGCTTTTGTTTCCTTTCAAGCTTGACTTTAAGTTTCTTGATTATGGTGATCCCTGCTGAATTGCCTTAAGAACAATTCCCCAAGAATTACTTTGCAGTTTCTTCTCAACTACTTTGTTACACATCTTTGCATTATCTATGGTAATGGAGCATGAAGGACAGCATGGATAATTGAAATCCTCTGATTATCAAAAAAGTCTTATTTTAGAACCCAATATTTCCTTATTTCTCCTTTATCAGCTCTTTCACAGGACATCTCTCAAGCAACATAATTGGTTGATTAGGGTTTCTACACCTATTTATTAATTTGCCCACCCTTCAGTGAAGGTGCTAATGAGGAGGGAAATGACCAAAAGGCTGGCAGCTGGCCAGAGAAGAGATAAACAAAGGACCTAGATAATTCACAGTCAGGATTAAAATCTTTAGCAATTTAGACTTGACTCTGTCTCCTTTAAAGAACAGGTGCTGAAGTTCTTTATCTTTTGAGGGAAAATGGTCTATATAATTACCTGTTCCCCCTATCCCTCCACTTTTATGAGCCATCTGTAAATATTCTCTGGGTATCAGCAACTGGGTTTAGACAATTTCACTTTTAGCAGTTTCAAATTGAAAGCTATAGTATGTATCTTGGTATAATTGAATATGAATTGACTGGGAGTCCAATCACTAAGCCTCAGTTTTACCATCTGTAAAATGTGGAGTGGAGGGCAGTGGACTAAATTGCATCTGATACTAATGAATTTTACCTAACCTTGGAACACCATTTCTGTCCTCCTAGGAGGCAGAAGATAATAAAATCCAATATCCTGTTACTATTAAATCTATAAGTGAGAGGACAGGGACTGTTTCCCCCCACTTTCTTTGTATCCCCAGCTCTTAGTACAGTACCTGGCACATAGTAGGTGCTTTAGTAAATGTTCTTGATTCCACTTTTCTTCCATTTACTATGTTCAAGTTATCATTACATCTTTACTTTTTAAATAGAATGTTTAACATTTATTTACAAATTTTATCATCAATATTAAGTCAATACTGTCTTAATTAGTAAAAGTATAAGTGAATGAGGAGATATATTCAGAAATTAAGGGGATGTGAAAATAAAAAGTGAATGAAAACATTTAAAATATTTTTTGGTCAGTTGACTAAATCCTTTTATCTCCAAAACCTTTTCCAGGTTTCTTTGCACATATGAAAGAGAATATAATAGAGTAAAACATTCACAAATCCTGGCAAAAGAAAGGAAGAATTAAAATTGTTTTTGTAATATGCTGGCCATTGATTAATATCTGATGAAGCAAATTATTTTTTCTTCTTTTAGGGGAATTGGCATTATTCTGCTGAAGAACAGTTATTTTTTTTTAAAAAGCCCCTCTTCCTTTTATCCACACCAGTAGTTTGCATGGTTAAGACAAATTGACATACTCTGGGGGATCTGATATCCTGTTTTTCTCTATGACCTTGCAACACAGCCTGGTCTATCTGTAAGTGTAGGAGTAGTCTGTTAGTAGATGTGCCTTTTTTGGTTGTGTAAGTAAAATCAAAACAAGGGTGAAGTATATATAACTAGAAGGAACTTGATCTTTATTACTCTGGTTTTGGTTATCTAAATTGTTTTCGGCTGTAAGCAAATGAAACTTTTTATAACTTTTGTTAAGAAAGGGAGATTTTAAAAATCATAGTTAAAGATAATAGTCTAAATTAAGATAATAGTTTAAATTTAGAGGTCCTTAGAAGTCATCCAGTCCAACTTCCTAATTTTACAGTGAGGAATCTCAGATTGAGAGGTTGTGACTTGCTTTACTATAAGCATGCTAAATTGGACAATTCTTACTTTAAGTGCTTTGGATTTCAAAGAAGGGAGAGATGGGTATGGACTAGGAAGTCCTTCCCAATCCCTCTTAATTCTAATGCCTTCCTTTTGTTAATTATTTTCTATTTACTCTGAATATTATTTTGTATATATTTGTTTGGATATTGTCTTCCTCATTAGATTGTAAGCTGCTTGAGGGCAAAGACTGTCTTTTGTCCTTCATTTGTATCCTCAGCACTTAACTGTCTTTGGCATATGGTAGGTGTCTAATAAATACTGATTGATTTACCAGAATAGTTTGAAGACTGTCCAATTAGGAGGTAACTGAAGAGGACAGATAGCTTATTAGCTATCAGTTAGCTATCAGTTAGCAATAACTAGTCCTTTAAAACTCATACTTATGTACTGCCTTAAAATTTACAAAATGATTTACCTGCATTATTTCATTTGAACTTCCCAGGAAAGGAAGGGAACAAGCATTTATTCGGCACCTACTATTTGCCAATACTGTGCTAAAGAGTCTGCGAATATTAACTTCTTTGATCCTATAAAAATCCTGGGAAATAGGTGCTATTATCAACTCCATTTACAGTTCAGGAAACCGAGGCAGTCCAAGGTTAAGTGACTTGTCCAGAATCACAGAGATTCTCTGATGCTGGATTTGAACTCAAGTTTTTACTCCAGGTCCTGTGATCTAGCCATCATACCAGCTAGATGCCTTTAGCTACCTCAACAACTCCAATAAAGCCATAGGCATTATTAAATTTAGAAAGATTACCCATTTTCCCGCTATCATACAGTTGGTAAGTGCCAGAAGCAGGTTTTGAATTCAGATCTGTCTGCCTAGAAATCCAATATTCTATTCATTAAATCCATGTTAATTAACGGTAAAGGACTTAAAATCTCTTGTTGTGAAAGCGTCTCTCATAATAACATTAATTTGCTATTGCTGTCTAGTAGTAGCATCATTGAATTTAGAGATAGAGAAGATATTAGAGACCAATTTGTTCAACCTACTCACTTTACAAATGAGGAAACTGAGGCTTACAGGCTTACAAGAGATTTGGCTAATGTTACAAAAATAAAAAGATACCAAGATCCAAGTCTGCTTGTTCAAATTCTAGTATTTCCTACCATATCTTTCTTTTTTACACTTGAAGCGTTACTTTGACATATATTTAGTGTTTCAGAGGTATTTCCCTCTGTGTTTTGTTGCGGGAGTTTCTCATTAGAGAATAAGAATTTTTTTTTTTAGATTTATTCACTGTGGTTCCCCTCTTGTAGCACATGTGCTCATTGGTTGCTATTTCTCTTCTGTGGTTACCTGTTCTATAGTTAGAATCTGTCTGTTGAGCACATGGCACTTCTCTACTGGCTTTGAGAGTAGTTGAAAAGCTGTTTGCCTCATTCATTTTTATCTTTGTCTGGATACTTTCTAGTAGCAAGTGCACTGATCTGTCAAAGTAAACTGAAGAGTTCTGTCACAGTTCCTTCTGTATTAAGGAGTGGTCAGTAACTGTTAGAATGTCTCTGGACTTACACTTTGAAAGTAAGTATAGTTTCGGGGCTGGTTACTTTGATTTTCAAAATGAGGTTTGAATTGTCTAATAATTTTCACCTGGGATGGGGCTTTTTCTTTCTTTTTCTTCTTTTTTGAGCAAATCCTACAGCCAATGAGAAGGCCTTTATTAAGGATACATTATGGGCATATGTGATTGAACATATTAAATATGGAAACAAGTAATAATAGGAAATAAAACTGAAAAGAAAGTATGAGACTAAGTAAAGAGCAGTTTAAACAGCCATCCAGTGATGTGGTAATTTATTTAAAAGAGAAAACAATTCTTATAAATTTATTACATTTCTAAGAGACTTTATACAAAAAATTAATTATTTAAAGTGGCTTATGTTTCATGTATGACTCATGTTTTTTTCAAAATGACACTCCTATTCTTGTATCTAGGCAGATCAACATATTGTATGTCATGTTCAGACAAGTTGCTTGTCATTGACAACCAGAGTTGGACCCAGGATGACCTGAGTTCAAGTCCTACCAATGACAGACTGGCAAGGGGATCTCAGTGTTATAGGAAACTCTCTAAGACTATATCTACCAGAAATGATGACAACCTATGTTATTGGTATAATATTCCTTTTACCAAACTTTTCTAGTACTCATCCCAACCCCTACATATTAGGGATATATGTTATATATATCATATAAATATTATATAAAATAGAAATTTTATTTTTTTAATGTTTTTCTAAGTTACCATTCGTAATGTTCATTTTATTTCTTTAGATAATATTTTACTTTTCCCTGATAACATGTAAAAACAATTTTTAAACTTTTTTTTCATTTTGAGTTCTATGTTCCCTTTCTCCTTTTCACTTTTTCTTCTTGGCCCTTCCTCCTCCCAGAGACTGCATGCAATCTGATATAGATTTTACATGTGTAGCCATGTATAACATTTTTCTGTAGTAGTCATTTTATGGAAGATACCTCAAATGAAAAAATAAGAAAAAATTTAAATATAGTATGTAAATGAATTTTTAAAAACTACCCCCACCCCCACACTGCCAGTATCATTGTAGATAATATAAATATTTTTTAAAAGCTATTGAAACCATAACTTCTTCCTTAAAATGCCCAACAGGAACTTAAAGGAGGTTGAGCTAATTAAAATCCATCAATCTGTTTTTCTTGAGTAGTATTGTGCTATATAGGGATGGGGACAGAAAAAACAGGAAATTGGAGAATTGGAACTTTTAAAGAAGATTATTGATGTTTTTATGACAAGTTGATTTTTTAAAAAATAAAATTTTATATATATTTTATATTCTCATATTACCCACATTCTAAATGAATTTCTTCTCCTTGCTGTTTCCAGATGACTAACCTTTAAAACAAAGCATGAAAAGGGAGATATATAAAAAAGAAACAAAATTAACCAACATGTTATATATTATATGAAATTTTCCACATGCATAGACCTCTATCTTTGTAAATAAATTGGGGAAGGGAGACATGCCTTCTGTCTCTTCTTTGGGTCCAGGAATGGTTAGTATAATTTCACACTATTTGATTTGAGGTGTTAGTCTTCTTTCTGTTTTCACTTTTCTCATTGAATATATTGTTTTTCTGGTTTTGCTTAATTCATTTTGCATAAGTTCATATAAGTCTTCCCATGCTATGATCATATCCATCATTTCTTATAGTAGAGGGATATTCTATTATATTCACATATCATATATTCCCAAATGTCAGGTGTTATCTATCTCCAGTTCTTTGCTGCCTCAAAAGTACTGATATAAATATTTTTGGTGGTCCTTTCTTTTGTCACTGACCTCCTTGGGACATATGTCTAATAATGGAATCTCTGAGTTCAAGGGGATGGACATTCTGGTCTTTTTTTTTTATTACCAATTAAAAATATTAATGGAAAACAAATTTGGCTTCCTGTGGTTTCAACACATGTCACCAATTGAATAATCCCCTGAAAAGTCTTTCGGACAAGGCTAAATAAGAGAAAATTTACCATTAAAGTCCTACATGAATTGTTAACAAAAGCATGAACTCCGGTTGTTTTAAAGAGGATTGACTAGTTCTTGACCACAAAGACATCTGTCATTGAAACAAAGACTTGTCTCAGTGGCAGGAGCAAAGATAGGCAAATTTTATATTTTCTCTTCTTTCTGGTTAGTCTATCTGGCCCTCAATTCATCTACAGCTTTTCAAATTATTTCTGAAGTATTGGGAAGGTGGGAAGAAAGGAGAAACAGGAGAGGAGACGAGAAGTATATTCTCTTTCCCTTAAGGCAGAGACTTTAGAAGAGACCTGTTACTAGTTGTGAACTGACTGAAACTTAGACACCTCGTGCACAAGTCATATGTTTCATCCTTGTTTAAAAAAAAACAAACTCTAAAGTGTTGAGATGAAAGTATATATCTAAAAACTGTAAAATACATTTCATCTACTCCTACTTCTACTATTTTCTCTTGTTAAAGATGAAGAGTTGCTGGGGCTAAGGGAGGAGCAGGAAAATATTGGAATAGGCTCTTTTTCTTCTGATTATCTTCTGTTTGCTTCATCTCTGGATATTTGTGGTTATAAACACTGTAAAACTCAAAACAGAAATGGACTATCCATATTTGAAGAGGGTGAGGATATCAATTACAACTGTAACCCTGAAGTAGAGATGGAGTTGCTTTTGGATGTTGAATTATATGATAAGCTGCTGAGAGAGCCAATTCTTATTTTTTCAAGTCAGTGAGGAAAAGGGTTGGTAGAAATTTCTCAAACTTAAAATCAAAATATAACATTCTTTACTACTTCTTTTTTAACAGCATTATGAGATACACAGACATAATAATATAAGAAATATCATACTGTCAGTATGATGTTATGGAGAGAGCCTGGGTGTGATATTAGGAGTTACTCTGAGTTCTATGTCTTCTACTTACTAGTTGTATGATCTTGAGACAGTTATTTAACATTTCTGAGCTGCCCTTTACTCATCTATAAAGGGAATGTAGTAATACTTTACCTACATTACAAGTTTGTTGTAATATTAGTACTTTGTATGTAAACCCTGAACTGCTTTGTGAATTATGAGTAGGTATTAGCAATGAAATTTATATGTTTCAAGAATTGCAAAGTGCTTCGCATATATGATCATATAACGAAAACAACTTTGTAAGTTATGTACTGGAAAACTAGGCACAGTGGACAGAGTATTAAAGTCTGAAGTCAGGAAGACTCATTTTCCTGAGTTCAAATCTGGTCTCAAAATATGCAACCCTGTACAAATTGCTTAACCCTGTTTGGCTATTTCCTCATCTATAAAATAAACTGGAGAAGAAAATGGCAAACCACTCCAAAGTTGGACACTACTGAATAATCACCACAAAGTACATACTATAGATATAATGTCTCCCTATTACTGAGTGGGAAACAGACTTGGTTTAATGATCAAAAAACTAGCCTCTAACCCAGTTTTTCCTGACCCAATTTTTTCAGCACTGACTCCATACTGACAGGATTATATATTGGAAAAAAGGACTATATTTGGAATCAGAGAATCTAAATTCAAAGCTTCTGTGCTATTTATTTACCTGTTTAAGTTGGGCAAGTAATTTAACTTTCCAATCACCATGTGGCTTTTCTAAAGAGTGAAGAGGCTAAACTGGATGATTTCTTAAGGTGCCTTCTAGCTATGACCCTCTGACCCAAGATCTTTCACTTCAGTAGGGTGTGTGTCTAAAATAGTATTGAGTAATAACTTATGGGGGAACCAAGTTGTTGTTTTATATGTTTGTCACATGTTGTGTATAGTAATGCATTCTTTCTAATTAAATTATCTCTTTTTTATATTGAATCCATATTTGTTGCTTTCAATTAGCAAAATGCATTTTTTTCTCTCCCTTCCCTTCCTCTTTGAGGAAAAAAATAAATGAAACAAAACCCTTATAACAGATTCACATCATCAAGCAAAATTACCTCTGTGGCTGCATTTAGGAAAAAAATAGACACCCACATATCACCTCTTTTTCAGAAGGCAAGTAGCATGGTTCATTCCAGCTCTTCTACAACCTTTGTTGGACATTGCATTGATCAGATTTCTGTCAAAGTTGTTTATCTTTAGTTGTATTGTTTTTTATAAATTGTTCTCCTAGTTTTGCTTATTTCATTCTGCATCCGTTCATAGAAATCTTTAGGTTTTTTTTTCCCAAAACTTTCATTATTTCTTCCATTATGATTCATTCAGCCATTTCCTACTTGATGGGTTTCCAATTCTTTGTCATTGTAATTTTACTAATATTTTATTAGAACTTTGAGGAAATTGATTTAACAACTTCATAGTTGAGTGGAAAATGTTAAACTGCCCAATTCTAGTAAATAATACTCACGTGAGAATTTCAGGTTGTTTTGAAAAGTACAGAAAGAAGGGAGGAGATGCTCCTGTTTTAATTCATTCAGAAAATTATCATTCTAACTGATGCACAGGAAGCAATGTGCTTGGGTTTTTGTCATTGCACCATTTCCTTTACTTGCCTTTTTGTGGGAATACTGTTGAGCAGCAAAAAGAACCAACAGGTCACAGCATAGATAGGTTACTCTCCTATGATCAAAACTGTGATATATTCCTCTCATTTCCCTTTTATAGTATTTTTACCCTTTACTTTCTGTGAAACTAAAATGTAAAGACACTTTCCTTCACTCCTTATGAGAGGAAGAGGACTGTAGCTATGGATATATAATGTGAGAGTCTTAAAATATTGGTTCATTTTGCTGAATCTTTTTTCTTTTTTTATTCTCTTTGTTCTTTATTCTTTGTTTTTAAGGGATGGATCTTTGGGAGAGGAGGGAAATAGGGGAGGGATAAAGAGGAAGTGAAGATTATGTAAAAACAAAGGATATTAAGAAAATGTATTGGGGAAAGTGTTTCACTCAAGGAAAGCTTTGATTTTGAAGATTCATCAATTTGACTCGTGATAACTATTATAAATCAATAGTTTATTAGATGTCATTATAGGGGCACCTAGGTGGTTCAGTGGCTAGAGTGCCAGGCCTGGAGATGGGAGGTCCTGGGTTCAAATTTGGCCTCAAATACATCCTACCTACTGTGACCCTGGGCAAATCACTTACCCCCAGTTACCTAGCTCCAGTTTCTCTTCTGCCTTGAGACTGGTACTTAGTATCAATTCTAAGACAAAAGGTAAGGGTTTAAAAAAAATTATAGCTATATAATAGACTGTAAGCTTCTTGAATGTAAGGAGTGTGGTTTATTTTTCTTCTTTCTACTTTCCTGATGCAACTCAATTCTAAATATTTAAAGTAAAATTAGATTTTGTCATGGTGAGTGCTCCTAGCAGTTACTTTTATAGTTGCCTTGATATTCTTCCTTAGAAGAACACAGCTGTTTGTGTCTGGCCTACTTCCCATTTCTGTGAAACAAATGAGTATTTATCATAGACAATAGTCAAAGGTGCCGTAATTGAGTAATGAACTAGAAATAGAGAAGCAGCAAATAAACAGTGATAATATGCCCAAATGTACGTCATCAAGGCACATCAAGGAGTTGCAGTATGATTGCACTGTGCTCTGGAGACTATTTCTTGGAAAAATTTGGCTGTGCAAATTGTTTATTATACTGTTGTTTAGGTTAATAAGTTTCTTCCTGTGTGCCAGATACAAGATGGGTCACTTTTTGGCCTTTCCTCCTTACCATTCTGAGTTAAATTGTTTGCTATGATAAAACTGGGACTAGATTAGAGCTGTTTATGTCTTGGCTTATTGTTGGATTTATAGAATTTATGGTATAAACTCTTCACACCCCAACCTTGTAGAATGCAGAGGGTTATAGATGAAATAGGACTTCTGTTCTGTTAAACACGTGTACTATTCCAGCATCTGTAAAAGTCTCAGATCTTGGTAAAATCTATATATTTTTTCCCTATCAACATCTGTTAACAAAATACAAAAAGAAAGGATTAATGGATCAAATATTAGAATTTAAAATTAGAGAGCTAATAAGTAAACAAGCCTAAGAAAACCACAAAAGACTTTTAAAATTGGAAAATAAATAGATAAATTGTAAAACCAAAAAAACCCTATAGAAATTATAAGCAAGCCCAAAAGCTGGTTCCCTAAAAAGTCTAATAAATTTGACAATTCAATTAAGCCAGTCTGTCTAAGAAGAAAGCAGGAAATCATATCAACAAAATAACAAGTGAACAAGGTAAAATTGCTACAAAATTAAATGAAATACAAAGAATATCTGACCTTGAACACTGTTATAAATAAAAGTAAAATAAAGAGTAACAAAAAGACTATCAGAACATATGCACAAGCATATGCCAACAAAACTTAGAACATAAAGGAAATGGAGAAATACCACCAGAAATACACAATACACAAACTAAGAGAAGACCAAATTGCGATCATAAGTAACCCAATCTCAGAAAAGGAAGTCAAACTAATTGTAATTAAAATATCCATGATCCTCTAGTTTAGGGGTTCCCAAATTATGGCCTGCAGGCCACATGTGGCCCTCTGAGGCCCGGCCCCCACCACATTTCTGGAAGGGGCACCTCTTTCATTGGTGGTCAGGGAGAGGAGCACTGAATGTGGCGGTGCCGCAAAGCACAGTGTCGCTCATGTATGCTACTACTTCCAGTGACATAATCCTTTGAGCCTTGTTCTGAGAGTAACTGAACGAGAACAAGGCGCCAAGCAATGGATTATGTAACTGCACAATGGAAGACGTCAGCATGATGAGTGGTGATCTGGGGGAGGGGATTCTTCACTGTGTATACTGCTGCCGGGTATAGCGGTGGCAGTAATGGGCCTGTGCAAGGTGTGACAGGCTCAGCAGAGCCAGTGCTGCAGCCTCCGCTATCCCAGACAGCAGTTTACAGATTTGTTCTTAGTTTCTTTATATCTCCGGCCCTTCAATGGTCTGAGGGACAGTGAACTGATCCCCTGTGTAAAAAGTTTGGGGACCCCTGCTCTAGTTCTTTCAGACTTTAATAATTAAATCCAGTAATACACAAATAGTCTTAGAAAATGATGAAGAAAGCACCCTCCCAAATTCCTTTTTTGGGATAAACATAGTCCTAATACCTAGAAAAAAAAGCACAAACCATTATGAGTATGTTTGAAAAATTTTAAGCGCTGTCAAACAGACTGCATTATTGATCTGAGAAATCATTCATTATGAATGAGTTGGCTTTATGCCAGTGATGCAAAGATGGTTTAAAGGAAAACAATGAATATAATTAATCATATTAAAATAAAAATATCCCAAAGTTACATATTTTAGTCATGCCTTCTTTGGTTTTTATTACCAAGAAATATAGCTTGTAGGAGGATTTGTGGTATCATTGTAAAGAGATTGAGAAAAGTTTGGTTGAAAAAAAACTTTTACTTTCTGTAACTTTCTTCCTCTTTGGGTAAATTTTGAACATAAATATGTATCCACTTTGAGTTTACATAGAAGGCATTGTGTTGCTGGAGAAAGAGGAATTCTTACACATTAGGAGTCATAGGACTCCCAATTTAGATTTTACTGATGCTACTTATTATCTATGTAACATTATTTGCAATGATACACGTTACTTATCTTTACTTACAAGTCACTTGATCTTTCTGGTCCCCAGGTTAGACTGGATTGCCTCTGTGGTCCCTCTCAGTTTTTTTTTTTTATTATATTTTATTTGATAATTTCCAAGCATTATTCATTAAAGACATAGATCATTTTCTTTTCCTCCCCCGCACCCTCCATAGCCGACGCGTAAATCCACTGGGCATTACATGTTTTCTTGATTTGAACCCATTGCTATGTTGATAATATTTGCATTAGAGTGTTCATTTAGAGTCTATCCTCTGTCATGTCCCCTCAACTGCTATATTCAGGCAGTTGATTTTCCTTGGTGTTTCTACTCCCATAGTTTATTCTTTGCTTATGAATAGTGTTTTTTTCTCCTGGGACATTACACCACTACTAATGGAGAAGTCCATTATGTTCGATTATACCACAGTGTCTCAGTCTCTGTGTACAATGTTCTCCTGGTTCTGCTCCTCTCGCTCTGCATCACTTCCTGGAGGTTGTTCCAGTCTCCATGGAACTCCTCCACTTTATTATTCCTTTGAGGACAATAGTATTCCATCACCAACATATACCACAATTTGCTCAGCCATTCCCCAATTGATGGGCATCCCCTCGTTTTCCAGTTTTTGGCCACCACAAAGAGTGCAGCTATGAATATTTTTGTACAAGTCTTTTTCCTTATTATCTCTTTGGGGTACAGACCCAGCAGTGCTATGGCTGGGTCAAAGGGTAGATATTCTTTTGTCGCCCTTTGGGCATAGTTCCAAATTGCCCTCCAGAATGGTTGGATCAGTTCACAACTCCACCAGCAATGAATTAATGTCCCTACTTTGCCACATCCCCTCCAGCATTCATTACTTTCCTTTGCTGTTATGTTAGCCAATCTGCTAGGTGTGAGGTGATACCTCAGAGTTGTTTTGATTTGCATCTCTCTGATTATAAGAGATGTAGAACACTTCTTCATGTGCTTGTTAATAGTTTTGATTTCTTTATCTGAGAACTGCCTATCCATTTCCCTTGCCCATTTATCAATTGGAGAATGGCTTGATTTTTTGTACAATTGATTTAGCTCATTATAAATATGAGTAATTAAACCTTTGTCAGAGGTTTCTATGAAGATTTTTTCCCAATTTGTTGTTTCCCTTCTGATTTTAGTTATATTGGTTTTGTTTGTACAAAAGCTTTTTAGTTTGATGTAGTCAAAATTATTTATTTTACATTTTGTGATTCTTTCTATATCTTGCTTGGTTTTAAAGCCTTTCCCCTCCCAAAGGTCTGACATGTATACTATTCTGTGTTTAACCAATTTACTTATGGTTTCCTTCTTTATGTTTAAGTCCCTCACCCATTTTGAATTTATCTTGGTGTAGGGTGTGAGGTGTTGATCTATTCCTAGTCTCTCCCACACTGTCTTCCAATTTTCCCAGCAGTTTTTATCGAATAGTGGATTTTTGTCCCAAAAGCTGGGATCTTTGGGTTTATCGTATACTGTCTTGCTGAGGTCGCTTTCCCCCAGTGTATTCCACTGATCTTCCTTTCTGTTTCTTAACCAGTACCAAATTGTTTTGATGACTGCTGCTTTGTAATATAGTTTAAGGTCAGGGACTGCAAGGCCCCCATCATATGTGTTTTTTTTTTCATGATTTCCCTGGATATCCTTGATCTTTTGTTCTTCCAAATGAACTTTGTTATGGTTTTTTCTAAATCAGTGAAGAAGTATTTTGGTAGTTCAATGGGTATGGCACTAAATAGATAAATAAGTTTGGGTAGGATGGTCATTTTTATTATATTGGCTCGTCCTATCCATGAGCAGTTAATGTTTTTCCAATTGCTCAAGTCTAGTTTTAGTTGTGTGGCGAGTGTTTTGTAGTTGTGTTCATATAGTTCCTGTGTTTGTCTCGGGAGGTAGATTCCTAGGTATTTTATTTTGTCTAAGGTGATTTTGAATGGGATTTCTCTGTCTAGTTCTTGCTGCTGAGCTGTGTTGGAGATATATAGAAAAGCTGATGATTTATGTGGGTTTATTTTGTATCCTGCAACTTTGCTAAAGATGTTGATTATTTCAATTAGCTTTTTGGTTGAATCTCTAGGCTTCTTTAAGTAGACCATCATGTCATCTGCAAAGAGTGATAACTTGGTCTCCTCCTTGCCTATTTTGATGCCTTCAATTCCTTTATCTTCTCTAATTGCTACTGCTAGTGTTTCTAGTACAATGTCAAATAGTAGAGGTGATAATGGGCATCCTTGTTTCACTCCTGATCTTATTGGGAATACGTCTAGTTTATCCCCATTGCAGATGATATTAGCTGAAGGTTTTAGATATATACTGTTTATTATTTTTAGGAAAGGTCCTTCTATTCCTATGCTTTCTAGTGTTTTTAATAGGAATGGGTGTTGTATTTTATCAAATGCTTTTTCTGCGTCTATTGAGATAATCATGTGGTTCTTGCTGGTTTGCTTGTTGATGTGGTCAATTATATGGATGGTTTTCCTAATGTTGAACCAGCCCTGCATCCCTGGTATAAATCCTACTTGATCATGGTGAATGATCCTTCTGATCACTTGCTGGAGTCTTTTTGCTAGTATCCTATTTAAGATTTTTGCATCTATATTCATTCTATATTCATTGTTCTACAGTTTTCTTTCTCTGTTTTTGACCTGCCTGGTTTTGGAATCAGTACCATGTTTGTGTCGTAAAAGGAGTTTGGTAGAACTCCCTCTTTGCTTATTATGCCAAATAGTTTGTATAGTATTGGGATTAACTGTTCTCTGAATGTTTGATAGAATTCACTGGTGAATCCATCAGGCCCTGGGGATTTTTTCTTAGGAAGTTCTTTGATGGCTTGTTGGATTTCATTTTCTGATATGGGATTATTTAAGAATTCTATTTCCTCTTCTGTTAGTCTAGGCAGTTTGTATTTTTGTATATATTCATCCATTTCTCCTAAATTCGTGTATTTATTGCCATCTAATTGGGCAAAGTAATTTCTAATGATTGCCTTAATTTCCTTTTCATCAGAGGTGCTGTCCCCCTTTTCATCTTTAATGCTATTAATTTGCTTTTCTTCCTTCCTTTTTTTAATTAGATTGACCAGTACTTTGTCTATTTTGTTTGTTTTTTCAAAGTACCAGCTTCTTGTCTTATTTATTAAATCAATAGTTCTATCACTTTCGATTTTATTAATTTCTCCCTTAATTTTTAGGATTTCTAGTTTGGTTTTCTGCTGGGGGGTTTTAATTTGATCACTTTCGAGTTGTTTTCATTTGCATTTCCAATTGATGGATCTCTGCTCTCCCTTGTTTGTTAATATAAGCATTCAGGGATATGAATTTACCTCTGATTACTGCTTTGGCTGCATCCCAAAAGGTTTGAAAGGATGTCTCGCCATTGTCATTTTCCTCGATGAAATTATTAATTGTTTCTATGATTTCTTCTTTAACGAAAAGGTTTTGGAGTATCATATTGTTTAATTTCCAATTGGTTTTAGATTTGGTTTTCCATGTACCATTACTAATCATTATTTTTATTGCCTTGTGATCTGAGAAGGCTGCATTCATTATTTCTGCTTTTCTGCATTTGTGTGCTATGTTTCTGTGACCTAATGTATGGTCAATTTTTGTGAATGTGCCATGTGGTGCTGAGAAGAAGGTGTATTCCTTTTTATCCCTATTTATTTTTCTCCATATGTCTATTAATTCTAATTTTTCTAAGATTTCATTCACTTCTTTTACCTCTTTCTTATTTATTTTTTGATTTGATTTATCTAAATTTGATAATGGTTGGTTTAAGTCTCCCACTAATATGGTTTTACTGTCTATTTCTTCCTTCAATTCTCCTAGTTTCTCCATTAGAAATTTGGGTGCTATATTATTTGGTGCATACATGTTGATTAATGATATTTCCTCATTGTCTAAAGTCCCTTTTAACAAAATATAATTACCTTCCCTATCCCTTTTGATCAGGTCTATTTTTGCATTGGCTTTATCAGATATCATGATTACCACTCCTGCCTTCTTTCTGTCAGTTGAGGCCCAGAAGGTCTTACTCCATCCTTTAATTCTGACCTTGTGGGTGTCAACCCGCCTCATGTGTGTTTCTTGAAGACAACATATGGTAGGGTTTGGGATTCTAATCCATTCTGCTATTTGTCTACGTTTTATGGGTGAGTTCATCCCATTCACGTTCAAAGTTATGATTGTCATTTGTGGACTCCCTGGCATTTTGATATCCTTCCCTAATTCTAACCTTTTCTTCTTCGGCTCTACCTTTTAGTCCAGTGATTTACTTTGAATCAGTCCCCCTTGTCCCCTCCCTTGATGTTTCCCTTTTAGTCCCTCCCTTTTTGTTCCCTCCCCCTCCCCCTCTCTTTCCCTCCCTTTTTGTTTTCCCTTTCCCCCTCCCCCCCTTGGTTTTCCCTTCTCCCTACCCTTGTTGGGTAAGATAGAATTCAAGATCCCAATGGATCTGGATGTTTTTCCCTCTCAGAGTTGATTTCCCTGAGATTAAGGTTTAAGTAAAAAACCTTCCCTTCCTCTCCTTCTTATAGGAGTTTTCTTCCCCTCCCCTTCCCATGTGAATCTTTGTGTGAGAAAGATTATTCTATTTGGTTTTTCTTTACCCCTTATTTATACATTACATTTTCCCCACATATTAGTATACATAGATTGATATAAATGTAGTCCTTATAGAAGAGAGTTTGAGTAAAAGAAGAAGATAACATTTTTTCCCTTTCCTTAATATTTACCTTTTCAGGTATTCCTTGCTCTTTGTTTTTCGGTATCAACTTTCCACAGAGCTCTGGTCTTTTCTTTGCAAAAAGTTGGAAGTCTTCTATTTTGTTGAATGCCCATACTTTCCCTTGGAAGTATATAGTCAGTTTTGCTGGGTAGCTGATTCTTGGTTGAAGACCCAGCTCTCTTGCCTTTCTGTAGATCATGTTCCATGCCTTACGATCATTCAGAGTAGAACTTGCAAGGTCTTGTGTGACCCTGATTGACATTCCTTTATATCTAAATTGTCTTTTTCTGGCTTCCTGTAGGATTTTTTCTTTTGTTTGATAGCTTTGGAATTTGGCAATTACATTCCTGGGAGTTGGGGGTTTAGTGTAGAAGGTGTTCTGTGAGCTCTGTCAGTGGCTGTATTGCCCCCTTGTTCTAGAATCTCTGGGCAATTTTCTTTGATTATATCTTGTATCACGATGTCAAGTTTGATGTTTATTTCTGGCTTTTCTGGAAGTCCAATTATTCTTAAATTATCTCTTCTCCCTCTATTTTCCAGATCTGTCACCTTGTCGGTGAGATATTTTATGTTCTCTTCTAATTTCTTGGTATTTTGGCTTTGCTTTATTAATTCTTGCTCTTTTATACGATCGTTGTCTTCCAGTTGCCTGATTCTGGCCTTTAAAGCCTGGTTTTCCTTTTCACTTTGGTCAAACTGGTTTTGTAGATGCGTGAATTTCTTTTGCATTATTTCCCACTTTTCCTCCCAGAAGGCTTCCATCTTTTTGGTCATTTCTGATTCAAATTCTTCATGGGTTTGTGGAGAGTTTCCATTTCCTTTGGAAGGTTTCGGAGCATTTTCTTGTATATCATCTTCTATCTCCTCTGTATTTTGTATTTTGGCTCCATAGAATGTGTCCAAAGTCGCCCCTTTCTTCTTATTTTTCTTGGGATTTTGGGGCTTCTGTGCTTCTGTGGAGTTTGCCATCTCTGTCTGGTGTTCAGAGGCTTTAGTCCTGGGCAGATTGTTGGTTCTATGAGCTTTCCCTGGGTTAAACAGAGTATGCCTTCAGGCAATGACTTTCACTGGAACTGGAATGGAACGGTTGGACCAGGGGGCCACACTCTCCCCCGGTTCTCTCTGTTTCCCTGCTGCTAACGTGCCCCCTCGACTGGGTTGGGTTGCTTTCCGGAAGTTGCCTTCAGAATAGCTGGCCGTGAGGCTGTTTCATCGGCCCTGAGGGTTGCTGTTGTTTCAGAGGACCCTGCTCTCTGCGGGGGAAGGGGGAGCTCTGAGGGCAGTGACTTTCACTGAGGCTTGGATAGCAGGATCCAGCTGGTGAGGCTGTTTCGTGGGCCCTGAGGGTTGCTGTTGTTTCAGACGACCCTGCTCTCTGAGCGGGGCTGCGGCTTCCTGGAGCCTTGGACTCTGTGCTCCTACCCCTTAGGTCCGAGTGATCTCGGGTTCTGGCTTTTGAGGGGGGCCGTACCTTTTGATCCGGGTCCAGGTCCAGGAGGAGGGTTCCCAGGGTCTATGCTGTTGATCGTTTTGAATTTCGGCTCCTTAGGAGCTTATAGTTTGAGATCGGTCAGGAAGGGTTTTCCGGAGATCTGAACTTTAGCTTTCTCTAAGCCGCCATCTTGACCAGAACCCCTCTCAGTTTTAAATATGTGATCTTATGAATGAACTTATAGATAAGATAAAAATGTATTTTCTTAATCAGTGTACACAATCCCTCATCTGCATCTGCATGCAGTATTATCCTTTACTATTTTTTTTTTAATTTCTAAAGGGTAGGGTGCGGGTTAGAAGGGCATTTAGGCTGTGCAATCACATAAGTAACTTGTCCTAGTTGGGTGGGTTGGAAAATGGAGGTTATCAGCTAGCCCAGTCTGCCTCCCCCTACCATCACCTTCAAAAGTCGTATTTTCTCTTCTGACTGTGGCATCAATCATCTCTCTTCTGTTCATCTCTTCAAAGCAAATTACCATAACTACAAAACTAAGCTTTTAGCAAATGAGAAGTGGGCAACAGAGGACAGACAAAAGACAAAGGAGTTTTTAGAAAACTTGCCCAAACTACATTAATACATCCAACTCATACCACATCAGGAAGATGAGTCAGTAAAAGTTTCAAAGTCATGGGACTAGGGGCAGCTGGGTGGCTCATGGATTGTGAGCCAGGACTAGAAATAGGAGGTCCTGGGTTCAACTCTGGTCTTAGATACTTCCTAGCTATGTGACCCTCGGCTAGTCACTTAACCCTCATTGCCTAACCATTACCATTCTTCTGCCTTGGAACCATAGAAGGTAAAGGTTTAAAAAATAAAGTAAAATAAAAGCCATGGAACCCAAAGGGTTCTTAAGGTAAGGTGCTTGATCTTTTTCACTAATCTTGTCATCTCAAGTTCTTACATTCTTGTACCTGTTTCATGACATTTGACAATGTTTAACATGCTGTGCTTACTTCATGAGGACATAGTGAACATTGATTTATTTGTAATCAAGGCCTCCTAGCTCCCTACCTTTATCATATTATACATTCTGAGTTTATCAGAATTTAGGATTCTCATTGGTCATAGAAAGAAATCACAACCAGAACTTTGGAGACAATTGCTTTTCTTTCCACTGTTTATTTTATAAAAACAAAACAAAACAAAAAACAAAACCCCATACCTTCTGTCTTAGAAACAAGACTATGTATTGATTTTAAGATAGAAGACTATTAAGTGCTAGGCAGTGAGAGTTAAGTGACTTGCTCAAGGTCACACAGATAGGAAGTGACCACTACCTATCCCTTTCCACTCTTTTCTTCTTAAGATAGTTAGGTTTAGGGTTCACATTGGGATTTGAATGTCTATCTGTTCATGTCTGTCTTTATGTCTCTCTGGGAGGACTTTGGTTCGATCCAGGGTGATGTGTCAGGATTGATTCAGCTAGATATCCAGCATCATGTAAGTCTTGTTTCTTTCATCTTTCACCAGACTTTCAGTTTCTACTTTGGATCTTAATTTTTTTCCCCTAATCTAAGATGAGCCTCTGGGATCTTTAAATTTATTAATTTCCTTGTTACCTTACTAGAATGTGAAGTTGGACAACTTAGGAGACAATACACTGAGACTTTAAAGGAAATTAGTGTATTTCTATAAAACCTATCTTTTTCAAACATAAAATTCCCATGACTTGCTTCTTTTTCTATCTATGTAACAAATAACATGCTGCATAAAATCATATCACATTGATTAGGATGGAGAAATCTGGACCTTTGTTTTTCTTTCGAAAGGCCATTGAAAGAAGCATCCTAAAAGAGTTTTCTAGATCAACAAAAACCTGATGCTTCCTAATGTGGAACTCTTTAATGTTTTCCATAGGATTATCCCAAAACTTTCATTTCCATGGAAATTTGATGCTTCAAGCACAAGAGAGTAATAAGTAAACTTTGAATAGGGGTATCAATTATTTTATAAACAGAAGTGAGGACATTTATTTATTAATTCATCTCATTGAGTCTAGGTGTAGCATTGGCACATGCAGTCAGTGAGCAAATGTTTCTTAAGCATCTATTATTGCCAAGCACTGTGCTAAGTGCTAGGGATACAAAAAGAGGCAAAAGACAATCCCTACCCTCAAGGAACTTGGGGGTGGGGGTGGGGGTGGGAGTGGGGGTGCGGGGGTGGGGGGGACGGAGACAACAAACAAATATTTACAATAAGCTATATACAGGATAAATAGGATATAATTAGGAGAGGAAAGACATTAGAATGAAGGCTGAGAATGACTTCTTGTAGGTAAAGGGTCATCTTGATCCTGATATTTCTTTTTCTCCCAAATTATATGGAAAGAGGAAAGCATAAGTCAAATGAAGTATTTGTGAGATATCTACTATGTGTTCAATATCTTCAGGCATTTAAAATGTTACAAGTAAATTAGGTGACAAAGGTTTTTGATTTTCAAATTTAGATAGGGAGGAAATAAGACACATGCTGTCTTATTTCATCTCATAACATCTAAGGTTAGATTTTTGTGATACTGACTTTAAATTCCTTGAGTAAACATGTTAGTTATTAGTACTGTTACTTCTTTATTATTGAGGAGCAATGGATTTAGAATAAGAGGATCTAGGTTCCAATCCTACCCCTACCACTTCTAAAGTCATTGTCATGATCCTGTTGAAAATCATTTCACTTCTGGAGCCCAGATACCTCATCTGTAAAATGAACTAAATGACCTCTGAGGTCTTTTCCAATGTTAAATCTATGATCCTGGGAACCTAAGAATTCAGAAAAGTAAACCATTTCAGATAGTCATTCCCTTTTGGACCCAGGACATCTGGTTCTCATTTCCACCATCTCTACTTTTTGACCTTGGACAAACCACTCTTCCCTTTGGACTTCATTTTCTTTCTTTCTTTTTGAAATGCCAAATAATTTATTCTTAGTATTGAGAGGGAATTGCTTCAGGGACATTACTCACTGATTGTCTATGATCTTTGTTCAAGGATCGAATGATTTAGGGGCCCAGTGTGGGGTTTTGTAGCTCTCTTCTAGGGTGTGCTTGTCAAACATGTACTCTCTAGTCTTAAAAGATGGCAGTTTCAGGTACTTTAAGTAAAGTGACATGATCCACAAGACATTTCATGATCATCACTTCATCTATGCTTTCTAAGGTTTCTTTCCAGATTAATAGTCTCTATAAGATTGATTTACTGGATTAAAAATCTGAGATATAAATTTAAGGCCTCAAGTGATACTGTTAATTGTGGAAAATCTGTAGAGTTGAACAACTGAGAATGATCTCTGTCCACGAATGCCTACCTTTTGTAGCAAGTTTGGTAACATAGGAATGCTTGTAGTCCCCAGGAACTTCTGTAAGTCCAGGTGGCAGCCACTTGCCAGGACCCCTTGGAGAGACCCAAATTCCTTCCACAGGTGCCCATTTTCCTTTCCTAAGGGTAGTTCTTTGCCTGATCTGGTGCTAATGGTCTAGCATTTGGGAGTGTAACACTTCAGTGCTTTGATGTTCCACATAAAGTAATTTTCTTAATTTTCCTTCTGTCAAGGAGATCTGGTAGCTCTGCTATTTTATAGACTTTGCAAATATTTTTCATTTGGTTAAAGCAATTAAAGCTGCCTCCTGTTCCCTTCCTCTCTGGAAGAGTTTCCAGGTATGCAGTTGGCTCTCACCCTTTACCCATCTGTTTCTCAGAAAAGGGCTTGGGAGAATTTTCTTAGTTAATGTCGTTATTTCTAACTGAAGAGTAAATTATTACAGAGTTGGAATGCTATTGGAATTCCTTACTTTAGGGGTCCTTAACCTGGGTCTGTGAACTTGTTTTTTAAAAAGTATCTTGATGACTATATGAATATAGTTGGCTTCTTTTGTAATCCCATGAAATTTGCTTTAAAATACATACATTTGAAGATATTATTCTGATATATTCTGATTCTGTCTTTAGGTTGACAAAGAAGAGTATATCTTACCAAAAAAAGGTTAAAAACCTCATATGCCTACTTCTTCCCACAATAGATAGTTTTTTAATTGGGACTTGGTTGCCTTAAGTCAAGATATTGGACTATCTCTGCCCCTGCCAGGAAGAACTAAGGACCTGAAGTTCAGAAATCAGAATGTATAGGAATATCCAGGTATACTTATTTGGAAGGATCTGACTTCACACAGGAAGAGGCCCCATTTTTCTAGGATTATTAAATTGGTAGGGTCACTTTGGGTAAAAGTACTTTGTGCAGAAAGGTACATTGAATCTCCCTCCTGATTCTAACCACCAACCCACTCATTTAACTTATATGCAATGATAAAAGGTTATGCTCAGATACATGAATGTCAGGATTTTTGGTTACGGAATAAATGAAAAAGCATCATTACACACTTTCTTTTAGAGAAGCTTATGGTATGTTGGATATAGATCACTGAATCTGGAGTCAGGAAGATCTGAGTTCAAATCCAGTATTACACTAACTACATTATCTTGGGCAATGTTTATCTCAGTTTCTCAACTCTAATATGAGGATAATAATATAACTACCTGGAATGGTTTTTATAAGAATGAAAGGATGCAGTATTTATAAAGTCATTTGGCATAATGCCTGGCTATATACATGCATATTCCCTCCCTCCCTACCCATTACTTTGTGTCATGCACATGCTGTGCTAACTTTGGTGATAAAAATACAAAATAAAGACAATCACTGCCTTTCAGGAGCTTACATTCTAATAGGAAGAGACAAAAACACAGGAGGAGTTGTGTACCAGGAGGATGACTTTGATTAAAAAAGTTTCTGAGATGGTGGTGATTGAAAATATTCCATATTCCCATAATTCCACATTTTCTTATTCAAAAATAGATTGACACACTACCAGAGCATTGATTAGATCATAATTAGATCATGGTTCCAGAATTGAAAATCTAGGGATAGGGAGAGTTTAGATGTGCATTTAAGATCAAGATAGCTGTCCATAAGGTGACTTTGGAATAAGGAATAAAATGAAATATGACTGGAGCCTGTCTGAAATAGTGAGCACAATGAGGCATACACCACTGAATCAATGGAAGGGATCACCTTTCCGCTTATGAAGGAATGCTTTAGGAAACTACACTAGAAATGTAGGATTTGGAGGAAGATGCAGAGGGGAAGTAATAGATAATGAAACTGGTAAGATGGAGTGTTTAGGTGTTGTACCTCAGTTCCATTGCTAATTCACAAAGCATGAAATATTTATTGAGTACCTACTATGTGCACTGATTTCAGTTAATGGGAGAGAAATACAAAATAGTATAAGATATGGCCCCTGCCTTCAGAGAGCTTTTAATATGATTGGGAAGATAAGAAACAATGCCATGAAAATTAAATAGCTATTCAAGATAACTAGAAAAGATTGAGGTGAACCGAATTTTAGAGATATCTCATTCAGTCCCATCATTTTATAAAACATTAAACTATGGTTCAGAAAGGTTAAATGATTTGCCAAAGGTCATCCATAGGGACAAGAACCCAAGTCTTTTAACCCTAAACCTACAGCACTTTCCACAGTCTATATTGCTTTGTCTACAGTTTTGAAAAAGAGTAATTTAATTTAATTCAGCAAACATTTGCTGTGTTTGAAGCATGCTAATTCCAAGGATAAAAAAATAGATGTAGGAGTTTAGTATGGGTAAGGATGAGGTGAGAATTGTACAGATAAACTTGATGCAAAAGAGAATGTGATAAATCCCCCCCAAAAGTTCCTGGCAAAGAAATACAAGAAATCAAATGAATGGTATAGGCAATCATTGATTTTTAGAGGGCAACCTATAGTATACAGGAAAAGGACTTCCTAATGAGGGAAATAATTTCTATAAGACACTCTTTTGCTCACTTGGAATTCTCTTCTTCTTTCATCCAGACATAGAGGCCAATATCTTCTGCCTTTTTAGGTGACAATGAATATTAATGCAGTGTTCTCTGTATCTCTTTCATCTGTCCTGCCTGGGACTCAATCAACCAAAGATCAGACAAGACTGAGAAGGGCTGGGATCTATAGACCTGTAAAGACAAAGCAGGTGATCTGGGAAAGCCCAGGAAGGAGAAATTTAAAAAAAGACCAGGCAAACATTCAGTCATCAGAAAAGTCATTAGAAACCTTGAAAGCTGAATGCATTCATTTATGGTGCCTGGCATTCAAGGAGTAGGATTCCAGTTCCCCAAAAGAGACTTGAGGGTAGAAAAAAGGGATAACTCAGTTTTGGAGAACCTGATGTATTGAATGGAGAAACAAATCTGAATCTCAGGCACAGAGGATGTACATTTATTAGAAGTAGGATACAAAGGCAAGACTTTTTTTTTTTTAACAATAGGTGAACTGTTGGTCTAGAGCTACTTATTTTCCCATTGCTAAGGGAAAGATGGGAGCTAAAGTGCAGGTAGTAGGGCTAGACCTACAGATTGGGGTTCAACAACCCTGGCTGGCAAAGTTTGAAGGCTACAGGGATGGGGAGCCAACATCCTTGGCTTTTGTATGCTTTCATCACATGACATGCAAAGAAACCAGACAAATAGAAAAACATAAAAGTATTTTGTTTTTAGTCATCTTTTGTATTTATCTTATGGATCTATCAGTATAGAGCCAAAAGCTCCATTTCCATGAGGAACAGATGGGGTTCCCACAGGCAAGATCTGTACTTCAAGAAGAAACAGGTTAAGTCCAGCAGGACGTTTGAAGCAAACATAGTGTATGAACTGGCCTGGTTTGTTTCTTCACCATGAGGGGAATTTTCCAAATGATAGCCTTACTTGGCTTTCATTCAAACTTGCTTGGAATCTGCCTTGGATATTGAGCATGCCCAGCTGTATCTGCTAACTTCAATCTTCTTTAAGAGAGAAGAGGCAACTGGTATATGAGAATCTTGGGACAGAGGTATAACTAACACTGAACCCTCAAAAAAGTTAAGAGAAATACAGAAAATGATGTAAAATTTTGCCCCACCAATCATTTTTGCCCTATTATTACCAGTTCTTTCCAAGTTCATTTTCTGTGCTGAACAAGTAGCTCTGCCTCTATTCCTGCAAAAGGCATCAACCAGAATACTGGAATCCAGTGTATAGTAGAACCAAAGGAATAGATAAAGACTAGGTTGTTTGGGTATGTCAAGCTAGTTGTATGTACAGGATGGACCAGTTTGAGATCAGTATGGTTAATATTAATAGGCCATCATCTTCCATCTTAAAAATTTGGCTACCGTTAGGTTGTAGGGGAGGAGATAGAAAGGAGCTTGACAGAAATGTGGTTAGACTCTTCTCTACTTCTTTTCAGCCTCTTAATTTTTCATTCCACCAAGGATTTATTTTCTAGTAAATAGGTCATTTTAGGATAACTAATCAGTTGGGTAGTATGTGTTCTTGGGATAAAGTTAACATTCTTTACAGCAAGAACTAAGAATCTTATTTCCTATTCATGTCAGTAAACAGTGTTTAAAAGTTCTATGAGTATCATTTGGCAGGAACCATACTACAGATGAACTCTCTGGGAACCAGATTTTAGAAGTTCAGGCCACAAGAACCTCTTTTCCACTGGAAAGGTGCTTGCTGAGCCAGCCAGTCTGTCTCTGTGTCATTATGTGTCACAAAAATAACAGCTGATTTGGCAGTCCTTTCCCCTTCCCCATTGAAGGCTAAATATACCTTTGAGGCTTTGGTTAATATTTGTGATAGTTGCCACTAAATGATAGCTAGTATTGGGTTTTTAGGTAGCACAGACTCGATTATTTGGACAATCACAAGTGTAGAAATGATAATTTTATCTCATAATCACAGCCTCATTTGGAAACACATAGTTATTCAAGAAACAACAGACTGAGCACTAATTTATTTTTGATAATAAAGTTATAGGAAAAGTGATACTAATTTATAGTAAGAATTTATAGGGGAAGGAAGCTTTGGAGGCTCAATTAGTAGGCTATTATATCTACAACTATTCTCTCTGATATTTTCTCAAAGCTGATATGCAGACATATTGAGTTCATTTTCTTGAGGTCATAAACCTTCCAGGAGCATCTGCTCTGGCCTGGGGGATTTTGGCACTTCTAGATACTAAGCATTAGAGTTTGCTGTCCAACCTTGTTAGATAGTCAAAGCTCTTCCATCAAGTAAACTGCTGTGCTTAACTTTATCTTTCTAAGTGGCAGAAGCTTCTGGAGTGAGATCCATTGCTATGTCTGCTTCCTCATCTGATTCACACTGAAATTGAAAAGGGAACTCCCCAAAACGAGGCAACTATGTTTGACTTACCTTCCCCACTCAGTTCCTCTAATTCTGTTTTTGTTTAATCAAGTGTGTTGCAAATCACAAATTTTGACTCCCTCTCTTGTGTTCCATAAATCATGACATTTTAGAGCTAGAAAGGTTCTTAGATGCCATCTAATTCAACCCACTTAGAGAAGAAACCATCCCAGAGAGTCAAGGTGACTTGCTGAAGCTAATACAGTGAGTTGGGGCAAGAGGAGGGGAGTTTCTATTCCTAGCACCACCCTCCCAACGAGAAATGTGTATGTAGAGGCTCCTAATGTAGC
The DNA here is from genome assembly GCF_027887165.1 of Monodelphis domestica. NCBI lineage: Eukaryota > Metazoa > Chordata > Mammalia > Didelphimorphia > Didelphidae > Monodelphis > Monodelphis domestica. The sequence continues at coordinate 210,780,307 of NC_077234.1, forward strand.
AACAAAATGATTTTCACTTTGTACAATGTGATTTCCATATACTCTTGTTATGAGTTGGCCCCAGACTCCAGATGTATCCTTATCAGGATACCATTCTCATCTGTAATTGGAAAACTATGCTTGCTTTGACTGTGTTATTACTCACATTTTCCAAAGGTGCATAGAAGGACATCTAAATATAAGACAAATTTACACTTAACTTCAGAGCACTTACAACTGGTTTTTAACAACCATTGTTCTTCTTTTAGAATATTTTTTTTTACTCTACCTAAGCAGTTTACTCTCTGTCTCTCCATCTCTGTCTCTCTCTCTCTCTCTCTCTCTGTGTGTGTGTGTGTGTGTGTGTGTGTGTGTGTGTGTGTGTGTGTGTGTGTTTGTGTATGTATCCTACCTCTTGGTATATATTCCCAAGTTTAAATATGGTGTTCTTTTTTATATAATAATGCTATATGTTAACAAGTAATCCTGCAGAAGATAGCACAAATCATGAAAGAATGTTAAAAAATTAGTCAAAGTTAACATTCTTAATAAACTGTTTGGTGGGTTTCCTGGCTCCAATTCCAACATTCTATCTACTGTATCCAATTTTGTCCATTTTTTATCCTCTTTTGTACTTCCTAGACATTAAATGATATTACAAATATTTCCTTCAGTCTCATCCTTTTCCTCCCAAAGTTTCTCACTCATTTTTATCCTTACTTTAGTTCCAGCTCTATCTCTGACAAAGAGCTACTCTGGTACGCGTAGGATGCTGGAGGAGCTTTATGGGTTTTTTATTTGGCTGGAACTGAGACTGTTTGATCAACAGACCAATTATTCATCCTGTGGGAGGTACCCAGGAAGGGTGCCAGATCCCTTACAGATTACTTTGGCACAATGGATTAAAGCCTGCATTCACAGCTCCCGTTTGGCTGAAGAGGCTCTCTGTCCCCTTCATTCAGGACCTACATCTTGGGTTTTTGCCACTTCCGAGGTAGAGAGAGGGAAGTATCTGTAAAAGAGTTCTTCAGCCACAGTTAGGTCTTTTTACCAGGCATTACTGGCATTACTCTTTCACCTTGGCAAGCATAGTCTGTCTTTGTGAGGGTACAGGGAGTGGTAATTTACTTCTTAGTAATTACTCTATTGGTGGGGGCCTGCTAGACAGATCCCCAAGTGTTAGATACTCTTGCAAAGCAAATTGTAGGAATTAGGTCTAGCATGTAATTTTAGTCTCAGAAATCATAAGTAACTTGTAAAATCTTAAATGTATTTTTATGTCATTTTTCATCAGTACACACTTAGAACTAGTATAGCTAATGTCTAAATCACAGCACTGTTTAGGGATTGACATCTCTGGATTAATGTGGAAAAATGATCAATTTTTCTGACAAGTGAGTCAATTGCTACAACAGTTCTCCCTACTTTTCCTGCTACCCTCAGCCCCCAAATAGCCTGGGCTAGTATGGGGTCCCCCTCATATTATATACTTATGTCTATTGGGAAAAATCTGTGAATTTTTAACCTTGCTCAGCCTTTCTAACTGCCTTAGACTTCTTTCTAAATCTTGTCAAATGGAAAGAAATCAGATACATCTATCTCAACATGCCTCTTTTCAAAGGTTGCCATTCCTCATACTATGCTGAGAAAGGTTTAGTTTTTCAGAGTGAAATTTAGAACTAGTCTTGTTCCTTTAATGATTTTATAGTTATTTCTTAAAAATGAAAATTCATCAAAATTTACTGATATTGTTTATAAGTATTGTATAATTATGAGAAAAGTTAAATATAAAATAGAGGTCAGGTAGAAAAGTGGTAAATTTTCATCTTGATTAGATGCTCTTTTCATGGTTGACCTTTAAAATTACCCCCTTCATTTTGTTCCTTTTCTTACATTGTAAAAGCAGATTTTTGTTTATATGACCAACATTTTCACCTGTTATATATAGTCTTGGTCTATAGTCTGCCAACAAATTCTATGATCTTCAATCCAGAATGGTCTAGCAGAGACTAGAGTTGCTAACAGCTGAAACATTGATGGGAGATCAAGGGATGGAGATCAATGGGGGCCAGCTCCAAAGCTAGAAATTAAAAATGGAAGTTCAGTCATTGTGCTAAGTGAATAAAATTTGCAAACATTTTATTTAGATGGGCTCAAAGTATCCTGTTTAAATACTTTCCTTTTTGTCTAGTCCTCAATCCCATCTTTGTTGTAAATGTTGGCCCATATATCCATTTATTACTGATTGATCAGTATTTCTGGACCTTGGTTTTACCTTCAGCCTCACAGTTTTCCCTTCCTCCATCAACACTACCTCCAATAACTAAGCAATAGCTTCTTTTGACCTTTCTTTTGCATTTGGTTCATTCACACAGAACCACTAGTAATTGCACAACATCTTTCTCTTTACTGGCCCCAATTTTCCTGGAAGAGGTGAAGGATGGAATTGAGGAACAAAGTATCCATACTTAAGTGATCCAGGTAAATTATTTACAAAACAAAATTTAAATTTGTATGGTACATAGCTAAGGTTCCAGGCAGAGGTTAATAGGGTCCTGGTGATCCTAGAAGGAATCTCCAATAATTTAACTTTGTTATTTATGTGAACTTTAAAATTTATCCATTACTTTTCCCAATAGTGAATATAAAGGTCTCATTTTGTGCCAGTTTATAAGGGATTGTTATTTACTATTCATATTTACCTTTATCAAGGTGAACAGTAGACAAGTAGACTAACCTTTATATTTAACTTTGGTCACAAATATTCTGAAGAAAGAATATTCTTCATCAGTTCCTTAATGCTTTGAAGATCTGTAATTCTATTGATTTAAGAAACTATTCTTCCTCTTTCTGGTCTCTTAGTAGATGCTTTCCATGAGTTGTTGTGCTGTGGCTGAAAACATTTATCATTCAGCAATCAACTTGGTGCTGAGCTCTGAACATAACTAGTTTGAATTTCTGGTGACAGACAGTACTTGGCCTATATTGGAATTCTTTTTAGGGACTAGTCAGAGCTTGTGCTTTGATGGAATAGTTTTTGAGAACCAGAGTCAACTCCATACCAGGATGTGACTTGAGATAAGACTTTTATTTTGACTTTAACTTTCCTTCCTTCCTTCCTTCCTTCCTTCCTTCCTTCCTTCCTTCCTTCCTTCCTTCCTTCCTTCCTTCCTTCCTTCCTTCCTACCTTCCTTCCTTCATTCCTTCCTTCCTTCCTTCCTTCCTTCCTTCCTTCCTTCCTTCCTTCCTTCCTTCCTTCCTTCCTTCCTTCTTTCCTTCTTTCCTTCCTTCCTTCCTTCCTTCCTTCCTTCCTTCCTTCCTTCCTTCCTTCCTTCCTTCCTTCCTTCCTTCCTTCCTTCCTTCCTTCCTTCCTTCCTTCCTTCCCTCCCTCTTTACCTCTTCCTCTTTTACTTCCTCCTTCCCCTATCTTTTCCCTTCCTTCTTTCCCCCTTACCCTCCCTCCTTTTCCCCATCCTCTCTCTTTCCTCCTCCTCTTTTTCCCTCTCTCTTCTTCCTCCATTCTTTCTTTCCATTCTTCCTGCCTCTTTATTTTGTTGCTTTTTCCTTTATGGGTAGGGGGGATGGGATAAAGCTATAAAACAGAAAGAAGGCAATCTTTATGAAATTAAATTTGATTTTTAAAATTTAAAGTCCATGATAAATGTATCAGGGGTATTTTTCTTCAACAGCCATCAAGCTTACCTGAAGCTTCTATGTTTGTCAGGCTTTTCTTGATACTCCCTGTTGCCATTTTCTCTATTCCCCCAACCTCCAGTAAAATACCTTATATTTTGTATACACTTGCATTTACATGTGTTGTTTTCCCCTACAGAATGGAAGTTCCTTCAGAGCAGAGACTGTTTCACTTTTTTTCTTGCATTATTTCCACAGGGATAGCATAGTCTTTGATATATTATAGTAAGTGCTTCATAATTTCTTGGGGATAATTTGATCAGTTTTGTTTTGGATTTCAGATACCTATTTTGGTAGGTGCTTCAGGAACTACTTCAACAGATTTGTTCTCTCATCAATTGAGGGGCTCCCTCCAAAGATGCATTTCCAAAAAGATAGGGTATCAAGGACTGAGTCTGTGAATTCATTGATCTCGAGAACTCTATAGTTGAGGAAACTCTTTCTACCAATATAATTTGGTACTTTGTCTGGAATTGATAGTCCTGAAAGAGTCATCTGGACCACTGGAAGCTTGAATGGCCTCCCCAGAATAATATATCAGTGGTAGGATTTGAACTTCTCTCCATGCTCAGCTCTGTATCAACTACCCCAGAGAAATATGCTTTCATTTCAGTTCATCAACAGTCAATTGAATGCCTATGATGTGCCAGGCATTTTGCTTACTACTGCCAGGGATTAAAAAACAGTCTCTGCATCTCAAGTCTGAAGTATTTTACATTATTTTAGGGGTTAGGGGTGGAGGAATAGGTACACAAACAAATCCAAAATGAATGCAGAGTAAATCTACCTACACTGTACAACTGCCTTTTTGGTGATTCTGTTGCATCTGTCCTCCAGCACCCCACAGAGTATCTAATGTGCTGAATGCTTTCCTCTAGGTCACTGGTTCTCAAAGTATGAGACAGGGACCCCTAGGAGTCCTTAAACTCTTCTGGGAATTTAAGAGGTCAAAACTATCTTATAATAATACTAAGACATTTAAACTTTTAATATAAATATTAATAGGTACAACCAATAAATTGAGTTATTTGTGTGAGGGGAGGTTCTCAATTTTTAGAGTGTAAGGATCTTGAGACCAAAAATGTTTGAAAACTGCTTCTCTAGCTTTAGCATTTAGTGAGTACTTCAGCTCTCAAACTTTCCATCTCATTTTAACTGTGAACCACTTCTTTCTTCCAATTTTATATTTCTTGGGTGATATCTTTTGATATTATTAATATTTTTTCTGTACTTTTAAACCCATTGGACATCTCTTGCCCTTGGTATGTGAAGTTTAGAAAATCAAAGAAAAATAAGATAGCATTCTTACCTTCAAAGTAATATATTATGTTCATTAGCTAAAGTATTTATATATTCTTACCCTGTGCCACACTCTGTGCCAAGCACTTTACTCATTTAATCCTCCCAACAACCCAGGGAGGTAGGTGATGTTATTATCTCTATTTTACAGTTGAGGAAATTGAGCCAGACAGAGGTTTAGTGACTTGGCCAGTCTCACAGCTAATGTTTTAGTCTGTATTTGACCTTGGGTCTTCTGTACTCCATGTCCAGCACTCTATCAACTAGTTGGCCTAGATATGACAAGGTAAAAATTAGACATAAAAACTCAGTATTCCTGGATGTTTAGTATCTTTGAATTAAAAAAAAATTGATATTACTTATTCATGCCTGGATAGTTTTTTGGTAGTGATTGTTTTGCAAATCCTAAAGTTCTCTTATGAACATGTCACCTCCTTGTGTGAGCAACCTTTGGGGCTCCCATTTCCCTTTAAGAGAAAAATACATATCTGTCTTGGCAGTTAATGATGACCTGATTATACATTAGTCCTTACATGCTCTATGTGCCAACTAAACTGTCTCAGGTTCATCTTTGACTCTGCACTTTCCCTCTCCCTCTTACTATATCTAATGTTAATTGCCACATCTTGCCAATTTTACCTTCATGACGTTTTTACCTCTAGCCCCTTCTCTTCACTCATAAAACTGCCACCCTAATTCAGGTTCTCATTATTTCTTTGCTTTGTTGTAGTTGTCTAGTTGTTTTAGTCTTGTCTGACCCATTGTGATACTATTTGGGATTTTCAGATACTAGAGTGGTATGCCATTTCCATCTCCAGCTCATTTGATGATGGAATAATGATGAGGAAACTGAGGTAAACAAGGTAAAGTGGCTTAACCAGGGTCACACAACTTCCTGACTGCAAATGCAATACCCTATCCACCTCACCTGCCCTTATCTCTTTGCTAGATTATTGCAGTACTGTCTTAATTAGTCTTTTCACATAGGCTCCCCATTCTCCAGTCCATGTTCTCTCAGCTGCCAGTCATAGTCCTAAAGCACTATATCATATTCATACCCAGGGAGCTCTTTAGCCTCCTCTAGGATCAAATACAAATCCTCTCTTTCATATTTAAAACTATTCACAACCTGACTTTCCTGACTTAGTATTAATGACTGCCTTCACATACTCCACAGTCCAGCTAAAGTAGCCTTCTTGCTGTTCTTCATGCTCAGCATTCCATCCCCTGCTTCTGCATAGGCTTGGATCCCATTCCTGGAATGCCTCCTCCTTCTCTCTCCAACTCTGCCTCTTAGAGTTCTTAATTCCTTTCAAGCTGAAGTCCCTTTAAGCTCTATTTCGAGTCCTCTTCTCTACACTACTTTATTTGTGATCGATTGAGTTTGGCCACTGCTTCATAGAATCAGGGGAAGAGTTATATAGGTATATTTGGATTTACATATATAGATGTATCATTGTAGCTTGTCTTGTCTCAGTTGAAGCTTTCTAAGCATTGCTAATATTTTTATAGTGCAACAACTAGGCTTATCAACTAGCCATTATCATTTTTACAGAAGCCAATTGCTTCTTACAAATGTTATAAATGACATGCTGAAGTGTGTTTGTTTTGATTTGATTTTGGTAAACATAGCATCAGATTTGTCTAATAGAGCAACCTGTAATGTACTTTAGAAATCATTTAATCCAACTTCCTTATTTTATACATGAGCAAATAGGTTCAGAAAAGCCACGGGGCTTATAGCAGATATAAGACTGACTTATATCTGCTATATAAGACTGACTCCATGTCCAAGGCTATTTTTATGACATCACGATATCTTTCTGTTAGTATATTTGCCTGCAGATTGCTTGGAATTCTTATGCTCATATTTTATAGAATGCATTTACATAATCATATGTGAGACAACACTTGCTCTGCAGCCTCTTTTATGGGATACTTATACATGCTCATATATGATAGAACACTTGCTCTCTTTTTGTGCATCCAAATTAGTTTTGTTCCAAAATGCTATATAAATTTGGAAGCAAAAAATGGGGAACTCTCTGCTATAGTTCTTTACTTAGTTTAAATTAGATGTTGTTCATATGGATCACTAGCAGCACTGACTGTTAATGTAGACACCACCTAAATTTCTACCTTCTTCAGTAGTTTTGGGAGTATGCTTTTTTGGGGGGGGATTGAGAAATTGAAGACCTAAGTCCAAAGATAAGCACATATCCTCAACTATGTGGTAGATTTCTCCATTTGGGTAGGCTTCCTTTTTAGTTTCTTCAGGATCAAGTCTATCAGTGTAGCTTCTAGCATGCATGGACGACCTCATTATTTTAGAACCCAAATTTCTTTGGACCAATTACCTTCTCTGCTAATTCTCTCTTGCTTGTAGCTACTTTCTAACTTTAAACATTTTAGCTTCTTTATCAATTTTGACTTCTATTTGTGCATTATAATAAACATTAAAAAATTCTTTTAAAGAAAAGTCTTTTTTAGGAAATAGAACCACACTTTGATAGACATGGTGGATTAACTTTTTGAAATGACAGAAAATTAGTACTTTTGGTCCACTTTGCATTTGGAAAAGCTGTTAAATGTGAGTATGCATAAAAATGTATTGCATAAAATAAACAAAGGTTTATGGGCATCCTATGAAAAACATTTTTATATTCCTAGGGTTTGAAAAAACTAATAAACAAACCCCATATGAAGAGAAAATAACTATCTTAATTATGCAGTTGTTTAGTTGGCTACTCTTCATTACTTGTGTTAATGAAAGTAATTGTTGGGGATCATAATTATCAGTTTAAATTATAGACACTTTAAATAAAGTCTCCGATTTTTGGAGTTTTGCTCAACAAGTTTATTCTGGGCATGAGGCAAGTGTCCTTGGTTAGTGAAAATTTTCTGTTATGGTAATATCTTTTTAACATGTGGTCCTGACTAAAAAGAAAACTTTTTCTGTAGCTGAACTAAAAAAAAATGAGATAGTTTGAAAGTAAGAGTTTGGTGTCTATGCAAATAATGGTTATACTGAGAGTCAAACTTTAGAGAAAGAGTATTTTCTTGGGAATTGGTGTTAGATTAATTATTTGTTAAGAGGCTGAAAACTTATTTAGCATTTTAAAATAATTTTTGTATTAGTAACTAGCAAGTTAGGAATCTTTGAAGAATTTGTTTAATTATAGACATGTGGGTACATAAAATGTTAGATATTCTTTGCCATGACTTATTTAGATAATTAAAATTTTTCTCACCCCTTGGGAAAAAAATCTCTAACAAAGTAATTTTCCTTGCCTCAGTATACATACATAGTTGAATTTAATTATACAAGTATATGTATAACTAAACTCATAAAGTGACTTCCTAAGTGTTATGCCTCTAGAAATTCTAGATTTATTTTTGCAGGTGCCTAAAATTTCTTAGTCCTCTCTGAACTTTTGGACACAAAGTAATACTTCCTTTTTCTTTTGTAAAGATTAATGCACATGGCTGTAATTTGATAGGAAACAATCATGTTTCAAGTGTGAGATTATTCCTAAGATAAGTGCAGTTTTGAGAAATTACTCAGCAGGTTTCATTATTTTATTTTGGTACACCTGTTCCCATCTCCAAATTGCCTTAGACTCCATCTTCCCATTCCCCACACCTATCTCTGAACAATCTATGTATGTATGTTGTAAGGAAGGAAGAAGAAAAATGGTAAGAGAGAGGTTTGCTGGACCTGGCTGTATACATGTATTCGTGTGTCTATGTCTGTCTCTCTTTTCCTTTCTGTCTGAAGAGAAAGAGAAATCAAAAGACAATATGAAATCTTGCTGTTATGGTATTTATTGCTATGCATTTCTTCTCACTAAATAGAGATTCCATTTCTTTCTGCCCAAAGGTAAATAGAGTAATAGTGTTGGATTATCTGTCACCAAATTCCAGCAAAATTATTTTCTGGTACTAGTTTAGTAGCTATCTTTGCTCCAGAGTCAGATAAGCAATCTGAGAAAGGGTTAATAGAGGAACAGTTTCAAGAATATTAACTTCTTTCTAGGGGATCTAAAAGTCTTTTTACCACTTCCTCCCAATTAACTCTCAAGCAACAATAATAAGATTCAGGGCTCTGAATCTTACTATATTAAGGAAGAAAAAACAAAACAAAACAAAACTTCATACATTTAACCCAAAGAAAGATCAAAGGCAGCACATAGCTTAGAAGAAATCCTTTCCATTTAAAAAAGAGAATCATGAGCAATTTGGTGGTCTTTTTTATTTGAAGGTATATTATAAGAGAACATGTAGTTTTTGGAGAACCTCTTTCATCCATTTGTGTAAATTCTGAATTTAAGTTGGTGACTAAATGAATAGGAATGAATATCTTTTCTTATGAGAAGTCTCAGCATCTAAAACTCTTAGTGGTGAGGTGAAGTCAGGTGAAAATAATGAATGTGGCTCATTCCCACCCCCATAGCTTTTTACAATGGAAAGGATTTCTTTTAAGCTCTGCGCTGCCTTTGATCCCTTTCTAGGTTAAAAATGTAAGTTTTGTTTTGTTTGTTTGTTTTTTCCTTAGTAGACTGAGATTCAGAACCATGAATCTTATTCTTGTTGCTATCTGAAATTTGGTTATTGGCACAAGTGCTGTTAATCGTGTTTGGCAGCCTGCTTTTCTGGTGGAATACTTCTGAAGATGAATACATTTGCCCGTAAAGTACTTTGATATCCTAGAGTTAAAGGTGTTATCACAGTATGAAGAGTAGTAATTAAGAGCATTTCTAAAAGGAGAGAACCTTATAAAAAATAAAGCCTAAAAAAGATGCAGTCATTGGTGAATATATTGAAACTTGTACTCTTTTCAGTTTGTGAACCTTTCCAGATCCTCCCCCCAAACAGCTACTCCCTAGGTAACAGAAACAGAGGCAATCCTGAGTTCAGGAATTTGGGGAGCCCCAGAATGGAACTACACCTTCTGTGAATACACTAGTTTGTACTTAGAAATACAAAAGGTTTTTTAGATGCTCTGATAGCACTACTGTGAAAGAAGGGTACCCAAAATAGAGTACTTAAGGGACAAGGTAAAACACTCAGCTTTAGATCTGTTGAGCTTTAGTTGGCATGTCTGAATGGAGATGTCCTGTATACAGTTCATGGATTTTAGACTGGAGGTATAAATTTAGGAGCCATCTGGATTTAGATGAGAAATGCAGCCATATCAATGAATGAGATTACTGAGGCAGAGAGCAGAAAAAGGAAATAGAAGAGGGCCAATGAAGAATCATGGCGAATTCTCACTTTAGGGAAAGGAGGAGGAAGAGAGTGTTTAGATAATAGGAGAATCAAAAATCTCTGTAACTGAAGAAAATGGAAAGAAGGGATGAGGTGGGACAGGTTTCAGCAATGTCAAGTTGCTGTGCAGGAAGTCTGTGCAGGAAGAACTAAAACAAGGGTATGGGAATTTTGAGTTTGATATCATTGGCTTGCCATTTAACAAAATCATTTTAGTATTGGTAGGGACAGAGGCCAAATGGCAGGAGTTTGAGAGCAGGTAGTAATAAAACAGTCATTGAGTATAGACCTAGGGACAGGCTAGAACCAGCATGGCCTTCCTTCAGTCTGTTATTAAATTTTTGGTGTGTGCATTTACACCTTGGAAATCAGCAAACATCACAAATCAGGGCCCTAATTTATGGTTTTATTGATTGTCTGGACTTTAAGAAATAATGGAGAACTAATATAGATTAATATTATGTAATTATCAGGAGGCTAGTATGATCAGAATACAGAGTGTAATAAGAAAAGGAAAATATGAGTACTGAGGCAAGAGCTTTAAATGACAAACATATGAGTTTATATTTGATTTTAGAGGTAATAGAGAGCCATTATAGTTCACTGTGGAGAACTGTGAAGTGGAGAGTAGTCAGAACTGCACTTCATGAAAAAAATAATAGCTAGCATTTATATAGCTCTTTAAGGTTGCAAAGCACTGTACATATGTTCTCATTTTAGATATTATAATCATCAAGATTTGGCTTCTCCCTCCTCCTCCTTCTCATATTACTACTACAACTCTAAGTTCTGTATAAATATCAACTGGTATAATGACAATAATATAGTACTTGTATTTTATGTATAGTTATCTTCAGACCTGGCTTCCCGGTGACTGAATATATAAAATATTTCAATTTCCATTTTTACAGATTGTTCTTTATTTTCTTTTCTGCTATATACAATCTACACAAATGGTTAAATAAGTTATACATATTTCTTCCCTTTCTTCTCCTTCTGCCATGTTTGACATCTCCTCACTTCCTTTTAAATATTCCCAAAGACCAAAGAAATGTTCTGAGATTTGTATGTTACTGTCAATTGCTATTTTAAAAAGTCTGAGGTATAACTTTTGAGACTTCATATTTAATTCTCCTTCCTAGAACAAACATAGCACAGTTCTGTCTGTATAATTCCCTCTTTTATACATTTCTTGGGGTTGGAGAGAAATATTCCAAATAATGTGAAACTCTAGATTTAGGAAAATAAATTAACTAGACTATTGCTTAACATGATTTAGTAAAATGGAAATGATAAAACATTTTAATGTACCAAATGAAGTAAGTATTATAGGCTTTATCCAGTATAAAATGTAGATTCTTCTCAGAGGGCAGATCGTTACATCTCCTTCCCTAATTAGCTTAGAGTTCACGCTGAGAGTCATTTCTAAAATTTTTAAATTCTTATTAATATGTGGTTCAGGCAACTTCTTCTATGAAATTAGTATAAGGAAGCTGTATATAACTAGAGAAGGCATTAAGCAATACTTAGCTAATATAACAATTTGTCTAATCTTTAGACCAATTCCATAACAAAGCATTTGATAGATACAGAGTTTTAAGGAGAAATTAGTGTAGACCGAAAATGAATACTAGGGTCTTAGTACAAAGGAAAGTTACCTATGGTAAGATATGTAAATTATGACAAAATAGAAATTATATAATGTGAACAGTGAGTAAGAGACATTGTTTTTTTGAGTGAGAATGCAGTTTATATGAAAATTTACAATCTTTGCTGTTTTGAAATTTATATTCCAACTATCAGCAAAATATTTTTAACCACATAGTTGTTAAGTGCTATGGAAATTGCTTAGAAAATAACTTGGATCTGATGGAAGAAGAAAGCAAGCATTTAACTCTTACAGTTAAAGTAATTTACACAGTGAGAGAGAGAGTTTCACCTTTTTTTATATACAGAAAACCCAAAGATAAAAGTTTAGATGAATTCACTAAGTTTCTAGCAATAGAATGCATATTTTTCATTTCAATAAAGTTATCAATCAATAATACACCTGTATGTTCCTACTTAAATGAATACTGACATACTCAACTGAAACATTTTTCTAAATACCACAGAAGTTGTGCAGCAGTTTTCTGAGTGACTTTCCTGTCTTCAGGCTTTCATCCTCCAGTGTATGCCACAGTAAGAAATCCTCTCCCCCCAGAACCTTCTTTTTGGAAGTGATTCAATAATTATTGTTTACATCTAATTGATGAAGGATTTTAAATTCTTATACCTGTTATTTCCTTCCTATCTGACTCAACCCACTTGATTATTATTGAAATGCCCTTTTTTACTCCTTCCTGCAGAGCTATGTCCTGAACACTTTTCAAAATTCTGTTCATTTTCCTTTTTTTCCTTAAAACATCTATAAATTGGTTCTAAATGAATATAGTTCATCTTCTTTTTAAGAATGTATAGCACCTCTAAAGAAGTGTCATAGATGATGTCACCTTCCATCTCTAAGGCTTCCTAATCTATTCCATTACTTAATATAATGCATCTATGTCTATGCCCATTAAATAATTTCTGTCTTTTTGCAATTTTTTTCTTTCTTCCCCAGAAAAGAGATTTAGGAGATATAATAACAAAAATAATAGTTGAATTAAATTCAGACCAATGTGAAAACATTTGGAGAATATATTTTAATCCTTAAATTATCTGTATTCTCATAAATGTAGGTATTGCCTTCAGTAATAAAGATTGCACATCTTAATGCCTGCCCCTCTTATGTAGTTCTTATCTTGGTTCTTCGGTAGTCTCACTTTAGGTACCCAGTGTGCTAGAGGTTTTCCTTGAGTTCTCATGACAATGTGAAAGAATATCCATGCAACATGTAGGCTTTCCTTTGGTTATCCCTTGCTAATGACCATGTGACCAGATCTGACTTTTTGTGTTTTTCTGACCATGTTATACCCTTGTTCATTAAACTCCATTGGTTCCCTGTCATCTCCAGCTTCAAATATAAATTCCTTTTGGTGTTCAAAGATCTTCAGAGCCTGTCTCTACAACTCCAGTCTTTTTATACATTATACCACCCCAGTCCCCACATACACTGTGATCCAGTGACATTGGATTCCTTGCTGCTTCTCAGAGAAGATATTTCATTTCCCAACTCTAGACATTTTCCATGGTTGTCCCCAATACTTAGAATTCTCTTTCTCCTTATTTCTTCTACTTCCTTCTCTACTGACTTCCATAGTCTCTATCAAGTTCTAGCTAAGTTCCCACCTTTAACCTTCCTAATCCCTCTTAATTCTAGTGCCTTCCCTCCATTGATTATCTCTAATTTATCATCTATATATGTAATGTATATACACAATTATAAACACATAGATGGGTTTCTAGATAGATAGATGTATAGATATATAGGTAGGTAAGTTGGTAAGTAGGTAGACAAATAGATAGATAGACTGATAGCTTGTTTGTATGTTGTCTCTCCTGTAGGGCTGTGAATTCCTTACAGGCATAGGTTGTCTTTTGCATTTTTTAGCAGTTGTATCTCCTGGAACATACAACATAGTTAATAAATATTAATTGACTGACTCACCCAGACCATCTTTTTTCTGAGCAGGTATTTCTCTGATGTCTTCCTTTATGTCATTTTCCCTTTGTAATTTGTTTGTAATGCTTTCAACTACCATATGTCTTTCCTTTTAACAATCACCCTTCATATGATCCTTAATTTTAGTTTTTTAGAGACTGTTCTCTGACTTATAACCACACAGTATTTTCAGAAAAATAATGGTATTAAAAATATAGGCCTTTCCTCCATTGGGATATTGCAAGAATCTCCTAAGTGAAATCCATAGTCATTCAAAATATTTGGCTTTAACCTTCCAAATAGAAAAAAACCAACAATTCCTACAGTTCAATAGAATCTATTTAAAAGTGTTATGCATTATATATCCTTTAGCACTTTAGTAATATATAAGAACCTTTAATGTAGAAAAGGAAGCAGTGATTTCATATTTTTTTCTTTATCTCTCTGCTTACAAAGTTTTGGATTTGCTTCTAGTTTTACCATCTGAAAATCTTTCTCAGTTTCAGATATATAGCTTGGGCCTTCATTCCAGAAACCTCAGATGATTCTGGTTTGGAAGTTAGAAGAGAAGGTACACATCAACAGGAATTTAAACCTTATGTGGTCTAACTAGCTAAATTCTTCTGGAAAAGGGTGAAGGACAAGGAGGAGAACTTTTAACACAGTCATTTTGGAGGTATTGGAGATGGCTAAGCATCAGAAAAACTTAGAGGAAGATAACTCAGGAAGAACATTAGGTTGGAAATCAAGAAACTTTTTACTAACCTTCTATACAGTACATAATATTGAGTAGCTCCTGCCTTTCTTCAATGTGCTTATCCAAGTGTTCAGTAGCAAAGTCACAAGCAGATGTGTGGGATACTCAGGGAGCTTTGTCCTCTACCAAAACTAGTTTCCTAATAAGGACATTAAAATGGAGAATAACAAAATGTTTTCCAGCAAAGCCAGGCAAAACATTGAAGAAATAGAGAAGGGTTTTTTGGAAGGGTTAATACTAACTTGACTCACTGGAAATGGTACTATTTGACTTAAATGTAATATTTTTTAAAATCTTTGTGTCATATAGTTTTTCTTTTGTATGTATCTAACAACACAATACAATTCAGTTATATTTAATTTTAAAATTTGTACATAAGAGCACATGTTCTGAATGTGGCCTGAATCATGTTTCAATATTATTGGCTCATATTGATTATGGTACCAGAGAAATCTATCCCTATATCTCTGTGCTTGCATATCTATAATACACAGAGTCTATTTGTTTTACTATTGTGAATTATGTCTTAATTCTGTAAAATACAAGTTGTACAATTTTCAAAAAAATATTTTTCATTTTTTCCACTTTTGAAAATTATATGCATATATAATCCTGATATCAGAGAATTATTTTTAAAATCAAAGTTTTAAATAATCAGTACAATGAAAACAATCTAAGGATATTTTTAATGAATTATTCTAGATATCCATTTTTTCAGGTAATGGAGTATTAATTTTTTGTGTATTTCTTCATTTAATTTTAAAGGTTACTTTTTAATAGAAACATTTTAGAGATTTTTTTGTAATAAAGCAAAATGTAATTCCTCAAAACAGTTAAGCAAAACAACAATAGATTGAAAAATCATATATATGATGGAATACTTGTTATTTGTACATTTCATTAAACTAAAAGGAATCTGTATACTTTAATAAGTTAATACTCTCACTGTTCATTATATTTAAGCTAAGCTTTATTGCCATTTAATATTATCTTCATTTATGCATTGACAGTATATTTTTCAAACTGCTTTATTTTGTATATAAATATGCCATATTTCTTTGAATATGTCATATTTTCCATTGCTTATGATTTAGTAATATTCCATTGTTTTCATATGCCACAATTTAAGTAGCCATTCACTGAGCAGTTAATTCTTTCCAACTTTTTGCTATTGCCAATAGTACTTCTTTATTTTTTCATATATAGATCTTGGTTTCCTATCTTATTTCCTATTTCTTCTAAAAAACTATTAGTAGGATTTTGAAACCTACATATTTTTCAGTACTTTTAATATGTAAGCCCATGTTGCTTTTCAAAATAGACGAATTCATAAGCTTCATGAGGAACAAATTAGCACCTACATTACATTTTATCATATTTTGTTACCTTTGCCAGATTGAGGAAATAAGTCATGAGGGAATCTACCACAGAGTTTTTTGAATTTCATCTCTTTAATTATTAGTTATTTACATCCTATTTTCAAATAGTTGCTAAGTATTGGTTTTTCTTTTTCTGGAAATTGCTGTTTGTATTGTTGGCCCTTAACTATTGAAATAGCTCTTGATCTTTATACAGTTGCATTGTGTGTATATATGTATGTGTGTACAGATTATAATATGTAGTTTTTCTTATTCTGGTTGCAAGAGAAGAGAAGAGGGTTAGGGCAAAAAAATGCATTTGAATTAATCATTAGAAAGAGATGCTGTCAGGAGATGATCATTGGATAAGACAGAATATATTTGGGAATCATCAAGCAGAAGAGAATTGCTGGAGACGATCTTTGTGCTTTGACAAGAGAAAGGACAATGAAGACTCTGCAGGAAGCACCTTCCCAAACTTCCATCCAGGTTATGCTTACCTCTCCCCAACTTAGTGTGAAAGAAGCCTCCCTCTCACTTTTTAAAAATTTTTAATTTAAGAGGGTAAAGGGGGCCCTATTTTGTTCAGTCTGATTGGATTCATACCTCTAATGTCACAGGAAGGGAGCAGCCAATTAATGTAGTTGTATAGGACACATAATTTTCTAACATGGAAATTTCTATAACAGCTTCCAAAAAGGGAATGGGTATTAGGCAAAGGAACATCTTTAGTGAAGTAATAATCTGTTTCTTGATTTTAGCCTTTCATGTAGAAAGTGATTCTCTGGGTTCTCACTTGTTTCTATAAAATGTATTCATGGAGTATAAAGAGGTTTCATTCCTCCCTGTTTCAAGAATTATGCTAGTGTTCTTGGGAGGGCTTACTTTAAAAATCTTCATTGTTAGAAAATGACACTTATGCAGCTATTAATTTGGCCAACAGGCTGTCTTTGCTCTAAGCATGACCCTCCTTCCTTGCTAATACTTTCTTGTATATTCCCGGAAAGAACAAGACAGTGCCATACATTCATTATTGGTCCAAGCTTTTGTCTGAGAGCTCTGAACTCCCTTCTGTCTGTAGTATCAGAGAAAAACCCAGAAAATCCTTATATTATAGAGAATTCTTGAAAACAAACACATGAATTGAAGTGGTTAGGGAGGCTGATAGAATATTGCATTACCATACCACCTATAATGAAAATGTACTGCTATACATAATGTAGGCTTTATAGATTCAGATCTAACTTTGTTATGGAGGCATCAGGATAGGGACCTCTGCTTTAGGGAGAAAAAATATATGAAGAAAATAAACTTATATTTCTTCTTTCAGTTTGGATGGGCAAGGGAACAAATATTCAAGAAATTTAAGTTCAGATTTCTAGCAACTTCAGTCTCTTGGATTATAGCCATGAGTCTAGAAGCAAAGGGCAAGGCTTCTTAGCAGCATAGGAAAATAGCTAAACAAACCCCTCTTTTTTCAGTGACTCATTCTCTCTCTCCCTGTCTCTGTCTCTCTCTGTCTCTCTCTGTCTCTCTCCTGATCTCCTCTCATCTCTCTGTCTCTCTGTCTCTCCCTGTCTCTGTCTCTCTGTCTCTCTCTCTCTCTGTCTCTTGATCTCCTCTCATCTCTCTGTCTCTCTCTGTCTCTCTGTCTCTGTCTCTCTGTCTCTCTCTGTCTCTCTCTGTCTCTGCCTGTCTGCCTGTCTGTCTGTCTGCCTGTCTGTCTGTCTGTCTGTCTGTCTCTCTCTCTCTCTCTCTCTCTCTCTCTCTCCAATTATATATTCCCTGTATTTCCCCCGTGTTCTCTTTTCCCATCCCAAGACTAATGGAGACTCAGAATTGTTCCTGTCATCTATCTCACATTTGCCACAGCTTTGGCATTACTGTCTTCAAATGCTAGAATTGCTACATGGAGAGATTGGCATTAGGTGTCTACACATATTCATTCTCACAAGCTAGGTGGCTTTTTCTATGCACTGTCTAATTCTTACCCTCTTCATACTCCCTAAAGTTCACTGGAAGGAGCAACTGAAAACCTCCTTAGTGTTGCTAGATGTTCTGCTTCAGATTTTTCAGAGATCTTTACTGGAACATAGGCCAAATCATCCATGCTAATATTTTCATTCATTTCCATGAAGTGACATCCTTATTTACTCTCTGAATCACAATAACTCTTAATTGGTCACTCCAAGCACAACATTGGTATGCTGATCACAGTCCACTCCACAGTTCTCACTAATGCCCTTACTCTTCTGTGCTTAGAGAATTTGAAGGGCAGCCAGGCCAGTCCCAGCTCTCACTTACATAGATAAACAACTGTGAACCCTTTTTGCCTCAAGGATATATAGCTACTATTTTCCCAAGTCTATTACTTCTGTATTACTCCACTGACAAGTCAAGAAGTCTTCCTTCAACCAGAATCTATTGCCTTAAAATTGTGCGGAAAATAAGCTTAATACTATAATAAGCTCGCTGACGGTAGAAGTTGTTTTTTCCCTCTGGCAATTTCATTTCTTCTTAAATCATAGGATGGTACATTAAAACACTGCAAGATAGGTGGATGATACTGGGGAATGCTACTTGAACTTGATACTAAGAAAAGAGATGAGAACATTCTAAGGCCAGTTAGTATCAAACCAAACAGGCTCTGTGCCTCAGTATAGTGATCACTTATCCCTCCCAAAAAAGCAAAATTATATTCAACATATTTATTTTAACAATGTACAGAATTTTTTAGAAAAATTATCATAAAATAGTTTGAAATAAAAATATATCACTTGCCTTTTAAGTTCCATTTATTTGTAAAATTAAGTTATTTGAAAAATCACTAAATGATTATAGCATCTAAATGAAACATTATTAATTTTATATATGGCACAGAAGACATTGGACTTGAGAATTAGTTTGTATTCCTACTTAACCTAAAATATTTAAACCTACTTATTTACATTATGTATGCTTTGATTATTCTTTGTAAATCAAAATATTTCTTTGCATTTCTGGAATTTATTAATTTTCACATCAACATTTCACACTATGGAGCCAAACTCAAGTAGGAGGAAGTCAAAAGTATCAATAGGTCTGATTAGAGCACATCATCATACTTAAATTAGTCTTGGTGATAATTTAAAAAAAGAAATAGAACTAGAGTTTATGATTCTGAAATTATTCATCTTAATTAGATATTAGTCTGATTAAGTCTAACATGGATTTTGGCTTGTTTTACTTTGCTTATAGAAAACTCTTTCCTGACACTCGTTGGGTTATAGACTTCTTGAGACCAGTGACCTGATCGTGTGCTTTCTTTTCACAGCTCATAATCATATTTTCTTCACAGAGAAATTGATGTCAACTGACTCAATTTTAAGTTTTTCACTTCCTTTTTGCTTTTGCTTTTATTTTTTTTTACCCTTGTTTCCGTCTAGTGTACCAGTATCTTGTGCTAGCTTTTATAACTAATGTATACACAGGAAATATTCCTGTTCCCATTTATCTGTCATAAGCCTAACTTTCCAAAGGACATTTTGACCTTTAGAATCATTAAACCAAAGCATTATTCACTCCTTAGATTAAAGGGTGCTTTCTCTGACATTCCTTATAGCTAGTCTAATTATAATTTAAAATGAGGCTAACTGCTTTTGCTTTTACTTGTGGGGAAAGTAAGGGCAGGTGGCTGAGAGGGTTTGGTTGACCCTTTTTCTCTTAATATGAGACATGACTCACTTGTCCTATCCTCACCTCTTAGTTCTTTCATCTTTGATCTCTTGCATGATAATGCTTCACCCCTATCCCTATCCCCATCACTCCATTGCCTATTACCACCCACCCTGGCAACCTCTTCCTGGTGACTTTACTTGCCACCATGGTAACTCTTCTGTTGGAGACAACCAGAAGTGGTCATATATGAGAATATAGTTTAAGTTTCTCATAAATCATCTGACAGATACTCCAATCTGCCTTCCCCCCAACTCCCAGTGTTTTAATCTTAGCCCTTGCTGAATTACAGTGTAAAGTTTTAACATTCTTTGGCTCTATGATGACTAAAAAAATGAGGGGTGTGTGTGTGTGTGTGTGTGTGTGTGTGTGTGTGTGTGTGTGTGTGTGTGTGTGTGTGTGTGTACGTACTGGTTAACCTTTAGTTCTTAGGTTGTTTGAAAATACTCTTGTCTAAAATCCTCCTGTTTATGCTGTTTGCCTGCTGTGAATCAGCAGGCTATACAAGAGAACTTTGATTGCTTGCTAGAATGGATGGTATCAGTCTTGTTTTGTTTTGTTTTGTTTTTTCTTTTTCTTTTTCTTCAGGATGCTTCAAGATGAAACGCCACAGGCATCTAAGCAGCAGTGACAGTTCAGACAATGAGAGTAAGTAGTATGTACTAGCAATCTCATGATCTATCCCCCCTTGTGGGTTTCCTCCTGTGGTTTGAGGGCAAACAGTTTCACCTCCCTCTATGATTAAAAAAAAAGGTGGGGAGGGGATCACAGTTTAGTGTCATTGACTCTTGGTTTTGACTAATTTTAATTCTCTTAGAGGGGAGATAAATTAAATGGAAAAACTGGTTTTTGTGTGTTTTTTCCCTCACACAAATTGTATGGCCTTTTCACATTTCTTGATTACAAACAGTAAGGAAAGCCTTATAAAGTTTAACAGAAATGATTGTAAAGGAAGAGATGGGACTGGAAATTGTAGGCTCTAAATTCCAAATCCAGCCTAGCCATTTTACTGTGGGACCTTAGATAAGCCGTCACCTATTAAATGGCCAAAGACTGTTTTATTTTACTTCTTGGATGGAGGGAATAATCATTCTTAATCCATCTGTGAGAAATGTTAGCACTTCAGAAATGCTAAATGCAGTGTTTCTTTTTTTAAAAGCTAATTGTCAGAGATTTACCTTCTGATAAATTACTAAGAGTGTAGTTCTCCTTGCCAGGTTCCCTGCTTAACAGTTTCTGTTTTCCCAGTTCTTCAGGAAGCTATTTATGTAGGTGTAACTTGAATTGTACTGTTTCTAAATTTTATGCAGTGTGGTTGTGAAAAAACCATACCCTGTTTTTCAGACTCAAAAAAACAGTTTTATATAGACTGGGAGGTCATCTGCTAATGCTATTAATCTCTATTATAAAGGTTTTCCAAGTGACATACAACTTACATATTTCTTGGGTAAGATAAGCAGGTTTATATTCTTTTGGATGATATTTTAAATAGTAGATTATAACTAAGATAATGTTTTATTTTTCACACAGGTCCTTCCACTTCATTTTCTTCCTGCTCAAAATATAGGAGTAAGTCAAAAACTCCAGCAAAGGAACAAAAGAAACCTGCTGAGGTGAGATCATACATTCATCTTGAGTGTACTCTGTGGTAAGATCTGGGTTTTTGTTTTTGTTTTTTAAAATGCTTCTCCTCCCACCCCCTTTCTTTGGTTTATCTGAAGTCTTCCAGAGTAAAGTATGTGCTAATAGGGGACAGTGGAACAGTATCTCTACTCTTAGGTTATAACTGTTACATCTAGATAGAATCTTAACTTTAGACATAAAAGACACTTTTAAGTCCAGGCAGTCCAATTCCCTCATTTTGCAGATGGGATACCAGAAATATAGAGAAGGTAAAGTCACACAAGGTAGATTGGGCAGAGCAGGGATTAAAACACAGATCTTCTGAACTTTAAGACAGTATTTATTCTTTTCACTGTTCCATACTATCTCATATTTTTTTAAAAGCCTATTAACTCTCTAAGGTTGAAATAAAATAGAGATCCTTAAAGTTTCTTGGACTGTTTGGGGATTTTTGTTTGTTTTAGTGATTGTCATGGAACTACATACAGTATTTGGCTTGGTAAATTTCACAGGGTCAGATCTGAGACTGGTAGGGATTTCAGAAGCTATTTAATTTTAAGCCCCCCCTCATTTTGCAGGTGAGGAAATCAAGGCCAAGGAAAGTTAAGTGACTTGTCCATGGTCACATAGGTAGAAGCAGAATTTTGGCCCAGATCCTTTGACTCCAAGGAGTACTTGTATTCCACCGCACAAGAGTGACTCCTTTGCAAGCATGATCCATTATTACTTGAATTGGATCACAGTTGAACTGGGATAAGATTTTCATGGCTGAAGATGAAGTCAGCCCCTACCAGTATCAACCCAGGAGACTACATACTTCTGCAATCTAATTATCCCTGATTCTAAGAATCCCTGAAATCCCCATAGGTTTTGAGTTGCTGGTTTGTAGTCCCCAAACTGAGTTCTTGGCCCCATTAAAAATTTGGAATTAAGGGGAATCATTTCCTGAGATGCTTAGGACTTATACTATTCTGAGCTCTTGGCTGACTAACCATTCTAATATTCTAATAATATAGCACCAATGTTGAATCAACATATCACACAGCCAGTAAATGCTTATCATTTATTAGCTGGAAATCAGTTCTTTAGGGTTAAGATCTATGTCTCACTTTTCTTTGATTTCCCTTGTAGCATTTAGCTTTTTGGGAAGTATACATATATATTCAAAAATAGTTATTTGCTTTGGACATATGATTATCTATAACATATTAGCCCTCTTGACAATAGCATAATTTTTTGAGAATTTTCCATATATGAATTCATTAGTAAATAATTATTAAATTCCTACTGTGATGATAGCCTGTGGGGATACAAAGTCTCTGTGTTTAAGGAAGTTACATTTTACTGCATGAAATATAACAAGTTTTAATTTAATGTTAGGGATGAATCATAATCATGATTTTTTTCCTACTTTGTGAGGGAAATGCTTTGTAAACTTGAGCCAGCATATATACACGTGAGTTATTACTATTTTTAGTCATCAAATAGTGTTAAACACATATTCTAGGGAGCAACAGCCCAGTCTGTTAATGTATCCTTTACTAATTAACCTTTGAGAAGCTGAAGAAATGAAATGTATTTTCTGAATTCATAAAGTAGGGCAGAGACCCTCGCCTTATTTTTCCTAGGGCATTCTAAAAATATACTTTTTTCCCTCTTGAATGTAACTGATAACATTTTTTTTTTGCTTTGCTGAAACTATGCTGAAATGGAAAAGAACCATAAATAGCTCATTTTCAACACTAGGTTATTTCTAAAGGTTCAAAGATTGATGGATGGCATTTTGTATTTAAATATTTTTGCTTTTGTAATATTTAACATGTTTCTTATTATCTCAGGTGCTTATGTAATTGAACTATATGGGAATACAGTGCCACTTTTATTATACACTAGAATGAAAAAAAGGAATTGGCAACATTAATAACAGAAAATAAAATAATCCATATGGAATCCTTACTGTATGGGAACCCTGAACAAAGACCCTCAGCTTTTTAACTATACAGCCTTGCTATAGCCTTAAATCTCTTATTAAAGAGTCCTGTGTCAGCCATATTTGATCCATGATACTCCTAATGGGGCTCCTCACACAGGGCCTTAAAGTTGCTTGGGCTTCTGGGATGTTATAGAAATCCTTCTCATAGTGCTTCAGTGCAGAATCTTTTAGCTGCTTCATTTTTCTGACTGGGGGTCAGTTTGCCCTTTCTTAGGTAGTTTAGTGGCTCTCAACTTCCTGGAGCCACCATATTGGTGCTGGACAGTGCAAGCAGCTCAGAACTCCTGAAGTCAAACATTCTGCCAGCCTCTGCTTCCCTAGCAGCAGGGACCACTGGCCTGTATCATTATGCTTGACTCCATCCATCCATCTCAAAAGAAGACATTAAGCACTTGTTAATTCAGAATTCTAGTAGTTTACCTAGAGCAGGAATTCAGATTAGTGTTTCTCCTTATTTTCTCCATCTTTTGCCATGTATTCAGACAGGAAAGTCATCTCTTAAGTGATATCAAACTCTTAGAGATGCTGACCTCAATGGAAAATAATTTTCCAAAAATCTTTGGGATCTGTGAAATTCAGCTTTGCTGTTGCTGTTCTTTTAAAGTTGATTACAGTCTGTAAAAATCCCCTACTCACAACTTACTTTTTAGACTTCTTCTGTTGTCCTAAGCCCTTCTGCACATGTTTATCTTTCTCTCTCTCTCTCTCTTTCTCCCCTCTCCCTTTTTCTCTCTCTCCCTTTCCCCCCTTCTCTCCTCCCCTGCAGTCCCTTTGAATATCTTCTGAGTTCCTTTTTATCCCCACCTTCAGGCCTTTCCTCTTTGTGGATTGTCTCTAGTTATAGTTTGTCCTACAATCTGTAGCCTTTAAGAATTCTGATAAGTAGACTCTGGCAATGAATGGAATCTGAATCTTGGTGCCAAACTTCAGATAACCCTTCCCTTTTGCCTCTTTATTTCACTCAGCTAAGAGTTAAAAATCTCCTTGTGTGTGTGTGTTTTTTTTTTGAGGGGGGGTGCTAAAGAGGAATGCTGATATGGTCCAGGACCTTCCTGACTGAAGCCAATTTTGTATTCTGGTTTTATCTCTCTTTATGAAGAATGTTGCAGGACTTTTAGTAGAAAGAGAGAAATTGTATCTAGTGTGGTGGTGTTACTTACAATCAACCCTTTGTTCCTCATTTCTTCTCTAGCTAGACACAGCTGAGTGTCCACTTTAGGGTTTATGGTCTTTAGGTGTGACAACCATAGTGATAAAGAATACTTTGAAAATCGTATTCATGTATACAAGTTATATTTTTTAAGTTCATAAATTGGGAGAAATAGCATTAGTAGTTACTTGACAGAACAACCTAATTACACAGTTTCTCTTTGTTCCTCTCCCTTCAGTTGAAGTTAAAAGTGATATCACTTTGGGCAAAGAAATAAAGACTTTGAAGTTAATCTTTAAACCTTAGCCTTTTCTTTGGCTGGGAGATAATGTTTATTAGAGGAGAGCTGCCTTTCCCTATCTGGCCTTTATTATCAAAATGGGGAAAATATGGTAGCTACTCATTTTCACTTATTGAGTATTTACATTTAAGTAGAAACTTATTTGTACTGAAGTTACCTGAATCAAAATTCTCATTTTAAGTTTTTCCTTTCTAAATTTGGAAAAATAAATGCCTCATATTAGCTTAGTCATCTTCTTCCCTACCACCTTACTAATTGAGCACTTATTGGAACTCTTTTTTCCCCTATATTTCATGATTTTAGAGCTAGAAGAGTCTTTAGTAAACAACACAGTGTTCTGTCTTTTGGGGGATGGTAAATTCTGTATCATTATAAGTCTTCAAACATAGGACTCAGTGACATTTTTTTTTGTTGTTTTTCTTCAGGGATTTTAGAAATAGAATTTGTGATTTTGGTAGAGGTTAGGTGACTAGGTTAGGGGCAACTAGGTGGCTCAGTAGATAAACTGAAGGATCTTAAGTCATGAAGTCTCATCTTCCTAAGTTCAAATCTGAGCTTGGGCACTTATTAGACCTGGACAAGTCAAAATAAGCTGGAGCAGGAAATGGCAAACCAGACCAATATCTTTCCCAAGAGAATCCCAGATGGGTTCATAAAGAGTTGGACATGACTAAAATTACTCAATAGTAACAAAATAACAAGGTAACTTATGCTTCTAATTCTGGAATTCCATAATTCTTTAGTTTAAAGGAAGAAATAAAGGATTGACAGGCTCATTGGAAATTAGCGTGACAGGTCTCTTGTGTACAAAGTACTGTGATAGGCATTGGGAAATATATAAAAGCTTAGATGAGATACCTTCCCTATATTCATGGATATTATAGTACAGTAGGGAGGTACAGTACAAACACACCTATATAGTACACCACCTTTGGAGAACACATTCATTTCCACTTATGACTTCAATTCAGATGACTTTCAAGGCTGTTATCTCTTATTTTCAACCTTGTTACATTTCTTCATTTCCAAATAGGGCTGAAAAAGATTGAATACACCCAATTTGAACTCTCTGATCACACAGACTTCTGGAACCTTCAACTTAACCACACCTAAACTTGAACTCATCTTCTCCCTAAAAAACCCTACTTCTACCCTAAACTCCTGTTTCTACTGGTTGGCACCATCACCTTCCCAGTCATACAGGCAACAAATTTGATTATTGTTTTTTATTTCTTACTTTTCTCACACCACCTCTGTTGCTGAATCTAATCAATTACCAAGCTTTTCTCATATCTTTCACCTTCGCTTTTCCAATGCTAATGTTACCACTTTAATTTAGGTCTTCATCGCTCTCCTAGGCTATGCATATAGCCTTTTAACTAGTTTTATAGTTTCCAGTCCTTCCCCTTTCTAATTTGTCCTTCACATAGCTGTCTAGTAATGATGATGATGATGATGATAATTATTATAGCAAATGTAATGACAATTATAGTTAGCATATACAGCACTTTATAATTATCATCACATTTACTCTTCAAAACAACCCTGGGAGGAAACAGGTAGATGGTTCAGTAGATAAAAAACCAGGCCTAGAAATGGGAGGTCCTGGGTTCAAATCTAGATTCAAATGCTTCCTAGCTATGTGACTCTGGACAAATCACCTAACCTCTATTTCCTAGTCCTTACCTCTCTTCTGATTTGGAACCAAAACAGAAGGTAAGGATTCAAAACAAAACAAAACAAACCACACAGAAAAAAATCCAAATTATCCTTATTTTACAGTTTAGGTAACTGAGACAAACAGATATTAATTGATTTGCCCAAGGTCACATAAGTAGTAAATGTCTGAGGCTGGGTTTGAATTTGAGTCTTCCTGATTCCTGGCCCAGTGCTCTACTGTAAGATATTATCCTATCACTCCTCTGCTCAGAAACTTAAAATGGCTCCTGGTCCCTTTCTGCTGACATAATACATTTTAAGCTCTTTATCATGATATTCAAGGGCTTTTATAGTTAAGCACCAGTCTACTTTTTCATCCTACATTTGGGCAAAACTTGGTCCCTATACTCCCATTCTTATCCACCTCAATATACTTCCTTCACTCATGTTATCCTTTCTATAATGTTACCATTTCTGCCTTTGAAAATCCTTTCTTTCTCTTGAGTGTCACCTTTTTCATCTCACCTCTTTGCTCCCTCAAATTGAAGATCTCTCTCCAGTTTTTTAATGCATTTTGTACATCTCCCTTGCACTTACCACATTTTGTCTTGCATCATAATTGTTTGTAGAGATGCCTCATCCCTTCCCATTTTAAAGTGATAGTTTCTGGATAGGAGGATCTCCCTTTGTATCCTCAGTACCCAACACAATTTCTTTCCAATAGCAAGTGTTAATGAATATTTGTTTATTTATATCAAATTGAATATTCAGTTGCAAGTGAAGCCCAGGCTTTCTGAAATACTCCTGATCCAGGACATATTTTGTCAAGGTTATTGATTACAAAAAAAAAAAAAGAAAAATCTTTTGTGATAATTGGCTGATGTAGAGATGACCTTATTACTTTTCATTTCTGTCTTTATTTGGGGGCAAGTGAACTGACATTTTATCTGGCAAAGGAAGAGAGGGTGCTTCCTCCTCCAACCCTCATTTCACCTGAAAATAAAAACATTTCAAAAAATAAGTCAGTTTTCATTGCTTTGCCCTTGCCACCTCCACCCCCCAGCTAGAACCATTCCTAGTATTGTCACTTATCAAAGTATGTGTGTGAGTACCAAGAAGACCCAAATTCCACCTTAGACACTAGCTGTTTGACACTTAACTTCCCTGTGCCCCATTTTCTTCAATTATAAAATGAGAATATTGAACTTACTAGTCTTTAAGATTCCTTTGTAATGTGGAAGTGTCCTAGAGGGATGTAAGATGTTTTAACTCACCTAGGAACTCCACAGGGCCAATTAAGCACCAAACCCTTTGGTTATGAAATAAAGTTTATTTTAACAAAAAGGGATAAAGGGAACTGATAGACATGACCCTGGCCCTCTTCAAGCTACCTCCACCCAGCTCCTAAGTCTCCTGCTTAAGGAGAGCCTTCTGATCTTCTTTAGGCCTTATCTACATCTCCTTATGCTATCTAAAACCCTTTACCAGTCTATCTGACTTAACCCTAATCTTCCCACCAGTAATTGATAAAGAAAGGGAAAAACCTCTGGGCTTAGCTGCTGTACTAAGTAACTCAAAGTTATAGGTGGAAAGCTTTGAATTACCTTAGCCAATAGGAATCCTGGTATATGGACCACTGCCAGATGATAACTGGACTCAGGGAAATTAGTTTCTTCCAAGTAAACCCTCTACCTGCATGCCAAAGATTTTCTCCACGAAAATTCTGACTGTCCAGGGAGAATGTCTTAGAGCAAAATTCCTCCTTCTGCTTGGAATTGTAGGCAGAGCAAAACCCACACCCAGCTCAGATAAAATCCAAGAAGAAAGTGAAATTCAGTTATTTCAGTTTTAGACTCCCACAATTCCTTGCTACCCAGAATTCTTTCCCAGGGCATATCTTAAAATTCCCTTCTTTCCACTAACCCTAGAAAATCAGACCATCCTATTCCTATGCCTTCCAACTCTGAATTTATGATCCCATGATACAGTTTTTCTGTAAATTTTGTGGACAACTAAGATATATTTATGCTACTTTATTGTTTTTAAGCGTTACTGTCCATGTATTTATACTGAGTAGGGCATTATTAATGACAATAATTGCATAGAAGAGAGTGATATTGCTGGCTATGGATTTCAAAAGTCCTGAGTTTATGTCCTGCCTCTGACAACGTACTGACTTATGTGATCACAGGCAAATAGCATTAGTTCTCCATGCTTCTGGCAATACTTTCAGGATGAAATTTTAGAAGATGCTGACTTTTCTTGGTAAAGGGAGTTTTCTTATCCCCTCCCAATAAAATGTTGTATAGAATTATCAAATTTTAGAGCTAAAAAGTGCCTTAGAAATCATCTAGTTAAGCCTCTTTATTTTATAGATGAGAAGAATGGATACCTAGACTGGGACTTATGTCCAGCATCATACAATTTGTAGATATTCTCTCCTTGAGCTAGTCTAAGAATCTTGGTTCCTTGAACCTCAATCTAGTATTATTTAACACTATGCTAGACTATTGAAAATATTTTCATGCTTAGAGTTTGTTGGGAATGGAGAAAGAAGAGGAATTGGAAAGATTAAAATGTCTTCATGATATTTTTCTGAGAAAGATAAGACAAAGGAAATATGCATGGAAGAATAGGCAGAAGCATTCTAATCATGCTTTAAAGTGAGAGAATAGCAATTAAAGTCACCAAAAGAAGAACAAGAGTAGTATTTCTTTCTAATTCTACTCAAGATTTGCTAATGCAACCAATAAAAAATACACTAGCACCATCGAGCCTTCTACATGAAAAGAAGCATGGACCTAGTGACCAGTATACAGGATTGTATTATTGGATTTTTTCCAATATGGACTTGGATTGAGTGAAGGTATTCAACGTGGTGTAGGAAGAGCATAGTCTGGAAGACCAGAGATATGGGGTCTTGGTCTCAGCTGCACTAATTAGTTCTTCTATATTTAGTCAATAGCTAAGTCTTATTATTTATAACTCAATGATATATCTCATATGAATCCTATAACTTATTCATGTAGTCACATCTCCCTCCCCCAATTCAAGTTCTTATCACTTCTCACTTAGAGTATTGCAGTAGTCTTCTAACTGATATCCTTGCTTCCAGAATCTCCCCAGTGTACTCCATTTTCCATATAGCTGCCAAAATAATCTTCACAAAACACAAACCTGACCTGGTCACTACTTTTTCCCCTCTACCCTACCTCCTTTCCCCCAAGAATTTTCTGTGGTTTTCGTTGCCACTCCAATAAAATGAAACTCCTGGCTTGGCTTATCCTTCCCAGTCTGGCCCCAATTATTCCAGCCTTATTTTACTATACTCCTGCTTAATACTCTCTACATTCCTTCAACATTGGCCTGCTTGTTTTTGAATGTTAGCATTCCATCTTTGTTCTGCAGAAGCTATCTCATGCTAAAAATTCATTTCTTCATTTCTACCTTCAAGATTCATAGCTTCTTCAATGTTCAGTCTAGGTACTCCCTTATGTAGGAATCTTTTCTATTCTCCCTCTTCTTGAATGATTATATATTTTATGAGCTATTTACATGCTATATTTCACACAGGAAGGTCTTAGTTTCTTGAGGTCAGAGTTGTTGGTTTTTTTATCCAATTTTTGTCTTTGTGTCCCTAGTATTTAGTGTGATGCCTTTCACATATTAAGTTCTCAGCTCTAAGATTTCTTTCAGTTCTAACAACTTTTGAACATGTTTTTGAAAAAGGCTTACTTCCTCCTCAAAACTTTTATGTGCAACTTCCTTATGTTCCACTTAGATTGTCTATTGAAAAGCCCTTTAGTGAATTCTCCCTTTGCTTAGAAAAATCCCAGTGAATGACAATAAAAACTAGTACTGTAAAAATTCACTTTTCTTGGGGGGGGTCAATTCCAACAATCTTAGTTATTCCTACCCTGACAGTTTAGCTCTATTTTTTCCTTCCAGATTTATTTCTTGTTCCTTCACTTCATATACTCCTCCAAACTGACTTTGTTGTTATCTCAAATTTGGGTCAATGTCCTATCATTTCGCATCCTGGGCCATCACCAGCTATCCTGACTTTGGTCTTGCCACTAAATTGAGATGACTCTAGAAGAGAGTGAGGCTGATGACTTTGTGCAAACTACCTCACTTAAACACAATTTGTGCACAAGTCATGACATCCCTCTGGTGGTTTCATTGGTTCTCTTCGAAATAAAGGCTGAACAACAACCCATTCTTAGAATGTATTATCCTTTCTCACTTTTGTTTCTTGGAATTCCAATTCTCATCAAGATCAATTCAAATACCAACATTCACAGAAGCTCTTTAAATGATCCCTAAAAGTTGCTAATGCTTCACAATTTCTTTGCATTTGATATAATTTTGGTTTTTCTTATCTGTGTTCACGTTCTTTCTCCCAGTAGATTATAATCTCCTTGACTATAGGATTTTTTTCTTTTTTGCCTTTGGATGCCAGTATCCCTTTAATTTTGATATTTTGTTTTTTCCAATTACATGTAAAAATAATTTAACATTTATTTTTTAAATGTTTAGTATCATTCTTAAACACAGAATGCACTTAATAAAGAGTTGTTGAGTCAAATTGCATCAAATCCTAAACAGATATAAGAACCATAAAATAAAACCAAAAGTTTTTGAGCTTCTATTGCAGTTATCACAAAATCTAACTGAACCTTTTTACTCTTCTTTTATAAACAATTCTAATGAATTTTATAATCTCATTCCTAGAATCATAGGGCTTTATAAATAGCACATCTGAAGGGATGGGAATGCTAAAGGAAAACACAGTGACTGTAACTTAAGAGAACAAGAAAGAGGGAAGGGAAAAAATTTAAAGGAGACCTCAGAATTCACAAAGCATGACAGTCTAATGCTATTTATCAAATGACCTCACACACCTCCATTCCCTAAGGGCATCACTGTATAATAGCATTATAGAAATTGATGTTCATGATGATGATCCCGAGTCATTAAGAAAAAGTTAAATTATCTTCAGTACACCTAATTTCAGAAGGCGGGGAAGCGTGTAATACATTTTAGAAAGGTTTTCATCAAAAATCATTAAAATTTTTATATTTTGGTGCTTAAATGAATGACTTACATTTATTTGAAAATGAACTTCTGTGAAATACTTTACTTTCTGACATGTCTTATAATCAGGAGACCTGGGTTTGAATCTTAACTGCAAACTAAGTAACTGTATAATCTTTGAAAAATTAATTCAACCTCTATGAGCATATTTCCTCATCTTTAAAGTGAAAATAATAATCTTTGCACAGAATCTTGGGATAATTATTGCACCTTAATAAACTAAAAAAAATGGGAAGAATCCAGAGATATATTCTTCAATGGTTAGCATATTCACACCCTTACAAACTCTGCCCATCCCAGTGATTCTTAATCTCTAGTGCCAGGTAAGGGGGAGTTCAAACTCAACCTAGAAATGTCCCACTTGAGATTTTATGCCCTTCCCTCCAATGTACTCTCTCTGGAATACCTGCTTTATAATGAACAAAATTGATTTCATATTAAATCTTTTCTTTTTTTTTTTCTCCTAGTTTCTAATACTTACTGAGATTTAGTTCCATCCTGTTGACACTATATTCCTAGCCCTCCTTTCCAGTATTGGTTGCATTTTTACTCATTCCCCCGTGATTCACTGATCATAGCAGAGGAGTTGAAATAATCCCTGCTTCTTGTTGTCACTTCCAAATGCTTTCTCTACCACCTTGTTTAGTAATTTCTCTCCCTTTAACATTTCATTCAACCCAAATTTATCACTCAATTCGAATTCTGGTTACTATTTTCTACCAAACCATAAGACATTTTCCTTCCTTTCTCAAAGAGTTCAGTGCCTGTGTCTGTCTTGTCAATCTATGTTGTTATTCCCTCAACTACACCAACTACCCAATACCCCATTCTGCTTGGTTCTCATGATCAACTATGCAATTTTACCTCAGCTACATAAAGAGATGATTATACCCTTGATTTTGCCATCATCTGCAGGTGTTTCACTTTGATGAACTCTGACATTTCTTTATCTGATCATAACATTTCACCATTCCATCTTTCCATCTTATGATCCTTTTACCCTGTTCTTTGTCCTTGTCAAATCCTTAGTCTACTCAATTCCTATGACTTATTCCCCTATTTCACAAAGAGATCCCTTCATCTTGCCAAGTGGAACCAGTGTCCTACTTTCAAATTCAGGGACTCTGAAACTCCTTTGTGATGTCATAGTCTTTTATCATTCCATCTTTCCTTCCTCTTTATGACCTCTAACCCTGTTATTTGTTCATTCCGTGTCCACTAGTCATTCTACTCCTCAATTCTTTTCCAGGCTATTATCCCAAACAGATTATACTCTCCTCTCTTTCCTTTCTTGACATATTGATAAAGCAGTTTAATCCCATACTGCCCTCAATGTTCAAATTCCTTACCCTTTTTTCCTGTTGTTAATTATGCCATGCCAAATCTCAATTTTGGATTATTCTCACCTTCTACCTTTTAGCCTTTTCAGTTGCTAAAGGGAGTTGTAGAAAATGATGAAACTGCTGAGGCCATTACAAAATTATGCGATGTAATCTGACTTGGACAATCATTGAAGCAAGACAATCTTTTTTATACCTTCTTAATCCATTTGCTAGCTCATTCATTGCATTCATTATTGCAGACCTTTTCATTCTACCTAAAATTTTCTATGGTACTTCCCTACCTCAGCCTTCTCAGCTGAAGACCTTTACTTAAAAAAAACTGAGGCCATTTGCCAAGATCTCCCTCGTTCCCCCTTATCCTATATTATATTATCCATATACTTTACCCAGTATGTTAGTCTCATGAAAGGGGTGCTCCCCTTCTCCCTGCCAAGGCAAAATCCTTTGCATCCATCCTTTCTACTGGCTCTTTTCCTGCTCTGATAAATATGGCCACATCTTTCACATTCTTAAAAAACTTCACTTGATCTATCCAAACATAGTTATTCTTTATCTTTCTTCTCTTTTGTGGCCAAACCTGAGAAGGTTATCTACAATTGGTGCCTCTTCTTTTCTTCTTTTCTTCAGTCTACAATTGTCTACAGTTGGTAATGTCCTCTTTCTTTTCTCTGCACTCTATGAAGTCTGGCTTCCAAACTCATCATTTGAATACAATTAAAGATTCATCCACAGTTACCAGGGATGTTTCTTAACTGACAAATCAAATGACCCTTTTTTCAATCCTCAAGTTGCTTGATCTCTCTCTCCATCAGTTTTCCTAATTTTGAAACCTTGGTGTAATCCTTGACTCTTTACTCACCCTACATGTGAGACCTTTGCTAAATCTTGTTGGTTCTATGTTTACAGCATCTCTTATATATGTCCCCTTCTCTCCACTTATACAGTTGTCTCCATCCCTAATCCCCACATTGATTCATGCCTGAGCTGTTTTATAGCT
Source organism: Monodelphis domestica (assembly GCF_027887165.1). Taxonomy (NCBI): domain Eukaryota; kingdom Metazoa; phylum Chordata; class Mammalia; order Didelphimorphia; family Didelphidae; genus Monodelphis; species Monodelphis domestica. The sequence continues at coordinate 210,814,121 of NC_077234.1, forward strand.
TGCTAGTTATTCTTCTTGCCCCAAGTCTCTCCCTACTCCAAATTAGCTCTACTACTAGAAAGGTCTTCATGGACTGATGCAGAATGAAATAAGCAGAACCGGGAAAACATGTGCACAGTAACAGCAATATTGTGGAATGATCAACTATGATAGACTTAGCTATTATCAGTAATACAATGATCCAGCACAATTGTGAGGGACTTATGACAAAGAATGCTATCCACCTTCAGAGAAAGAACTGTTGTAGTCAGAATACTGATGAAAGCATAGGATATTTCAATTATTTATTTGGGTTTATATTTTAGGAAATGATATGGAAATATGTTTTGCATGATAATACATGTACAGCCCAGATTGAATTGCCTGCCAGCCAGAACTGGGAGGGGGAATGGAAGGAAGGGAGGGAGATAAGTTCAATCGTATGACTTAGGAAAATTTGTGTGGAAATTTGTTATTACATGTAATTGGTAAAAAAAAAAAAGTAAATAAACAAATTAGTTCTACTAGCTCTGCTAAGGTGATATTTCTAATGTACAAGACTGACCACATGGCCCTTCAATTCAATAAACTACAGTGATTCCATATTCTCTCCAGGATTAAATAGAAAATCATCTATTTGCCTTTAAAAGCCCTTTACAACCTGGTTCTTTTATATTTTTTCCAGTCTTCTTGTATTTTACTTCCTCCCACATACTCTACAATCCATGGATACTGGTCGTTTTTCTATTCTGTGCATACAAAACTCCATCTCCTAACCCCTTGCCCTTCTGTATTGCCTTTTTCCCTTGCCTGGAATGCTTTCCCTCCTGACTTATTTCCACACTTGGCTCCCTTTAAGATGGCTCGAATTCTGTATTCTACGGTAGGCTTTTCCCTAGTCCTGTCTTCTTCCCCCACTCTTACTGCTAGAGTCTTTCCTCTAAGATTACCTTCCATTCACACTGTATATATCTTGTATGTACATTTTTTTTGCATATTGTCTCTTCCGTTCGAATGTGAGTTCCTTGTTATCAACATGTGTGCTTCTGGCCTTTTTTTGTATCCTCCTAGTACTTAGCCCCACGTATAGTATATACTCAGCCCTGCTTAAATGCTTATTGATTGTTGACCAACTGACATGTGTAGACATAAAATAATAAGAGTGAACACAGTATAAAAGTACCACAGAGCTCAAGTTAATAACAGTCACCAGTCTTGCTCTCAGAGAAACATAATTAGGGGGCTGTGGGTGCAAAATGTTGTATATACTATCAAACTTCATCTCTGTTGGTTAAGTTTTGCTCAATTTTTTTCTCATAGAGGACAATTCAATGGAGTTTTTGTGCTATATTAGGAAATGACTCTAATGTTGTAAAAAAGCATATATAAACATTATTTGGGAGTAAGGGGGAAAGGAGAGCTTTTTAAAAAAATGTTATAGTGGGAATGATTCAGTATGGACGATTTTCCTTAATAAAAACTCAAACTACTATAAAGATAAATGTTCCCTTTAAAAAGAAAAAAAAAAGCATTGTTGCTTTCCTCATGGTTATTTTCTGCCTCAAGACATCCATTTTATAGTCGATTAAATATTTTAAGCTTTAAGCAGATATGAATTGTAATTGCCCCTATCATATGGACAAAGCAGGGCTCCTTTATGTGTCACACAGGGAAGTAAAAGTTTCATTCTAGCTCTAAGAAATATTGTACAGAGATGAAGCTACCATTTCTTTGGAAAGCCAACCATTGAGGAAACATTAATTAGCAGAGTGGCCTAGGATATATGTAACAGCCAAAACATCCTGATTCAGCAAGAAGGAAAATTCTCTCTGAAGGGCATATTCATTTTGCTAGTCTGGCAGGTTAAGTATTGATGTTTTAATTTAATTCATAAAGAAACTTTCCTGATTTTTGCTGGTTTTCTAAGTGGCTAAAATGAGCATAAGCTCTTGGACTTCACTGATGCATATCCTTGGTACTGGGTTTTAACCTGTAAATTCCCCCCCTTTGACTATATATAATTTTATATTTGGTAAACAGAAAGGAACTTACAATTTTAGGGACTTTTGGGGGAAACTACAAATGTATAAAAAAGCAGATATAGTTGGGTAACTTTTAAAAAATCCTCTATTTATTTAGAAGACCAGTTTCATTGTGGAAACCCATGGCTTTCTGTCCATAATCTTTAATCTGGGAACAAATGAAAACGTTTTCATTTGAAAAGTGTCTTCATTATTGTGAGTTGATAAAGACACTGTTAGCACTGATAGAGTTTTTTGTTCTTATAGCCTCTGTGCATTGAGTTCTAAGAATTTAGTGTCTGACCCTGATATTAATGTCCAGAGTTCTTAAAATACAGGGACCTACAGTCCAGGGACTTTTAATTTTTCTTTAACATTTTTTATGTTTCATTATCATTATTTCAATATCATGGAATCATATTTTATTCACTTAAATACATTATTTTGGAAAGGAGTCCATAAGCTTTACCAGATTGCTAGGGGTATCCATCACACACAAAAAGGTTAAGAATCTCTTTCCTAGGAGCCAAAGAAAGCATGTCTCCATGACCCTGGAGAAAATCTTTGCTGTTTTTATTGTTATAGAGGACTTAAGAATTCTGTCTAGAATAGTGGATAGAATACTGGGTCTAGAGTCAGGAAAATCCGAGTTCAAATGTGGCCTCCCTCAGACACTTATTAGCTAGCTGGGTATTCCTGGGCAAGTTACTCATTACCTCTATTTGTCTCAGATTCCTCAAATGTAAAATGAGAATAATAATAGCACCTGCCTCCAAGGATTGTTAGGAGATCAAGAGAGATAATATTTGTGAAGTACTTAGCACAGTGCCTGGCATGTGGTAGGACCCATATAAGTACTTATTTCCTTCCCCATTTGCCATGAAGAAAACACACATTTCCAAAAACTAGGAGTGAGGTAGAAGACATCATAATTGCCTTTGAGCTAATTTTATCTCAAAAGGTTATTTCACCATGAAATGCTTAGTGTAGGTACTTTTTTTTAAGACCTGGGGGAGGTAGAGTGGGTGGTAAAGTTTTGGACCATTGATTTTACTTATGTCGTGAGAGCTCCAGGTATGGAAACTCTCCCCATATAAAGCAGCAGTTCTTTTGTAACTTGGACAGTTGCCTAGAGCAACGGTGTCAAACAAATAGAAATGACCCCACTAAACTGTATATAAGGATCTCTGTGGGTAGTATATTGACTTAGAAAACCACAAATTTCCATTACCTATATATATTTTTTGTATTTTTACTAATTTTGTTAGCTATTCCCACTACATTTTAATCTGGTTTGAGCCACAGTGGAGCCCCTTGGCAGCATTTTTGACACCTTTGGTCTAGAGCATCGAAAAGTTCATTCACGTCCCCAGTTCCCAATGCCAAGACTGTAGTTCTTTTTAACTTAAGATATTTAAGGTGATTGTGCAGATTTCTTCTGATTACTGGGGCTTCCATTCCTATACCTTTCATGTCATGAATAAGACTCCTTCTCTGGGTGTTATAAGCTAAGCACTTAGGGGCCAGGAAGGTTTGTAGAATACTAAATCATTTACACAAATAAGGTAAGAGATTTAGATCTGACAGCCTTTAAAAAGGCTGTTCTGTATGATTGTAACCAGCCCGGGGGCGGGGGGGGGGGGGGGGACATCCCTACAAAGGAGGAAGAGAAAATCACTATGAAGTTGAATAGATTTTAGTCTCATTGGTTTTGGCAAAAATGCTAAAGAAAAATATGTGTCACTTCATTTGAGTACTTGCTACAGGAGACTCTTCAGCCTCCATAGCCAAGTTCTCCTCCCTAATGTTTTAATATTTCTAAAATAATAGATGTGAGCTATATTCCAAGGGCTTTTCTTTTTCTTTTTTAAAATCAGCCTTTTCTAGGGCCTCTGAGTTAATCTGACAAAAATGCATGAATATTGAGTTGCTTAGTAAATACACAAAGGGCTTTGCAGGACACTTCAGAAGTACACACAGCAGGTTTTTATAAGTGGCTACATCAAGTATGAAGGCTTTACAGATATGACATTATATCCTTTTTCTAAGTTTTCAGTATCTGACATAATTAAGAGGAAAAACATGGTTCTACTAAGACAAGTTGTTTTTTTTATTATAGTATAGAGCTAAAATTAAAAATTTTAGCACCAAAAATAAATACCCTTGAATGTTAAAATAGCAACTGATATGTTTTACTGTTTTGCCAGTTTTAAATACTATAGAATTTAGGTTTTCCTTACTTAAGGTCCATAAACAGATTTAAAAGGGTCAGTGAACTTACTTAGGGTAAAAAAGTAGCATCTTTATTTTCATTAACCTTTAACTGAAATTTAGCATTTCCTTCAATTATTAATTTCTTCTTCTAGTGTTAGGAGCTAAGCACTTATGCACCAGGGAGGTCTGTAGAAAACCGAACCACAACAAACCACAGTTATATTAGGCTTTACTAGACTGCCACAGAGGTCCATGACAATGAAAATGGTTAAGAACTCCATCTGCAGATCATTGCTTTTAGAAAATGATTAGATTTATTCATGAGTAAGAGTAAGATGATAAGAGTGGGATAAAGAATATTAGACTTCATATGTTAAACCTTTCTTACATAGGATTTCTCCCAGTTCTGCCCTTTCATATGAATCATAATTTTGTAGTTTTCAGCTGCCACCACTGTTTCACCAGTGAAGAAAATTAAATTCACTTCAATGGCACTTGAAAATGAAATTACCTGAGGGTCAGAATGACTTTGTCAGGATGAAGGTGATTCAGTATTAGCACCCAGCTATCTAGGACATTGAAGGTTTTGATGTTGTTATTTTTTGGTAAAACTTCTTTTAAGCATATATCTCTGTGGTATTATTTCATAAAAATGATTTAATCATATTTAAAATAATATTTAAGTTTTACTTTCCTTTAGAGTTAGCTCAGTCATCGTGGAGTTCTCAATTAACTTGAATAGTCAAAAAATCTCAGAAAGGAAATGTATTTTTTTTTTACTATCTTGTCACCAGTGTGTTTATTTTATCTCTTTTTTTAGGTTGTTTTATTTCCCCTTAAACTTCCTTATTGGAAGTAGGCATAGCAGAGGAAGGTTTAGTTTGTATTATTAGTCTCAGTTTCAAGCCAGGAAGTAGGATAAGTTTCTTATTTCATTTAGACATGATTGTTTGATTTTTAGCAGTGTTTATTCTGTAGATGCCATGGATACATGGTCATCTGTCTTTGGCAGGAACTCTTGCACCAGTGAGGTCATGGATCCATTTGAGGTTTTGAGTTATTCTGGGTTTTGCCATAAGCCATCAGTTGAAATGTCTCAATAAATGTTAAGTGTTTGTTGTTTTGTTATATTAGACTGAGTATATTACTACACTTATGTTCCATTGAAGTCAGTCTTTTTTAATGCTGCCTTCTGGGAGGAAGAACTGAGTCAGTTCTAGACCTTTCCTCCCTACTGTTCAAGTGATCTTGAACAGGTGGTCAAATGAATATGTCAAATTTGGGCAGTTAGGTGGATAGAGGGCCAGACCTGGAGACGGGAAGTCTTGAATTCAGATCTGGCCTTAGACACCTCCTAGCTGTGTGACTCTGGAAGTCACTTCTCCCCAATTGCCTAGCCCTTACTGCTCTTTGGTCTTGGAACCTAAACTTAGTATCAACTCTATTATGAGTTAAAAAAACAAAAACAAAAACATCAAACCTATGGTTTTCTGGAAGGATCCAGTTCAGAGCTCTACAACTCTAAATTATAGGAAAGAAGGAAGGAAAGAAAGTACATGGGTAGATTGGTTTGGCTATTGTGGATAAAATTACTACAGATAAGATAAGCTAGAGAAACATTGATGCTGGGTCAAGTAAGGAAAAAAGTCATTTAAAGGATACTAAAAATGAGGACAAAGTTAGAATATCATTAGTGACCAGTCCATTTTGAACATAACCCCAAAGACTAATGATTTGTCTTGACAAATACAAAAAGCATTCTTTAGTGATATTTTTCTATAATGTCTTCCCATTCATCAGAATTGCTTGCATTGGAATATCCTCAATTAACTTTGTTTCCATATTTAGTAAAGGCATCAAAATCCAAACATCAACAAGGTTCAGCTAGCCATTGGGATACAGCTTTAGAACACACTGGATATTCATGAATATTAAAGTCAATTATTAAAGCATGCTGACATGATAACTGAAGAATTGGTTTTTTTAATTTTATTTAAAAATTTTTTCCATGATTCCATGATTCTTGTTGTCTCCTACTCCTCTTCCCTCCCCCCTCCCAGAGTTGACAAGTAATTTCACTGGGTTACACATATTTCATCACTCAAAACCTATTTCCATATTACTAATTTTTGTAATAAAGTAATCTTTTCAAACCAAAATCCATAATGATACCTATATAAGCAAGTGATAAATCATATGTTTTTGAAGAATTGTTTTTATAACTAATTAGTGTTCTCATGATCTTCTGGCCAGTAGTAGTAGTAGGTCAGTCTTGTGCTGTTAACTTTGATCTGTCTGTGCATTTCTATTAGAGTAGGATAGCCCTCCTTAGTCCTGGGAAGATTGGCCAAAAAGTGACTAATCAAGTCTATCTAGAGTACAAGGAGCTAGTCCTTTCCCATGGAACATAGTAGAGTTGCTGTAGTACTTCACCAGCAGATTCTTGATTCACTACTGGACTGGAATTTCCTTCTTGGAAGCACTAGTTACTAACTGCTAGCAGTTAGTAGAGCTTTTTCAAGTCAGAAAAGTAGTGGCAGTTCTAGGTCCAGGAGAGTTAATGTCTTCTTTTTAATTTTTTAAAAGCCCTTACTTTCTGTGTTAGTATTGATTCCAAAGCTGAAGAGTGATAAGGGCTAGGCAATTAGGATTAAGTAATTTGCGCAGGGTCAGATAGCTAGGAATTGTCTGGGGCCATATTTGAACCCAGGTCTTCCCAGCTCTAAGCCTGGTACTGTATCCACTGAGCCACCTACCTGCCCCAGCTAAAGTGGTCTTGAAGTAGAAAGCACCTGTCTTATTTGGAAAGCCTTGGTGCTTTCGGGTAGTATTGTTGGTGAGAAAGACTCGATAGAGATCCTTTTGACAAAATTCCAAAGACTTATACCTTCATATAGAACCTAAACCTCTTCTTTGGCTGGGTGTGTGTGTATGTGTGTGTGTGTGTGTGTGTGTGTGTGTATGTGTGTGTGTAGGGGACACTTTGTTAGTTTAATTCTTACAATAAAATTTTTCTTCCACGCATTTATTCCTATCACATTGGGTGTAGGAATATGTATTGGCACTGACTTTTATAACACATTTAAGTTTCTCCTGTAGTAGCTGAAGAAATTTTTTATAAGAAGGGAAAGACAAGAGCATTGTTATAACAATATTAAGATATTCTTTCAGGCCAATGTCTGAAAGTCATAGACTATTCTTTAATAAATATAATGAGATTTTTCTTTGCTTACTAGTTTTTCACTTGTGTCTTACTCTTTGTGACCCTATCAAGGGTTTTCTTGGCAAAGATACTGGAGTGGTTGCTATTTCCTTCTCTTGCTCCTTATAGATATGAGGAAATGGAGGCAAACAGAGTAAAGTGACTTGCCCAGGATCACAGAGCTGGTAAATGTCTGAGGCTAGATTTGAACTCAGGAAGAGGAGACCGCTTGGGTGGTCCACTGTCAACTTTCCACTGGTCCACTTTCAACTCTGACACTTAGTAAATTCAGAGCTCTTTTGGAACAGGTGATTTGTGCATTTTATATTCTCATTGTTCAAGTAGTGTTATCTGAGAATGAGAGACACCCTGTGAAAGGGAAAAGCAAAACAATAGAGGATATGCATATGAAGGATTCTAAATTGGTTTTAAATTTGGATGTTCTCCTTGGCTTTAAATCAAGATTCTCTGGTGTTTTTCCCTTGTGTGATTTGTTATGACTTACACAAGATTTAAGTGAGATCAAAGGTAATAAATAAGTCACATTTTATAGTCCCAGGAAGTAATACCTCACACAGCTAATTCCAATGCTTATGGTTAAACAGTAGGCTATAGTAATTTTAAAATTATAGCTCTGCCATAATATGCAATTGCCATTTTGATTTTCTATCTATCTTATCCATTTAATTTATAAAAGTATCTTCTAAAAACTCCTATTTCATTGGTGATGGAATACTATAGTGCTATAAGACATAAGTGGGATGATTTTAGAAAAAAAAGCTATAAATATCTACATGAAATGATGCATAGAGGAATAAGCAAAATCAAGAGAACTTTGAACACAGTAAGAGCAATATTGTACACTGATCAACTGTGAAAGACTTAGCTCCTCTAAGCAGTGTGATGATATTGGATAATTCTGAAGTATTTATGGCCAAAAAATGCTATCCACCTCCAGAGAAAGAACTGTTGAGTCAGATGTAGATCAAAGTATATTATCTTCCATGTTAGTTTATTTATAGTTTTATTATTTATGGAAGTATTTTTATGTGATAATACATGTATAATTGAGATCAAATAACCTACCATCTTTGAGAAGGAGGCGGAATGGGAGAGAGGGAGACAATATGGATCTTATATTTTCAGAAAACATGTGGAAAAATGTTATTGCATGTAATTGGGAAAGTAAAATATCTTTGAATAAAAAAAAATAAAGTTCCCTTTCCTGATGCAGCAAAAAATAGAAGAGACTTCTATTTCATTTTAATATCTAACTCTCTTCCAGAATAGTTGAGTCACCTCAGAAAGACCCTAAATCATTGTTGGTGGACTATACAAGCCACAAACCTTTCAACAATCACCTTTTTTCCTTATTTGTCTTCATGGCCAGTTGGATAGGCATGAGGTGGAACATGGAGACAATTTAATTTACATTAGTAGAAGTAGTAGCAGCAGCAGTAGTTTGGAATGGTAATAGTGCAGAGTATTTTTTGGATGGTTGTTGATATCATGTCTTTCTTCTTTGGAGAACTGAGAAAATAGTGTTGCAAGGATTATTTCCTAGTAAACATTTTGTCTTGTAATTCTAACTATATTAATTTTGAGTTGTACAAAAAGCTTTTAAATTTTATATTAATATCAATTTTTAGCTTTTATGATAAAATCTCTGCCTTGTTTAGTTTAAAACAATCATTATCCATAGTGAAAGGCCTTCCCTTCTCTAATTTGTTTATGATATGTCCTTTTATATGTTAGGTTATATATGCATTTAGAGCTTATTGTGGTATAAAGTAGAAGATGTTAGTTTAAACCTAAATTCTTCCAGTTTGCTTGCCAGTTTTCCCAATCATTTTTTTTTTTAAAGTGAGTCTTTACCTTATAGTCAGTAATCTGGTTTTATTTACAATAAAATTGACTTCTGTAATTTATATACCTCATCTTTACCACAAATCAAATTTTGCTGTTACTGCTAGACAACCTTTCTTCCAACTTCTTCTTCTTCAGTATTTCCGCCAAGATTCTTGACCTTTTGTTCCTCCTGCTGACTTTTTTATTGCTTTTTTTAGCTTAATAGATTAACTTTTTGCTAAATTGATTTGTATGACACTGACTATGCAAATAAATTGTGTAAAATTATATTTTTTATTTTATTACCATAAACAATTGTATCTTACATCCCCTTGCCAAGTTGTTATTCCTTGAGGGCCCTAAGACCTCCCTCCCTCATCTTTTGGGACCCAGTTAAAGGGCATCCCCTGATGGGGAAAAAGGTATTTTTTTCTGGCTGTTGCTTTGCTGCTATGGTTGAGGGTTCCCTTGTAATCAACCAAGAAACTAACTTTTGGTAGAATATTTCTGGTATTTTCAGTTTGCAGTTTTTCAAGAAATTACTGTTGGATTCTTTCTTTATGTTTTCTTTTTGCTTTCTGCCTCATAGATCTGAGCAGTTTTCTTTTATGATTTCTTAAATTTTGATGTCTAGAGTTTTTTGGTCATGGATTTCAGGGAATCCAATGATTCTTAAATTGTGTTTCCTTGATCTTTTTACTAGATTTTTAAAAAAACCCTTACTTGCAATTTTAGAATTTGTACATTGGTTCCAAGGCAGAAGAGTGGTAAGGGCTAGGCAATTGGGATTAAATGACTTGCCTAGTGTCGCACAGCTAGGAAGTGTCTTACCCTAGATTTGAACCTAGCACCTCCTATCTCTAGACCTAGCTTTCTATCCACTGAGCTATCTAGCTGCCCCTGGGTTATTTTGTGTGTGTGTGTGTGTGTGTGTGTGTGTGTGTGTGTGTGTGTGTGTGTGTGTGTGTTTATAACTTACCTTACATGTTCTTTTAATTTTTCAGTCATAACTTTTTTCTAATATTTTTTGTTGTCATTGAATCATTTACTACCATTTTCCTCCATTCTCTCTGTTAGGGAGTTTACTACTTGGTTAAGATGTTATACCTCCTATTCTAAGCTATTTTTTAGGGTAATAGGATCATATATTTAGAGATGAAAGGAAGCCATCAAATGCAACTCCCTCATTTTAGAGATGAATAAACTAAATCAGTGGGTGTTTAAATGACTTCCCCAGAGTCACATAGCTAGTTAATGTCCAAGGTAGGATTTTAGTCCATGTCCTCAAGTGCCCTATCCACTAAATCATTACACATCTCATCTAATTTTTACTTTGGCAGCACTATTTTAATTTTTATCTCTTCATCCACCTTTCCCATGCATTCCTGGAGCTACTGTAGCCACAATGTTTTCCCCCTTAAATTTCTACTTGTTTTTATTGTAGAATTTTATTGTAGAACATTGTAGAAGAGGTTTTACCTCTTATGTGTCCCTTAAAATATAATATTTCTTCATTTTATTAGTTTTCTTCTGTTAAGTCATGACTTCAGCCTCAGTTTCTGGTTCCAGTCTTTGTACCAGGGTCAAGCTCTGCTTTCTCTTGAAGTCCTGAATGTGTTGTCCAGGTCTTGGCCTTATTTCCTTTATAATCTAAATACCACTTTCTCTTGCTGTCATTCCACAATTCTGGATGGGTGACTAGTTCCTGGTCCTCTTCCTTGCACTATGTAGAGTCCAGTTTTGGGATTAAGGATCCATCTGCTGCTGCCTCAATCCCCAGTTTTTTCTTCCCATATTTGGTGATATAATACAGGCACTAGTGTCAGCCCCAACTTCATCTCCTTGAACAACCCCTAACTTGGAATTGGCTTTTTAGCTATTGTTCTAGCCATGACAGGCCCTCACCGCCATGTATCAGAGTTCACATGGGCTTCTCCATCTCTTCTTGATCCTCTGATATAACCATTGAATATTAAAAATCATGTTCTATATAACCTGTTTCAGGCTGCTTGCCATCTCAAAAAGGGAAGGAGAGAAGTTTGAATTCAATTTTTAAAAAAAGACTGTCAAAATTGATTTTACATGTAATTGGGAAAAAATTTAAATATTTTTCTACAAAAGAAATGCTGATGGATGCAGACACTCTGGAAGGCCTTCCACTGCAGGTTATCAGGGTACTCCACCATCACTCTACTCTAAAGTTGGTTTTTTCTTGCACCCTTGTAGCCCTGACAGGACATTGGAAATTAAACTAGCTTTGGGGCTCTTAGAAGCACTCTGTACAGGCTTTCATCCCCATTTTCTACAGACGTATCAAAAAAGTCCAGGGCCAAGATCCCACTGGTTCTGGGCCATGTTTAACAGTGATTACATTTATTGGGTCCCCTGGCTCAACCCTGCTTTGATTATCTTCCAGCTGCTGGCCATCTTCTTGTGCAATCTTGGCTGGGAAGGAGGAGCTTCCTGGTACTTCCTTTTGGTTTTATTGATCAAATGCTTCATCAAGTACTCTTTTAAATCTTTGCTGGGAAGCTTCTTAGGGGAACTGGAGTTGGGCCATAACCTTTTATGATTATTGGAAGTTCACATCTGCCAGGGCATTTCTAGAAGAAACTTCATCAGTAGTAGTTTGGTGAGGAGCAATCTAACACAGCTACTTACAAAGAAACTGTTCTAAATTTAGGTTCTTGCACAAGTGTGTCAGTCTTTGCCTTCCCATAGTTATCCATAATGATATAGAATGCCACAAGCAAAAATTTCGATAAAATTGGCAGATTTTCTTGAGACTAAGTAAGGTGTAAGCTGTGATGAGTACAACCAATTCAGTAGCCTTAGGAAGGAATAACATATAACAATTTCTAATATTTCATGTGAAGAACAAACAGCATAACAAGAGCAGAAAGGTCTGGTTCAATCAAGTAAAGAAACATGTATTAAGTACTTTCTGTGTGCCAGGCACTATGCTCAGTGTTGGGGACATTTAAAAAAAAAGACCCAAAACATGGTTCTGACTCAGAGGTCAAAGACTAATGGGAGGGGGGGAATTTTTCAAACAACTATTTAGAGATAATATATAAACAGGATACATTGGAGATAATCTTAATGGGAAGGCACTAAAATTAAGGAAAACATGGAAAATCTCTTGCAGGAGATAAGACTTCAGCTAAAATTGAAAGAAGCCAGGGAAGCCAAGAAGCAAAAATGGCATGATGCTTTAATAATCACCACACTATCAGGGTTCTTTCTTAGGGCATCTTGAAGATCATCCTCAGGTTTAGTTTTATTTATTTATTTGATGGTCTGTGACAGAAAAGATAGCCATTCACTTTTCCATCTGAAGGGGAAAATAAAAGGGAACCAATTTAAGTACAGGACACCAGGTCAGTTTAATATAACCTTCTTGTAATAGCATTATTTGATATCCAGACTTTTACTAGCTATGTGACCCTGGGCAAGTCACTTAGCCTCTGTTTGCCTCACTTTCTTCAACCATAAAATGGAGATAATAGTAGCACCTATCCCACAGGGTTTTTGTGAGGATCAAGATATTTGTAAAGAAAACATTTGTAAAGCACTTAGCCTAGTGTGTGGCACATTGTAAGTGCTATATCAATACTCTCATTATTATTGTTAATCAGGCATTAGAAAGATGTCAGATTTTAGTCTCTTATTAAAGGGTGAAGGTAGCAACAGAATAGGGAACAATAATAAGGAGGGCTGAAAAATGTGAGTTTCTGAGAGCCCAAGTGGAGCAGCAGCAACCAATGACAAGAGGTTTTGGGGCAGGACCAAAACAAAGGAACCCACGGCTAATCAATTATATGTTATATCACAGAAAGATAAAGTTCTCACCTCTGTTGATGAGTCAGGAACAGTAAGCAGTTCTAAGGAAGTCACCTTTGGACTTATAGGGATGGGGAGGCAGAAAGTATTATGTGACTGGGGAATCTATATCATTTAGAGCCTTCTTTAGTATCTGTAAAAACAGAGAAGAAGATTTAATGTGGATTTGTAACAGTCTTATCCAAGTATACTAGATAATGGATCTATAAACCATACTAGCTCATAGAGTGAAGAGGGATAGAGAAAAATGCTGTGTACAGACTAGTAACTGAAATAACAGGCACTATAAGTAGCAAGAGTAGGAACTACTAGGAAAACAGGCAAAAATATTTCAAAATTGTTTAAGTCTTAGGCAATAAAACATCCTTGCCAGGTGTCTTTAACTGTCAAAATAGGGGTTTTGTAAGGGCTAATGATTAGAACAATAATATCTTTTTTTAAAAAGGAAGTAATCACTGGCCTATTACCTTCTTTTTCTTATGTCACTAGAGTATACTGATGCTTGATTGGGTTCAGTTGAATCTAGACTAAATGAGCCATTAAAATTTGCCCTGGATCATTTTCCTGTTGATACCATAGGCAAGGTACAATTTGCTTCAAAATAGGCAAATTGAAAGGTATTAAGGGTCAAGGTGCTGACTCCCAAAGAGTTGTGAGAATAGAATCTTTCTTCTTTGTTGGAGCTTTAAGATGGACTCCATATAACATATAATTGATTGTGCCACCTAATTTGTTTTTATTTGTATTTTTTAAATTAACCATAATCTGCCTTCTGTCACTTTCATTTTCTCCTCCAATTGAAAAAAAAAAGTAAAAACCCTTGTAACAAATATACATATAGAGAAGCCCCACAAAATAATCTTCTTTATAGTTCCTCCCCCCTCCCCCCAGTATATCGTTGTATGCACTCTGAATCTGTCACCTCTCTGTCAGGCAGTGTTGCATCAAGTCCTCAGGATTCATGGCTAGTCATAACAGTGATCAGAGTTCTTAAGTCTTTTAGAATTATTTGTTTTTACAATATTATCATTCATGTATAAATTATTTTCCTGTTTGTATTCAATTCACTACTGCCCTTCTACCAGGAATTGGGGTCCAAGTCACTTAACTAAAAACTGGAAGAAATGAGACTTGACTCTCATTTTTGGATCAAAAGTCTTTCAAGGTCACTTCTATTGATTGAGTACAAGCATCTGCTTGCAGAACTTGTTGACCAAGTGAGCTGTAAAGTGTCCCTGTACAAATTAAGAAATCTGGATTTAAGCTTTTTTTTAAATTAAATCATTATTGGTCAAAATAAAGAAGTAAATCAAAGACAGTTCATTTGATTACAAATGATGAATATAATTAACATCACATAGGAGATCAGATCTTAACCGTGCGATTTTCAGATTCAGCGATATAATACATTTTTCTCTCCTATTCATATAATCAGTTTTAGAAAAAAGGAGCAGGACAATGATAAATTATATGATGGGTAAGCACTTCGTCATCAGAACAGTCCTGAAATGCTTTTAACATTTCTTATAGCTTTGATTTCTGGTTCTGATAAAATAAGTGAAAAAAGCTCCTAGAGTCTTTTTCCTTCCACACAGAAAAGAGAGCAAAAAAAAAAATTGCTCTACTTTGGCACAGCTGAGTTCTGGAAGAGTCATTTAGGGTTTCCTTAATCCATGACAGATTATAGGTTTCAGAGGGAAAGATAATGGAAAGCACCAGAATCAGAGTTTTATATTCCATTTGTATCCTGGTCACCATCTAACTAGCTAAATCACTTTGAACAAATCACTTCAACTATATGGTCTCTGAAGTCTCCTCCAGCTCTTACATTTGATAACGCTGATTTGCATTGCCCTAGGCAGATCTTCCCTTGGGGTGGCAGTGACAGAGAATAGGAAGGAACTCTCCCATTTCTATTCCTAGAGTCACTCCAGTTGCAAGGTTGGGCAAACCCATAGTATGTTGTTAGCTTCTACTACCAGCCTTTTGAAAGAACATGAAATCAAAATAATTGAAATCTCGTTAATTCAAAGAATATATACTATTGGGGGCAGCTAGATGGTTTAGTAGATTGAGAGCCAGGTCTAGAAATAGGAGATCCTGAGTTCAAATTTGGCCTCAGACACTTCCTAACTGTGTGATCTTGGGCAAGTCACTTAAGTCTATTGCCTAGTCTTTACCACTGCTCTTTTGTCTTGGAACCAAAACATGATATTGATTGTAAGATGGAAGGTAAGATTTAAAAAAAAAAGAGGATATATGCTATCTTAGATTATTCTCCTAGTGTTTCATGTGTGTTTTATTTCTGCAATTTGTACATTCCTTGTGAGTAGACCCCTTGTAGGTGCTGTGCTTCTTTTGTATTTTCTATTTCTGTGACTTAGCAAAGTGCTAGGCTTTTTGCAAGTGTTTACTTGCTGATGGAATATGAAAACAGAAACATCTGGGGTTTTTTTTGTTTTTTTTTTAACATCTGTTTTTTAATAAGAACTCTCAGGAATTAGTTTAAATTCTTGACCCTTGACAAAAAAACTAATGGCAGGTGCAGATGTGGTAGGTCAGAGACAAAGCAGGTACTTAATAAATATTTGGTAAAATGAATTATTACACTCATAAGTACTTAATAAATGTTTGTTGAATGAGTAAATGAATAAATTTCCTCTAGCCCATTCTTCTCCCCAGCCAACAATTAAGAGGTACAGAGGTAGAAACCGAATTTGGCCTAATACATTTTAGAGTTGATGCTCTAAAGCAGGAGTTTGAAACTGTAGTCCTTGTACAAGCTAAGAATAGTTTTTACATTTGTAAATAAAGTTATATTGTTTCCAAAATGTAAAAGCCATTTTTAGCTCTTGACAGCAGCCCAGATTTAGTTTTTTTTTCTCCCCAAAGGACTAGGCACTGATATGTATTTTATAAAATGTATAATTATCATGCAGAGAAGGTACCCTTTTCTTTCTATAGATTTCCTAAAATGTAGAAGTGTATCTATCTCCAGATAGAAAAGATAGACTCAGAGCACATACTGAGACTTTTTTGAGGGGGAAAGAGGAAACTTGGCCAATGTGGGAATTTGTTTTGCTCAACCATATGTTTGCAATAGGATTTTTGTTATTCTTACTCTATGGGGGAAGATGGGAGGGAACAAAATTTAATTTAAAAAATAATTATAAAGTGTAAGGGGGAATGCTAGATTATATTATAACCATGCTTCAAATCCTTTCCAAATAAAAATTGTTCATGACATTAGGAGAGTTTCTATGGAAGATATTAAAGCACTTCCATCATTTCCCCAGTGACATGATCATATTTTTTGAATATCGTTTGCTGTTTCATCATAGGTATTCCGAAAGGACCTTATCAGTGCCATGAAACTCCCAGATTCACATCATGTTAATCCAGATGAATATTATCTCTTTGCGGATACATGGAAAGAAGAATGGGAAAAGGGTGTTCAGGTACCAGCCAGTCCAGACACTATTCCACAGCCTTCTCTCAGGTATTTGCATGCTTGTGCATTGTACTAGGGGTACAGCAGCTTTTGTGGCTATTTAGGCACATTGCACTGAAGACAAACTTTTTGCCATTTTAAATAGTCCATATTTCAGACTGGTGAAATGTAAATTGAGATGTTTCTGTTTTCTATAGAAACCGTTTTTCTTTTAAATTAAAATCCATCTTTTCATTTACATTTTTAAACAACTCTTGAGGCAGCTAGGTGGCATAGTAGATAGAGTACCAGACTTGGAATCAAGGAGACCTAAGTTCAAATTCAGTGTCAGATATTTACTGACAGTGTTATCCCGAGCAAGTCACTTAATCTCTGTCTGCCTCAACTGTAAAATGATAATAACAGCACCTACCTCATAGGGTTGTCATAAGGATCAAATGAGATATTTTTTGTAAGTCACTTAGCACAGTGCCTGGCATGTTGTAGGTGCAATATAAATTCGTCCCTTCCCCTTTCTTAAAACTGTTTACATGATATTTCTTAGCAAACATATGAACGGATCTTCTTGGTAGTTAAGACACTATTACTCTTCCTTTTTTTGCTTTTCTTCTGGTGAAGAAAAAAAGCCAGGCAAAACAGTAAGAAATGTGCCACAAGATGCAGGTCTCTTGTGCAATATGTTCCAGAATTTTACAGAAAATCATCATGTTTCTGTTAGCCAGTACTGTGGCAGGTTCCTTGCAGCTTTGAGCATAGGGACAAAATTAACAGTGTCTTAAGAATCTGAAGCTGTTAATTCCCTTCTTAAATCCAAATGTAAGCTAATGGATTTAAGCTTTATGTTTGCAATATCCAGATTTTCAGAAATTACAAGCCTAGTTCCTGGTTTACGCAGCACATCATCATCATCACTTCATGGGAGCCAAACCGAGCTTTATTACCTTTTTGTCCTTGTTAGACTTTAGAACAAAGCTTTAAAATGGTAGGATGTCACATAAAAGTTCCATTCAGATACTGTTGTAAGAGATGGAGAACTGGTTTTTGTCACCTTGTCCAAACTTCCAGAACCTGAAGTTAATCTTTATAGGGTAATTCCCAAAATCAGGTTTATTTATTTAGGTTTATATTGTGAGCTAATTCATAGCCTGAAACTTGTCTGGAGACTGCTCTGAAACTGTTAGTTGTTCTTATTCTCAAGTAGCTACTAAGTCTGAATTTGCCTAGTGGCATTGTCATCAAAGAAACTAGCAGTTATCCACATGAAAGAATTAAGAGGTCCATTAAACAAGATTACCATTAGGTAAAACAAATAGTATTCATGCCATCATTCAGCACTTTTGTAGTGTTGTGGAGGTAACATCTTCACCTTAAGGGTTTTGAGACTAATTTCATAGACTGTCGCTTCCACACTTAAACTTGGTGACATTTGGAAGTTCTGGTTATATTTCACTGAGGTCATCAAGTTGCATAATGCTATACTTGAGGCATCAGTGGTTCCTGCAGACATTTTTTTTGTAATGCCTATATCACTGCCAAGAATATGAAATTTCAATGCGCCCCCCTTCTTTCTCTATATTGCCAATCTGTGTTTCCAGGATCGCAATAATGGGAATGTAGTGTGTGTTGCTTGAGCTGTATGGAAGATGTGTATGCAGGGCTCAGGAAAGAAAGCAAGCAAGTGTTCTTTACAGAAGTAGTAGCTGTGTGGAGCCTAATAGAAACCTGGACTCCTGCCTAGGAATGAGTATGAAAAAGCCAGGGCTTGGCTGGCAGAGAAAGGAAAGACTCAGGGTGCAAGCAACTTTCCAATTAAAACAATACTTGTTTGGAGTAAACATCAGTGTAACTGTGGGGTCAGGAAAGGGAAGGAATTCTGGATTCTGGCCAGAAGGAAAATGAATTAGCTACTGCCACAAAAGAAGTACGAAAAGGAAAGTAAGGAAAAAAGGACAAAACACAGAAATAAAAGAATTCCTAAGGATGAGGGTGAGAGAGACAGAAACCAAAACAAAAAAGGGGAAAGGGGCATGGAGACAAAGGAAAGAGAGAGGAGTAAAGAGTATAGCAGGATCCACAGATAAAAAGTTGAGAAGATCAGATAAAAGAATGAGTAAATAAATAACGGGTGAGAGAATATGGAGGGGGGAGTCTCTAGGTCTATAAATGGGTATGAGTATTATCTAATATATCCGATATTTTTCTTTACCTAAGTAAAGGTGTTAAACCCTATTCCATTTTAAGCTCTTGAAAATGTACTTTTGAGGGACAGCAAGGTAGCACAGCAAATATTGTACCAGGCCTGGAGTCTGAAGACCTGAGTTCAAATCAGACCTCAGATACTTCCTAGTTGTGTGATCCTGGGCAAGTCACTTCACCCTCATTGACTAATTTTGGCCACTCTTCTGTTTTAGAATTGATACTAAGGAAAAGGGTAATGGTTTTAGACAAAAAAAAAGAAAGAAAAGAAAGGGTGCTTTTGGTTTTTAGAGGAGAATGAATACTTTAGGGAAAAAAAGGATTCTTCTCAGCCATTCCCCAGTTGCTGGTTGGGTAAAAGACACGAACAGACAATTTTTCAGATGAAGATATCAAAGCTATATATGGGTATATGAAAATGCTCTAATTCACTACTAATTAGAGAAATGCAAACCAAAGCAATTCTGAAATATCACCTCATACACTCAGACTGGTTAAAATGACAAAAGAGTGAACTGACAAGTAAAAATAAGGATACTAATACCCTATTGGTGTAATTGAGAACTGATCCAACCATTTTGGAAAGCAGTTTGGAATTATGTCCAGAAAGTTATAAAATTGTGTATACCCTTGGACCCAGAAATATTGTTGGGATTGTTTCTCAAGGAGATCAGGGAAGAGGGGAAAGAACCCATATGTTCCAGAATATTTGTAACAGTTCTCTTTGTGGTGGCAAAGATTTGGAAACTGAGGAGATGGATGCCCATCAATTGGGAAATGGTGAGTAAGTTGTAGTATATGATTGTGATGGAATACTACTGTAACAGTGAACAGACTGATTTAAAAAAAATCCTTGGAAAGAACTGCACAAGATAATGAACAGTGAAATGAGTAGAACCAGGAAAACATTATACACAGCCACAGAATTAATACTGAAAGAATAAACTGTGACCGTTATCTCCAAAAAGTGAATAGAAACATGAAACATGAAAAACTTAATTCATATGTATATATTGGCCGCTTTGACCATATGTTTTGTGATAGTGAGAGGGTAGGATACTTGTGAATGGAGTATATGATGTAGAAATGAAGAAAAGTAAGCTAAATATATTAAGAAAAAAATGTTCTTCTCTTGCCAGACAACCACATTAGATAAAGGTGTTCTTAAGTTACTAGGTGGATTTGCCCTGAAGATATCCTGAGCAGACTGGAAGTCCCCTAACCCAATACACCTAGAGAAGCTGAATGGTATAACAAAGAGAGTATTAGACTAGAGATCCAAACCTAGGCTTCAAACCTGTCAGTGATGGAAAGAGTACTTATATAAGAATCAGGAAACTGGTGTTTCAGTTCCAATTCTGACAGTTATTAACTGAGTGACCCTGAGGAAGTCATTCAAATTTTCTGGGTCTCAGTTTCTTCATTGATAGAAGAGTGTTTTTTTTTGGGGGGGTTGCTTTTCATTTAAAAACCCTTTATATGCATTTCATCTTATTTTGAAATTATAGAAATTAAGTGAAGGAGACAAATAAGTTTCTTCCCAAAATTATCAGCTTTCACAAGAGCCTGGGGACAGGAGGGGGACAAGACCTATATCATCTACTGGGTACCTTAGTGAAGAGGCTCAAACCCAGGGTTAGGCAGAGGCCAGCATACCCCTGGACCTCAGCTCTCCTCATCAAGGGACTCTGAATCTATCTGAACCCTTTCCCTGTGCTGCCAGTCATTCCCTGGCCTGTCCAGTACTAGATCTTAACAATAACAATAATAATAATGCTTTTCTTACCTATGTCACAGGGTTGTATGAGAATCAAATGTGAAACATGAAAATGCTTCGAAAAAAGAAAGTAAAATGCAAATGTTGATGTAGTATTAGAATTATTGCTGTTATTTAGAATAGCCATGTCCATTGTATGTCAGCTTCTAGTATGTAGTAATCATACAACAAGTTATTTTGCCAAGAACTAAAAGTCAGATGATACCTCTCCATATTCAGATTCCATTCTGACAATATAAAATTATTTAGTTCCCACTACACATCAAAACAATCTTGAACTGGAAGAAATAGTTGCATGTAATAATACATACCCACGTGTATTCAGGCATATACACATACATTCATTTTGCCACCATCTGAGGAAATATGTCTTTTTATATTGGTCTGCATTTCTATGATGTACTTTAAGCTACAAATTTCTAGAAGGCAAGTATTGTATCTGTTTAAGTTGTTTTATAATATCATACGTAACTAGTTTCTAAATAATTTAGATAATAACATGTCAATTGTTAGTTTACCTATGGGAATTATATTTCAATAAATTTATGGTTATTGGAAACTCTGTGAGTAACATACCTAAGTGTCCTGGTGATTCCTATAGATATCAATAGTGCACAGATGTGAACATAGCACAGTTCCGTCTATTATGTTGCCTGCCTCTCCTGCACATTTTTAAGCCCACTTATGAGCTTAAATGCAATTAGTTGTCAACATCTTGTTGTAAATACTCTTTCTTAAAATATCCCACTTCCTCCAAGCCATCCTATTCTCTAAAAGTTTATTATTCTAGAAGAACTTCCTATTTATTAAGATATACATTTTAAAAAATTACCCCCTCCCTCCTAAAGTAAGAGTCTATGTCTTTAGATATTTTTCCTCTAAATATTTGCTCTTGCTATAAAATGTGGGTTCTCTTTTAAATAGGCAAGTATAATGATGTTTCCCCTGTAGACAGCATGCCACTGCAATCTTTTAATTTTGAAAAAGAAGAGAGAGTAAATGTAAAGGCCACTACATCTTAAAATATAAGAAAACAACATCCATCATCTGAATAATTCCTTTAGTTTTCTTGCTTGCAGTTAATCACCAAGTAGAAAGAGTCAGCAATTCAGGGCTATAGGTTAAAGGGATCTATTTTAATAACCCTACCCAGCATCATGAAATTTTCACTTTAAGAATTTATTTCTTCTTATCTTTATTGGAATCATGGATCATTATGCATTTAAAATATGATTACTTTCATTTTAAATTTATACAATTTGTTTTAATCTTGCCTTAAAAAATCTTTAATGAGGTAGGACAAAAAGCAGTTCATTATAGTGAATAAAAAATAATGCAAACTAAAGAACACATGAAAATGACATCATTTTATTTTGGTCTTTCCCAATTAGTCTAAACAAAATGCAGATCTGAATATAGACATTTTTTAGATCATGCTTTCTACCAATGATTGTCCCATCTCTACTGAGAAAATATTATAAACATAATCTGGTAGAGGTGAGGGTGATTGATAGCAAGTATGATACATTATTTTAGAAGTTCTACAAAATGTCAGGAAAAGAATCCTTACGTTTTAATAGTGATCCATTGTTGCCATATTGTTTTATTAGTAGTATTTGTATTTTGGTTGTTCTTGTCCTGACTGTATTAAGACTGGATCCAAGTTTATAAAATGTTTTTACAGTATTTTCTGATTGTCCACTTAAAGGGAAGTTTAATGTATTTTAGTTTCATTATCAGGAAACGATGCCTGTTTATTTTTAGTTAACACAAAGGTTTTCTCATTAAGTATCTTCCTTTTCAAGGGCCCATTACTTTCTGCTTCATGAAATGGTGAAGTAAATTTGAGCAGCAAAACCTCTGGTTTCTATAGGAACTGAAACCTGATCCCATTTTCTCATAATGAAAGAAAAAGATAGTCTTAGCAAAGGGAGAAAGTAAACTAAAGAACATGCTCTAGAAGACAAATACTCAGAAATTAATCTGTCTGTATTTTTTTAGAGTTTTTACCTTAATGGAATCCTAGACAAACCCATAATTACACACTTATGGGGTCAGAAATATCATGTGGGAAGTGCTATTATCTTTATAGTCAAGACACTTTGTAAGACTTTAAGGATATTAACATTTATTCTTTTTTTTCTCTTTGTCCATAATAGAAGTTGCATGCTTAATTATCCATTGAGTGAATTAGATACTAGAAGTTTAAACCATAAGGTTGTAATGCTTTCTGTCTTCCATTACCTTAAGAGTTCTAAAATAAATCCCAAAGAATTATATTTTGGTTAATATAGGACTTTAAGTAACATAAATCTGTTTATATAATCCCTATAGTTTGTTTTACACATACATTTTCTACCACAAACTGTTTATGTGATGATCCTTACACTGTAGTTCTGTGGTGGTGAACCTATGGCACATGTATAGCAGTGAGTCCCTTTCCATGGGCACAGAGTTTGCCAGAATTCTTTACTGGAAAGCCAGAAGGATGTGAAACTGGACTGCTCCCCTTCCCCTCTCCTGAGGGCATTTCTCCCATCACCGGCCTCTCAAAAAGATTCTTGCCATTACTTCTATAGGTCATACCTAGATTCCACATAGTCCCAAATGGCCTGTGAATAGATTTCAGAGGATCTATGAGAGTGCTTTGGAAAAAAAATTAAATCCTTATTTTAACATCTCTAGCTGAAATTTTACAATTCTTTTAAAATTTTTATTCTGAGGAGTCAGTAGGTTTGCCTAGATTGTTGAGAGGGTCTGTGACACAAAAAGAGGTTAGGAACCTCTGCTCTGCATGGAGACTTTGTGGAGGAGACCATGATTTTCACTCTCTGATTCCCTTTAATTTAGCAGTTCCACAAAAGAAGATGATGGTGCTTCTGTTGTACTATTTCATTTAATGTTTTCTGAGTGCCCCTTGTATTCAATTCTTAGCATTGTGTGCTTTCTTAAGAAAGCAACCAAATAGCACTACTGCCTACTTTACAGATTTTTATTTTGACCTTCAGTCATATCAATATATAGAAAGTAAGTTGGTCAGTAAATAACAACTAAAGAAAACAACCCGTTTGCATATTTTTATTTGTTTAATTTTCTAGAACTTGGCATGATTTTTAGTGCTTAGCAAAGTTAAGTCCCAATTTGCTGTATTGCTTTCTAACTTTGCCTTGAATTTTTAATTGCTACGCTGCTAAGATTTTTAGAGATGTACTGAGTGTAATTTCTGGTTGGAAGTAGGCAAAACTACAAAGATGTGTGATCTATATGGACTCAATTTGGCAGATACATATTGTTTAGTTTTGGATTTAAAATATGAATTAGGGAGCAGCTAGGGTGGCTCAGTGGATGTATAGCCAAGTCTGGAGACAAAAGGTCCTATTTCAAATCTGGCTCCAGACACTTCCTAGCTGTGTGACCCTGGGTAAGTCACTTTACCCTTATTGTCTAGACCTTACCACTCTTTTGCCTTAGAACCAATACATGGTATTGATTCTAAGATGGAAGATACAGGTTTTAAAGGAAAAATAAAATTAAAATACTAATTAAAATCTAAGCAAGTTACTTTAAATGTTGCTTCTTCATAAAACATAGAAGCTGGCAATAATATTTTTAGGACTTGTTTCCTAATTACCAACCCAGACCCTAGAATTATAATGTAAGATGCATTCATTTTTTGAAGATTTGCTAAATTGAAAGTATCCCACTTAGTAGGGGGGGAAATAGTAACATTTCAGTAAGGCAGGCTTTATATATGCTATATTACAAATATATACTGTGTTGTAAATACATCCATACTTTGTACATACTATATTGTATATACATACTTTATACATACTATATTAACAATAGTGTTAAATAACAGTAATATTTAGTATTTACAAAGTGCTTTAATGTTTGCAAATAGCCCTATATGTGTTATCTCATTTGGTCCTCATGTCTACCCTGCGGGATAGGTATGATTATGATTCCTATTTTATAGGTGAGGAAAATGAAACTAAGAGAGGTCAAATTTCCAATTATGACAACAGCTTATTTTATATTGTACTTTGTGTTTACAGTTTGATGTTTACATGCTCGATGTGGATGATCTTGTATGATCATCATAATAACTCTGTAAAACAGGTAGTGAAAAATCCATTTTTAAAGATGACTTGGCTAAGGGAGCCAGTAGCAGAAATGAGGACTTAAACCAAGTTCTACCACTACCAGATCTCTTGGTCTTTTCACACAGAATTGATAGTGATATTCTTGGAGTGGGCTACTTAAAGTTTACTTTGTACTGGTTATGAAAAAAGACCTGATAGTTGGAGACGGGTAGACATCACCACATCCCAGCCTCAAAATTGTAGCATTTCACAATGAAAGAGTGCCAGACTAGATGATTCCCTGTATCTTCTCACTGCTTAAAAACTATTGAGAGTGGGCAACGAGTGAGAAATATATGTGGGTGGTGGAGGTGGAGAACACATACCTGTGGGTTATTCTGTCCTATTTTTAAAAATTACTTGTGAAGTAGTAACATGTTCTGGAGTCTCTGGAAAGTGAGTCAGTGGCACCACTAAAATTAATGCCACTTTTTTTTCTTAACCACCTCACCTCAGTTGCCTTGCTTTGGTTGGTAGGAGTTGGAATAAGTGAGAGGAAAGCTTTGTTTGGTATAGAAATCTCATAGAAGGAAATTTGTGAAATATTTTACTTTGGTATAAACCTTAGTCTCATAGGCAGCTAACTGACTTAGTAGATTGAGAGCTAGACCTAGAAATGGGAGATCTTGGGTTCAAATCTGGCCTCAGATAAGTACCTAGCTGTGTGACTCTGGGCAAGTCACTTAACTCCCATTACCTAGTACTTGCCACTCTTTTGTGTTGGAACCAATACAGAATATTGATTCTAAGACAGAAAATAATAGTTTGGAGAAAAAAAAAAACCTTAGTCTAATGAGGAGTTCCTGATCCTGAGTATTAAGCCATTTCTGATCATTTGTAGAGGGCAGGAACTGCCTACAAGCCACTCTGTTGGAAATCTCTTGTGATGAAAGAGTGGTTCATAATAACAGTAAGAAGACTAATAATTTCTATCTCTGTATTGCTTTAGAGTTTACAAAGCACTTTTTTTTACAACAACCCTGTGAAGTAGATAACATAATTTTCTCAATTTGGCAGAGGAAGAAATTGAGATTCAAAGGTGTGAAATGACTTGTCTGTCTTCCCTCTATTGCTTATTTAGTGTCAGATCCTGTATAATAAAACAGAGATGAAATGAACCTCAGAGTTCAATTCATACCTGAGCAAGAATTATTTTCTCAAAATCCTTAAACAACAGAAAGACCACTAAATTTTAAGTCCAGAACCTGGGTTGAAATTCCAGCCCTGCCATTTTCTGTCCTTGTGATCTTGAGAAGTCACTTTCTGAGCTTCACTTTCCAACCTCTGTAAAATGGAGAGGTTAGACTAGATTAATGAGAAAGCTCTTTCTAGATCTAAATCAAAACCACTTGAAAACTTGCAATAAGGAGAAAATCATGACATTTCCTCAAAGCAGTCCATTTCATTTCTGGACAGCTATCTTTGTTAGGAATTTTTTCCTCTGTTTGAACTGAAATCTTTCTCTCTGTAGTTTCTACCTTTCAAGCCTTGAAATACTTTCTTGGACACAGCAGAACAAGTCTAATCCCTCTCCCACATGACAATACGTGTTGTATTTAAAGACAAATCTCTGATTTGTATTAATTGTAATTAATTATTGCAACAGTCTGTAAACCAAACATTCAGTCAGTCAAGAAGAATTTATTGAACATTTACTATGTGCCAAGCACTATGTTCCACCTGAAACAGCCTCAACTAGTTTCATTGGGTCCTTGATGGAATAAACTCAACCCATGGTCCTAAACACTCTCCAGTTTATCAGTGTCCTTTCTAAAATATCATGCTTAAAACTAAACATATTTTTGATGTAATTTTACTGGGGTGGAGTATAATTGGACTTCATTTCACTAGTCTTGTTCTTGGCCCCATTTAACTTAAAAACTTTACTGAATGGGTCTTGTTTCTCCATAATGAAAGTATCATCCACTTCCAAGTTGGCCTTTTTTCAAAACATCTTTCCTATTTATAGGTGTGGCTATTGAGTAAAAGCAGCTTTAGAAAAGAATGGGATGTAATAGAAATCAATGATTCTTTTCACATGGTCAAGGTAAATTGTATCTTTTTACATGTGTGCTGAAGGGTCCTTGGCTTTGCCATGTAATCTTTTGATGGCCTCTGATACATATTTTGTTAGGATCATTATCAATCAATATACATAATATTTTATTTGCTAAATCTCATTAATAGCATTCTGTTCATCCTGTTTAGGGTAGTCTCAGAGAAGGTGAAAGAAATCCTGTATATTCGGCCCAGAAAGTACATCCATTGTTCCAGCCAGGAGCCCACGGAACCAGGTTACATCAATATCCTCGAGCTGGCAGAGTCAGTGTGTCGCTATGACTTGGATGACATGGACATCTTCTGGCTTCAAGAACTCAATGAGGAGCTCAAAGAAATGGGTAGATGCATCTTCTATGGAGTCAGTAGCACTGTAATATAACCACAGTTTTTTGTTTTGGCTTTCAAATTTGCCCTGATTTCATCTCCTTATTTGTAATTTGGGTTGTGTATATCAGAAAGACTACCAGAGAAAAAGACTTTTCAAGGAGCAGTTAACCTGGAGATCCCTTTAACTGAAGGAATTGTTTCAGTTTCATACCTAAATGTAGAGCCTCCACCAGAATATTTAAATAACTTTCTATACTGAGTAGTGTGGCAGAGGACAAAGGTAAAATAGCTCAATCTGAGATTTTCAGCCTTAATTTTATAATATTATTAGGAATTTCCTCCCTCCACACACACACACTGCTACTTATTACCTTTATTATCTAAAACAAATCAGTTAACCTCTCTGTGCCTTGGTTTCCTTGAAAATCTGCAACATGAGGAGATTGGACTAGATTGCCTCCAAGGTATCTTCCAGTGCTATAATCCAACATGCTCTATAAATAATTTCAAGGAGATCATGAAAATGTTTCTTAATGTTTTCAATCTGAAAATAAAACAGTGAGTGTATTATTAAATTTTTAAGCAAATGTACACCATGGAGTGAGTCATGGGCAAAGAATGGTATTAAAATATTCAGAATTCAGATTCTAAAAAAGAATAACTAGAAATTGTCTAAAAAGATTAGCTTTGTGCATACATGTCTCTTCTGCTATTTAGGCAGCAATGCTTGACCCCCATCTTAAACAACATCTAGAGGATGGCCTGAAAGAGCTGAGTGTGGTTGTCTATCCTCCTAATGAGGTATGGGGAGCAAGAGTATGGTTAGCTATTCATGTTTGTTAATTGTTAGTGAAGTAAAAACGGATGACTTAAAGGAAGATCTCTTTCATTCTTAATGAAAAGGTTAAGTGCAAAACAGTTATTAGATTCACTATTTAAATGTATCAGTAATTATTAATTTCTTTTCTTTTTATATATTGTATATTTATATATATATGTATTTATATATATATGTATATATATATGTATATATATATTTAAACTCTTCCCTTCTGTCCTAGTAACAACTCTGAGACAGGACAAGAGTTAGCCAAACAGGGTTAATGACTTGCCCAGGGTCCTGCAGCTAGGAAGTATCTGAGGCTAGATGTGAACCCAGTTACTCTTGATTCCAGGCATGGCTCTCTATCCACTTGTGCCACCTCACTGTCCCAATTCATCTCTTTTTTCAAGTTCAGAAATTCAGATAACATTATGAGTGAACTATCAGAGTTATTACATTTAAGTCTGGGGATTGTAAAAGAAGTGTTTATCTAAGTTCTGGCTCTGCCTTCCTCTAGGTTAGAGAAGGTCCTGGGATATGTTTGAGATAGGTATTTAGATAGGAAGTTTAAAGGCTTACATAAAAAAGGAAAAATTATGGCCTAAAGGAATAATTAATGGGGATAGATCAGTATTTGTAGAGGTGGTTTTATTAGTAGGGACAGGGGGACTGAGCTATGATTTCACTGATATAGGGAATTCCTTAGTGAGAAAACTCCCTCTGTCAACCCAACTAAACACCTTCTCTATAATTTACAGCCTTGAAAGGTTGAGTGATTTATCCAGGATCACACAGTCAGTATATCAGAAGTGAGACGTGAGTTCATGTCTCCTCAGTTAAAGCCACTCTGCCACACTGTCCTTTTTTTGATAAGTTTTTCTTTATCAATAACTTCACTGTAATTCTGACCTTGTCATGATTTCTCTTTATGAGGTTCCCTTTCATACTTTGTAACTGAAGTGAACACTGTGGGGTACAAAATGGAACAACCTTTATGCCATATTCCAGTCTCTAGTAATATCATATTGGAGTTACAGGATATTTATGATTTATGGGAGTCCCTTCACTATCACAGATCAAAGCCCATCAAGGGAGGCCCAGCACTCTATCCCCCGGGCCACCAACTGCCGTAGCACTCAACTTCATTAATGTCACTTATTAATCTTTACTTTAAAAATAACTGGTAGGGGCAGCTAGGTGGTTTAGTGGTTTGAAAGCCTCAGACATTTCCAAGCTGGGTCACCCTGGGCAAAAGCCCCACTGCCTAGCCCTTACCACCCTTTTACCTTGGAACCAATACACAATATTGATTCTAAGATGGAAGGTAAGGGCTTAAAAGAAAACCGTACTAGATAATTGCTAGGGAATTGCTCACTTGTCCAGAGTCACACAGCTAGTCAGAGGTAGAATTTGGATCCAGGTCTTCCTGCCTCCAATCCCAGTCCTATATATCTGCTATTCCTAATTGTCTCTGAAAAAATGTTATTAATATACTTTTAAAATGACAAATTTGAGCTTTGCTAAGTAATCTGTTTTTGGAATTGGAAATCTAGGATTTTAGGGAATCACAAAAAGTTTTTTAAATGTGTAATTTACTTTATATACAAAAATGAAACATAAGGCCCTATCAGTTTCTGCTTTAGAGGTAGCAGCTTTTGGGGACAAGGGCTCTTATAAGTGATCTGAAAGTAAAAAGATGGCTTATATGGATTTCTGGAGTTTCTTGAAATGTTTTCTGCTATGTGGCAAATGCTATGCTGAAGTAAAATTGTTTTAGATCATCTTGTTCTTGTTTGAGAATGAGTCCTAAGTTTAGAATGTGCTAGAGTAAATACACATATATTCCCACGTACTCATTAGCTTTTCTAAGAACAAAAAAAAATGTGTAGTCTTCAAAAACATCTGCAGTGTGAAACTTAACAGCTGGATTAGTATGTTTAAGGAAGAGCAAACAAAGATTTAGGTGTTTAGGAAGTAAATGAGGGCAAATGGGAATAGAAGGAAAAATTAGTATTATTACTGGCACAGAGAGTTTTATAAATATGATCTTATCTTTAGCATATTTGGCTCAAAAGTTAACCTTTAAGGAGAGGCAGCATGGAGAGGATAAAAAACTGACCTCAGAATTAAGAAGACCTAGTTTCAACTCCTACCTGACACTTCCTGAACTCTGAGATCTTGACCAAGTCACTAACTCTCTCAGTGCTCCTGTCATCTCTCTAAGACTATACCTTACTGAACAGAACCACATTGGCAGAAGGGTTTTTTTTCATACACAGATGAAATCAAAATTAAAAACTTAGGGAATAGGGAAGGATCAGCTAATGGATTTGCAGGTTCTTCTAATTACTTGTTAATATGTTTCATAAATTAAAAAATTTTTTAAACATTTAAATATTTATTTTAAAGTATTAGAGTTTGAAAACTATATTAGAATAATTTTTTAAATTGCTTAGTCCTCAGCTGGAAGGGAAGGGCAAAGTGGTACAGGCAGATAATTTCACAGACAATCTTTTCAAGCATTTCCTGAAGTTACATTCATGAGAAAAATTGTCACAAGTTTATACTTAGACCTACCCTAAAGATTTACATGATTTTAATTATTTTAGTTCTCTGATTTTTAAAATATGCCAGATTATAAATTTCAATGATATATTTTCAATAGAGAGGAACATAAGGGGGAAAATGGCTTTAGATAGGAACCAAAATGGTTGAGCCTAGACTGTAATTTTTCTGCCTAGGAAGACCTTTAAGGTCATCTAATTTAGACCCCTTATTTTACAAACAAGGAAACTCCAGCCCATAGAAGTAAAATGACTTGTTCTTGGTTATACAGAGAGAGTGGCAGATATAGCAGCTCAATACTTCCTGGCTCCTAGTCCTTCTCCTTCCTAGTTAAGGGGTCTTTCCACTGTACTAATAATGTACACTTCTCCATTTGGGTGTTAAGCAGCTGTCTGTATTTCTGTTGTTTGGGGATTTAGAGACTTACCCTCTCATAAAATTGTCCACCCCAAGTGATGCCCTTAATTCATTATACCTAAGGACAAGACTTAAAAGCCAGGTTGCCTGCTATGTCCTTCAGTAAATCAATGAAAATTAGGTGGGTGCCCCCTGCTGTCTACTTTGAACATTTGCTTGGGTTATTAAATACATCAACAAGAAGTGTAAGCTTTTACAAATGGTTCCCTAATTAACAGCCCCATTTGCCATAAATGGACATTAAGATAGTTGTTTCCCCTATGTCTGGAATGCAAAGGAAAAAAAGACCAGGGGGAAAAAACCTTTAGCTCAATATCTAACACTACAAAATTAATGTCCTCTTGGTTGCTCTATTCCTCCAGCCTCAGGGGTTTTGGGGGCATGGCTCTTCATCCTGCCCCTCCCAATTCCACAGGCTCCAGTCCTAATCAATATCCCTCTCTCTTCCATGGATTATACTAAAGGGATCAGTACTTTTCCATTGCTCTTTTCCTCAGGATGTCTGATTGAATCTTCTCTACCTTTGGACAATAAATTTTTGTTTCCTCAGAAACTATATCCAAATTCATCTGAGAGTCATCATCTCTAGGCACATCTTTTGTTATAGATTAGGGAATTACAGGGGAGGAAAGATCCAGCCCTTCTAGGATATCACTGGATTCTTAGTTTCTTGTTCCCTAGCCAGTCATTTTTCTTCTTGCCTCCTCTCCTAGCAATATTCCTTTCATTTTAATGTCTCTAAGGGCATTCTCTATGACATTTTCCTCTTATGGACATGCACTTCTTTTATACATATTCCAAGAGTCTCAAGACCTTGGGAAATTTTAGCTTCAGTAATAACCCTTAGTTGATTGTAAACAAAATCTTATATTCTCACAAGACCACCTTTGGGGGAAAAAAGAAAGTAAATTTTTTTCAAGTATACAATATTGAAATATAGATGTGTCAGAATTGGACACACATTTTCCTACCAAAATAGGAATTATGCCAATCAGATACTAGTTAAATGAGGACTTGGCATTAACAACTTATAACATATGGCCAGGCAGACAAAACACAACAAAAAAGGAACTGTACAGAGCTAAGGTTTACAAGAAGAAGACATTTACACATACAGACAGGATACTAGAGGCAGGAATGGAGACTGCGGTTTGTAGTGCAAATACCCCAGTAAAATAGGACAGAGTAATAAAATGACCTTACTCTAGATTCTCTAAGATTGTTCTTGCTGGGCTCCTGGATACAAAAAACCTGTAAGAGGCTCTCTAGGCCCTTCAACCCTTAGGGATATTGAAGGGAGAGGACAAAGAGGGGAGGAGAGAAGGGTCAGAGGGAGACAGAGGGACAGAAGGAAAAAAGAGGGAGAGGGAGAGAGTTTAAGCCCACTCACAAGTCTGGCACAGAAAGAGTACATGTAAGTGTGAAGAAGAGCAAATAAGTGCCTTGAGTTCTTCTTCAAGTCAGAAACCAACCCTCTTGATCACTTTTCACCTGTAAAAAAATAAGTTGTAGAGAGATAAGTCAAACGGTCTGCATTTTTTTTGTTCAAACTGCAAAATACATAGGCATCAGTATCATTCTCTATTTTCCCATGTTAGTAATGCATTTAAAATATGATTTGTTCTATATTCTCTCTCTCCTTTCCTTCCTCTCTCTTTCTTCTCTCTCCTCAATCCTCCCTCTTCCTTTCTCTTATTATTTCTCACCCACCCAACCACCCAGTGTTGGGATAAAATTGATTTTTCTCTAAAAACTTGAGTTAGAGAGCTATAGGAAAGATCACTGAAGGTATCTTGGGAATCTTTAAGTATAACAAGAATTTATTGTGGAATGTGGAGAGGGAATACCAAGGTGAGAGGGGAATTTTATAAACTGTATTCTATCATGTTCTCATCTGGGAATTTCAGTCTGACCATGCATGGTTTTGCTGGGACTGGTTCCTTTTAATGTTGTTTCAGTTCATGTACTATGTCTTCCTGCTATTTCTGATGTATTTGAGTTAGACCTGTGGTCAACCAGGTAGGTAATAAATATCCCTTTAAAAGAATTCAAAGTCTGCAGAAAAATTCCATCATGGCTTTTTGAGGCCACTTAAGGCTTCTCATTGCTTTTACACTTCATCGGGAGATTTATTTTAATAGTTAGATGGACTATTTGCCTTCATTTTTATGTTATTCTTTATACTTGTATCCATAACACCTAGCATTTCATTGCCGTCTATGGTGCCCTATACAGGCACTTAATAAATACAGGCTGATTGATTTTTTGATTGCTTTATGTCTTTCATTTATGCTCTAATAAACAAAGTACCAGAACCCCCAAGTCAGAAAACAGATGAATACTTCTGATAACAGAATCCCAGGATGTCAGGGATATTAGAAAATATCTAGTTCAATCCTCCCATTTTATAAATAAAGAAATGAAGTCCTTCAGATTTGAAGAGACTTAAAATTATATAGCTGAGATTGGTAATGTAGTTTTGCATCCCTATTATAGTCTGTGATCTCTGTAAAGACCAAATTTAATCTTTCATAATCAGAATTTTGGTTACCCTGCATGTATCTTCCATTATATCATTGTTACCATTAAAACTAACTGCCTTCTACAATTTTTTTTTTAAGTCTTGTTTTCTTGGAGCCAACTAATCATCTCCATGGAGAATGCCTGTGTGTGTGTGTGTGTGTGTGTGTGTGTGTGTGTATAAATATATATATGTGTGTATATATGTATATATATGTATGTATGTATATATATGTTTTCATATATATATATATGTATTAAAGAACCCTAATAAAAGCTTTTTTGAAATACAATTATTTAAAAGAATGCTTTATTCCTTATCCCACATACTCAGTGCTGGGCACATAGTAGGCACTTACATGCCTGCTGTTTTATTGGCTGATTATATCTTTGTGCAGGGTGTGGGACAGTTGATGAAAACACTATGGAAAAAACAGTAGAAGTCTTGGAACGACAGTGCCATGAAAATATGAACCATGCTATTGAAACAGAAGAAGGGTTGGGCATAGAATATGATGAAGATGTCATCTGTGATGTGTGCCGTTCTCCAGACAGTGAAGAAGGGAATGATATGGTGTTCTGTGATAAGTGTAACATCTGTGTTCATCAGGTTAGTGAGACCAATGATTCACAACCACACACTATTGAGAGTTTTCTGAATTAAATTCATTGGTATTTAAGTGAATTTTTGTGACCTTCTTTCTAGGGTGAAAGAAAAGAATGTGAAAAAGTGTAATTCTTGCATCTTTTAGAAACAAAATCTCTTGTGATTGCCTGGATGATTTATCTTTGGTGATTAAGTTCAGGTCCTTATCATCTCACTACATGTTTCGACTACTGAAATGGTCTCCTAATCTTCCTCTATATTTGCATTTTCTTCCCCCATCTATTCTACATATTACCACTAATCTCATACTTTTAAAACTGTTATTTGTCTTGATCAGATATCTAAATATCTTCAATCATTTCTCCCCATTCTCTCTCTCTCTCTCTCTCTCTCTCTCTCTCTCTCTCTCTCTCTCTCTCTCTCTCTCTCTCTCTCTCTCTCTCTCTCTCTCTCTCTCTTTCTCTCATTCTCTCTCTCTCTTTCTCTCATTCTCTCTCTCTCTCTCTCCCTCTCATTCTCTCTCTCTCTCTCTTTCTCTCATTCTCTCTCTCTCTCTCTTTCTGTCTGTCTCTCTCTCTCTCTCTCTCTCTCTCTCTCTCTCTCTCTCTCACTCTCACACACACACACACACACACACACACACACACACAACTAATATCCTTAGCCTGGCATTTGAGGCACTCTGAACTGGCCCCTACCTATCTTTATTAATTTCTTCCATTAGTATAGCACTTTACAGTTTATATTATCTATTTTCATGAGAACAACCCTATGAGATAGACTGAATAGGTATTCTTAAATCCTCTTTTCATATATGAGGAAATTAAATCTTAAAGAGTGTGCAATCGCCCACCCAAGATCACAAGGAGTGATAAATCTTGAGTTACAATCCCAGATATTGACACTCCTAACCCAATATTTTTTTGGCATCTCTTTCTAACCTTATTTCCTATGTCTCCCTTATCCAAATTCTCCATTTAAAATGTTTTTGTTTGCTCAAAGGATACTATATTTAGATCTGAAAGGGACTTTAGAGACCTATTTTATCTAGCCCCTTCATTTCACAGATGAGGAGACCAAGGCCCAGAGAAGCTTTGTGATGTGACCAATGTAACAGAGGAATAAGTGGAAGATATATGATTTGTACCCAAGGTCAACAAACTACAAATTCTGCATTTCTGTGCTATGCTGCCTGAATCTCACTGTTATCCCCAATACACCCAATATTTTTTTCAGCTCTGTGCCTTTACTCTCACAATTCATCCTGCCTAAAATACCTGCTCCTTTCCTTTCTAAATTAGAAATTCTTTTTCTACTTTTCAGGTCCCAGCTCAAAGACCAACTTCTTCATGAAGTCTATGATCATTCTAAGCCACAGTGATCTCTCCCTTCTCAGACGTCCTAGCACATTTATTTTCACAACTTATTTGGCTCTTTTAATTTATTTTTGTTTCCCTTCTGTGTATGAATACACTATCTTCTTAGCTAGGTAATAAATTCTTTATGGTATGAAAACCTCACCTAGATTCTTTCATTCTCTATTACCTAACTCAGTACCTTACAAAGAGTAAGTCCTAAGTATGTGTTGATTGATTTGTTTACTTCTCTTATAATTAACCATTTCATAATTAATTTTAGCTTTTTTTCCTAAGTATGCAAAAATACAATTTCTGTTACATAGCAGTAAAAGATGATAATTTTCATTCTAATTGTCTTCTCTTTTAGCAGATTTTTTTTATGGGTCTAGTGAAAATGGACTTGAGGGAAAGAATGTATTAGTATATCTCCAACCAGGCCACAGATCTTAGCTAGTTGACCAAGCTGGGAGAGGGCATTTGTATGCCCTAGAAAAGGTGTAATCCCATCCACCTGAGGCTTTAAGCCTTCCCTGGAACAAATATAACATCACAAAATGAATGCCTACATGGCATGAGAGAATTTTATGGCACTAAATATATGTCTTTATAAAAAGTTATTTTTATGAAGTGCCCAATCTTTGATGTGCTATAAGTAGTGGCATACTTTACCATTTAAAAAAAAATTATGGGCTCTGGCAATGCATTTCCGATTGGAATGGGTAACCAAATTAAAGATAGGATAATGAATTGTCACACATTTTCTTCTTTTTGCAATCATTGTTTAGCTAGAATTGCAGCTAATAATGTCTCTTTCCAATGATTATGAGAAATAATGGTGATTAGAGGATTTACATAGCACTTTAGACTTTGCAAAGGGCTTTACAACAGTTCTCATTTATCCTGACAACAATAGTAGGTAGGTGTTATTATTATCCCCACACATTTTACCAATGAAGAAACTTAGGCATATAGAGGTTGGGTGACCTGCTCAGGGTCATTCAGATAGTAAGTGTCTGAGGCTGGATTTGAAGTTGGATTTTTCTGACTCCTGATCCAGTGCTCATCATATCCATTGTGCCATCTAGCTGCCTAGGTGATACTAATTTATTTAGATAGTAAGTAAAAGGAGCTGGAAAGTGTCTTAAAGCTGTAAAAATCTGTGGCAATTCAATTAAAAATTAGTTTATTGGATTTAAGTAAGTATAAGCTAACCATTTTACCATGTCTTAGATGTAACGTGGTGACTTTAAAAAAATACTTAAGTTAGACTGCCCTCTGTTGACTAAAGAATTATATGGTTTATTCTTCATCACCAGTAACTTGTTTCTTGTTTGTTCAAATAAGATCATGAATAGCTAAGATTTAAAAATACACATATATATGTATACATATACACATATTTCTTCTTGAACGTATTTTCATTATGATGTTAGCTTTTAAGCCATTCCTGTCACTATTCTAGTTATGGACTATATATATATAGTTACTCTATATAATTACAACAAATACATATATATGTATATATGTATATAAAAAAGACTTATAGCTCTTGGAGTTTTATAAGTGTTTTCTTTCCAAAAACACTGAGGTAGGGCAAGCATTGTTTTATCTATTTCCCAAATGAGGAAAGTAAAGTCCAGAGAAGTTAAGTAGCTTATCCAAAGAAATATAGGGAATAAGAGTGGGAGTAGAGCCTTAAACCTAGGGCTCTTGATCCTAAGATTCTTTCCATCAAAATATGTGTAGACTATGTATTTAATTAATTTTGAAAATGGATTGTATTAATATTGCATTATGTTTAAATTTTAACAGTTAGGGACATTCTCAGTTCTTTTTTAAGTGTTTTATGAAAAGTATTTTTTGAGTGCTAAAGACTGGGTTTCTTAATGTAGGCCCTGAACATTTACTTAGCAGGCTTTGCGTTTTCCTGTATTTTTGAGGGTGGGTTGGTATTAGCTGTTTTTTTTTTGTTGTTGTTGTTGTTTGTTTTTTTTGCAAAAGATGCCATTGAAGTCCAGATGCATTGATTAGAGATAACCTTTGAGAGAGGTCCTTTACCTTTTTGGAAATCATATTTTTTAAAAAAGTATACCTCTATAAACTCTGGTGTATATCATTTAATAATATATTGCTATCTAAAGAATTCTTATTTCCCTCAGATTTGGAAGGGAAAAAATAGCACACATTTGTCTTTATTGCTATATTTTTAAATGCCTTAGAATGGCCTGTCCACAGAGGTGATATTAAAAAAAAATTATACATCAGTAACTTTTCAGTCATCCCCTTTCTGCATTCTTCCTCTAATTCCTCTATTTGCAACATCTGCCTAAGGACAAAGTAGTTCCCAAATAAGTAAATCCAGAATTCATCTGTATATTCCCTAATTTTAATTGCTGCCTCTTCTCCCTGCTAGTCTAAAAAAATACACTTTATGAACGTGTATATGTATGTATGTAGTATCTGTGTGCATATGTGTATATATATCATGTGCATATATACATACATATAATTACTATAAAGCCATAGAATTCTTTATATATATGGATTTGTGTGTTTATATACAATGTATATATACATACTCTACATAGATTCATATAATACACATGTGGCTATTGTGTCTATAGTGTTATATATACATATAACATGCATACACATGCATATCTGTACATGTTTGTATAACATATATATACAAATGTTTATATCTGTGCAATGATGTGTGCCATGTTACATGTGTGTATAGTAAATTGAGTATATATTTACATGAATATATATATGTGTGTGTATATATCTATATCTATACCCTGTCTGCAGAGAAATTTAGGTATAACCAACTCGCAAACTCTTTCTGAGAGAGGAATTAGAAGTTAACTGAATAGAAGATAGGCAAAATTTTGGTTTTCAAGGGGTACTGTGATATAGGAAAATCTCATTTAGCCAGAATACCTCTAAATTGGGTTGATCTAACTAATTTTCATTTAATCCGAGGATTAACTAGATAAACCTTCTTTGTTTTTATAATATTATAGACTTATCTAAAATGTGTAATTCTTCTTTTCTGCCTTGAATACAGCACACTATTAGCTGATCCTTTCTTCAATGATTTTGGAATCTTACAAATCCTGAAAGCCATTCTAAAAATCAGTTCTCATACCCCATTGCAGATTAAAGCAAATGTATGCTATCCCTAATTTTCAAGATTAATTGATTATTTGTTTTTGAAACTAAATTCCCAATAAATTTGCTTTGTTGTTAGTTGTCTCATTCCCCTAAAAATGAGTGTGTATGATGTATTGGTGTATATGATGTAAAAACCTTGTCTCTTCCTTCACTGTCCATGAGAACATTAACAGATTTTTCTTCTTATATTCCAAGGCATGTTATGGCATTCTCAAGGTTCCGGAAGGAAGCTGGTTATGTCGTACCTGTGTCCTGGGCATTCATCCTCAGTGTCTTTTGTGTCCAAAGAGAGGTGGGGCTATGAAGGCTACCAGGACTGGGACCAAATGGGCTCATGTCAGCTGTGCCCTATGGATTCCAGAGGTAAAAATTCACCCAATGGCATTGTATTGCTTTCTACTAAGAAATTTCCCTTTTTTCTTTGGATGTGCCATAGATTACCTTGAAGGATATTTACATCTGCCATAATATTGTTCTTCTTCTGATTTAAAGATGCTACCATGGGTCAATATCTGAGTATGTGGGAGTGCCTAAAAAAACAAACAAACAAACAAAAAACAAGCTATGGCCAGCATTTCTGTCTACAATATGATCATGTGAAGATGGGCCTTTGATTAAACACTATTTACAGAGCTTATCACTGTTCATGACTACCTTGCCTCATGATTTGTCTCGGTTGAAAAGAGATAATCCATTTCTTATTACTAATCCTGGTTATACTAATATTTTAATACTAATACTGGTCTTGCTGCTGGCCTTTCTCTGTGGTACATAACTATGCCTGATTATTTTACATCAGGATCTAGTGAATTTCTTAAGCAATCTTTCTATTCCCCCATCTTCTGGTTATTCTAATTCATTTAATAAATGAAATGTGCCTGGGCAGCAAATACGAGCCAAAAGGCAAACATGGAATCAAGACATAATTGATCCCTAGCTCTTCCACCCTCATGCAAGTCACATTAGTCTTTAAATCTGTTTTCTCATCTCTTTACAACCTAAACATTAAATATATATATAATTACTTATTTCACAGGAAAGTTGTGAAGAATTTACTTTGTAAACTATGAAATTATATATATATATGTATATACAAACATATGTTGACTTTGCTACTACTAATAATAGTCATCTAAAGAGTACTTTGAAGTTTGCAAGGCATTTTGTAAACATTTTTTATCTCATTTGAGCCTCACAATCACTTTTTGAAATAAGCATTATAAGTATGTTTAGCCACATTTTACAGATAAGGAAACTGAGCTTCAATGGGATTAAGTGACTTGCCTGTGGTCATGCAGCTGAAATTGCAAATCTAGCATTCTGTCTACTGTACCATAATAGCTTATGATAGCTAACATTTGTGTTAGCTATTATTAACTATTATACACACACACACACATATATACGTATATATATGTGTATATGTATATGTATATATATACGTATATATGTGTGTGTGTGTGTATATATATATATATATATATATATATATATAAACTATTATGACTTATGGGCCATACACTATGTTAAGCACTTTACAATCATTATCTCATTTGATCCTTACAACTCTGCAAAATGAATGCTTTTATTAACCTCATTTTCAGATGAGGAAATTGAGGCAAACAGATTAAGTGACTTGCCAAGGGTCATATGCTATTAAGTTTCTGAGGCTGCATTTGGACTCAGTCCTTCCTGACTCCAGGGCTCTATCCATTTTTCTACCTAGCTGTCCTGACTCATCATTTGCACAGGTCTGACCAGAAAATTTGTGTCGCAATGAACCTACATGACTTGAAGATTGGAGACTTTAATTGACGTTTAGCTGATTATAGCTCATCAGCAATTTGTTCCACTTTCCAGTTTCTTTAGTTGTACTTGCTGTCATCAAGGCAGTTACTATCATGTCAAGCTACCTGGAAAAGATAAAATATGTCTTAGAGATATAGACAATTGTCTTAGCAACTAACTACCTGGATAAGATCATATTAAAATATATTTTCTTCCTTTTTAGTTCTTGGCATGTAAAAGGTTCAGAATCAGGCCTGCAGCTGGTTAATGCTTCTTTTTCTCCTATAAAGAAG
Source organism: Monodelphis domestica (assembly GCF_027887165.1). NCBI lineage: Eukaryota > Metazoa > Chordata > Mammalia > Didelphimorphia > Didelphidae > Monodelphis > Monodelphis domestica. Next base: position 210,854,733 of record NC_077234.1, read on the forward strand.
TGACTAAATGAATTTTTCTCTTTCAAATCTTTTGCTATATTTACTTCACCAAGGGAATCCAATTGAATATTCTCATAAAATATGTGGGAGGAAATGGTAATGGCAACATAGAACATCAAAATTTAATGAATGATTTCCTGGTTCAATAATTACCCATGAGGAAACTGAGGCCCCCAGAAATTAAGCTATATCCCTAGGATCAAACAGCTAGTTAGTGGCAGAGAGGAGAATGGAAGCCAGATCTACTGACTCCTACTTAAGTGACTTCCCCCCACTAAACCAAGCCTCTTCTTATACTATTTAATAACCATAAAACTAAATCTGAAATATTGTCTTGAAGTAGAAATACTTTCCTTAATTTATATGTTGATATAGCCCACCTCCTATCTATCAAATCCCAGCAGTTCTGTGAATTCATTACTTTCCCTCTAACTTGCCTAATTTTGACTTTAAGCGAGTATAGTGTTGGCTTCTACCCATTTAACACATAAAATGATGAGATATTCCCAACAAAATGATTCCAAAACCAGTTACTAAAGAGATGAATTGAACCCTCTAAACTATGAGTTGAACTCCAGCTTTTTATGCATAAAATCTTTCTCATGAATCTTGCAATTGATTAGGCACTAGACTTCCTCAGGATTCCAAAAGATCTGTGATTTCATTGACGCAAGTTCAAGCCCAAGTTTTGTCACCCACTTACTCTGTGACCAATTACAGACAAATAAAAAATTTCCCCACTAACCAAATCTAGATCCTTTCACATATTAGTAAATGGTCTTCATTAGTAATACTACCCCACCCCCCCCAAATGCATCACATGGGGATCAACTTTGGTTTCTCTCCAAACTTAACAAGGCTAGTCAGAGATGATGCTTTTGTAGCTCTCACTCTCTTTGTCCTTATGGCTGTACTAGCTGGGTAAGAGATACTGTTTATAGATTTTGGACACTACTAGTATAAGCCTCTGAGGATACAAATTCATCTAGTTCTGGTGCTACATTGGAGCAGCTTCAGTGGAAGATTTCAAGCTATAAGTTTACTCATAGAACTTACTTTTACCACAAGAATAAATTGTAAATGCCTTTTCCAACATTTTAATAATCTGTAACTATATCAAACACTGAATAGAGTAGTATTCTACTATTGAAGGTTTAAGACTTTCTCCGTGGTTTTTTTTTTTAATTAGCTACAGTATCTGTTGCTTTTTCTTTAAGCTGCTATTCAGGCCTGGAAAGAACAGTCTGGTCTCCTATAGTGAATAGTAAATAACCATTTATTGTTGTTGGTGTTCAGTCATTTTTCTTTTCTTTAAAAAAGAAAAAAAGCAAAGCTTACCATCTTAGAATAAATACTGTACATTGATTCCAAGATTAAAAAGAGTAACGTTTAGGCAGGGCTGGGTGGGGGTGGTTAAGTGACTTGCCCAGGGTCACACAGCTAGGAAATATCTGAGACCAGCTTTGAACCCAGGACCTCTTATCTCTATGCCCGATTCTTATTCCATTGAGCCCCCTAGCTACCCCTTCAGTTATTTTTCAGTAATGTCTAACTCTTTGTAACCCCATTTGGGTTTTCTTGGCAAAAATGCTGGAGTGGTTTGCCTTTTCTTTCTCCATCTCATTTTACAGATGAGGAAACTGAGGCAAACAGGGTTAAATGACTTGCACAGCATCACACAGCTAGTACATGTTGGAGGCCAGATTTGAATAGTTGAAGATACTTCAACTATTCAAGCCTGGACTCTATCCACAGAAGCACCTACTATGTGTCAGGAACAATGCTAATTGCTGGAGATGTAAAGAAAAGCAAAAGACAACCCTTGCTTTTAAGGAGCTCACAGGCTAATGGGGAAAAACAGTGTGTAAGCAAATACATATAGACAAAGAAGGTAGAAGAGAGTTGTAGGTCTTGTAGGGAGTTTATCAGAAGCCCCAGACAACAAGAAAAAGTTTAGAAACTCAGAAATGTATAAAATAGGGGGCAGCTGGGTAGCTCAGTCGATTGAGAGCTAGGCCTACAGACGGGAGGTCCTAGGTTCAAATCTGACCTCAGACACTTCCCAGTTGTGTGACCCTGGGCAAGTCACTTGACCCCCATTGCCTAGCCCTTACCACTCTTCTGCCTTGGAGCTAATACACAGTATTGACTTCAAGATGGAAGGTAAGGGTTTAAAAAAATGCATAAAATACATTTATGGTATTATGTAATGTCAACATATTTTATCTTTTAATGCCATAAATATACAGAATTTCTTTTTTAAAGTTAAAGTAAGTCAAAAATAATATGGGAATAGGTTTTGAGTAGTAATACATGTATAAACCAGTGGAATTGCTTGTCAGCTCTAGGAGGTGGGAAGGAGAGAATGAATCATGAATTACATGAATCATGTAATCATGGAAAAATATCCTAAAAAAATAAATTAAATAAATTAAAGTTTTTAAGAACACAAAATTTAGCAGATGACACATAAGGGCACAGATATCTTTAAAAATTTAGTAACTCAGATGCATGAAATATATGTATTGTTACATATATATCATCTGTGCAGCATGTTCAGTGTTGTTCTCCTCAAATTTATTTCTTCTTTAAAATTTTGGTATTTTTCATTTTCTTTTTCACAATGTATTTTTCCTTGACATTGATTTATATGTAGCCTATGACCAAAAACTGAACCCAATTTTTACAATAAGGTACTGTAAACACTCCATAAAAGAAAAAGATAATTCTATCTTCTTCTCTGGTACAAAGGGAAGGCCAAAAAATTTAACATATTTTCTAGATTGTTGGGATACCACACTCCTAACCCTTGGGATTGGAAGGGGTGTGTGTGTGTGTGTGTGTGTGTGTTTGGCTGTGTTTCACACAAAAGGGAAGAAAAAGGGGAAGGTAGCAAGCAATTGCATAATACCTACTATCTGTCAGGCACTGTGCTAAATTCGTTTTAAAATATAGTATTTTATTTGACCCTCACAGCTGTCCTTGAGGTAGGTGCTATTCTGTTTTTATAACTGAGAAAACTGAAGTATACAGAGGTTAAGTATGTATCTACAATGAAAGCAATAGTTAAGTACTTGAGGCATTGAATTTGAACTCAGAATTGCTTAACTCCAGGCTTAGCACTCTATCCACTATACCAATTGCCATAGCACTCAATTCCTGAATGTCATTTATTAATCTTCCTTAAAAAATAAGTGGTGGGGGCAACTAGGTGGTTCAGTGGATTAAGAGCTAGATCCAGAGACAGGAAGTCCTGGGTTCAAATGTGGCCCCAGACACTTCCTACCTGTGTGACCCTGGGCGAGTCATTTAACCCCCATTGCCAAACTCTTACTGCTCTTTTGTCTTTGAACCAATATATAAAATTGATTCTAAGATGGAAGGTAAGAGGGGTTTTTTTGTGTTTTGTTTTTTAATAACTAGAGATTTCCCATTCAACAGAAAATCTGTTTAGAATCTGATTAGAAAATTTCTAATCTTTATAAGATCTTCAACATCTCTCTGAGCTTTCTAATTTTAATAATTGCTTGTGGTGTGTGAAATTTGCAATGGCTAAAACTATGATTACTGAGAATTCTTCATTATGTTATAGTATGCTTCTCTTTCTGTTATACATATGTATATATACACACATTAGGTACCATTGTTTGAACTCTGGTTTGCATAGAAACACAAAATTCCAAGAAGACTTTTCTCCTCAGTCTTAAAGTGACAATAAATTATTTATGATGGCTATCATAGTTTTGTAGCTCTAAGGGACTTTGGAGATTTCCTAATCAACACCTTCTATTTCTGGACGAGAAAATTAAAGCTAAGAGAAATTGTAATTTGTCCAAAGTCACACAGATGGTCAGGGGAAAAGGATTTGAGCCCAGATTTTCTTTGAAGATTTACCTCTACAATATCTTTTGATTTTCTATTTACATGTGACCATCTTATATAAATTATATAAATCAATTCTGTTTCTCCAAAGTATCAGTCTTTTTAAGATAACCTAAAATGTTTTTAGTATCTCTTTCATTTCCCCAATTCTGTTAGCCTCAGATCAAAGAGAATATTCCTAGCTTGTGTGATAATAGCCACCCTACTGCCATACATCTACATTCTCCAGTTCTTTTTACGTAAGTGTCCCAAAAGTTGAAATGCAATTTTAAGTTACTTAAACGGTATTTAATAGCTTAAAATTGTACTATGCCTTTTGGGACACTACATTATTTTCTATACTAGGAATAATTTATCTAAACATTGATTAAGGTCAATTTACTTTTGTTCCTGGGCTTACTTTTTATCATCCCTATTAAGATATATTCTGTCTTTTCATTTTTATACCCTTTTACCTTCCTAGGAAATAGTTTATATTACATAGGGTGTGCTTTGAGATCTCACAGGATAATCAATGGTGGTATTTTCATTTTTTGCAGGTCAGCATTGCTTGCCCTGAAAGGATGGAACCAATCACGAAAGTCTCTCACATCCCACCTAGTCGATGGTCTTTAGTCTGCAGTTTATGCAAGTTAAAGACAGGAGCTTGTATTCAGGTATGTCTCCATTAGAAGTTTATGCTACATACTATCTTTCACATTAGTGTATTTATGGTTTTTTTGGGGGCTTTGGTTTTGTATGAGTGTACTCTCACAATAATGACCAGTAGAGAAGTATGTTTTGCTTTATTGTATGACCCAGAAAAAAGTAGCTTATGCTATGTAAAGTAATAAGACTTTTGAAAATTCAATTCAACTCTCATTTTTTAAAAATTCTTTATTTGTTCATTTTTTACATTCATATTTCTATGCATCTCCCTCCATCTTTGCCTTTCATGTACTAGAGAAGGCATCATTTGAAAAAAAAGATATATGTATATATAAAATCATATATTGCTTGTTTCTTCTTATCAGTTCGTTCTCTGGAGTTGGACATACACAATATTTCTGTTTATATATATATAATGTTCTCTTGGTTCTACTTGCTTCATTCTTCATAATTTTGCGTAGGTCCTTCCATGATTTTTTCATGTTTTTCCAGTCCAATCTAAAATAACCTACTTATTCAACACCATCTCAATTAAATTACAAAAAAATTGTTTTATTAAACTAGAAAAATAACAAAATTCATTTGGAAGAACAAAAGGTCAAGAAAATCAAGGGAATTGATCCTTCCTTTACATTTTTTCCCATTAATTTCTTTGATTTTCTTGACCTTTTGTTCTTCCAAATGAATTGTTATTTTTCTAGTTTAATAAAACAAATTTTTAGAACGCTTATGTGCAACATACATGCAAGGCACAAAATCAGATGGAACACAGTCCTCATATAAGATGTTTATAGTCTAGTAGGTGGAATGAGAAAATAGCTGTATACAAATTAAAAGAATATAGGAAAAACTAGTACATAGTATTGATTTTAAGATGCAAGGAAAAGGATTTTTTTAAAGTATAGAGGGGAAGAAGCAGCTGGGTGGTATAGTTGATTGAGAGGTAGGCCTTGAGATGGAAGTCTAGAGTTCAAATCTGACTTCAGATACTTCCTAACTGTGTGAGCCCTGGCAAGTCCCTTAACTGCAATTGCCTACCCTTTACTTTTCTTCTGCCTTGAAACCAATACACAGGGTTTTTATTTAAAGTGTATAATTGAAAGTAGTATGAGGTAAAAGGAGAAAAAGAAACTAATTTATAGCTGAGGGACTGGGGGAAGACTTCAGGGAGGAGAAGACACCTAAGCTGGACCTCAAAGGGCTACAAGGAGAGCCGACAGAACATTATATGCAGATAACATGAAGGAAGGAACCAAGACTGGAAAGGATCAAGAAATGAGATTAGGAAATTTTGAAAAACAAATTTGGCTGAAATATAGAATTTTGACAGGGAGAAATATGAGTACTATGATAAGGCTAGAAATTGTAGTCTGAGTTTAGAAAGACCTTGAGTGGCAACCTAAAGAATTTGTATTTTATTTCTTAACTGGGAAGTGGGGATTGAGAAGGACATTGAAAGTAGACCCTAGGCTATGAGGAATCCTTATTGCTTGCTTCTGGAGGAGAATCTGTCCATTTTGTGGAAGCAGATAAAAATACCAAAAGTTTCTATGACTTCTCAGGATTCCTAGGATTGCTACTCTTTCTACCAATTGAGAGATGCTGATGAAGCATTGCTACTATTGGCTACCAGGAAGCCCCAGTTCCAAACATGATAAATTAGAAATGAAAGTTCTGGGTCATTGTCTTCTCAAATCTAGGCTAAATGGATGAAGTGTAGAGGTATCATCGTGACCTAAAATGTACTGGCCTCATTTTTGCTTATTACTATGAGTATTCCTAAGAAGCACTACCAAGCACAACTGTAGCTTAAAAGAAGAAAAGACACTGACTGTCAAATATTGACAAAAATATTTACTTTTCTTATGATTTACACTGTCACAAAAATAAAACCCTAAAAGTAAATTTGGCAAGTGTTATAATCGTAGTGATTCAGCTGAAATCCAAATACTTCATGATGAAATCCTCCTCTTTCCAGAAAGAGTACAGAAAGGCTCATTTCACTAAATGCCAAAAGTATGACAATTTTCTCCCTTTTTTGAATTTGGCAATTTGGGGTTAGACAAACCCAAATTTTGAGGTTGGAAGGTCTAGCAAAATCTTGGAAAATCCAGCAAGACATGCAAGAGGCTTTCTTTATGATGTAAAATCAGAACAAAAGCCTCAATTTGCACTTGTACCTTAATGAACAATTCTCTCAAGATAAGACAAGAGAAAGCTCATTTCTAGCAGTATTATCAGTCAGAGCTTCCAAATATAATTAATTTGATTCAATTCAACAAACACATTATGTGTCTGTTATATAAACATGACAGTAGTCTAGGTGCTAGAGATAAAAACATTAAAAAGAAAGTATATGAGGCCTCACCTCAAGGAGGTGCACTATATATAGGAGAACTGAGTAGATATAACCCCAGTACATAGGAAACTACCATTCAGTTGGTAAGTGTTCAGTAAATGTTTGTTGACTGACTGAATGAAAATAATTTCAAAGGTAGAAGAGCACTAACAGGAAAGAAGACCCTATAGGAAGTGAGCTGTGAAAAGAAACCAAGAGATTCCAAAGGGCATGAGAAAAGAGCACAGTCTAGATATTAGGGACTAACTGCATGTACAAAGATAAAGAATTGGGAGAGAAAATATTATTTTGAAGAATAGTTAACAGGCTAGTTTGCCAGCTCTAGAGAGCACATGAAGAGGAGTCATTAAATTACACTAGAAGCATAAGTGGGAGCCAAATTGTATTGGGCTTTAGACAATAGCCTAGGGAGTGTGTATTTTATCTTAGAGACAAAGGGGAGCTATAAAGGACTTCTGGGTAGGAATGGGTTGAGATTTTAGTTGTATCTGTGCTGTAAGCATATTTAAGCTTTTGGGGCAGCCAGTTAGCAAAGTGGATAAAGGACTGGGCTTGAAGTCAAGAAGAACTGAGTTCAAATCCAGCCTCAGCTACTAACTAGCTATTGTAACCCTGGGCAAGTCACTTAACCTTTGCCTCAAAAAAAAAAAAAAAAGATAAGGGAAAGAACAATAGAGATCTAAAAAATGTATAGCAGTTCTCTTTGTGGTGGCAAAGAACTGGAAATTGAAGGGATGCTTATTGATTGGGGAATGGCTAAACAAGTTGTGGCATATGATTATGAGAATATTCCTGTGCCATAAGAAATGACAAATAGATTAACTTAGAAAAGTTAAAAAAAGTTAAAAACTAAAAAAAAAATAGAAAGACCTACCTGAAATTATGAAGAGTGAAATGAACAGAGTTAAGAGAACATTGTAACATACAACAGAAATATTGTTTGAAGAATAATTTGTGTATGTCCATCCCCAGAGAAAGAATCAATAAATAGAAATAAAATATAGTTTTATATATACATTTTTTTTTTGTAAATTGATGCCTTCTCTAATGGGGAAAAGGGAGGGAGGAAGAAGAGAGGGAGTTAATGAGGTATTTTAATGTAACAAACGAACAAATTAATTTCTTTTTAAAAGAGTATCAGTTTAGCAGTTGCAGCTGAGAATGAGGGAGAAGTCTGGGAGCAAAAAGATCAGTTAATTAAATGGTAAGTAGGGACCGCTAGGTAGCACAAGGAATAGAGCACCAGACCTAGAATCTGGAAATTCTGGGTTCAAATTTGGCTTCAAATATTTCCTAGCTGTGTGTCCCTGGGCAAGTCATTTAACTCCAATTGCCTAGCCCTTGCTGCTCTTCTGTCTTAGAATTAATACTAAGATAAAAGGTAAAGGTTTGAAAAAAAAGTTAAACGATAAGTGGGAAATTATGAACCCATATAATGTGTTCTAGTTGGTAGGGAAAAGAGAAAAGTAGACTGAAATCAACTCCTACTGAAAATGCAGAATAAATGGTTCTAAATATGTCTCAGAAAGCCTTCTCTTCACTAAATCTCAGAGATAAGTAACTTACCAACTTACCTTTGACTCAGCAACACATAATATATATATATATATATATATATAATGCAGATATTATTTCAATTTTGGATGTATTATCCTAGATTGAGTGATGGTTGAAGATACAATGAAATTATCAGGTGTACCCATTTATGTCATTTATTACAGACTTGCCCAGTTTGAGAAAGTTAGTATTTGGTATTTAGCAAATATTTAGTAAATGTAAAAACAATTTAAAAATTCTGTGCCTATAAAAAAACTATTTCTAATCTCTATCCACAAGAATAAAGTTACAGGAAAAACTTAATTGTTTGTCCTTTGTAGTAAACAATTCAACTGTTGTCAAGGAACTCTGTAGCAATTTTATGAAATTAGTAAGAAGGCTTTTCTTTAAAAAAAACAAACTTATTTTTTATTTCTTTATCTACTTTCCTCCAAAAATCCTGATTTGATGCCAGTGGAACTCAATCCTTCCAAGCTAGGTTCTTTTTTTCTTTTTTCTTTTTTTACATGTATCAAAATTTATTGTTTTTTTTTTCAATTTGAATTAATTTATTTAGTCAATTTAGAACATGGTTACAATAATCACAATATTTCCCTCCCTCCCTTCCACCCACCCTTCCTGCAGCTGACGTGCAATTTCATTGGGTATTACTTGTGTCCTTGATCAGAACCTATTTCCATGTTGTTGATGTTTGCACTAGGATGTTCATTTAGAGTCTACATCCCCAACCATATCCCCTCGATCCATGTATTCAAGCAATTGTTTTACTTCGGTGTTTTTACTCCCACAGTGTTTCCTCTGGATGTGGATAGTGGTTTTCCTTGTAGGTCCCTCCAAGTTGTTCAGGATCACTGCATTGCCACTAATGGAGAAGTCCATTACATTCAATTGTACCACAGTGTATCAGTCTCTGTGTTCAATGTTTTCCTGGTTCTGCTCCTCTCACTCTGCATCAATTCCTGGAGGTTGTTCCAGTCCCCATGGAATTCCTCCACTTTATTATTCCTTTCAGCACAATAGTATTCCATCACCAACACATATCACAATTGGTTCAGCCATTCCCCAATTGAAGGGCATCCCCTCATTTTCCAAATTTTTGCCACCACAAAGAACTCAGCTATGAATATTCTTGTACAGGTCATTTTCCTTATTATCTCTTTGGGGTACAAAAAGAGCAGTGCTATGCCTGGATCAAAGGGCAGACAGTCCTTTAGTGCCCTTTGGGCATAGTTCCAAATTGCACTCCAGACTGGTTGGATCAATTCACAACTCCACCAGCAATGCATTAATGTGCCCACTTTGCCACTTCCCCTCCAGCATTCATTACTTTCCTTTGCTGTCATGTTAGCCAATCTGCTAGTTGTGAGGTGATACCTCAGTGTTGTTTTGATTTGCATTTCTCTGATTATAAGAGATTTAGAACACTTTTTCATGTGCTTATTAATCATTTTGATTTCTTTAACTGAAAATTGCCTATTTATGTCCTTTGCCCATTTATCAATTAGAGAATGGCTTGTTTTCTGTACAATTGGTTTAGCTCTTTATAAGTTTCAGTAATTAGACCTTTCTCAGAGGTTTTTGTAATGAAGATTGTTTTCCCAATTGGTTGCTTCCCTTCTAATTTTGGATGTATTAGTTTTGTTTGTATAAAAGCTTTTTAATTTGATGTAATCAAAATTATTGATTTTACATTTTGTGATTTTTTTTTCTAGCTCTTGCTTGGTTTTAAAGTCTTTCCTTTCCCAAAGATCTGACAAGTATACTATTCTGTGTTCACCTAATTTGCTTAAAATTTTCTTCTTTATATTCAGGTCATTCAGCCATTCTGAGTTTATCTTGGTGTAGGGTGTAGGATGTGGATCCAAACCTAATCTCTCCCATACTGTCTTCCAATTTTTCCCAGCAGTTTTTATCAAATAGTGGGTTTTGGTCCCAAAAGATGGGGGCTTATCATAGACTGTCTTGCTGATGTGGTTTACCCCTAGTCTATTCCACTGATCCTCATTTCTGTCTCTTAGCCAGTACCAAATTGTTTTGATAATCACTGCTTTATAGTATAGTTTGAGATCTGGGACTTCAAGTCTTCCTTCCTTCACATTTTTTTCATGATTTCCCTAGATATCCTTGATCTTTTGTTCTTCCAAATGAACTTTGTTATGTTTTTTTTCTAAATCAGTAAAAAAGTTTTTTGCTAGTTCAATGGGTATGGCACTAAATAAGTAAATTAATTTGGGCTAATGATCATGTGTCTTTAGGAAACCATAGAGCTGACATTACAGCAAAATTTGGAGCTAGAGAAGGACCTTTACATGTGTTGAATTTCTCAATAGTTGAACAGGACAGTCTAACTAATGCCTATAATGGGCAGGAAATTCAATCATGGATAAAGAACTTAGGAGCAAAACAAATAAGAGGAATATGGTTTTTGCAACTAGGCAAGTCCATCCTGCCTAAAAATTTATTTTATCACGTGTGCAATGCAATACTTGCCCAAGGACCCTGTGGAACCCAAGCTGTGATCAATTCAGTGAGACAATTTTGGACTGTACCAGGAATATCCTCATATGCCATAAGAATTTGTCAAAAATGTAAAATTTGAATGCAGTTCAATCAGGGAATTTATAAGACCAAAGGGTTAGGAGGTCGTCCCTTAGCATATACTCCATTTGAATGCATACAGATAGGTTTTTATCAATATGCCAAAAGACAAAGGGTTTAAGTATTGCCTTGTCATCATAGACAGACTGACTAGATGGCCAGAAGTTTTTCCTGCCAAAAAGAACAACGCAGCATTTTTGGTCAAAATCCTATTAAAAGAAATCATACCTAGATTTGGGATTCCCTCAAAATTGGACTCAGACCGTGGAAGTCCCTTTACTCAGTCAATATTAAATGAAATTTATAAAAATCTAGGAATACAAGCAACATACCACACACCATATCATCCCCAAAGTTCAGGGCAAGTGGAGAGATTAAATAAAGACATTAAAACATCGATAGGAAAATTCTGTGCAGAAAAACACCAAAAATGGACAAACATTCTGCCATTAGTTTTGTTCCATCTTAGAACACGACCCAGTGGAGATTTGCACATCTCTCCATTTGAAATGCTATATGGACATGCAATTTGGCAAGGAAAGACTTGTAAGCCAGCTTACATTGCAATGATAGGGGGAGACTGTCAATTAACAAAATATATACAAGCTTTACAAACAAGAATGGCAGAGTTGCATGAAATGGGCTTGATACAACAAATAGTACCCCTGGATTACAATTTGCACAACATCAAACCCGGAGATATACTATACTTAAAAAATTTCAATAGAAAATTGGCTACAGACATAAAATAGACTGGATGGACCATATGAATTATTGCTTACTACTCCAACAGCTATAAAAGTTGCAGGGAAAGACTCCTGGTTTCACATGGTTGAGAATGAACACTATCCATATCCAGAGAAAGAACTATGGGAATAGAAATGCAGAAGAAAAACATATGATTGATCACATGGTTTGATATGGATATGATTGGGGATGTTGACTTTAAATGATCACTCTATTGCAAATATTAATAATATGGAAATAGATTTTGAACAATGATACATGTAAAACCCAGTGGAATTGATTGTTGGCTCTGGGTGTGGGGAAGGAGGAAGGGAGGGAAAGAACATGAATCATGTAACTATGGAAAAATATTCTTAATTAATTAAATTAAAAAAAAATCTTTCTGGAACCAGAGTAGCTCAGGTAAACTGATTATAGCCAAAGATATGGAATGGAACTCATCACTCATCTTATTCTGGAAGATCTGATTGTTTTCCCACTTCTGAGGTCACAGGCAAGGAAACATCTATTAGCTAGGGAGGCCCCAGGCATAGTAGATTTCCAGATACTAGAGAACAGGCAGGGCAGAGAGAAGAAGAACCAGACAAGAGAAAAATATGTGGCTATGGTACAGATATCTTATGGATTGAGAAAATCTAGTTTGTTTTTTTCTGGATAATCTTGTCTTAAAACTACCTGTTCAGCCTTCGCTTATATACCTTCACATAGTTTATATCCTAATCAAACTGGAACAGTCTCCACAATTTTGCTTTCTCTTGTGTCTGGTGCCTTTGCTCACATCATTCCATATGACTCCTCTTCTCCCTCTGGATCCACTGAAGTCTTCCCTCTTTCAAGTCCAATTCCTTCATGTAACTTGTTTTCCACACCTCTAGCCCCCAAAGTGATCCCAACTTCCTCAGATTTCTCACAATATTTTGACTGGTCCTCTCCTTTTTCCCCATCACCTTCAACCTGCATCACAATTATTTGTATAATGATATAGACCATAGGTAAGTTCTCAAAGGGAAAAGACTGTGTCATTTGTAGTATTTGAAAAGATCCTTGGCCAAAACCAGATGCTTAATACGTGTTTTTTTTTTAATCTTTAAATTCTTAGTAATAATCTTCGGACAGAAGGGCAAGGGCTAGGCAAATGGGGTTAAGTGACTTGCCCAGGGTCACACAGTTAAGATATAGTGGAGGCCAGATAATATGTGTTTAATTAAAGATAGTAATGAATTTGAAATGAACTTTAGCAACAATAAGCACTGGAGAATTTCAGAAGAGGATTTCATTTTTTCACCCTGGGATGCTTGGGAAGGTTTTATGAAAGTAGTTGTATCAGATCTCACTGAGAGCTCATATACTGGATAAGAAGGTTGTGTTCCAGGTCTTTTTTTTCTCTTTTGCTAAACATTTTTTCCCTTCTTTGAAGTGACAAAAATAGAAATAGATTCTCTAAATTAAGTCCAGGGTTATTTTTCATCTAAAAAAATCCATAAACATATGGCAGCTATTTTGCTATAAAAATAGACAGGAAGTTATTTGCTCACAGACAATTTATGAGAGATAGTAGGATATAATAGAAGGCTTATTGATTTGAAGACAAGAGATACGAGTTTTGAATCTTGTCTTAGAATGCTAACTACCTGTGTGACCCTGGACAAGTCATGTCAATTCTCTTAGATTTAATTTATGCCTTTGTAAACTGGAGGTAATAATACTTATAATATATGATGCAAATCTTCACATGATTAGAGTACACTACCCCTAACTCAACAATAAGTTTATAGTCTGTTGATTACCCTAAACCTGATTTAGCCCAGCTTCCAAAAAGGTTTTACTGGGATGTGGCTGCTGTGTATGCTACAGCTTCCTGGAGCCACAGGTTAGAGTTGAGTGAAAGGTGGACACCAAAGGAGGATGAGTAACTCTGAAAAGCAATCCTTCACATCAGAAGTTCTAGTCTTCCCTGAACAACTCATACATTCCTCCAGCAGAGTGGGCAGATGAGAACAGTTCTTTCCAATGGCCATTAATGTGACTGAAGCAGGTGCTGTCAAGTGCCTAGAGATTGGTCGAACATCAAAGGCCCCCAAGTCATATACCTCATCCCAGGCCCTTGCTAGTCATCCTGACTTTTGTCTTACCCAGTAGTCTTATGCCTCTTGAAGAGAGAGTGGGACTAAAGACTTTGTGCAACTCTGCTTCACTTAAATCCAATTCACAGAAGTCAAAACTCTTTTAAAAACTGAAGAACAAGCAACAATTTGATACAAAGGGTTGTTGTAAGGAAAGAATTTTGCAAACTACAAAGTAATATATAAATGTTGGCTATTAATGCTGTTGCTTTAACATTTTTTAAATAGTCTAATTTTTCTCCACAACTAATATGTAAATAGTACTTTAAGATTTGCAAAACAATTTACAAATATTATTACATTTTATCCTCAAAACATTTCTGGAAGGTAGTTGCTATTATTATCTCCATTTTAAAGATGAAGAAACTGAAGTAGGCAGAGGTTAAATGACTTGCCTGGCATTCCACTAATGATGAAAATAATAATAGCTAACAATTTTGTAGCACTTATTATATGAAACACACTGTGCTAAGTGCTTTACAATTATTATCTCATTGGGTCCTCACAACCCTGAGAAGTAGGTACTCTCATTACTCTCATTTTACAGATAGGGAAACTGATGCACAAGGGTTGATTGATTTGCCCAGGGTCACATGGCCAGTAAGTGGAGGATGGATTAGTAATCAGCACTTTCTGACTCCAATTTCATTGCTCTTTATACTATGCAACTCACTAGTTGCCACTTCTTTTCTTACTTTTCTCCTCATTATTTTGTCAGTGACAATGGGCTGTTCTCTCCAGCAACATCAGTATGTAGGCATCCAGCTATTTTTGACATTAGATGAATTCTTTAGATTCTAATTTCTTGAGGAACATATATTTTATTTAAGGACCTGTAACTTAATTTTCTTTCCTTTTGATTAATTCATATTTATGCTTGTACCTTCTAGAACTTTAAACTGGAAAGATCCTTTTTATTCCACTTTTCATAGTTTAAAAAGAAATGATAACTACAGAACACTTAAAATCAAGACCTCCTTAGTCCTATGCTTAATAATATCATCTCTGTGAGTATTTTTTTTCCAATGGGAGTTTGACTTAGCCAAGAGGTAGAAGAATATGACCAACCAAGAAAGATTTTTAGATTTCCTCCTCGTTATCTTGGAGAGCTTGTCAAAAGTTTTGAGACATATCTACAAATCCATTGCATCTTAGATTTCAGGCTCACCCTGGGAATCTCTGACAATCCTGCAGGGCTTAGCCTTCTTACTTATAGAACAAAAAATGGTTTTTTTAATGGACATTCATTACAAAGAATTATCCTCTCATCTTAAACTGATTTTTGTTCCCCTCCCCCAAATTCTGTAAATGATAGAAAATCCTCTACTATCCTAAAGGTTTATGTAGAGATAATGATAGGAAACATATCGAACATGAATTCTTTCATCCTACAGAAGGAGCAATTTGTAGAGCAGGTTGGGCAGAAAAGGAGAAAAAAAATCCCAGGTTTTCCTGAAGGCTATGAAATTCTTTTAAGTCTTACTATGTTATCTAATCTTGGGTATGTAACTTCCTCCATGGTCTAACAGGTCACAGTGAAAGCTTTAATGAGATGACCTGATTTTCCTGGTTTTTGTTTCTGGGAGGCTTACCTGACCACTCAGCAGACAGTGAGTGGGTTAAAGAGAACACATTTGTTGAATGCTGGCATCCATTAAGGGCTTAACTCATATGTTCCTAGGAGAACTGGGATTCCAGCATTACTCATAGGATAAATCAATTCTAGAGCCATGAAAAGATGAGAGTGAGTTACTCTCTTGCCTCTGTGGTGGCATACAAACCATGAGCCACCAATTCATAAACTTTGTCATGTTTTGCATTAGATTAGGTATTTGGATTCCAGCTTTCCTTTTGGCTCCCAATATCATTTTAATGCTTCTTCATCTGTAAAAAATTTCGCTTCTGGAATCTATGCTATAAAGGAGTGTGTCATAGCTCCATGATCCAAGGTTAAGTTCTGTCATATCAGCTACCTCATTAGGCCAGAAAGAACAGAAATGATGTTAATGATTTCCTTTACCCTCTAATAGACTGAATTCAGACAGATCCAAGTCTCTAAGATTTTACTAAGTGCTGTGGGATAAACCAATCACTCACATGTTGGAGTTTAGTTCAGATATAAAAGACAAGGTTTCTATGCCTCACCATACTTTTTCTTTGTAGCTAGCTCTGAACCAAAAAATATATATAATTACAAAGATCATTTAAAAATATTCTTAGTAAAAGTTCTAATCATTTGCTTTCAAATGTGATTTGGATATGGAAATAGTAGCATGTATCCTTCTTGAGGCTAGGGATTATTTCTGGGTTTGTATCTTTAGTCAGTAAAATTCTTTAGAATCTTACTTTAGAATGACCTCCAGGAATTGATGCAGAGTGAACGGAGCAGAACCAGGAGAACGTTGTACACAGATACAGATACACTGTGCCACAACAGTGTAATGGACTTCTCTAGTAGCAGCAGTGCAATGACCCAGGACAATCCAGAGGGACTTAAGAGAAAGAATGCTATCCACATCCAGAGAAAGAACTGTAGAAACAGAAATGCTTTAGAAAAATATATGATCGAATAGTTTGATGGGCATATGATTAGGGTTTTGATGTTAAAAGGATCACTCTACTGAAAATATGAATAACAGAAATAGGTTTTGAACAATGATACATGTATAACCCTGTGGAACTGCTTGTCAGTTTTGGGGTGGGGGAAGGAAAGAATGGGGGGAGGGGATCATGAATCATGGAACCATGGAAAAATATTTTAATTTTTTTTAAAAAGGGGGAAATCTTTGTTTCCAATGAATAATGTTTGGAAATGACCAAATAAAAATTAAAAAATAAATAAAAAATAAAAAAAATAAAGTCTCAGCTAAAAAAGGGGGGGGGGGGGGAGAATCTTACTTTTCCTACTCTGTGCCAAGCACTGTGCTTTTGGCTGGGGAGACAACATGAAAACATTATTTACAAACAAGATATAGACAAGACAAAAAATGAAATATAAGTAACAGAGGGAAGACACAAGGAAGATTGAGAAAAACTTTTGGTGGAAGATTAGATTAGCTGAGACTTGAAAGAGGGCAGAGAGGCCTTTCAGGAGGGAGAGATGAAGAAGAAAATTCCAGATGTGGGGGACAATTAGTGAAAATGCCCTGAGTCAGGAGATGGATGTCTTGTGTTATAAACAGCAAGGAGGCCAGTATTACTGGATCATAGAGCACATGGGAGTGGATGAGGGGTAAGCAGACTGCCAGGGTAGTAGGGGACCAGGTTATATAGGACTTTGAATGCTAGAGGATCTCATATTTGATCTTAGAAATGTTAGAGAGCCACCACCTTGCTCCTAGTAGGCTGAAAAAATGCTCGTTGAATGAATCTTGTACATAACTGTTTGGGGCTTCTGTGGTCACTACCGTATATCTTCAGACAGTATAGTATAATGGAAAGAGCACTGGATATGGAATTAGAAGAAATCAGAGTATCTGGTTTCTGCTCTTCCCCATGTGACCTTGGACAAATCATTTAACTCATCTGGTCCTCATCTGTAAAATGAGAGGTTTGGATGAGCAGACTGACTGACCTCTAAGATCTCTTTTAGATATAATCTTATGATACATGTGTAGTATAAATAAGCTCACCTCTTAGTAGAAATGATTTAATTTGTCAGAAATACTTTGATGTTATGTAGCAAATTTGCCAACTTGGAAGTATTTGGAATATTGTGTCCAAGTTTTTCAGGTTTTGAATTTCTAATTTCGGAACTCTAGTTATTACTCTTAGCAAATATAGTAAATATAGTAAAAGAGTTATTACTCTTAGTAATATCTCTTAGTATTATCTCTTAGTAATAACTAGAGTTCAGAAATTAGAAGAGAAAGAGCAAGGGACTCAAAATGTAACCACAAAATCTTCTATTCCTGAAATAAAATGCCACACTGTTACTTATAACAAATATTTATAACCTTAGCCATTGTGAAATCATTTTTTAATAACCCTTGCCTATCCATGTAGTGACAATAACCCTGGACACGGAGTCAAATGGTCTGGGTTTGAAGAGTTCTTCAGCTGCTTAATAGAAGTATAATTTTAGACACATCACAGTCTCAAAGCTTTATTTCCTTATCTTCGAAGTGGTACTCCCCATCTCACAGGGATAGATAAATATAAAAAGCTCAAATATAAAATAAGTCATTATTATTAATTATCATTTCAAATCTTTTCAAGCTCTGTTTTGGTGATCCCAATATTTTTTCTCAAGGAATTGGTTTGATGACTTCTCTAAGTACTGTTAAAACTCATGTGATGGATGCATGGTTTAAAACAGCTTTTTGTTAATAGAAGTTCTTGCTTCTTGAAAGCTTTTAGGCTTGGGGTGTTGTTTTTTCATTTCATTTTTGTTTGTTTATGATTTTTGTTTTTGATAAGTGTGTTTTCTCTTCACCCTGACTGATTCTGAGTTTTGTCTCATTTTCTTCCCACAGTGCTCTGTAAAAAGCTGTATCACAGCCTTTCATGTTACCTGTGCATTTGAGCATAGCCTGGAAATGAAGACTATCCTTGATGATGGGGATGAAGTCAAATTCAAGTCTTATTGCCTCAAACACAGCAAAAACAAGCAGAGCTCTTTGACTGAAACAAGTGATCATTCCCAAAGCACGGGTGATCAGAACCAGATTGAAAGTGAGAAAACCAGTCTGCGGGCCCAGAAATTAAGAGAGCTAGAAGAGGAATTCTACTCCCTGGTAAAAGTAGAGGATGTTGCAGCAGAACTTGGCCTCCCGAAGCTTGCTGTGGACTTCATCTACAATTACTGGAAATTAAAACGAAAAAGTAATTTTAATAAGCCATTATTTCCTCCTAAGGAGGATGAAGAAAATGGCCTAGTGCAGCCAAAAGAAGACAGCATTCACACTCGCATGAGAATGTTTATGCACCTGAGACAGGATCTGGAGAGGGTAAGGAGGCTTGCATTATTATAACCATCTTATTTCCAGGAAAGTAGCCTATTACTGTTGGAGTTTGTGCAAGCAGCAAGCAATTCCTGGTCAAATAATAATAACATCATCATCATCATGGTATCACATATATTGATCTTTAAGGTTTGCAAATTGCTTTACAAAGATTTTTATTATAATATAATTATAATTAAATATAATCTTCTGGAGTTCAAATCTGGCCTCAGACAATTACCAGCTGTGTTACCCTAGGCAAGTCACTGAACCCTATTTGCCTCAGTTTCCTCACCTGTAAAATATACTGGAGAAGGAAATGGTGAACCCTTCCAATATCTTTGCCAAGTAAACCCCAAATAGGGTCACAAAGAGTTAAATACAACTGAGCAATGACTGAGCAATAACAATAATTAAATGTCATAATATAATTATACTATGTTTAATAATAATATTAACATTTGTATAGTGCATTACTATGTGCCAGGCTAAGCACTTTACAAATATTATCTCATTTGATTCTCACAGCAACCCTGGGAAGTAGGGGCTATAATTACCCCCATTTTTTTTTTTTTACAGATGAGGAAATGTAATCAAACAGAGGTAAAATATCTTGCCCAGGGTCACACACTGCTAGTAAGTGTCTGTAGCTGAATTTGAACTAAAAAATTCCTGACTTTTAAGTGGCACATAACTTCCTAAATAGAAAATAGCTACGTTTATTTCAAACTTGTAGGCACAAACTCTTTTACCTTTCTAGTCAAGATCAGTTGAAAAGGTAATATAAGATGTTCCAAAGCTTACCACTACACTAAGACTTTTGGGATATCTTGAATTATCCTACTTTTCTTTTTTTCATCACTCTGGTTATAGTCAACCTTTGACACTAAGAATTCACACTGGGGTTGAGGACTAAAATGATTTTGTTTGTTTTTAACTAGGAAGACCCTCCCCAACACATACATACATACATACATACATAGACTCTGTCTCTGTCTCTGTCTCTCTGTCTCTCTGTTTCTCTGTCTCTCTGTCTCTGTCTCTCTGTCTCTCTCTCTGTCTCTCTCTCTCACCAATCAGTCAAAAATTCATTAATTAACTGCTTTGTAACAGAGCCCTGAACTATGTGCCAAGATAATACACCTTTTGGATTTTTCCCGAACACAGCCTATTTATCTAAACTTGTGAGATCCTTGCTTATCTTGTCAACTGAACACTCATCCACTGAGCTAGGATCATCACCCTTTCAGGCCAATACTGGGTTCAAGTTAGTAAATTCCCTTTCTAAGGGATTTGCAAAATGATACAACTTACCAATGCCACTAAAACTTAAAAATGAAATTCTAGGATAGTTTTGCCTCAAATATTGTCAAGTAAAGTTTTGTGTTACTGCTCAGTAAAGGAAAGTAAATTATCATGACCAAATAATGTGTAGTTATGTGTGTAGTTATGAAATTGGGGTAGAAACAGATTTGATAATCTGCTTATCTGATCAGTAGTCAGTAATTCATTATAAAACTGCTGGTTTAGCACTGGTCATAATAATAAAGAATAACCCTAGAGGAAAATATGCTGCTCATAACCAATTTGGTAGTTATTTTAGACCTCTGAGAAGCACAGCTAAAAAGTATTTAATGTAATTCTCCCTAGTGCCCTACTCCTGTGAAGCAAAAAGAATATCCATGGGAATTTTTTAAAAAACAGCCTTCCTGTCAATTTTAAATTACTTTATTGAAAACATAAAAAGCTGTCTTTCACTCATAGATCCTTCTGGAAATTATCTTTCTTTACTCTGTTCCCTACCAGTAAAGGGTGGGACTGGCAATAGTTAAATCTAACTAATTTGGGAAAAGAAAGTACACTGAATTATGGGTTCCTATAGGCTCAAGGAGGAAAAACCTGGGTGTAGACTAATTACCAACTGCTGTAGCTAACTCTAAAGAGGAACAACCTGGACCTTCTTGCCAAGTGCCATAAACTGTATCTTAACATAGTCACTGTTCTATTTCATTCCAACTTAGTTATATGTTTGTGAAAATTTTTACACTGGGCCCCAACTAAAGTAATAGTTTATTAGGTATGCAAGGTTATGCCTGGGAGAAGTCAGCAAAATATTGGCTTCCACATTTCCCAAAACCCTGTCTGGGGTCCTAGAGATCATTCACGTAATCCAGCCTAATTACCTAAACCTGTGGTATCCTACCCCACCCCTTCAGGAGGCTGTGGTAAGAAGGCACTTAGTGCTTAACCAGCTGGCATTTTGTCAGCCTATTAATGGTCTTAATAAATTACATTTATGCAAGAAGGTGTTATATGATTTCCCTGATGTCCTAACACAGTTATTATAACTCTAAAGATTCAGACTCATTCCATGAGAGTTTTATCTTTTATGATGAACATAATTTGTATATGACTGATACATCACAGTTGGAAAAACCTTTATCTTAGCCATTTTTCCAATTGACATTTTTTAATACCATTCTTCCCCAACTAATCTAGCACTTATTTACACTCAGCCTAGTTCAAGTGCTATTAGATTAGATTTTATGTTAGAAATTATAAAAGGAAGGCAAAAAATGAAAAACCCTACTTTGTATTAATTATATCCTCCCTGGAAATTGTTACATATATGTTTTTCTGTGTGTAAATACATAGACATACTTGCACCCATGATGATATGGAAATGCCTCCACTTAAGTCTCAAATGAAGTTAGCATCATATAAATACCATTATTTATACAGGGGTGTGCTAATAGTAAATGTTTAACAAGTAGCTCTTGGGGTGGGAAAATGTATGCACAACACACTTTTGTTTAATTTGCATTATTAACATTTTTCCATTACTTTCCAAAGAATAGGTAATCACTAAAACTATAAATCAAGCCCTGATTTGTCACTTTTGCTGCTTTTCAAGGGGTAAATTCAAGCCTTGAAAATTTAACAATCAACTCTTGCAAGCTGATTTGAGCAAGCTCCAGCACACCTTTATGTGTAGTTGACCCCAAGTCTCAAAAGTGGAGTGTGAATTCACCAGATCCTTCCAAGGTGGAAAGGCTTTGAGTTTAGATAGGTGATGGTGTACAAATCAATCATCCAGGGACCAGCATAATTTAAAGAGGCTCATTGCCTGAAGGTTGAGTACCAGATGTCAGACCAGAAACCCATAGCTACTAAGGCTTTATGGCTTTTGCAATGAATAAGTAAATGAATGATGAGTGAAAACGCATTTATTAAGTGCTTACTTTGTGCTAGAGCACTGGAGATGCAAATAGAAAAAGTGAGACAACCTCTGCTCTCTAAGAATTTATATCTAAGTAGGAAAGAGAACAAGCTTAAAAAAAGAAGTTCTACTTGCCACAAGGGTAGATCTTTGTAAACGAAAGGGAAATACCTTGAAGAATTGAAGTGAGGTAATAAAATAAAATGAATAAAAGTTCTGAGAAGGGAGATTTGCTTCATAAAAGGAGTATGGCAGGACTCCTTCTTTACCAGCTTTTCTGAAATTATTTAATATTGGGATTAGATGATCTTTAAATGTTTCATAAGATTCACTTGTAAATGCATCTGTTCCTGATGTTCTTTTCTTAGGAAGTTCATTTATGCCCTGTTTTTTTTTCTGGATTATTTCTGATGATTCTTGTATGAAATTCCTTATGTCTTTATGTGTTATTTCCATATGATCTTACACTGGGTTTTACTAGGTAGTCTTATGTTATGTGCCTCACCCACATTACATTTTTCTGCTTTACACAAGTTAAATATCTGCCTGTTGGGGGTGGTTGAACTTCCAGGTCAGAAATCTGTGCTACATGGTCAGCAGAAGAGAGAAGCTAAAACTGTCCCACAGCAAAGTTCATGAACAGATCTTCAATTTTCAAGTCCAGCTTGCAAACCAGGAAATTGCTACAGGTAACCACCAACTAATGTTATGGCTGGATCACACCTATGATTTCATTAGTGTAGGAAGCTTCCTGATAAAGAAATTCCCACTACCAATGCTGATCAGTTCCTATTCTGCATCTGAAGGTCATAGTTTCTGAAGCATTAAGATGTGAAGTAATTTGCTGAAAGTCACCAATAATTTATTTAGTTTATTAGAGGCAGGAGTTGAACTCAGGTCTTCCTCTTTCTGAGACCAGCTTTCTTTCCACTATTCCATGATGTCTCTCAGCTTATTGTTGTAGTGATCCTTGTAACACTTTACCTAAGGACCTGAAAGAATTCTTGTAGGATTTAGAGCTGGATGGGTCAAGATTTGAAAGTATCTACAGTTAGGGGACACACCTTAGTGTCACTGGGGAATCATGGAAATTGTGTTTTGTTTTGGTTTTTTTTGCCTTTTGTCTCTGGACTTGGACTAGGCATTTAGTAGCGCCTAGCAGAGCTTGGGGACTTAACAATACTTGTCTTGTACATCTCAGGAAATTACCATGAAAATCAAGTTAGTATTTTGAGAAATACACATTCATATGCAAATAGAGAGGAATCGTTAATTGATTTTATTCTGTATTTCACTGTCCTCAGAATAATTATATAAGAAGGCAGATTGCAAATTACCTAGAATAACTGGAACCAAGACTGCCTGATATGGACAAGAGTGAAAACTGTCACCTATTACCAAGAGACATAATGGCTCTTGTCTCTCTACCTACTTGCAACCATCCAAGAATTTTCACATTTGCTCAGAAATGGTCATTCTAGGATAGCTAAAAATAAGCAAAAATAATTAATCCTCTAAACAATGGAAATATTCCATGGCTTCATGGGAGTTTGTCTTCAACAGATTAAATAATGGAGCATTTATAGTAGGTTTATGAAGAGCATGAACTGAAGTAGGTGACCCTAGGTCTTGAAGGTCTTGAAGTTTGTGTCCAAGGAGTATAAATTCACTAAGTCCTTCTAAGCTGGAAAGGTTTTGAGTTTAAGCAGGTGATGGTGTTCCAGTCTTTCAAAATTAAGAGAGGCTCATTGCCAGAAGGTTGGGTACCAGGTGATAAATGTTTTCCAAATGCAGAAACTCCTAATTACTGAGGTTTTTTTGGTTTTTGCAATGAATAAGTGAATGCATGGATGAAAAGGCATTATTAGTTAAGTGTTTCCTTTGTGCTAAAGCATGAGGATACAGATAGAGAACCAGAGATAATCCTGCTCTCCAGGAGCTTATGCTTTAAATAGGAAAGAGAATACATAAAAAAAACCTAAATTCTGCTTACTACAGGGTGGATTTCTGTCAGTGAAATGAAGGTATCCTGAATAATTCAGGTGCAACAATACTCTAAATTGTACAAACATTCAGGAGAGGGAGATTTTGAGGGTGATTTTGGGCTCATTTTTGATGATTCATATAAAATTCCTATTGTGTTTTTTTTTGGGGGGGGTCTCCATCCTAAAATGCTTTTCTTGATTTTCTTTTCAAAGTAGGACAGAAAGAGAAATATAGGAGAGGGGAAAGGAGGTCTCTGTGTGTGGTGTGTATAGAAACTGAAAATTTGAGAGTTGGGTGCTACATAGGTAGTCAGTGGTGTTTCTAAAAGCAGCTGTGAGCCTGTAGACACAGATACTATTTGATATTTAGATAGATGAACCTGTTCTGCTATAAAGATATATTCATGTAATTCATGTATGAAGATTTGTTTATGTAAATTGACTATTAAAATGAATCTTTTTCCTTTCACTTTAGGACATCCTCTGACAAGTGCACTAGAAAACACGTTGTTTTACCCACCTCCAAGAATAACTTTAAAGTTAAAAATGCCTAAATCAGCTCTGGGAGACTGCAAAAACAACTCAGTGAAAGCCAATAACAGACCTCTCTCACCTGATGAAAATAGCAACTCAGCCCCAAATTACAACAAAAAGAGTATGCAGATACCCCAGGAAACTTTTGAAATGCGAATGAAGTCTTATTCCAGGTATTCCTATGACAGTAGGAGCAAT
Organism: Monodelphis domestica; assembly: GCF_027887165.1. NCBI lineage: Eukaryota > Metazoa > Chordata > Mammalia > Didelphimorphia > Didelphidae > Monodelphis > Monodelphis domestica. Next base: position 210,879,527 of record NC_077234.1, read on the forward strand.
GGGCTACTAGCCAGTCTCAGTCATTCTAGGAATGAAGTAAAAGATTCTGGTCTAGCTCAACCTTCTGAGTTCCAGCGTGGGCAGTCTCTTGGCAAGCCATTAGCCCTTCAAGCTGCACTTCACGGACAGTCTTCCATTGGAAATGGGAAGATACAGCAGAACTCTAGGTTTGCTAAATCTAATGGCTTAATGGGCAACAGCAGGTCAGGTGATGTAACACAGAGAGACAATTCTAGTCAGACTTCCTATGAACAAGAGTCTGTGCTTTCTGCTCACTTGTCTAGTCAAAGCAGCTTTAGAAAATCTTCCATGGAACATTTCAGTAGGTCCTTTAAAGAGGCAACCAATAGTTTGGTGAGAACCACAGAAGACCTCAGATGCTGTGAAAAGCCAACTAGAAGACTTAATACCAAGGAACGTTTATGGAGTAAGCAGACTCTTGAGTATCAGACAGGAGGGGCACCATATCAGGAAAATGATGGGTATTGCCCAGATTTGGAACTTAGTGACTCTGAAGCAGAAAGTGATGAGAATAAAGAACAAGTCAAGATCAGAAGAAACAACTCAGACAGGGAAAGCCCTTCCAAGGATTTTGGAAGAGATTGTCGCAGCAGAAATAAAACAAGTATGGTTTCCCACAGTTCTGTGCAAAGGTGATTAGAAACTTGAAAGGGTAACTCAGCATTTGTATAATCCCAGTGTATTGGTGCAAACCTAGACACCAAAGGATTCTAGAACATAATGCCTATGTTAGGAGGAGATGCAACGAAAAGGGTGAAGTAATTGTTCAACAGTGAATTGGCCAGCAGTTTTAAGAAGACGAACCCAGCTTCTGCAAGGGCATATAGGAGTCAGCAGATTTTTAATTGGTTTTAGTTTTGTTATAGGGAATGTGTGTACGTATGTGATATATGTGTGTGCATGCATGAGAGAGAACAAGGAATAGATGAGCATATAGTAAGTGCTCAAAAAATATACTTTTGGTTGATTTTCTTTTGCTTCAGGAACATATTTCCATTATGCTGGGTTCTCAGCAAGACTTATTGTTAGCAATAAGTAATTGAAGTGCCAGGTTGCCACTGGTAGCCATAGGAATTAACAGCCCTTGTTTCGTTAAGGGGTTGCAAGAGAGGGTATGATTTGCAGACACTACAACCACATTCCTATTGCTCCTGCAGTACATAACTACTAAACTGAGGTCCTATTCTTCAGTCAGTTTCTAATTCTGTGGAAATCCGTAGTAAACTGGCTTCAGGGCAGAGACCAAGAGACCAACAGTATAGATGCTGCCAAACTCACTGACCTCTAAAAATGCCCCTTTCTTTACCCCTTGCAAAAAGGTTGTGTTTCTCTTCAATGTACCTTGCTTTATTCTGTAAATATCACCCCTCTAGGACTTTAATTTTTGGTGCCTGTATATAGGATTGCTTGTTTGGGGAATGCACTTGTAAATATGTTACCCAGCTAACAAGTACAAATGGCTAATTTGTGGATAGTGTTTACAAAAGTAGAGGTACTACTTTAAAGGAAGATGCTCTGATGTTTAAACTGAGGCAATCATGGAGGAGGATGCCAGGACCCTTCCTCAAATGAGACCTTCTATCCCTCGGGGCTATTTATACCTGGTATTTAAAAATAATAATAATAATAAGCTTGACTAAATTCATTTTGTCTGACGGTTTTGTATGTTTGCTTTTATTTTGAAGCACATTTTTATTGCCAAACAGAATTTGCAAGCATATGTTGAACACATATGGGCATATTAAGCTGCTTATCAAACTTGGATTGGAAGCAATATCCCAAACTCAAAGCTCTTTAGTTTCTTTTGAGAAGTAGCTGGCTTCCTGATCCCAAACCCTCCACCTGACACTTTTTATTACTGGAGAGAATCATTGCATTTGTCCCTATTCCAACAAGAAAAAAATGTTGCATACCTAATTTAAAAGATGCCATAGCTGACAATAAATACCTGCTCTGGGTTTGGGGGATTTGTTTTGCTTTTCATAGCCTTAATTTATCATTCTCTTGCTTCTATTTTGAGAAAGCACAAGAATAACGATCAATACAATTTTTTTCAAAGGCCATTTCTTTTTCAAAGCAAATTAAAATTTTCACTTTCATTTTTATTTCCATTATTTTAGTGGTGGAAATTCAGGGCCAGTTCTCTTGGGAAATAAGGTAAATTTGGCAGCTTTGCTTCTTCTCTTTATTTGACTTTTTGTCCTTACAACTATTTCTTTTCAGGTATTTAAAAATGTTTTTTTCATGATATATATGTATATATATATGTGCATATATACATATATATATATTTCTGTACTTTGTCTTTCCCACATTACATCATCAACATACTTCCTGCATGTGGGTGCATGTACCCATGTGTAAATTTGCAGTAGAGCATTTGAAGTTTCAGATATTTTATTTTAACGGAAAATGCTTTGTGTTCTTAAGCCATGTGTCATTCAGAATGAGTAAGTTAATTTCCCTCTTATTTGTATTCTGTCTCCTGAGATTTTCTTTGAGTTATTGTTAGCTATTTATTAGTATGATACCGTAAAGGTAGCACTGCCTTGAGAAAACTTTACTTAAGAGGCCAGCTGAGCAGCCATGTTATTTCATGCCTTTCAGTTATGAGTATGTGGGAGAAAACAACAACAACAACAACAACTAACACAGAAATGGTGCTTCAGCCAAATTCCAGATATTTTACCATTTTGGGGATGGTGATTAAAGTATTTCCAGTCAGGGAAATAGTTTTGATATTTTTTACAGGATTTTACTAGGTAAATGAAGGAGACTTTGGTTGTATAGCTCTCAAGTGTTGTCCCCAAAGTGTATTTGCTAGTTTTTACTGTATGTGTTTGGTGGTTAATTGTTGTTTGAAGTATTACCTCTTAACCTTATTTGTTAATTTTTTGTTTGCATTTTGTTTTATATATATATATATATGTATATATATGTACACATATATATACATACACACACATATATATTCAATTTTCCAAGATAAACTTGATCTTTTTCAAATGTTCCCTTTTTACAAATACTTTTTCATTAAATTATGAAACTGCTAACAGACTTTCTTTGATGGTGGTTTATTGAGACTTTCGTCTTTTCAAAATATCTGATTATTTAGCAAGAAACACATCAGACACTAGCATTATATTGTGCTTTCTTTCTTCTTTCAAAAATGTTTTGCTTCTTGAAAATAAATCTCCCAAATGGTTTGAGGTTGCAAAAAGAGTAGATTCAGATGAAAATGAATCAAGAAAAAGAATTCCCAGAAATTGGACCAACCCCAGAAAATATTCTGATGATGCCCCACAGTTCTGACATCAGGAGCCAGCCTTCAAAATTCTCAGGTTATTTCAGTTGTACAGTGGTTGATGTGAGTAACAGGCCATTTCTAAAGCAACCAGGATACTATAAGTCCAGAAGAGCATCATTTTCCACCAAAAGTATTCACTGCTAAAGTCAGAAGGCTACTCCATATTAATAATGTACAGGTTATAGTGTACCCTGGGAGATCTAAGGAGCATTTTATAAAGATTGTTTTCATTATGACAAAGAAATGTACTGGCTTAATAAGACCACAAGAAAAATCACTTGCAGAGATAGACACACAAGGTAAGATTCTTATATTATGAGAAAAGAGTTGGAAAGAAAGCAAGATAACTTTCTCTGTGAGTCAGGGAAGCATTCATGGAGTTGACTTCTGAATTTGGATTTGAAAGAAGGTAAGGGACTTCAATGGATGAAAGTAGAAAGGGGGAACTGAAAAAGACCATTCCAGCTTTAGGGACAACATGGAAAGGCATAGAGACAGAAGTGGGTAAAATGAGAAGGGTGAACAGAGAAGGAGCCAGTTTGGCTGGAACTTGGAATATATGAAGAAAAGCAGAAATAAAGCTAAAAGTTGTTAGCATCCTAAAATGAAAAAACTTAAAGAAAAACTATCATAGCTAACCTGCATGATAAAAGATTCTTGCAGAGATTGCTCTTACTCCCAACTTGAAAGCAGAAATTCATACTTTATTTGGAAATGTAATGGGCAACCAATCATAGTTTTTGAGCAGAGGAGTGACACATTTAGATAGATCTATTTGGCTGTAGATTGGATGAGTTTCATAGGAATAATGATAGTAGCTAACACTTAGATGTGCTTCATGGTTTGCAAAGCACTTTACAAATTGGATCTTTACAACAACTCTAGGAAGTAGGTGCTATTATTAATCCCCTTTATACAGTTGAGGAAATTGAAGCAAACAGAGGTTAAGCAATTTGCCTAGGATTGTGTAGTAAACATCTGAAGTTAACTTGAACTCTGGTCTTCCTGACTCCAGGTCTGGTGCTCTATACACTGAGCCACCTAGCTGCCTCTGTATAAACGTTATAGATAGGACAGCAAATGACCTGATAGAAGAGTTAATGTAGCTGGGAATTGAATGTGATTGAAGATTATATTGCTGACAACCCCCATTCCCTGCCCCCCAGTAGATCTTAGACCAAAGGACAATATAATAATGGTAATTTTTGCTAGAGTATAGAAGGAGAGAAGTGGTTATAGTCTGTGTCTCTGAAGGGCACATACCAAGATAATCATGGACCCATCAAAATCAAGTGTTAATAGCAATATTGCAGAGTGACTGGGCAAAATTTTGCTAGGTATGCATATGGATATAAATATGGCAAGGAAGAATGCCTCATCTTTTAATTTAAAAAACACATTTTTTATGTTGAAAAAACTTGTAAATGAAAGGTTAAAATATCTCCATGGGCTTTTTGTCATCTTGAAAATTGCAGTCATGTTCAGCTATCTATGTCATATGTAAGTCCCCAAATGAGTACATGCTGCTGGGAGAGGTGAGGAGGAAGTCCACCAGTTAAAATCCAAATATTCCATAGTTGAGAATTTTTCTAAATTTTTTCCAAGAAAAAAGTTCTTACCTAAAAACATTTTTTTTACACCAAGCCCAATTGTAATATGCTTCTGATTTCCAGGAGCAAACACAGCAAGCTTAACCGAAGAGGTAAACCCCAGACTGATAAGCAATGATCCAGGGCAAGTACTCTGCCTCTACTACAAGGTTTTCAGTTTAGAAAATCTCTAATCCACAGGTCATTTGTTCATGGACAAAGCTCAGTCACTATTTAACAAATTGAAATATATAGTTTGGGGTGTTTTTTTCTTTCATCCTCTATATAGGGACAAAATTAGTTTATATGTTATTCAAAGCTTAACAAATCACTTGATCTGCATAGAGAATTTAGAATTTAGAAAGTCACCTAATTACACTTTTCCCAAGATTTTTTTCAGGGCTTTCAGATCTTGCTTTTTATTCTCTGTCATCTTGCTGTCTACTCTGCTAGTGACCTTATCTGTTCATTATATCATTTCAACCATCTTTGTTGTATGGGTGGGTTTGACAGGTATTTGAATACAAGGCTGTGTAGATAGAATTCTCTCCCCAAGGGTCATCCGACCCAGCTCATCTTACCCAACATCCCATTTACGTGCTTACGCTGTGTGAATGGATGGACATGAACGCATGTGCAGGGGGAGGATGGAGGATAAAGTTTTGGTGTGCCATTGTCCAGTCTCTCTTCTTCCCAGAGTGTGGTTGAGAAGGCTGGCTGGGAGCCAGGCGAGAGAATACACACTCATGGTCAGTGAGGTTAGAAAATTAGGCCTTATACTTCCATCCTTTTTATTTTTTCTACTTTTAAGTAATTATTAATAAAATGATGAAAAAATAATATCCTGGACTTATTGATGCTAATTTAAATTTTACAAGGCTCAATAATATAGTTATATATTTTAAGGTTTACAAAACATTTTTATCACAACAGACTTCCATATAACATAGGCAATATAAGAATGATTATATGCTCATTTTACAGAAAGCAAAACTGAATCAAGTCAAATGACTTTCTCATGTTTATGTAGTTAGAAAGGATTGAGTCAGAACACTGGAGTTTCTTTCCCACTTCCCTTAAAAACAAAACAAATTTTTAAAAATCCAAATGTTTCCAGAGACATTGGCATTTATTTTTGCTGAATTTCAAATTATGAGATTGTTCTATCTCACCCACACCAAATGAACTCTAGGTGTCATGCTCTAAATTATTACAATAACTTTTCTGAATTCCTGGGACATAATGAAGCTCCCTCACTCTCACCAATGGGGTATTCATTATTGAGACAACTTCAGAGATTAGATATAGCAAGATGTCATACGTCCATACAGCAGTGGAATTTATTTTACAAACTGAACACCAAAATTTGTCTCTTTGCCATTTAGTTCTACTTTCAAAACAAAGATATTTTCTATTTTAGCTTTGATCAGCTGCTTGGAATGCACCTGTAGATTTTCTTGACTAAATTTTTTAAAGGCATAACTTTTAGTCTATTCAGAAACAAGAAACTGAGATGAATATGAAAAATGTATGGCCAATTCCATTGCTTTTGACTACTGTGGAAATGATGTGGCACAGACCAAAACTAAATAAAACTAATTCATTCCTTCTCTGGTCCCTAAGCTGGACAAACTATTAAAGGATGTGATAATATTTTGAGGGCACAGATTTCATATTTTTCTTCTACCTCTTGAGTTGGCATCTCTGTCATCAACTCTACCAGTCACCGACACTCTTCCCTTTTTCTCAGTTTAGATGTCTAATTGATTCTGTTGTGGATAATTATGAAATTATTTTGTAACTGTTATCTATGGGAATAAACCAAAATATAACCTTTACATGGGTAAAGTGTGGATAGGGTTGCTGGGTTGCATTTTTTTTAAAGCCGTAACTACACTTATGGGTAACCTTGGATTTAGTAATAATGACATATAGTTTTGGGCAGCTAATCATGCATGAGAAAACACTATAATTTCTAAGGAAGATAGTGTTTCAATTATTTGGCACTTTCTATCTACCTCAAACATAGCAAATCAAATCTTTTTTGCCTGGTTGCACCAGAATGAAGAAGCAAATAACCCTATAAGCCTCTGTGTGGGAGAGGAGGAAGGGAAGGGAGTGAACATTTATATAGCACCTACTATATGCCAGGTAGTGTGCTGAGTACTTTATAAATATTACCTTATTTGGGAGTATTATTATGGGCTGTTTAAGGGGAAGAAACAAGAGGTAAATATATAAATATTTTTGAGTTTATTAATGGGAAATGGTATAGGAATGAGGATAACAAGAAGGGAAATTTCTAAATCTTATCCCCCAAACTAATCCCCTAATAACTATCCTAATGGCTAACTTCCTAAGTTAAATAAGTTAAGTCCCACATAAATAGTATCTCACAAAGTTGAGTCCAAGATGGGCCGAGGTCCAAGAGGAAAGGTAACAACGGCTCCCAGCCAAGTAGATGAATCTTCCTTATATTCTCCAGTCCAGCTGACCTGCAGTCTGGCTGAAGTAGTCTCTCCACAGATGATGGTATCTTCTAGGGCCAGTTGTATCTTTGTATGGTTGAAATTGCAGCTACCAGCCAAACTTCCTGTTCCTACTTCTGCTCCAGAAAGAATGACTATTGGTAGTTGGGACAAACCTTCCCCAACCTCCTTGCTTGGAATCTTGACCCAGGGTCCCATGCGATTCTGTGTCACATATCTCTGTCAATCAGAATGCAGTCTTTTCTCTTCCTCTATACAGGAGGAGAGAGCTAGTGCAGTTTTCTCCTCATCCTTGTCAACCTAGAGCCATGAGCACATGCCCCTTTTGTTGCTTCTGTTTCTGTAGTGTCTCTTCTTTCATGCTTTAGGTAAAAAATTTTGGAGGTGAAGTAAGGTTACCGCTACCTTTTGAACTTTAAAAATTGGAAGAGTAAGCTGCCAGAGGCCCGATGATTGGAATCTATGCCAGGAGTTATGGGCAGCTAAGCCCACTGAGGAACAAAGCCCCATATGATGTACTTTACCCAGCACAGCAATGAACCACAGGTAGACAAGATCCACTGGCTACAACATCACTGTAAGCAAACTAGGTGGGGAAAATGCTTTGTAACAACTACTTTAAGTCCATTTTCCCCAGGAATCAGGCTAGAAGAGCAAATGTTAGGGGGGGGGGGATGTTGGTACTTCTCTTCTTGATATCTCTTATCAATAAATATGCCATTTATAAAACTAATTATTGTTAATTGCTTAAATGATAATGGGAAGCTAATTAAACACAATAGAGGGGGCAGCTGGATGACTCTGGATTGAGAGCCAGGCTTAGAGATGGAAGGTCCTAATCTGACTATAGATACTTCCTAATTGTGTGACCCTGGGCAAGTCACATAACCCCCATTGCTAGCCCTTACGGGTCTTCTGCCTTGGAACCTAATACACAGTATTGATTCCAAGACAGAAGGTAAGATTTAAAAAAAAACAACACATTAGAATGGGGACTCAAGTTCACAACATTAGAAAGAAATCCCCAACATGTCAGGGGCATCCATAGAACCCTGAGGAGATGTAGTCAGCCTTACTCTGGGAATCAGACCTGTGGACTAGGAAGTTAGTCCAGAATCTCAGTATACATATGAATACTATTAAAACCCATGGCATCTTTTGTTGGGCACCACTGAGACTCAAATAAGATACTATCTGTAAATCCCTTTGTAAACTTTAAAGTACTATATAAATGATAGCTATTGATTATTTTGTTCTAAGCTCACATATAAACAAGCTCATATTTTGGAAAAGAAGGAAGCCATCGTCTGTTGGAGAGCAGAATTCTTCCCTTGACTGCCATTTAGTCTAAGAATATTTCATCTTATGACTCTTAGAGGTTTGCCTGGGTAATATGGAAGCACTAGGATAAGTGAGAAAGAAATATTTAGGATCCCCATAGCTTCTTTTAAGAATAGCTGAGAGTTCTTAATGAAAGCATTACAGTCTATATAAACTTTATGATATATGTCTCTGAGGAAATTCAGGTTGCCAAGGCAATTTGTAATCTTAAATTACAAATATGCTTTATATTAATGCAGTCTCAAACACCAAGCAAAGTTCTTGGGATCTTAGCAAAGGTGCAGTTTGTTCTTTGTTTATTCCCAGTGACTTTATCAGTGCCTTCTCTGCCTGGACTTATTCACACAGTAAACAGTGACTTCCAGCTTCAGGCTGACTTAGGAAATCACAAATTCACATTATCAATGCCATATTGTATTTTTATTTGGTTAAATATTTCCCAGTTTCATTTTAATCTGAGTTTTGCAGCAGCTTGTTTGCCCTACAAGTTTGATACTTCTAGTGTAGACTACCTCCTTCTCTTGGTTCCTCCTTACTTTCTCAGATTCAAGAATTCTGTTCTATATCTAAACAGTTCTACCTCTCTCCTTCATTGACTCCTTTCCTCTTTCTATCCCCTAAGACTTTCTCCCAAGGTACTTTCCTCAGTCTTCTTCTTTTCTTTTTTTGCATTGTTTTTGGGTGACCTTAAACTCAACATGCCTAGAACAGGACTTGGCATCTTGCCTACCACACCTCTTCCTAACTTCTCTATTTCAGAGTTCAGAGTACTGCCGTCTTTCTAGATTCAAATTTGCAATCTTGGAATAACTTTTGACTTTGATATCCTTCATGTCTCATATTTAGTCAGTTGCCAAGTCTTGTCATTTCTACTTCTACATCTCTCATCTCCATCTCCTCCTCTCTAATCACAAGGCCATCATCATCTCTTTCTGTGGCTATTGCAATAGCTGTATCAACTGAACTCCCTGCCTCCTCTCTCCTCACCCATCCTCCAGGTAGCAACTGTGGAAGGAGAAAAGAAGCCATTTTAGAGATATGGTGTAAGAACTAACAGAAACCTCATCTTTGGAAGGGGCTTTCTAGCTAATTGCCTACAAGAACCACAATCCAGGATCTGAGCACCAACAGCCTGGGTGGATAAGCAGGTGAACAACAAATTACTGAGTCTCCCTTTAGGGAAAGTCAAGAATAATCACCTTTTCTCGTACAACAGAACGATATCCCATTGATCTAGCTAAATGCCAAAGAATGCTGCTTATTGGCTTGGTAACCTTTATCCTGCCCTACTATTTAATTTTATAACCAAGTACTATTTCTGGTACCATTAAATTTCATAGGAAGGAATGTTGCAGGAGTGCTGTGTTTGTGAAACTAGAAAAGCAACACACTGAAGAAAGGAAAAAAGAAACTATTACCACACATATCCATGCTGGAGGTGATGATGATGATAGTTAACATTTATATAAGTCTTTATGGTTTGTAGAGCACTTTACATGCTCATTTGATCCTCACACTAATTCTTTGATATAAATTCTATTATTATCCCCATTTGCAGAGGAGGAAACTGAGACTTAGAAAGATATAGTGGCTTGCCTGGGGTCCCAAAATTAGAAGCATCTAAGCTAGGATTCAAACTCTGTCTTCTTAATTCCAACGCTACTACTCTGGCCACCTCAACTAGCCTGGAAATTGTGCAGGGGGAGAGGAAGGGAGTAGGCTGTGAGACATGTTGAAGTAAGATCAGTAAGAGGACAACTAATTGAATATGGGAAACTAGAAGAAGGAAAGAGTCAAGTTGAATCCAGGTTTATCAACCTGAGGCATAGGAAGTAGTGATCCTCTCCACAGATATAGGGAAGTTTGAGAGGGATTGGTTTAGGGAGAAATATAATCAAATGCAAGAAATATATACAGAACAGAAAATGGTGAAAAGTAAGAGATTACCAGCAACATATTTTCACTCCACAGCCTAAAGTCAGAAGCAGCAAGTATTGCATGGTTGCCCCAAGTTTGGGTAATCAACATCTATCTTAATCCCTCAGTAACTATCTGAAAGGGAGTATCTAGGAAACAAAGCTGGTCTGTAAGGACTTCACTTTCTGGAATTACCCAGCAGACCTGGCCTGTAAAACTTCAAAACCTTGGCAAAGGTGCATCTCTGCATATCAGACCTAATAAATCACAATCATACAAAAAGGATGCATATTCAACATAGGGTTAAAAAGCACATTGATCTCTTAAAGATAATTTTTACTCAAAATAAACACACTAAACTCTAAGAGAATTCAACTCCAAGTACACAATCTTATCTAAACACACAAAACAGAAATACAAACATGAGATAAAAGGATTATTCCGTGGCTAGATTCATTGCCAGAGTTTAGGGTGCATGGCCTAGAAGTTCCCAACCAACCTTTGGAGACCCTTGTGAAAAAAAGCTTAGTAAAAGTGATGGGGCAAAAGTTCTAGAATACTAAATTATGGCTCCTGAGATTTCAGATCCAGAAACAAGGTATCCCAAAAGAGAACCATGAGCATGGTTCTCTCTCTCATCTCTCATGGTTCAACCCAAAGACAAAAGACAGCTCCTGATGACTCTCTCTTAGATAAGACTTTCCCAGCACTGTGATTGCTAATAATTCTATCTTTTAATAATTCATATGGTCTTTAAGGATAAAGTCCTTTACAATTGTTCTTTTTTGTTCTTTAACCATTCTTTTATCCACATAGTTTCTGTACATAGGTACATCTTCATATACCTTTCAGCTCTCGATATGATGGTCTTGTTATTTCACAAAACTGCACATCAAATTTCTTGCACCTGCAGCTTGGGATAAAAATAATTATTGTTATTTCTCTTAAGTTCCCATTTTTCTATATCAAGAAACAGACAAAAAGAAGATGGCAGAATGAAAAGAACACTAGACTTGGAGACAAGAAGATCTGGATATAAATTGTGCTTCAGATACTAGCTGCGTGCAAATGACTTACCTTCTTTTTTTTTCCCCACCATTTCTTATAGCATAATAATATTCCATCACATTTACATAGCATAAGTTGTTCAGCCATTCCCCCATTGATAGGCATCCTTTTGATTTCCAATTCTTCACCATCAGAAAAAGAGCTGTTAAAAATAATTTTGTACAAGTATAACCCAGTGGAATTGCTTTTCAGCTCTGGGAGGGGGGAGGGAAAAGGGGAGGGAAAGAATGTGATTCATGTAACCATGGAAAAATACTCTAAAAAAATTAAATAAATAATAGTTTTGTACACATTGGCCCTCTTTCTTTTCTTTGATCTTCTTGGGGTATAGATCTAGTAGTGAGATTGCTGGGTCAAAGGTATGCACAGTTTTATTGTCCTTTGAGCATAGTTCCAATGGTTAAACTAATTCCTGGCCCTACCAACAGTAGAGTACCAATTTTCCCACATCCCTTCCAGCATTTGTCATTTTCCTTTTCTGTTATTTCAGTGAGTCTGATGAGTTTAAGGTGGTACTGAGTTGTTTTAATTTGCATTTTTCTAGTCCATGATGATTTAGAACATTTTTTCATATGATTATAAATAGTTTTTATTTTTTTATCTGAAGACTGACCAACTACCTCCTTTGATTATCAGTTGGGGAATGACTCTTATATTTGTAAATTTGGCTCAGTTCCCTTGACTTGAGAAGTGAGACCTTCATCAAAGAAACTTGCTGTAACCCCCCCCCCCACACACACACACCTATTTCTTGCTCTTCTAATTTTGGCTATTTGGGGTTTTTATTTGTTCAAAAACATTTTAGTTTTATGTAATCAAATTTATTCATCTTATCTCCTATGAATCTCTCTAACTCTTTTTTTGGTCATGACTCTACCCCTGTCAGCAGTTCTAACAGGTGATTTAGTCCATACTTTCCTAATTTGCTTATATCTCCCTTTATGTCTAAATCATATACCCATTTTGAGCTTATACAAAAATGTTTACAAATATAATGTAAAATGTTGGTCTATGCCTAGGTTCTGCCAGACTCCATTCAATTTCCCCAATAGTTTTTGTCAAATAGTGAGTTCTTGCCCCATTAAAAAAAAAAGTGATGGTGAACCTGTAGAACAGATGCCAAAAAGGGCATGCAGTTGCCCATCAGAGATTGTTACTAGAAAACTAGAGGGACTCAGGGTGGAGCTGTTCCCCTCCCCTACTCCATGCACCTGAAGACATTCCTCACTTCATCTGCCCCTCTACCCAAGCACTGCAGTGGGAGTGCTTCCTCCCTCATCTGTCTGAGTGGGGGGGGGGGCAGGGAGAGAGGTAGGGGGGCAGGGCCGGCACTCAGTCTCAGGGGGTTGGGAGGACAGGAACCAGCATTCTATCTCTAAAAGGCTCACCATCATTGAACTAGGATCTATGGATTTAATCAACAATAGGTTACTGAGCTCATTTACTTCTATACATTGTGTATCTATCCCATTGGTCAACCACTGTACTTATCCAGTACCAAATTGTTTTGATGATTATCACTTTATGATACAGTTTGAGATTTCATACTGCTAGGCCCCCTTCCTTACTATTTTTTCAATTGATTCCCTTGATATTCTTGACATTTTGTTCCTCTAGAACAATTAATCCAAATGCAATATTTATAGGAAACAGCCGGCCTGCGTAAAGAGTCACACTGGCAGTTATCAAAAAATTCTGGAATCATTATCCTCATTTTATGGGTGAAAAAAACAATGGGTGTTCAGAGGGGAAGTAACTTGCTAAGAGTCACCTAGCCAGGAAGATTGGACCAGGTATTTGAACTCTAGTTTTTTGGTTCCAAGATCAGAGTTTTTTTCCATTAGAGTACACAAATTCTTTTGAAGGGAGACACTTGTGACTGGGTTCCTCCGTTCTAAAACTTTGGTGTTTTCCATTTACTTCAGGTCACCATGCCTGGATTATAGTTTTGTGCCCTTAAAACCTGAGAGGGGTTAAATTGGTTAGCAGACATATTAGCTTGTCAATACCTTTTAGAAGAAATAATACCATAAGCCATTAGCAACTAACATTGAGTGAGGTGGGAGATGGGTGTGTGTGTGGTGGTGAGGGGTTTATGATAGCTAATTGAAAGGGAGAGGATGCCTTTTAGAATTTCAGTGTTGGAAGGGATTTCTAACCAGTTCCAGCTAGGTTCAGATCGGATGGCTTCCCAAATCTGCTCCAGATCCAATCCATTCCATCTTTGAAGAGAATTCCTGGTTAGGAACTTGGAATAATCAATAGCCTACATTTGCCTCTTTATAATTGCTATTGATTATTCCAAGTTCTGCCCTTCCAGGCCAAGAAAGGGAATAAGCATTAATAAGCACCTATTGTGTTCTTGGCACAGTGCTAAGTGTTTAATAAATATTTGATCCTCAAACAACCCTGGGAAGTAGGTGTTATTTTTATCCTTACTTTATAGTTGAGGAGGGGATAGCTAGGAGGCACAGTGGGTAGAGTGTCAGGAGAATTCATCTTCCTGAGTTCAAATCTGGTCTCAGACCTGGCAAGTTACTTAATCCTGTTAGTCTCAGTTTCTTCATCTGTAAGATGAGCTGGAGAAGGAAATGCACACCACTCCAGTACTTTGCTAAGAAAATCCCAAATGGAATCCTAAAGAGTTGGAGGTGACTAAAGTATTTGAACATCAACAAAAATAGTTGAGAAATCTGAGGTAGACAGAAATTCAGTGGCTTGCCTTCATTCATGGTGCTTCTCTTGTCTCTAGAAGTAATTTGTGGTCTGTTGACCTTAGAGCATTTATCTTTTCATGATGAATCCAGAAACATAATGAAGCAGAGAATGCTCAGGAAATTGGTGGTGTGGATTAACTAAAACTGGATGGTCAAGTTTAGCAAAACTCTAGATCTGATAACAGAATAAAGTCCCACCTTTGGAAAAATTGACTTTCCTCCTGGGTTTTTTTTTTAAGGATTCTGCTTTTTAATTATGTAGAGTATAATTTTGTTTTCTTGTTGCTTTTATAAATTTCCATCCTATTGAATGGTGTTAGCTTTATACTGTAGCATCTGTTAGCAAGGATTATATTATATATATTATTTTATATAAATGTATATATATAAATTATATATATATAATTATATAAATATATAATATATAAATAAAAAATAAATATATAAATTATATAAATGAAAAAATAAGTATTCTTCTCAACAAAGGAATCAAACAACCAACTAAGTATATAGAAATCAGGCTGGATATGATATCAGGATTAGTTAAGGTGTTAAGTTATTCTATGTTAATTAAAGAAGAATTCCTAGAAGAGTTGGTAGATACAGATTTAATAGAGATCCCGGAACTCACCAAATCCAACTTATTCACCCTACAAAATTATCAATAATCTCAATGGCTTAATCCATTGACCTCTTTCTACTCCTTTTCTTCCTTGGACCTCTCTGCAACATTTGAAATTATGGATTACTTTCTCCTGGATACTCTCTTCTCTCTAGTTTGGCATAACAATGGTATCTCTTGGTTCTCCTATTTGGCTTCTGAGTATCATTGCCCATATCCCACTCCCCAACTACCCTAAGGTTCCATCTTGGGCTCTTTTCTCTCTTCTTACTTTCTGAGACTTTATCAGCTTCTATAGGTTCAATTGTCATCTCTATGCAAATAGCTTATCTATATATTCAGTCCTACTCTCTCCTCTAGACAGGTATTGTCATTTATTTATTTGATCTATCCCTTAGCTATATTAATTCCTAAATAGCTCATTTTCCCCTCCCAAATAATCTCTTTTCCCAATTTGCACATTTATTTTCAAGGCACCAACAAACTTTTACTGACCCAACTTTAAACCTTGGAGTCATTCTCAATTCTTCTTTCCCTCATCCCCACATTTAATCAGTTGCCAAGTCTTGTCTATTTTACCTCCATGTTTCTCATCTCAGTTCCCTTTTCTCCATCATATATCTACTACCATAGTTCAGGTCCCTATTGTAATAGATGATATGAGAGTGTATATTTGATGGATAAATGATACCTAATGGATCAGGTAGTTATCTTCTTTTGCCTACACTCCCTCTAAATCTCCCTTCCTCCCCTCTTCCAATCTCCCTTGCTCCCTTCTTCTTCCCTTCAGTCCCTTCCCCCTTCTTCTTCAATCTCCTTCTAAGTCACTCAGGGTGAGCTAAGATGTTTCAGAGGAAATACTCCTTTCTCTTCTTTGTCTCAAGTAAGGGTTTATTGAGGGAAAATGGGAAAGATAGAGGATATGGTAAGAGGGTTGGAGGTTTCCCTATTATCTATAGTAAGTCTTAGGTTGGAGGATATTGAGAGAAATGGCAATTCAATCACTAGCATGAAATAGAGCAAGTCAGAGAGAGATATAAGGAGTATTGTCCTTCTTCTTCTGCTTTCAAATCAGCCAGGCCACCTCCAGCTTTATTATCCCAAGCTCCAGAGATAAACTCAGCTTCTTTCACAGTCACCACCATCAGCCCAAAGACCAGAAAAAAACCAGCCACTTGGCTTGGCTTCAAACTGCTTTTCCTGGTAACATTCCAAGTGAAATTTTCCTTTGATTGACAGCTGACTCATCTCCAGCTTCTGTCCTTTGCATGCATGCCTCTTCCACACTATCACCACTTGCCTGGACTATTGTAATAGCCTTCTTATTGCTTTCCTTCTTCCCAATCTCTGCCCTCTCCAATCCTTACTTCATGAAATTGCCAAAGTGTTATTTCTAAAATCCAAGTTTCTATTACTATTCTGTTCAAAAAGGTCCAGGGGTGCCCTGTTACCTCGAGAGTAACACATCTTTCTGTTTAACACTGGTTTCAGAAAGTCATTCCTTACTTTGTATACTTCATTTCCTTGATAAACACTGTAGTCTAGTAATCTAGTTTTTGATAAATCCAAGGATCCTAGCTTCTGGGATGGGGATTTAGTATTTGACAAAAACTCTGAGAAAACTGGAAAACAGTAGGTAGAAACTAGGCATAGACCAATATCTCTCACCCTACACCAAGATAAGTTCAAAATGGGGATATGATTTAGACATGAATTAGGGAGCATGGAATAGTGTACCTGGCAGATCTATGAAGAAGGAAAGAATTTATCACCAAGAAAGAGACAGAGAACATTTTGAAAAGTAAAAATGGATAATTTTGATATTGAGTTTTAAAAATCCATTGTGGGGAGAGTTGTGAACTGATTCAACCATTCTTGAATTTGGAACTATGCCTAAAAGACTATAAAATTGTGTATACCCTTTGGTCTGGCAATACCACTATTGGGTCTATATCCCAACAAGATTTTTTTTAAAAGGGAGAAATACAAAAATATTTATAGCAGCTCTTTTTGTAGTGGCCAAAAAAATGGAAATTGAGGGAATATCTATTAATTAAATTGTGGTATATGATTGAAATGGAAATCAACTGTGCTATATAGGAAATGACAATTGGAATGATTTCAGAAAAACTTGGAAAGACCTATATGAACTGGTATAGAGCAAAGTGAACAGAACCAGAAGAACATTGTACACAATAAGAGCAATATTATACAATGATTAACAGTGAACGACTTAGCTATTCTCAGAATATCCAATGATCTAAGACGATTCTGAATGACTTGTGATGAAAAATGCCTTCTACCTCCAGAGGAAGAACTGATGGAGACCGAATACAGATTTAAGCATGCTATTTTTCACTTTATTTTTGTGGGGTTTTTGTGGGAGTGTATTTTCTGTGATCACACATGTAAAACCTAGATCAAATTACTTACTATCTTAGGGAACAGGAAAAGAAGGGAAGAAGAGAATTTAGGAACAGTATCTTGAAAATTGTTATTATGTGTCACTGGGAAAAGAATGAAATACATGAAAAAATACATTTTTATTTTCACTAAGCTAAAAATAAACTCCCCTCAAATCCAACAACACTCTGGTCCAGCTAATCTGGCCCACTTACTATTCCTCATGCCTCAAATTCCATTTCCTACTTCCATACCTTTATGGATATCTAGAATTTTATTTCTCCTCCCCTCTGTCTCTTAGAATCCCTAGCCTCCTTCGAAGCTTATCTCAAGTGACACTTATTACATGAAGCCTTTCTGCATACCCCCAGCTGCCCTTCTCATTATCACGTATTCCCTTTATATATTTTATATCTACCTGTATTTAGTAAGTGTACATGTTACTTTCCCCCACCAACTTAAGGTCCACAAGATCAGGGACTTCTGTTGTTGCTTTTGGAATTAAAAATCTCAATGTCTCATATAAAGCAGGTATTTAATAAACACTTTGCTGATTGATTTAATGCAGAGAGGCAAACCCAGATTCTCTGATTCCAAATCTCATTCTCTTTTTCACTAATTCACACTACCCTGAGCTAAGGTCTAGAATTGAAAGAATTTTGTTTGACATAAGAGGAAAAATCAGAAATTGTTTGTTCTATGCATGAGAGAAATTGCTATGGTTTAGAGATGAAAGTGGAGGGACCATGAAAGAATGTTAAAGATTATTAAAGATGGATAAAGGTGGAAGACCTCTGAGATTTGCAGAGGCCAATTGAGAAGCAGTAAAGTATTAGTTTTAAGAGAAAAAGATGCAGGGTGACCTAGGAGAAAGAGTAATGATTTTGAAGTCTTGAACTAGAAGCTAAATCTTGTTTCCATCACTAACTCCCTCTATGACTTTGGGTAACTTATTCACAACTTTAGGTCTCAGTTCCCCAAACTGTAAAATGAAAGAGTTAAACTAGATAGGCTTCTAATGTCCCTTCTGCTCAAAATCTACAATAAGACACCAGTTGGCTGAAATAGAACTCTAGGCTTGGAACCAGGAAAGACAAATTTCAATCCAACCTCAGACACTAACGGTGTGACCCTGGGCAAGGCACTTAACCTCTGTCTGCCTCAGCTTCCTCAAATGTAAAATCCTGAGTTGTTGTGAAGATCAAATGAGATAATACAATAAGGCCCTCCGATCCGAAGGGAATTTATTCTTTTTTAAATTTAATTTAATTTTTTAAAATCTTTTTTATTCAAAGATATTTTATTTTCCAATTACAGATAATCATTTTCAGCTTCTGTTTTCTGAAATTATAAAATCCAAATTGTCTCCTTTCCTCACTTCCTTCTCTACTTCTCAAAGATGATAGTCATATCAATCTGAGTTATACATGTATTATCATGCAAAACAAACTTCCAGTATTGGTCATTGTTGTAAGAGAATTCTAAGATAAAACCAAAACCCCCAAATAAGAAGAGTATGCTTTAATCTGCATTCAGAGACCAACAGTTCTTTCTCTGGAGATGGAGAGCAGTCTTTGTCATAAGTCCCTCAGAATGGTCCCACATCATTGCTTTTCTGAAAGTAACTAGCTACATCTTTCACAATTGATCATCTTATCATAATGCTGATACTGTGTACAATGTTCTCCTGGTTCTGCTTATTGCACTCTGCGTCAGTTCCTGTAGATGTCTCCAGCTTTTTCTGAAATCATCTTGCTTATCATTTCTTATAGCACAATAGTATTCCATCACCAACACATACCACAATTTCTTCAGCCATTCCCCAAATGATGGACACAAAGGAGATAGGTTCTAAGACCTACATGGAGGGACAAAACTGAAAATATAAGTGAACACTTATATCTAATGTGATTTTCTTACATATACATATGTGTAATAAAATTTAACTGATACATTAAGCATGCGGTAAGACATTTCCAGCATTAAATTAAGTTCCATCATTAAATACAACATTCATAAAGTACATTATAATTATTTTACGGTACCATAATCTCTCTTGGGGTTTATGGATGAGTATCTCTGGTTTGAGAGCTTGCTTAGCCTTTTTACAGGCTGTTCACATTCCTTTAGTGTCCACCTGGCAACCAACTCGGACCTGTGGTTCCAAGAAGCTGTATTAGGATGAGCTAAAAGTAACTGACAGGTATCAGACCTCCTGATGAATTAGGAGAATGTCTACCCCAAGCATGGAAAGACTTTTCCCAGTGGAATGAGAAGAGGAGAACAATTCATTCCAATGCCCATGAAAGCAGCTGAAGCAGGTATGATGGAGCACAATAGAATTTGGTCAGATACTGGAAATGCCAAGGTCATCCTCTGCATCCCAAGTCATCACCAGTCATGCTGAATTTTGTCTTACCACTGGACTTGGTTGATTCTGGAAGAAAGGATGAGGCTTGTGACTTTGTGCAACTCTGCCTTACTTAAATCCAATTCATGATCAAGTCAAGACATCACCCCATGATGTCTTCTTTAAAAACAAAGGACAAACAGCAACTCTCTTTTCTCTCCCTCCCTCCTTCCCTCCATCCCTCTCTCTCTGTCTCTATGTCTCTCCTTGCCCCCCTCTCTCTCTGTCTGTTTCTGTCTCTCTGTCTTTCTCTCAATTGCAAAGGGAGATCTTAAGATCTAAGTCATGGCAGACCTCCATGTTACAGGCTTACACTTGGTAAGTGGTTTGAAACTTATGATGCGTTTTTTTAAATTTTCTGGAATTTTCTAAATTTTCTGATTTTTTTTCATTTGTTTCCCCTATAGTTAATTGCCAGGAACTGTGGATAATGAATCAGTTAATACCAAATCAGTAGATACCAAATCAGTGGATATGGAGCCCTACTGAATTTATAAAGCACTTAGCACAGATGCTGGTCCATAGAAGACAATTTAAAAAATGCTTGCTCCCTCCTACCTCCAGAGTTGCTGCTTTCTACTGTGACAATCTATATTTTTTTCATAGTTGTTGGGTAGAAAGAGACCTTTGAATATGATGGAATCCAATTTCCATTCAGAATACAGAATCCCACCTCCAGGGTTAGTTCTACCAATAACTGGAATAGGTTATGACCTTTTTTGGGTCCTTCTATACTCTCCTACTTTTCTGTTTTTAAATTAAGGCAGTCTCAGTCATCAAATGATCAAATAGTAAAATAGGAGTTTATTAGATTAGCTCGCCTTTGAAGGAATAGGACTCAAGATAGGTAAAAAGGTGGGAAAGGAGAGTCCTGGGAAAGGAAAGTGATTGGGAAGATGGGTGAGTACCAAACATCTAGAGGTACCTTTGGACACAAAATGGACAAGGATGGAAAGAAAAAAGGGGTATTTGTGTGGGGAGGGAATGATGTGGGACTGAAAATAAAATTTACCTGATTAATGAGTCTAATAGACCAAAGGTGTCAAACATGTAACCAGCATGTACCATATTTTCTCTTCCTTTCTAGGCAGTCACCGATAATTTAGCTCCTGGTCTTAAATGTGAAAACAGTCAGACCAGCAAGTGCATTGTTCTATTTCCAGAGGATATATCGGATGTAAGCAGGTTCTTCCTCCTTGACCCTCATATTTAGTTTGAATCCTTTGAAGATTATTTTCTCAACTTGTTTCTGCTCTAGCAGTACATTAAAAGATAACACAAAACCATATTCCTTTCATACACACAAGTCTCAAGGGAATGGTTTTGGAAAGCAAATCCTTAGCAATTAGTAGTTGTGTGACCCTGGGTCAATCACTTGGGCTGCTCTCTAAGCTTCATCTACAGAGTGGGGCGTTATTATATTTGTACAACCTGCTGGGATGAATGGGCTTTTGCAAAGGTTCTTAACTTTTTTTTTTGTCTTATGGACCTTTTGGGGAGAGTGTGAAGCCTTAAGTAAAATACTTCAGAAACCATTTATATTGAAATAGTACTAAAAATATTTTTACTTTTAATATTTTGAAACACTTACCTTCCATCTTAGTATTGGTTCCAAGGCAGAGGAGCAGTAAGGGCTAGACAATGGGAGTTAAGTGATTTACCCAGGGTCACTTGGCTAGAAAGTGTCTCAGACCAGATTTAAACCCAGGTCCTCCTGAATCTAGGTCTGGGGTTCTATCCACTGCTTAACTGCCCCTAAAATGTTTTTAAAAATAAGTTTATAGGGTGGCAGCGGGGTAGCTCTGTGAATTGAGAGCCAAGCCTGGAGACAGGAGGTCCTGGGTTCAAATTTGACCTTACACTCTTCCTAGCTGTGTGACCCTGGGCAAATCACTTAACTCTAATTGCCTCATTCGTGGGCACTCTTCTGCCTTAGAACCATTACACAGTATTGATTCTGATATTGAAGAAAAGGGTTAAAAGAAAAAAAATCTACAGGTCCCATGTTAAGAACTCTGAAATTCTACCGAAATGTCAACTATTCATATTACCTCTTCCCCTCTTTAGCCCCCCTCTTCAGAGGCATTCTGATCATTATTTTGATTTCAGCACAAAGAAACCAATTCAGTTTTGCCCAAGCTAACACCCTCACTGTGCCAGCAGATTCCTTCTCTGAGGCCATCCAGCTAAAGGAAGTGGGGGGAAGGATTCCCCTCCCAGGCCCCACAAAACCACTTCCAGCTTTTGTAGCCCAAATCTAGTGAGGAGGCCCCACTGGCAAATGGTTCCGGAAAGGAGCAGGCTTGATTGTCCTTTATGTGTCTGCCCAGTCCTTTGTCCCCTCCCCCATTCCTCCCCAGCCTATGCCAGAGCAGCTGAAGGCTGTTTCCACTCAGAGCCCATCTTCCATTATTGCCAGGGCCTGGAGTCTGAGCCTCCTGAGCCTGCCTGCTTCCCTCCTTTCCCTCCCTAAAGACAGGCCCGCCTGGAGAGAATTCCTTCGGTGAACTCTGAACCCCTTCCGTGAAGCTTGAGCCTCCCTCCTCCCTGCGGACCAGGCATCCGAATCTGACTCCTCCTGTACCACCCCCAAAGCGGAGCCCAGATTTTTAATCACGTGTTTCCTCCCGAGTCCTCCCCACAGGCTCTTGCCCACTGCTTGGAGTGTCCTGAAGGAGACTGATTGCACAGCAGACAGACTAATTGGATCAGCACTGAAGGGAAATCCCCGAGGCTCTTTGCACTGGCAGGTACACTGCTTCAGGCTCCTCTGATGCCCTTCCACTAACTCCCTTCTCCCCCTCTATCCTCCCTTTCCCCGGGTTGCAGAAGAATGGCTTCCCCTGAGAGAAAGGTGAGCTTTAGAATCAGTCTTTTGGCTCATTGTGCAACTAGTCTGAAATCCAGAACTTGCTACCAGTTTGTCTAACACACAGTCCTTGCAGGGTAAGGTACTGCCATTGCAAAAGCTTCTGTGTCTGCGACTTATCACAAAGAGATAGTGGCAAGGCCATTTTTGAGTTAGCCTGCTTAAAGGTTAATTTTGTCAAACAATCTGCAGGCAAACTGAATCTGTGGTCAGATTGGGCCCCTGAAGCTTGCGATCTGGATGACTGGGTCTGGTCACCCATCACCCATTCATTGCCTTCCGGACAACGGGAACTAGATGTTCCATTGTTGTAGTTCAGACAGTGACTCCCTTTGGATTTTCTTGGCAGAGATACTAGAATGGTTTGCCATGTCCTTCTTCAGCTCATTTTATACATGAGGAAATGGAGGCGAAGAGGATTAAATGATTTGCTCAGGGTCAAATAGCTAGGAAGTCTCTGAGGCCAGATTTGAACTCAAGGAAGATGAATCTGACTAGCTCTAGGTCCAATACTGTGCCACCTAGCTGCCCCCAGGCATCTCAAACTCAGCATATCCAAAATAACTCATTACATCCCTCTCTTCTAATTGTTATAAATAAAAATTAACCTTGGAGATTTTATAACTAAATTTATAAGGATTTATTAGTAAAGAGAAAGAAATAAAGAAATATTCCAACCTATCTAACTCAAAGTCCCCAACTTCAGTTGCAAATCTTGGTTCCTGGATTCCTAGCCTATGTGGTCCCCATGGTGCCACTTTCTAGAGCTGGCTAACAGGAGGGCTTTGAGAAAGCTTCTTTCACAAATCTAAAAAAATGGCAGAGAGTGAGAGAGTTCACTTCATGCACTGGATTTTTAGGCTCAGTCTAAACCTGTAGTGGTGAACTTTGGAAACACTTGCCAGAATGGGCATTCAGAGCCCTCTCTGTGGGCACCCTAGCACAGAGTTTGCCAATATTTGTTACTAGAAAGCCAAAGGGACAGGGTGCTGGGCTGCTCCCCTCCCCCTCTCCACTCACGCCTGAGGACATCACCCACCCCTCTAAAAGGTTCACCATCACTGGTATAAACCCTTCCCCCAAGATTTTCTAATTGGCCAGGGTTTTACTCTAGTCCCTACACATCACATCCCTTGACTACCTCTGGTCAGTAATCTCAGCTGCCACACTAGCAAATTAAGATATATGACTGTGACACCTTTTAGGTGAGACTTCTAGGATTGGACTGTGGGGGGAGGTCCCCTAGATATTTAATTCACAAACAACCTTTACAAGGTCACTATTACTGTCGAGATCACCACCATCTTCACAGTCACCCAGGCTCATAATCACAAATGTCATTGCCTTTCCACATTGCATTCAATCTACATATTCTTGCCATTTTTTACCTTCTCTAGGTCTCTTTTCCTGGAGGGGCACCACTAGCTTAGAGGCAGTTAGACATCAAGGTGGATAGAGCACTGGGTCTAGAGTCAGGGAGACCTGAAATCAAATGTGGCTTCAGACACTAACTAGTTGTGTGATCCTGGGTGAGTCACTTGATCTCTATTTGCCTTGGTTTTTAAATCTGTAAATGGAGATAACAATAGTATCCAACTCCCAAGGCAACTCTAAGAATCAAATGAAATAATACTTGTAAAGCAGTTAGCACAGTGTTTGGCAATATATAAATGGTAGCTATAATGATAAGAATACTGATGAATGCCTTAG
This sequence comes from Monodelphis domestica, assembly GCF_027887165.1. Classification (NCBI taxonomy): domain Eukaryota; kingdom Metazoa; phylum Chordata; class Mammalia; order Didelphimorphia; family Didelphidae; genus Monodelphis; species Monodelphis domestica. The sequence goes on from NC_077234.1 coordinate 210,903,990, forward strand.
TATTTATTAACTTAGTTCAGATTTCTTCTCTTTCTCTTCCTCTTCCTCAGGATCAGTTTTTTAAAAACTCTTATCTTCTGTCCTAGAATCAATACTAAGTATCTCTTTGAAGGGCTAGGCATTTTGGGTTAAGTGACTTGCCCAGGGTCACACAGCTAGGATGTCTTAAGTCAAATTTGAACTCAGGACTTCCTATCTCTAAGCTTGGTGCTCTATCCACTGTGCTACCAGCTGCTCTTACCATAGCCTTCTAATTGGCCTCCCTGACTGAAGTCTTTCTGTCCTCCAAGCCATTCTCTAGCTTCCAAAGTAATGTTTTTAAAATGGGAGTCTGTCATGTTCTCCCCTTCTTCCACTGTCTCCCTGCTGTGAGCTCTGGGGGTTCCCAATTACCTTTACAGAATCAAATATAAACTGTTTTGTACTTAAAGCTCTTCCTAACCTGGACCCTTCCTACTTTTCCAGTCTTTTTTATACTCTACTTCCCACGTATACTTTACAACCTCACTTCACTGGCTCTCTGCTGTTCCTCATACATGATACCCCATCTTCCTTCTCTACCACTGAGCCCAAAATGCTCTTCCCCTTCAACTCTGCCTTTTATCTCAAGTCTCACTTTCCATCCTCGAGATTGCCTTTCGTCTGCTACCATCTTGCTTTAATCTAGTTATATACAGGTTGTCTCTCCCATTGGGATGAAAACTTGAGGGCAGCCCTTAGCACAATGCATGACTTAGAGCAATAAATTAGATGGATCAGTTGGGTGGCTTGGTGGATTGAAAGCCAAGACTAGAGACATGAGGTCCAGGGTTCAAATCTGATCTCAAACACTCCCTAGCCCCATGATCCTGGGCAAGTGACTTAACTCCCATTGCCTAGCCCTCTTCTGCCTTGGAACCAACACAATATTGATTCTAAGGTAAAAGATAAGGGTTAAAAAAAAAAGAAACTAATGTTTGTTGTCTTACTGACCTTGGGCTAGTCACTTAATATCCCTTGGCCTCAGTTTCCTAAACTGGAAACTAAGAGTGCTGGACTAAAAGCTCCTGAGATCCCTTTCCACCCAAGATCTAAGGTCCTCTGATATAAAAAGTGCTGACTACCTAGGCTCCTATTCTCAAGAGTTGGGAAAGAAATCCCTTCAGGAAGAGGTGCCAGATTCTAGAGAGGCTGGGGAAAACAGAAAGCTGCATTAGCTGCTCTTTAGCTGATCTGGCCTCTGAGATAAATAGGTGCTTTAAAGATAACATTGGAAGATAATCACTGGGTTTGGAAATAAGGGAAAGAACCAATCGGAGAAGAGACAAGCTACCTATTAATCCACATATGAGGTTGTGGTTCAGTGTCTGGCCCAGAGTATAAAAGGAAAGCTGTCACTTCCTAGAGCCTAACTCCCTGGGTCCCCGAGTTCGATTTCTGAAGTTACAATATTGTGGTCAGTTTTTTAAGCCACTTTAGAAATCCTTGGTAAGTTGGCATTTCTTTTGGGCTCTAGTCTGCAGGGGTTTGGGGTTATGTCAAGACCCTTTTTATTGGCCTTTTCTCGTTTTCATTCTTGAATTCTTACAGACTCTGCCATGTGTGGCCCTTCTTCAGAGTGCTTCCTACACCAGCCTTGGTGGGCTAATTAAAATTCTTTTAAATTTAGCTTAAAAAAAAAAAGCCAAGTGTTTGCAATCCTGGATGCCTGGATATTCATGTTGCCGTGTGTCTGTCTTTGCTGCTTCTAGAGGATCTCTGTACTGATAATGTCCACTATTAAAATTGAGGCCGTTGCTCCGGAGGCTAGCAGGTGTGGAGAATCTCCATTGTGGGAGGAAAAATCCAACAGTCTCCTGTTTGTGGATATACCAGGCAAGAAGATTTGCCGATGGAATTCGCTCACCAATCAAGTGCAGGAGATCGTCATAGGTGAGAGGATTCTTAATCTAAGAAAGTATCTTTTGTAATAGCAAGCCTTTTCTTCTAAAGAATTGTCCTGGGAAAATGTGGTGGCTCAGTGGACTGAGAACCAGGACCAGAGACCAGAGGTTCTGGGTTCAAATTGGGCCTCAGACACTACCTAGCTATGTGACTCTGGGCAAGTCATTTCACTTCCATTGCCTAGTAGCCTTTACCCCTCTTCTGCCTTGGAACCAGTATGTGGTATTGATTCTAACAAAGAAATTAAAAGTTAAAAAAAAAATAAAGTATGAGCAGAGGCAGCTATGTAGATATTGTGTGACCCTAGGCAAGTCACTTTACTCCTATTGCCAATAGCCTTTACCCCTCCTCTGCCTGGGAACCAATATAGAGTATTGATTCTAAGACAGAAATAAAGGTTTAAAAAAAATAAAGTATGAGAGGAGGCAGCTAGGTAGATGCTTCCCAGCTGGGTGACCCTGGACAAGTCATGTAACCCCCATTGCCTAGCTCTTACCTTTCTTCTGCCTTGGTACCAATACATAGTACTGATTCTAAGATGGAAAGTAAATGTTGTTGTTTTTTTTTAAAGAGATGGCCTGAGTACAAAGGTATATCTCTGGACTTTTCCTCCTAACAATGCAAGATATGATTTAAAAAATTGGGGTTAAAAATTAATTTCCTGTTTTTGCTGGGTGCCACTGTTTGGTAAGGTTGGTGAATTAAAACAACTGTCTTTCCGTGTTTTCAAAGGAAGACATTTATTGAAGCTACTTTATACTCAGAAACGGAATTCTGAGGCCAAAAATCTGGTAGGTCTATAGATAGTAATGTATTGCTCTCTGCACTCAGAGTCAAGAAGACTGGAGCTCAGATCCAGCCTCAGGAACTTACCCTGACCAAATCGACTTTCTTTTTGTCCACCTGTTTCCTGATCTGTAGATTGGGGATAGAAAATAGCACCGTCTCTCAGGGTTGTTGTGAGGATAAGATGAGACAATGTGTAAAGCACTTGGCAAACTTTAACGTTTTATATCCCAGCTGTTATTTCTTTTATTAGTAGTAAATATTATTAATGCTGCTTTTATTGGTACAAATCAGTGATGTCAAACTCAAAGAGAAACAGAGGCCAGGAGGAAACATACATAAAGATTCCCGTGGGTCACAGAATGACTTAGTCTTAAAACGTAATATTAGCAGGGAAACCAGGTAGCACAATGGAGAGAGTGCCAGCCTTGGATTTGGGGGGACCTGGGTTCAGACATCAGATTTGAACTGAGGAAGATGAGTCTTCCTGACTCCAGCCCTGCCAATCTATCCTTTGCTCCACCTAGCTGCCCAATTTTAGAGACTAATCTTGCACTAGACGAGTTCAAGCCTGGCCTCAGACCCTTCCAATCTATGTGACCCCTGCCTCTGTTTCCTCATCTGTAAAATACAGGTAATGGTAGCCCCACTCTCCCAAGGTTGTTGTGAGCATCAAATGAGATAATAATACTTGTCTAGGGCTTTGTAAACCTTAAAGAGCTGTACAAATCATTTAGGAAATGAATAGTGTTTACCTAGTGCTGTAATGTTTTCTAGAGCATTTTCCACTGAACATCCTTGGGAGATAAGTAATACAAGTGCGATGGTACCTATTTTCCATCCGAGGAAAGAGGGCAGAGAGGCGAAGTCATGTGTCAGTGGTCACAAAGGTAGTCAGGGGCACAGCTGAAACTGACTCTGAAACCAGTCGTGCTCTTTCCAGTAGATCCTGACTGAGCAATTAGACACTAAAGATTTGCTGAGGCCAGCCAATAAGAATGGGTCTTGCTCAGAAAGCTGAAGATTTATCTTCTGAGGGTTGAATTTCAATGAGAAAAAAATTAATTGAAAAGATTTTGGTTCCACTAAGTCTGTTGGCTACTTTCCCCAAAAAGCAGAGCCATAATAACTTGCATGTACAGAGCACCCACTGTGCATCAAATGGCCACTAGAGGACCAGGAAGCCTCCTCTTCTTCAGTTCAAGTGTGGCCTCAGAAACTTATTGGCTGGATGACCCTCGGCAGGTCACTTACCCCTGTTGGCCTCAGTTTCCTCACCTGTAAAATGACCTCAGGAAGGAAATGGAAAATTCCTCCAGTATCTTTGCCAAGAAAACCTCAAATTGGGGTCACAATGAGTCAGACATGACTAAAACGAATGAACAACAGCAGATATGTTAGGTGCTATACTAAGTGCTTTTCAAATATTATCTCATTCCATTCCCCCCACAACCCTGGCAGATAAGTGCTAATGTTATTTCTATTTAACAGTTGATGAAACTGAAGCAAATTGGGATTGTCTAGAGATATAAAGGGGTTGATGCTAGATTTGAACTCGGATCTTGTAGAGACCCACCATGCTCTCCCTCATATTACCTGTTTTGTCATTTTTTAAGCTCATGTAACATATTTTCTTATTTATATTTTCTGTTTATCCATTGTTTTTCTGAATGTGTCTCTTCTACTCCCCTCCCAGTAGAGTCATCCCATGTAACAAAGAATTTTTTTAGAGACAAAAAAAAGGTTGTTCAGCAAAACAAACTAACATGAACCTCGTTGGATAGTACTTGCAATATTCAATATCTCTAGTGTTCCCCTCCTGCAAAGGAGGGAGGGAGGCTATAACTGAAAGCATGAAGCTGAATTATGCTTTATGGGATCTGCATATTTTCACCTGAAATTGGAAAATCAAAATTCTTCCCCTAATGTAGCAATTTTACTGTTTTCCTTTGAATGTGGAGGGCCAGGTGGTCATACTGGCATTTGGGCATGAGTGTATATAAGTGCACATGCTTTGTTCACTTTGAAATAAAAATAATCGCATGTGTATATGTGTGTCTGTATGTATTTTAAAGAAAAATATTAAAATATTAAAAATTATTAATAGTTTAAATATTAAATAAAATAGCGATTATATAATAGTAAAGAAAATATTATGATATTAATGTTAAATTTTAAATAAAATATTAATATCACATGTACAAGGAGAAGGGACCTTTGCTTCCACTCATAGATAGGTATACCTATCCACATAACATAAAACAAAAACATTAAAAAAATAATATTTTCTAGAACAAAGGATTTATTTTACTAATTTGTTTTAAAACAGTCTACTGGTATTGAGCAAGCTTTAAGTGAAGCCTGCCAGCCCTTTCTTTGGGGTCCTTTCCTCACTAGGCAATGAAAATAGTAACAGTAATAATAACAATGACTAGAATTTACACAGGACCTTGAGGTATTTATTCAAAGTACTCTGCAAATATTATCTATTTTATCCTCACAATGACCCTGAGAGACAAATGCTACAGGTACAATTGTCCCATCTCACAGTTGGAGGAACAGAGGATCAGACAGAATAAGTGGTCCCGTAACTAGAAAATGTCAGATTCTTAAATCGATCAATCATTTTCTAGTATAACATTTTACAGCTCTTTCTGGCCTCTAGCCTGGAAACCTGCTCCCCTTAAACACTGGAGTGTAGATTAAGTACATAGGGTCGCTGGGGATATTTGTCTTTTAACCAGACACCGAAGCTGTAAGTCCAAGGAATAAAACTTTTAATAGTGGCATTTCAGTCATCAACTGGCCAGTCAGGGAGATTTTGAGGTGAGGAAGGGGCCTGCTGGGTCCTGAAATTTGTTGTTGCTGTTGTTTAGTTTTTCAGTTGTGTCTGACTCTAAAAATGGCTTTCTTGGCAAAGACTAGAGTGGTTTGCCATTTTCTTCGCCAGCTCATTTTACAGATAAGGAAAATGAAGCAAATGGGGCTAAGTGACTTACCCAAGGACACCTACCTAATAAATACCTAAGGCTGGATTTGAACTCAGGAAAAGGAATCTATCTGACTGTAGGCTTGACATGGCTCCACCTACTTGGCTTTCGGGTCCTGAAATTGCATCCTAGAATAGTGGACTATTTATCCTGCTTGGTTCTAGAACTCTAGCTGCTTTTTTATAGGTCTCATAGAATACTGAAAAGAGTTCTAGACTCCAGAAGCAGAGAGCCTTCCCTATGTGATCATCTTGTGACTGTCCCATTCATCAGTAAAAAGGAGATAATAGAATTTGGAGATACCTTGTGTAACTGTAACTATGACTATCCACTTTTTTGTCAATTAGATATTCCTTTTTAAGTGATAATTTTGTTCTTGGTCAGATTGTCTTGGAACATGGAGAGGAAAAGCAGGAGGGATTGCACACACTCCTCTTCTCCAGCACAGAAGGAAATAGCTAGTTGGGATTGTGTGTGAATGGACTAAATCAGGGACCATGTAAAGAAAATACTATGTTAGCTCTGGACAATAAGTTCTATAAAAACAAATGAATACCACCAAAGTAGTTAGAAAGAACAAGTCTTTAATCAGGACAAGGAAGACACTGCTCTATCTGGACCTCCACAGAGTCATGTGCAAGTTCTGGGACTCCAGGAACAATGTCTCTGGGAAAATGCACCTCACAAGGGGATTTTCCAATGAGCTGAAGAACTTGGGGACTTATATATCTTCTGGGAAGTAAAGGACAGAAAGGGCAGATGGAAACAAGGGTAGGAGGATTCCAGCCAGGGGCTGGATACAATAGGAGAAACTTCTAAGACAAAGGAGTACTTAAGATCTGATTATATCTACTCAATCTGTCTAGACTGAGATCATTTAAGGTTTGTTTTTCAGTCTAAGACAGTGATGGCAAACATTTTTAGAGACCAAATGTCCAAACTGCCTCATGTGAGCCTTCCACCTTACCCTGGCAGGGGAGAGAGGAAGCATTCCCATTGGGCTGCTGGGCAGAGGAGTGGGTGATGTGGAGAGGGAGAAGGGAGCAGCCCCCTCTGGCATGCATGACATATGTTTGTCAACACTGGTCTAAGATAAGGGTCAGTCTGGACTTCTCCAAAAGGCAAGTTCCTAATAGACAAAGGCAAATTTGAAGGTTTCATAAAACAAAGTTGTCAGAATAAATAAGTTTTCTCAGGCATTCTCACCTGTCCCCCCTCTCTGTTTCTCCCTCTCCCTCCCCTCTTCATATATATAAATATATGTGTTCATTTTCTTATTCTTTTTAATCCTGAATCCATCATCTGCTGTCTTTCTCTTCTTCCTCTAGTTCATTAATGCTATTGTACCAGACCTCACTATCCCCATCACCTATTTCTTTCCTAGCCCAGTTCCCCAAGTACTCTGGCCTCAGAATAAGGAAGAGTTAGGTTTAAATCTAGTCTCAGACACTTAACTAGATCTAAAACCTGAGGTAAGTGAGTCACTTCTCTGGATCTCAGTTCTTGTAGCACCTGTAGCAACTTCACAGGGTTGTTGGGAGGATCAGATGTATTTAAAATAATTTCCTAATGTTAAAGTGCCATATAAAGAAATGCCAGGTACTCTATCTATCTGTTCATGCCTATTTATGAAAGAAATTTCAGGTTGACTTTCTTGTTAATGTGTGGGTGGATGTGGGTGGGTGTGGGGGATGGGGGAGTTGGACTTCAGGAGAGAAAGAGAGAGGGGGGAAGGAAGGAAGGAAGGAAGGAAAGAAGGGATGGAGGAAAGGAGAGAGGGAGGGAGGAAGGAAGGAGAGAGGGAAGGAAGAAAGGAGGAATGAGGGAGAGAGAGAAAAAGAAGAAAGAAAGAAAGAAACAGAAAGAAAGAAAGAGAGAAAGAAAGAAAGAAAAGAAAGAAAGAAAATTAACTATCTCCAAGGTCCATTTCAGTTTTAATATTCTACAATAAAAATGACTTTTTTTGGCCTGTCCCTTGGCTTTCTGTCCTGCCCTACTGTTCTGAAACTTGTTGTTTTTCCCTGTTCAGAAGGGTTGTTACATGACCACTTCCCTAGTCAAGGAGAAGAGAGGAACACTAAGGTGCTATCTCTGAAGATTAGACATCACAGCAGAGACATCTGAATAACCTGACCTTGGTGGGAAGCACAGCCTGGCAGCTGAAGGACCTTGTTTACTTAAAATGTAGCTTTTGTAAAGATATAACATGAGTGACAGCAAGATTGAGAACACTGAAGAAGGGTTGTCTGACATGAATAGCTTGTATGTTTGGGGGCCAGAGGGAGGAAACTGTGTCTTGGGTATCTCAGGTCACAGGAGCAGGTGCTTATAATTATCAAGGCAGAAGAGCTAGGCAATTAAGATTAAGTAAGTAACCCAGGGTCACACAGCTAAGATGATGGCTCTCTAGCCATTGAGCCACCTAGCTACCCCTCAGGCCCTATGGTTGAGTTCTTTATAGATAGTCTCTGTCTATAGAGGAATGACATCATTGTTATTGTTATTTCTGAGTCAAGGCTAATAAGAAGTAGCAGGTCAGATAAATGATGTTACCAACTCTGCCTGCTTATGAGGGTGGGTGGATTCTGTAGGCAGTTACAATAATTTGTATTTTGCAATCACAAAATCCTTGACTAAGCATTTTTCTCTACAACAATCCTAGTTGTAGATAGTACAAACAATAACCACAACTCTCCTTTAAGGAGCACCTAAGGGTTTGTAAAGTACTTTTTATCTTATCTGGTCCTCACAACAATCCTATGAGTTTGGTGCTTTTATCCACATTTTGTAAATGAGCTTTATTCATGTGTTTTGTTTTTATTTTTTAAACCCACAGTTTCTGTCTTAGAATTAATAGTGTGTATTGGTTCCAAAACAGAAGAGTTGTAAGGACTACTAAATAGGGGTTAAGTGACTTGCCCATAGTCAAATGACTAGGAAGAGGCCAGATTTGAACCCATCTCTGAGCCTGGCTCAGAACCCTGAGCTACCTAGCTACCCTTGTTTTGCTTTAATATTATATTACATTTTACATTATAATTGATTTAAATGTTGATTTAAATGTTGATTTAAAAGCTGATTTAAATGAAAAACTGAAATCGAGAGGGGTTAATTGACTTGTAAAGGGTCACAGTGCCAGAAATGGGATTTCAACTCTTGTCTTCTTGACTCCAAATCCATCACTCTTGCCACTTCAATTTTGTTGTCCCTTATTGCCCAATTTTAAGACTTAGGACCATAATGGTTAAGTGATTTGACCAAAATCACACAGTGAGTGTGTATCAGAGCTGAAATTTAATTTAATATTAGTTCTCATAATTCTGAGTCCAATGTTGATTCTTTCCACTAAATATCCCTGACTCTATGCTTTATCCATTAATTCAATCCTATAGGCAGCCCTAGTAGAATCATCAAATTGTTTCCTCCATTAAGTCCTTGTTGCGGTTCCTTCCCATGACAAGGTGATCCTGGGTTCTTGAAAGTTGCCTCCACTAAAGCTGGGAACTTGGGTTGATTTAGTGCTTTGTATTGTTTTTGAGCATGGGCCTATCAATAGATTATGTGCTTACTAATCAATGGCCAGGTGGGCAGCTAGGTGAACAAGTGGATAGAGTCCCAGGCCTGGAGTTAGAAAGACTCCTCTTTCTGAGTTCAAATCTGGTCTCAGATACTATCTACCTATGTGACCCTGAGCAAGTCACTTAGCCCTGTTGGCTTCAGTTTCCTCATCTGTAAAATGAGCTGGAGAAGGAAATGGCAACCTATTCTTGTGTCTTTGCCAAGAAAACCCCAAAAGGGTTCATTAAGAGTTAGACGTGACAGAAAATGACTGATTCAGTGGCCAACCTAGGTACAGAGAAGCTTCTAACTAAAGATTATTCACTAAATACTCAAATGTGTTTAGACTCAGAAACTCATGAGAACCATCTCCTATGATGCAGGTTATAAAATCTGTACCAATAAAGTCAACAGTGAAGTGTTGAGTCTTTGAAATTGTCCATGAAATCTTGGTTGAATGAAATCAATGGCTTCTAGGGTAGCTAGCTGGTTCAGTGGATAGAGAGCTATTCCTGAAGATGGGAGGTCCTTAGTCCAAATCTGGGCTCAGACTCTTCTTAACTTGACCCTGTGCAAGTAAGTAACTTAGCTCTAATTGCCTGACTCTAACCCCTCTTCTGCCTTGGAACCAATCTTGAGTGTTGATTCTACAATAAAAATTAAGGGTTTCAGAGTAAAAGAAAGAAGCACCTCCTGTGATGTTTGTGACTTCCTGCCGCTTTTCTCCAGCTTTCTTTGTCCAGAGGTGGTTGAGTTTCTCATTGAAGACTATAATTTCTATTTCTCCTTTTGAATTTGGACAAAATCTCACATCTACAATGGCTTCTTTGGAGGGGGAGGAAGGGCAAGATACTCCTTTTGATTCATCTGGAGTACAAAGATGAAATGACAACCTTACTCCTCTTAAGGGACTTAAAATAGGGGAGATCAGCCACATATACCCACAAATCAAAGATGCAAGGCAGAGAGTCCTAGAAGTCAGGTATGTCCTTTATTTCATTTGTTTTGTCCCAGACCTGGCTCAGCCCGTCATGTCTATAGGGGTTAGTAACAATGGTTAATATCAATGAGGATGACTGTTATAAAAGTTAACTTTGTATTTACTATGGATGCCCCTTAAGATAACAGGAATCTTTGCCTAACATTAATCCTTAACCAAATGTCAGCAAACTTGAGCAATGTTGTCAGTCATTTTGCATTAGGAAATGCCATTTCTCAATATGTACAGTCAAGCTGATTTGTAAATATGTAGCTTGGGAGAAAGCCATGTGCTATATAGAGATGATTCTTAATATTAGCATCAAGTGACAGGAGATTCATCTAAGGACATTCTTGTATGACCAAAGGTACCATTGTAGTGTATCTGATATAACTGTAGTAAAAGACCGCCATCTTTGTAGTGGATATGGCATGGATACTAGAAGGAAGAAGATCTAAGCTCCCATCTCACTCCAGATATCCACAGACACAGATGTGTGTCCTCTGGGTAAGTCATTTAAAATCAATAAAACCTCAGTTTCTATATCCGTAAAGTAAGATTGTGAATAACTTCTACCTGATAGGATTGCCACAAGTCTCAAATGAAATACTATAAGTAACAAGCTTTAGAAACTCATTTTTTATTATTATTATTGTTTATTGCTAATTTTACTGATCAGATAGATGCTGTTAAAAGGCACATATCTATTTGGAGTCAGATCCTGGTTCTACCACTTATTACCTGTGTGTCCTTCAGCAAATCTTTTACCTCTACTATGCCACTATTTCCTCATCTGTAAAATGAAAGGGTAAGGAGCAGCTAGACAGCACTGTGGATAGAACACCAGGCTTAGAAATGGGAAAACCTGAGTTCAAATCTGGCCTCAGGCACTTCCTAATTGTTTGACCCAGGTGACTTACCCTTCTCATGACTTGGAATCAATACTTGATATCAATTCTAAGGGAGAACGTAAGGGTTTTGGTTTTTTATGAGGGGTTGGGCTAGATGATCACTGAAGTCAAAGTCCATGGTCCTTTGAACTAGATATTGTCTGAAGTTTGAACTTCTAGCAACGATCCTATTTTTTTTTTAAGAATAGAACCCAAACAAGAACATAGGATTATAATTTTAGAGCCAAAACATCTGCCAATCCAATCTGCTCGTTTTAGAAGAGAAAACTGAGGCCAGGGTAGTTAAATAACTTGACCAGGGTCATAAAGGCAAAAAGCACCAGAGGCAGAATTTGAACCCAGATCTGTGTCCAGAGCCTGTGCTCTATCCATCATATCATTGTACTCAATGCTAGGCATTTTATTTATTCTGACTTTTTTTTTTTGTGATATCTGTTTATTTTTGCTATTGCAGATAGTCCGGCCACCTCAGTGGCCATTCGACAGTGTGGTGGATATGTTGCAACAGTAGGGACTCGGTTTTGTATTGTGAACTGGGAAAACCAATTGGTATCTGACCTGGTTTCTGTGGATCAAGATAAGAAAAATAATCGCTTCAATGACGGGAAAGTGGATCCAGCTGGGAGATACTTTGCTGGTATGATTCTCACTTTTTTCACCTTTTACTTTCCATGCTTAAAGGGAAAACCTTGTTTGCAACATATTGAGGAGAAAGAAAATATCCTTGATGCCAAACTTTCTCTGCAGAAGCCTTCCTCGGCTGTGCCATCGTGGCATGGAGACGACCCTGGGTTCCTAAATGCTCTTCCAGTAGATAGAGACTCTAGGACACTGATAGTGAATCGTTTAGAGATTAAGTACCCAAACTGCAACCCTCACACCATATGTGAGCTTCCCCCTCCCCACACACACAACTTACCCCAGACAGGGAGGGAGGAAGTGCTCTCATTGGGCTGCCAGGCAGAGGGACAGGTGATGAGAGAAATTTCCTCAGGAATGCATGGAAAGGAGGAAGGCAGCAACCTGCTCTGGCACACTCTGGCACATGTGCTGGAGTTTCACCAACATGGCTCTAGGAGGTTCTAACCAAGCAGAAGAAATGTTTGCAGACAACCCTAGCAAGAAACCAACCTGGGTCAGTTTGAAAAGGTCTATCACCAGTTGTTGGATTGTTCTGGTCTATAGGAACTCCAAAAAGACTGTTCTCTAAAGCATGAATGGGTGGTAGTCTATACTGGTTAGAGGAAGGTATGTGGATGTAGTAGTAGTAGTTGTAGTAGTGGTGGTGGTGGTGGTGGTGGTGGTGATAATAGAAGCAGTAGTTAGTAGCAGTAACAGTAGTAGTTCACAATAGTAATTCACAATAGTAGTAGTAGGGGCAGCTAGGTAGAATTTTTCTTCAAATAAAATTATTTTCTTACTTCTGTAATTAAAGGAGTTTGAGTCGCCCATTCTTAGAATGAGACCCTGCTACAAATTTGGGTGTTTCTCCCACATCACTTCATAGTTGGGTGACCCTGGGTGAGCCACTTAACCCCATTTTCTTAGCCTTTATGGCTCTTCTGCCTTGAAACAAATTGTTTGTATTAATTCTAAGGCAGAAGAGAAAGGTTAAAAAAATAGAAGGGGACAGCTAGGTGGCTCAGTGGATTGAGAATCAGATCTAGAGATAGGAAGTACTGGGTTCAAATCTGATCTTAGATACTTCTTAACTGTGTAACCATGGACAAGTCACTTAATCTCCCTTTTCTAGTCCTTACTGTTTTTCTGCCTTAGAACCAATATATAGTATTCTAAGAGAGGAGATAAAGGTTTAAAAAAAATTAAAATGAAAAAGTAGTAGTAAATAGTAGTAGTAGTAGTAGTAAATAATAGTAGTAAGCTAGTATTTAAAACAGTTTTTAAGCAGTTAGGTGGCAAAATAGAGCACCAAGCCTGGGGTCAGGAATTCTTTTTTTTTTTTAATTTGGAAAATTTTATTTAATTAATTAATTTAGAAGACTTTTCCATGGTTACAAGATTCATGATCTTTCCCTTCTCTCCCCCAACCCCCTCCCATAGCCAATGCACAATTCCACTGGGTTTTATATGTGCCATTGATCAAGACCTATTTCTATATTATTGATATTTGCACTAGGATGATTGTTTAGAGTCTACATCCCCAATCATGTTCCCATTAACCCGTGTGATCAAGCAATTGTTTTTCTTCTGTGTCTCCACTCCCACAGTTCTTCCTGTGAATGTGGATAGCATTCTTTCTCATAAATCCCTCAGAACTGTCCCATTACATTGCTGCTGGTAAAGAAGTCCATTACATTCGATTGTACCACAGTGTATCAGTCTCTGTGTACCATGTTCTCCTGGTTCTGCTCCTTTCGCTCTGCATCAATTCCTGGAGGTTATTCCAGTTCCCATGGAATTCCTCCACTTTATTATTCCTTTGAGCACAATAGTATTCCATCGCCAACATATACCACAATTTGTTCAGCCATTCCCCAATTGAAGGGCATCCCCTCATTTTCCAATTTTTTGCCACCACAAAGAGTGCAGCTATGAATATTTTTGTACAAATCTTTTTCCTTATTATCTCTTTGGGGTATAAACCCAGCGGTGGTATGGCTGGATCAAAGGGCAGGCAGTCTTTGGGGGTCAGGGATTCTTGAGTTCAAATCTTGCCTCAGAAACTTCCTAGCTGTGTAACCCTGGACAGGTCACTTAACCCTGTTCCACTTGCAAAATGAGTTGGAAAAGGAAATGGCAAACCAGTCCAGCATCTTTGCCAATAAAACCTCAAATTGTGTCACAAAGCAACAGACACAACTGAAACACCTCAACAAAAAGACTTTGTTTTATAAAGTATGTATATATATATACATATATAGTATAGTATATGTATATATAAATACATATAGCATAGTATAGTAGTGGTGATAATATAATAGCAGGAGCAGTAGTAGTACAAATTACACTAAAAAAAATCCCAGATTTGGAAATTCTGAATCAAGATGGAATACCCAAAAGGTTTCTCTGTTTCAGGATAATCATTTTTAAGTGGGGCCTCAGATTTTTAGCATTATATTATGTGAAGTGCTAGGTTTGGATTTTAAAGACCTGGGTTCAAATACCAACTCAGCTTTGTAGTAACTTTGTGACCTGGACAAGTTCCTTAACTCTTCTGGGCCACAGTTCCCTCATCTTTAAAAATGAGAGAGTTGGACTTGCTTATAGCATCAAAAATTTAGAGCTCTAAGGGGCCTCAGGTTAGGCTCCTGTAAGTCTCTCATGTAAATAAAAGTGGCTTTCCTGTTGTTTTTACAGAGTAAATCCGCAGCCTCTTAGGCCCCAAACTACCTTTACTCTGGAGAAAGGCTAAGGTGGTCATGGATTCTGTGCCTAAGTCCCAAACCCCAATAGACTAACTCTTATTATTGGGATCTATGGGGAAAATACCTACTTGTTTCCTCTTTTAGTGCTGTTTTATTTCCATTAGGAAACAGAGATAATTGCATTCTTTGGCCCATTTCTGGGCCATACTTGCTACCTGCTAATGGAAAGAAGGGAAAGAGTTATTTTCCCTTATTCTCTCTCATTTGCAACATAATCTGTAGAACTACAACAGAGAACCATTTGTTTCTTATTTTCCTGACTTTATTATTGTTGCTGTTTAGTTTTCTTGGCAAAGAGACCAAAGTGGTTTGGCTCATTTTATAGATGAGAAAACTGGGGCAAACTAAATGACATGTCCTATGAGTAAGTGTCCAAGGCCAGATTTGAACTTGGGGAGATGAGTCTTCCTGACTCTAAGCCTGGCACTTTGTCCACTGCCACTTAGCTGCCCATATTCTTGGCTTATTATATCTCAATGAAAAGATGTAAAATTGTGAGAATTCTTAACTTATTGGAGATGATTAAAAGCCAAAGGACTTTTGGGTATATCTCTATATGTTGTATAAAGGACAATCCACTATCCCATCCTTGGTTGTTAAATGATATAATTATTTTAATCAAAGAATTATTGGTAATCCAATTTAAAGCACCTGACAGATCACCGTAATTTATTTTCATGGCCAAAGACTAATTTTAATATACACATATTCTTAGTGGAGAAATCTATCATTTGCAAAGACTAGTTTTTCTTTTAGTAGAATAACAGTAGACTCTTGTCATCACTTAAACTCTCTGGGCCTCAGTTTCCTTATCTATAAAATCATGGGACTTGACTAAGGTCTCACATTAGTGCCCACTCTTTTCAATGAAATCATAGAATCAGATATTTTGAACTAATTCTCGTGTTTCATCCAGCTCTGAATCTATGAGCCTACAATGTTTGTCTTAAACTCTGGTGATAAAATATCTTTTGTCCTTTTTCACAGACTTGTGTTCTTTGCAGGTACCATGGCTGAGGAAACTGCCCCTGCTGTACTGGAGAGACACCAAGGTTCCTTGTATGCTCTTTTCCCTAATGGCACTGTAAAGAAGTACTTTGATAATGTGGACATCTCTAATGGCTTGGACTGGTCCCTGGATCACAAAATCTTCTATTACATTGATAGCTTATCTTACTCTGTGGATGCCTTTGACTATGATCTGCAGACTGGATTGATTGGTATGAATTTTTTTGCCTTTGTTTAAGTCACCCCTCTATTATTACTTTCTTTTTAAAAATTTTAAACCCTCACCTTCCATCTTGGAATCAATACTGTGTATTGGTTCCAAGGCAAAAGAGTGGTAAGGGATGGACAATGAGGTGTAAGTGACTTGCCCAGGGTCATACAACTAGGCAGTGTCTGAGACCAGATTTGAACTGAGGACTCTGGCTCTTAATCCACTGAACCACATAGATGACCCTTCTGTAGCTGAGAGTCATTATCAACCTTTCTGCCCCAGATATCAAGTCCACACTTATTTGGATACAATCTAAACAGAGAGCTTTCTAATATTGGGAGTGCTATAGGAACTTGTGGTGATATGGGTCATTATGATACAAATTTAGATAGAGTGTGGGTAAACTATATTTCTTTAAATGGAATTATAGAGAGTGAAATCTGAGTATAGTACATGTTTAATACCTAAGTGGGTTGGGGAGGTCTTGAAAGGCCCTTCCAATAAAGTCCAAAGTCTGGAAAGTCCTGCCAGAGTAGGAGGACTTGGGCGTGGAATGAGGGATGGATTGCGTGCCTTTCTCATGAGGACCAGCTTAGATGACTTTGGAGAGGCTTATAAACCAAAGGATTGACATTGGGCAATGAATATATCTGGCTAAAGTCATGCACAAAAACCATCCACTAAGTTATGGATGAGTCATGGTTTGTGCTGGTGAAAGGTGGCACCCACACTGATGAAATCCTGCATCTTTTGAAAGATTGACTTACATAAGTATAATATTGCTCACCTATCTTATGGATATTAGAACTGTTGACATTAGCTTTATGCACATGTTTTCTATTGGATCTGGTTCTACCAGTTTTCTACCAAAATGTGTGCCAGGTAAGACACATGGAATTGAATAAAGCAGGAGTTTGTTTATGGTGATTTTCCATCTATTGATTATTCAGTTGTTTCAGTCATGTCCAATCTTCTTGACCACATTTGGGTGGGGATGTTTTGCAAAGATACTGGACCAGTTTGCCATTTCCTACTCTAGCTCATTTTTACAAATAAGAAAACTGAAGTAAACAGGGTCAAGTGATTGCCCAGGGTCACACAGTTAGTAAATGTCTGAGACCAAATTTGAATTCATGTCTTCCCAACTCCAGGCCCAGTACTTATCCACTATGCTAACTAACTGCCCTAACATATTGATTAGCTCCAGATGACTAATCAGTTTACTTTGAATAGTCTCTCAAAAGATAAGAGAATTAATTTGGAACATTCTGGTTCTAGAATTTCATCTAAAATAGTGGGGACACTTAACCCCTGTTACCTAGCCCTTATCACTCTCTACTTTGGAACCAATATATAGTATTGATTCTAAGATGGAAGGTAAGGGTTAATAAAATAAAATAAAATAGTGGGGACAAAAATTATTTCAGAAATTTAATTTTGAAAAATTGACAGGATCTATTTTCTCTCCCTCTCATTTCTCTCTTCTACTCCTTCCTTTAAAAAGAAAAATTTTAAAACCCTTACCTTCCATCTTAGAATCAATACTATGTATTGGTTCTAAGGCAGAAGAGTGATAAGGGCTGGACAATGGGAGTTAAGTGACTTGCCCAGGGCCACATAGCTAGGAAGTATCTGAGGTCAGATTTGAACCTAGGACCTCCCATATCTAAGTCTGACTCTCAATTCACTGAGCTACTGCCCCCTTCCTATTCCTTTTTTTGAAGAGGAAAAGAGAAAATAAAATTCCTTCTACTAAATAGCATAGTCAAGCAAAACAAATTTTTGGTTGATAAAAAAAAAAACTTTTCAGGTGTCAATGCCTTTAGGTTATTTTGTTACTTCAAAGAATTTAAAAGACAATATTTAAAAAGAAAGGACGTCCTACCAGAAAAGCAAGAATCTACTAGAATCTCTTACAGAACTGAAGTCAGTTTCTTAAGAGAAAAAGACAGAATTCTCTTAATTCCAATCAATTGCATTAGAAGATCTGTCAGCCCAGATGCCTTGCTCTAAAAATAAGGCTCTTGGCTTATTTTTGTCTTTTTTTACACATGTCAATTGATTATTTTTCATGTTGGACCTTTATTTGACAGTTACCATGTTCTGAGTTCAAGAATATGCAATCCCTCTCGAGATCACTTAGGTTCTTGGTTCCTGGGGCCAGTTAAACCAACCCATTTTTTAATATGTTCTAAATTGGCCTCAAAATGCATGCCCAATGTACTTATACACATTGTTTATTCAGTAAATACAGCCTCACATATTTGGTCTCTACAAAGTGCAGTAGTTTGTCAAAACAACAGCTTGCACATGTTAGTTTTGTGTTTATGTGGGGGAAAGTCGGTGCATTCCTAGATTAGAGTTAGTTGAAATATCTATTTTATGAATTAAAAATCCCCAGGAAATGTTCCACTATGACACACACACTCACAGTATGTACACTCTCAGAGCCTGGGCCCTTGAATTCAGACCAATCTCAGAAATAACCTTCAATATTTTAATAAGAAAATTAATAATAAATATTTTCATAATTTATCTCATTACCATAAAGTCATGACTGAGTAAAAAAAGAATAATGAAAACTGATATACCTGAACCTTTCTTTATCTTACCTCCTAAGAAGAGATAGTTTGTTTTTTTTTTTAAACCCTTACCTTCCGTCTTGGAGTCAATACTGTGTATTGTCTCCAAGGCAGAAGAGTGGTAAGGGCTAGGCAATGGGGGTCAAGTGACTTGCCCAGGGTCACACAGCTGGGAAGTATCTGAGGCCAGATTTGAACCTAGGACCTCCCATCTCTAGGCTTGGCTCTCAATCCACTGAGCTACTCAGCTGCCCCCAAGAAGAGAAAAATCTTGTGTTACTCTGTCCATCTGTCTCCTAGAATTTAAAGACCTTAAAATTCTGGACCACATGATATATAGAGATAATACATAGTTAATATTTAATCAATCTTAATAATAAGCCATATTTATGGAAAAACTGCATAATGCTCAGCACTGTTCTACTTATCTCTACCCTAGTCAACCGCAGAAGTATATACAAGATGGAAAAAGAAGAACAGATTCCAGATGGAATGTGCATTGATACTGAAGGGAAGCTCTGGGTGGCTTGTTACAATGGGGGAAGAGTGATCCGGATAGATCCGGAGACAGGTAGGTCCTCCATATGCTTATTTGATTATTGAGCACATAAGAGTGTCCAGTTTACAGGGGGAATAAGAATGCATTTTTAAAATTATTATTAAATATTGATAGGACAGTCTTCAGAAGAGAACCTAACTAAGACTTTTCAGCTGGCAGGTCTTGGTTCTACTTCCTCAGAGTCTCACAAATCCCTTCTTCTCAGATCACAACCACCTTAGTCTAATCCCTCATTATCACCTGCCTGCTTCATTACAGTAGACTTCCTAACTGGTATCTCTGTATCTTCTCTCATTATCTACAAGTTTGACAACCTGATAGTCCCAAATCTCTTCTAATCATATAAATCCTTCACTTAAGAAACTTCTCTGGCTACCCATTTTCTCTAAAGTGAAATAGCCTCATCCCGAATATTCTGGCTTCAAATCCATTTGTACAATGACCCCGTCCCTCTGCAAGGAAAGGTGGCCAGTTGTCATAGCAGTTGCATAATCAATAGAACTGAATTTAAATCAGAATCCTTTGCTAACCAGGAAAACGACTTCAAACAGTAAAGCTGCCTACTGATAAAACAACTTCCTGCTGTTTTGGAGGAAAGGATTATTCTGAATTATATGTGACCTCTGCACGGGATGGAATGGATCCTGATAAACTTTCAAGACAACCTGAGGCAGGAAAAACTTTCAAGGTGATCTGATTTTGTTTTTCATTACTCCATGAAAAAGAAATATTTCCCAAATATCAAACCTTTCTTGTGTTTCATCAGTACAGGATGTTACAAAAATCTTAGCTTTGGAGTAGCTAGAGGACTTAGTGAACAGAGAGCCAGGCCTGGAGACAGGACGTCCTGGGTTCAAATGTGGCCTCAGACACTGCCTACTTGTGTGACCTTGGGCAAGTCACTTAACCCCAATTGCCTAGACTTTATAGCTCTTCTGCCTTAGAACTAATACACAGTATTGATTCTAAAATGGAAGGTAAGGGGGGAGGGGGGAGTTGGGTTTTTTTTTTTTTGTCTTAGCTTTAATAATAGTTTTAAACTGCACTGAGAATTTTGGTTCATCCTGTCTGTGGTATTTATTTACCCAAATTCTTAGTTTGTACTTTTGCTAGAAGACAAACAAGAGACTTTATTATTATAAAGAAATGACTGTAAATTCACAAAGACCATGAAAGCGAAACATGAGCTCTAGCAAGCTAGAAAGACTCTTTGGGTATATTGGGCACAGATCAATAATTCAATAAACTTTAAGCTCTGTGAGTATGACACCGTGATAGATGAGTCTGCTATTGATATTATGTTTACGGAATGAGCTGTTAGTGTGGACATCTTTAGAATCTGTTCAGGCTCTTATGGTGAACTCTTGTTGCACCAAAGCAAATACCAACAGAATCCAAGAAGTGACATTTTAAAGATGGCAGGAATCTGAAAGATCATTGGTCTGGCCTAGACCCATCATCTTGCAGGGGAGGAAGCTGATAGAAAATAGAGAATTGATAAGTCAAAAACCATTTATTAAACACTTAGGACATGCTAAGTATTGTGCTAAGTGATGGGAATACAAATAAAAACAGAAATAAGAGAGGCCCCTACCTATGGAGCATAAATTCTAATGAGGAAGGTGAGGAAATGAAAGTAGAGAATGCCTAGGAAAGCCAGAAATATAGTTTGGAGAGGAAAGAAGACATATTTGACTGACATCTAATCCTTATAAAGGAGGTTCTGGGAGGAGCTAGCTAAATAAACAGAAGGAGTCAAAGATGTGGAGGGTTCTTCTATGTGAAGTCCCGTGCTGAAGTGAGCTTTCAAGATGAAGAGCTTTCTGGGAAATTGTAGATAAAGTCCATCAGGAGACTGTAGCCTGGAGAGGAGTGAAGGAGAGGTAATACATTTTCCTTTTTAAAAGCCAAGTTAATTGCTACTGGGTGGTAGGTGGATTTGTGTCATGTGAATAATGAAGTCTGATTATGCCTTAGATTTTACTCCAGCTGCTTTCTTTTAGTTAGGGGAAAATATTTCAGGATAATGCTAGGACAAAGATTAAAAACAAATTTTTGTTTGTATTCAGGAAATATGAAAATTATTTGAAAGACTAATCAAGGGTGCGTTTTTCTTTTTCCTTCTATTTCAAATATTTTTCTCCCTTCTCAAATACTTTTTTCTCTTTTAAACAGATAACTGGACTGGGTGTAAAAGGAATCGCCCCATTTGCCTTTGCTGGATAAATCCTGAGCCTATAACTGGAGTAACTTTCCCAACCCTCTCCTTTTGCTGAAATGCTTTGGAAGAACTTGGATTCAAATAGATTTAGATCAAAGGGGAAGTGTTAAAATTGACTTTCCCCTAAAGATTAAATAACAGCCTTTGGCTGGTTTGATCTTTATTTGGAACAAGGTCTAAGGGCCACATTGGAGTTGATGAGTGTTTGTGGCTGGTTCGTTTGCCCTGTCAAATGAAGAAATCGCAGAACACCTTATGACATGAATACATTATATATCTTCATGAGCACTCATATGAGTCTTAATCATTCTGTCAATACTCTATAAAATAGTCAGTAAAGAGTACTGTGAAATTGCCAAGTATTATTCCTCACCCATCAATTGACATCTCCCTCCACCCTGCTTCCCTTGTAAGCTCTACTTGTGTTTTGTTATAAAAAGATCTCTACCCAATAAATATCAATATGCTTACCCTGTCTATTTCATTTTTATGTTTTAGTTTTAATTACAGACTCTCAGGATTGTCAAGGACCTGGAAGCTCCAGCCCCTTCTACATCACTGGCAAGCAGATTGTCAGTGATGGCATGAGAATTCCTGCTCTCAAGGGGCTTACAGTCTAGCCAGAGGAGACAACATGTGGGTATACATACACATACATATCCATGTTTATGTTTGTTTAACTATATAAGAGACAAGATAATTGTAGGGGCAAAACACAAGCAGATTTCACTCTTGGGACCAAATGAAACAAGCTGAATCTTTCTTCATACAATGGCTCTTCACATACATTGATAGTGATCAATGATAGCGATTCTGTTTTTCTCCCTTTCCTCCCAGAATCTTCTTTTTTCTAATCTAAAGGTACTGTTTCTTTAAATAATAGAGTTTTGAGGGTTCTTCATGCACATGATTGCCCTTCTCTGGACACACCCCTACTTATCAATAAAAGTGATCTCATCATTTAAATTCCACCTAATCAAAGACTTTCTGAATATGTCCCCTGCCTCTCCACATCCTGGCTATGTGATCCTGGGCAAGTAACTACTTATCCTTTCTCACTGTTCTAGGCAGCTCTCTAAGATAATAGGTTGCAGAGAACGTTCCAACTTCCATTGGTACAAGAAGTTTCCTCACCATGGGTATTAATAAGATCATTGATTGGGTCCCTAATATTTGCTATGAACTCAGCCCGAGTATATATTATTTCCTTATTTTCATAGAACCTAACCTACAGGATGATAAGTGACAAGGAAAGGACTTAAAAGCTGAAATGTTCTGCCTTTTAAAACCACATTGAGGGGGCAGGTGGGTAGCTCAGTGGATTGAGAGCCAGACCTAGGAACTGAAGGTCCTTGGTTCTAATCTGATCTCAGACACTTCCTAGCTGTGTGACTCTGGGCAAGTCACTTGACCCCCATTGCCTAGCCCTTACTGCTCTTGATTTTAAGACAGAAAGTAAGGCTTTAAAAAAAAAAAAGGACATTAGGAAAAAAAAGTACATGGACCAGGTAGGTGACTTCATGGATAGAGAGATAGGTCTGGAGTTGAGAGGAAAGAAAAACAAAAGTTTTTGTTTAAAAGATTTCATTTGTGTAAACCAAAATTTTTGGTTGACTTTCTCCTGTGTAATATGTAAATTCCTTAATAAATATTGCAGTGAGAAAAACAAAATCTGGACTCAGATACTTCCTAGCTGTGTGACCCTAGGCAAGTCACTTAAGCCCAATTGCCTAGGCCTTACCACTCTTTTGCCTTCAAATTGATACTTAATATTGATTCTAAGACAGAAGGTAAGGGTTTTTTTTTTTTTAAGTACATACAAGTTCTACTATGTATATGGAAATTTCGATTTTGTTTGGTGTTTAGATTCCGGATAAAAAATAAATATATTGAAAAGTTCATTCAGTATATTAACCTAGCAGAACCAATGGTTTCAGCTGCCATCTACTGGGCTATCAATTTATCAACATGGAAAGAATGTTGAAAAAGACAATATCCTCAGATGGCCTTATGAGTTTAAGAATAGTTTTTTTCGGGATCTGTGCCAGACAAATCCTTTTGCTGACAGAGGAATCTCTTATTTAAGAAAGATGAAGTCCTGAAATCTTCCTAGGCAGCCTGTTTCCTTACCAGATAACACTTTCAGGAGAGGTCTTTCTTTTGTTCACCATCAGGGAAATAATTTTGTGCCTATTTGCTTGCACTTTCAAATAGTGCCAGGGTAGGTAGGTGGCTTGTTTTGATGGGAGAAGGGAGTTTTCAAGTGGTTAACTGAGTGATTTTCATCCTGGGAAGAAGCCAAAAGTTACCTTGGAGTGTCAGAGAAAGATTTTATTTACTCTGCTTCAGGACCTTCCCTAGTTGCCTCAAGACCAATAGAGAAGCTGCTATTTCTGTTCTCTCTGTCTAGGCATAAGAAGAATTAAATGGCCTAGAACAGAAGGGTTGGGAGCACAGGAAAGTTTGAGTTTTTAGAGTGCTGACTTACAATTTTACTTAAGTCAGTCTGTGTTGTATTTTCTATCCATTGTTTTTTTTATTTTATTTTATTTTATTAGTCAATTTAGAATATTTTTCCTAGGTTACAAGAGTCATGTTCTTTCCCTCCACTCCCCCCACCCCGTCCTGTAGCCGACAACCACTGGGTTTTACATGTGTCTTTTATCAAAACCTATTTATATATTGTTGATGTTTGTATTAGGCTGTTCATTTAGAGTCTATATCCTCAATCATATCCCCATCGACCCATGTGATCAAGCAGTTGTTTTTCTTCTGTGTTTCTACTCCCACAGTTTTTTTCCTCTAGATGTGGATAGTATTCTTTCTCATAGATCCCGCCGGGTTGTTCAGTATCACTGCATTGTCACTAATGGAGAAGTTTATTACGTTCGATTGTACCACAGTGTATCAGTCTCTGTGTACAGTGTTCTCCTGGTTCTGCTCCTTTCACTCTGCATCAATTCCTGCAGGTCATTCCAGTTCACATGGAATTCCTCCAGTGTGACAGAGGGCACTCTAGGAAGAGTGACAGGCTGAAGAGTTGATGGATCTGATCACCTTGAGGAGGGAGGGGTCCCAGGAGGTCTAGAATGTTGAGAAGCCAGAAGATTCTGACTGAGATTTCAGTTAGATTTCTCTCTCAACCTTGAGAAGCCTAGGAGAAGAGGTCTGGACAAACCATCCTCCTGGGGATTTATTCACTTTTCCTCTCCTGGTAATTGGACCTTCTTTCCCCCACCAATTCCCAACTGAAGAGACATCTGAAAAAGACAGTTGAGCCTCTGTCAAAACTTTGCCTCACAGTTCCTGGTACCCTGGGTCTGAACTGTGGCCAGGGAGCCAAAGACTAGGGCCAGTCAACCTGACTCTATCTTAGGGGGACCCAGGCTTTCAAGGCCTGAGTTCCCCCCAACCTCAAGGAGGGAAGTCCTCCTCCATTCTTGTCCTGTCAGCCATTTTCTTTGTGTTATACTAGTTGATTTAATTTCTATTAAAGTTGTTATCCTTTCCCAAAGTGACGTAAGTGTGAGTGGGACAGCTTGAGGGGTGGGGTGGGGTAGTAATCTTCCTGAGAAGAACCTTTTAGGCTCTAGTAGTGGAGGAAGTCAAGAGCCAAATTTGTGGGAGCAGCCATAGCTGAGGAAAAAGGCTGAAGGGGGAAAATTACTCAAACCCCCCTCTTCTCTGTCTGAGTCAACCTTAAACCATCAGTTGTCTCCCTGGATCCTGCTTTCAGGGGGAATATCCATTCCTCCTTCTTTACCACCAACCAATACCTCCATTACACCAGTTCATCATTCTTTTTAGCACAATAGTATTCCATCACCAACATATACCACAATTTGTTCAGCCATTCCCCAATTGAAGGGCATCCCCTCATTTTCCAATTTTTTTTGCCATCACAAAGAGCAAAGCTATGAATATTCTTGTACATATTCTAGAATATTCTAGACCTTTTTCCTTATTATCACTTTGGGGTATAAACCCAGCAGTGCTATGACTGGATCAAAGGACAGGCAGACTTTTAGCACCCTTCTGGCATAGTTCCAAATTGCTCTCCAGAATGGCTGGATCAATTCATAACTCCACCAGCAACGCATTAATGTCCCAATTTTGTCATATCCCCTCCAACATTCATTACTTTCCTTTGCTGTCATGTTAGCCAATCTGCTGGGTGTGAGGTGGTACCTCAAAGTTGTTTTGATGTGCATTTCTCTGATTATAACAGATTTAAAACACCTTTTCATGTGCTTATTAATAGTTTTGATTTCTTCATCTGAAAATTACCAATTCATGTCCTTTGCCCATTTATCAATTGGGGAATGGCTTGATTCTTGTATAATTGATTTAGCTCTTTATAAATTTGAGTAATTAGACCTTTGTCAGAGATTTTTGTTATGAAGATTATTTCCCAATTTGTTGCTTCCCTTCTAATTTTAGTTGCATTGGTTTTGTTTGTACAAAAACTTTTTAATTCAATGTAATCAAAATTATTTATTTTATATTTTGTAATTTTTTCTAACTCTTGCTTGGTCTTAAAATCTTTGCTTTCCCAAAGATTTGACATGTATACTATTCTGGGTTCACCTAATTTACTTATAGTTTCCTTCTTTATATTCAAGTCATTCACCCTGTTAATGAGGATTTTAAGAAGTGACAAAATGGATCTGCAAAAAAGCAAGGGACTTGGAACTTTGGGGAAATGTCAATCTACTGTGATGGAGTCACAGTTCCATGGAATTTTGAAGGAAGCAGTTGGGCAGCTTGAGCTGTTTTGACCCTCACTTCTTCTCTGACTGTTGGAAGAAAGGTAGAAGCCAGACTCTCTTGGTCAGTGATTATTTACATGACTGAGTACTGAGAAGACTTTTAGAGCTTAGCTCAGAAGAAACTCTGTCAGCTTTGCTGTCAACATGTCCCCTTAGAGAAAAATCACTTTATTTCCTGAATTTAACACATTCTGAAATCTCCAATCAACAGGAAAAGTTAGGGAAACCTATTTTCCTCTTTCCCCCTCCTCCCTCTCCTTCCCTTCCCTATTTTAAAGAATAAAAGACCTCTTAGTTAAAGATTTGAGGGGGAGAGTTAGTTATTTAAAAGAAATCTTCAACTTTACCATTCCTGGGGAGAGCACTCAAATCAGTTGAGAGGGGAATAGGAAGTGGTATGGGGGGAGGAGTGCAAGATCCAGTCTTTCCCAGCTTGCTTCCTGATGTTATTGCCATATTACCATAAATCTCCCAATAGTGGTATCTATTACAGCACATTCTGAATTTATCTTGGTGTATGGTGTAAGATGTTGATCTAAACCTTATCTCTCTCATATTGTCTTCTAATTTTCCCAGCAGTTTTTGTCAAATAGTGGATTTTTGTCCCAAAAGCTGGGGTCTTTGGGTTTATCATAGACAGTTTTGCTGAGGTCACTTTCCCCAAGTCTATTCCACTGATCCTCCTTTCTGTCTCTTAGCCAGGACCATATTGTTTTGATGACCACTACTTTATAGTATAGTTTGAGATCTGGTACTGTTAGGCCACCTTCCTTCACATTTTTTTTTCATGATTTCCCTGGATATCCTTGATGTTTTGTTCTTCCAAATGAACTTTGTTATGTTTCTTTCTAATTTAGTAAAAAGGTTTCTTGGTAGTTGCCTCATATGTGTTTCTTGTAGATAACATATGGTAAGATTTTGGTTTCTAATGCACTCTATTTGCTTTCATTTTATGGGTGAGTTTATCCCATTCAGGTTCAACGTTATGATTGCCACTTGTGTATTCCCCAACATTTTGATATCCACTCCTAGTTCTTCCCTTTCTTCTTTTGCTATATCCTTTTAAACCAGTGATTTGCTTTTAATAAGCCCCGCTAATCCCCACCCTTATTATGCTTCCCACTTCCTGCCCCCTCCCTTTTTGTTCCCTTATTATTTTTTTAGGGTCTGTTAAGTTTCCTTCCCCCTCTCTTTCTTTTCCTTTTGGTACTCCCCGCCCTATTCTCCCCCTTTGATTTCCCTTCTCACTTTCCCTGTAGGGTAAGATAAAATTCAATACCCCAATGGATTTAGACACTCTTCCCTCTGAGAATTGATTTCACTGAAAGTAACGTTTATGTATTACCTATTAGCACTCTCTTCTTCTCCTTCTTGTAATAGCATTCTTCCCCACCCCTTCCCATGTTCCTCTTTGTGGGATACTGATTATCCTATTTATGTTATTCCTTCAAGTTTCTCTTGGTGCCATCTTCTCTTCCCCCCTCCCTTTTTCTTTTTTTTTTTTGCATGTCATCTTATACCATTTAATACCCCAATCTCTACCTGTGTATGATTCTCCTAATTACTATAATAGTGAATATAATTTTTGAGAGTTACAAATAGCATTTTCCATATATTAATATAAACAATTTGATCTTATTGAAGTCCTTAAAGAAGAAAATTTAAATTAAAAACCTTTTTGTCCCTTTCCCCTCTCTTTCTTATTTACCTTTTCATGTTTCTCTTGATTTTTATGTTTGGATATCAAACTTTCTACTTCGTTCTTATCTTTTCTTTACAAATACTTGGAAATCTGCTATTTTGTTGAATGCCCATACTTTCCCCTGGAAGTATATAGTCAGTTTTGATGGGTAGGTTATCCTTGGTTGAAGACCCAATTCTCTTGCCTTTTTGAATATCATATTCCAAGCCTTGTGATCCTTTAGTGTGGAAGCTGCCAGATCTTGTGTAATCCTGATTAGTGTTCCTTGATATCTGAATTGTCTCTTTTTGGCTTCTTGTAAAATTTTCTCCTTAGCTTAGAATCTCTTGAATTTGACAATTTTATTCCTGGAGGTTGTCTTTTAAGGATTTAGTGTAGAGGATGTTCTATGAACTCTTTCAGTGTCTATTTTGCTCCCTTGTTCAAGAACATCAGGGCAGTTTTCTTGGATAATTTCTTGTAGTATGATGTCAAGATTTCTGTTTATTTCTGTATTTTCAGGTAGACCAATGATTCTCAAATTGTCTCTTCGAAGACTGGTTTTTCTGACCTATCATCTTGTCAGTGAGATATTTTATGTTTTCTTCCATTTTGTCAGTCTTTTGACTTTGCTTTATTAATAATTACAGTTTTCAAGATCATTGGCTTCCAATTGCCTAATTCTGGTCTTTAAGGACTGGTTTTCCACTATAATCTTTTGATTTTCCTTTTTGGTTTTGTCTATCCAGCTTTTCATGGCTTCCAGATATTTCTCCAATTTGGAATTCCTGTCCTTTAATTGTTATTTTCTTTTTGAACTATTTCCCTCTTTTTCTTGCCAAAATCCTCCCATCTTTTTGATAAGCTCCAATTTAAATTATTCAATAACTTGTGGCCAATTTCCATTTGGGGGGGGGGAGGAAGGTTTGGGTGCATTTATTTGTATGTCCTCTTCTGCTATTTCCTCTGTAGTCTGGATTTTTCCTCCATAAAAATTATTCAGGGTCAATGTCTTCTTCTTGTTCTTCTTGGTGTTGGGAAGTTGTTTTTCCTGGGCATTGTTTGCTATCACTATGGTGGTTTTTCCTTCCATTTCCAGTCAGAAATCTGAGTGAGGAGGGCAGGCTCTCTGTGTAAGTAGCTAACGAGTGTGATTTTTGCCTGAGACCACCTCTCAAGTCTCTTCAGCTTCTACTGTTTACTGCCCTTCTCTGTGCTATCTCTGCATATGAGCCCAAGGTCTG
This sequence comes from Monodelphis domestica, assembly GCF_027887165.1. Classification (NCBI taxonomy): domain Eukaryota; kingdom Metazoa; phylum Chordata; class Mammalia; order Didelphimorphia; family Didelphidae; genus Monodelphis; species Monodelphis domestica. Next base: position 210,932,798 of record NC_077234.1, read on the forward strand.
CACTCTTTAGCCTGCTGGGGTCTCAGGTCTAGCTGCTCTCAGGGGTATGCCTTTGGTGGTCTTAGTCAGCTTCCAAGGACCTAGAGGTTCCCCTTGCTCGCTCTAGAGGTGCACTTTATTCACTGATTCTAGAGCCCTGGCTCTGACTCTGGCTCCATAGGTGGGGTGGGGGAGGGTTGATCAGCTCATGTTTTGGTGGAAGCTATTTCACCCCCTTATAGTGTGGAAATGCCTAAATCCCATGTATTTTCAATGCTGTGCCCTACTGTAGAGTCCCTTCATTCATATGAAATTGGGTTTTTCTGGCATTTTGAGCTAGTCTATATTGGTAGGTGTTGAGGAAAAAAAGAGTCCTGGGTCTACACTGCCACCATGTTTACTCAGAAATCTTTCCTATCCGTTGTATAACAACTCTTGGAGTTTTTTATTGTCAGACTCAAACTTTTCTTCTGCAGGTTAAATGACTGTTTCTTGAAACTTTCCTAATAAGTTCTGTTTTTTAACTCTGGACTGTTGTTGATTTCTCTAAGGCAATGAAGTTCAGTATTAGAGTGATTGGGGATGAACATTACAGCTCATAATTTGTAGATAGACTCATAGAATGTTAGAGGTAAGGGAGACTTAAGGGTCAACTAGTTAAAAGAAGTATGTGGTAGGCTATCACCAAGATGGCAGACAAGGTATAAAGATCCACTGATCTCTACCCTCTAAACAACTTTAGCATAATGTCTCAAAAAAGAATTCTGGAGTAGCAGAACCCACAAAAAGATGAGTTGAAACAAATTTTCATTCCAAGACAATTTACAAGATCAGTATGAATTATCTTTTGCCCTGGGTTGGGAATGCTGCCCATTCCATTGAGACAAGGCTGGCCCCAACTTGTAAGCCAGAAGAGGCACTGGGGGCAGCTGAATCAAGGCATCTAAGTAGTTTTGGGGGACAGGACTCTATTGTTTCATATGCAAATCCAGGTCACAGTTTAAGCGAGAGGATGAACATTAGCACACACTGGCATTTGCAGCTCCAGGGGAGAAGAAAACCTCACTCCCAATTCTGGGTGATGGCTCAGAGAATAGGAGATTATTAGACACACCTCTCCTTAGATCATTCTACTTTGAAAGAAATGAAAACTTACAGATCCCCAGAGTTTGTTTTGAAAGTAGGTAAGCAAAGAAACTGAAGCTTGGGACCATGATCTCTTTGCCATGGGAATAGAGTAATTTAGTAATTTAGTTTCTTTCAGTTAAAAGACTAGAAAAAGTTTGGAAAATAAGCAAATAACAACAACAACAAAAGAAATATAACATAGATATTTTGGTGACAGGGAAGATCAAAACAAAATCTCAGAAGAAAACAAAAAAGTCAATACTGCTACATGCAATGCCTCCAAGAAAAATAGGAATTGCTCTCAAGCCCAAAAAGAATTAATGGAGGATCACAAAAAGGATTTTAAAAATTATATAAGAAAGGGGAAAAAATTGGGCAAAGAAATGAGAATGATATAAGAAAAGCATGAAAAAGGAGTCAACAACTTAGTAAAGGTAGCACAAAAAATACTGAGGAAAATAATACCTTAGAAATCATAAATTTGTAAAAGAGGCACCAATATCTACTGAAGGACTCCTTAAAAGATAGAATTAGCCATAGGAGAAAAACTGAAGAAAATAATTTCTTAAAAACTAGAATTGGGCAAATGGAAACTCATAAATCCACAAGACATCAAGAAACAACAAAAACAAAATTAAGTGAATGAAAAAATAGAAGAAAATGAGAAATATCTCATTGCAAAAAACAACTTAAGTTGAAAATAGATCCAAAAAAGATATTTGAAGAATTATTGGACTACCTGAAAGCCTGATCAAGGAAAAAAAGCCTATATGCCATCTTTCAAGGAATTATCAAGGAAAACTGCCCTGGAATTTGTTGCAAAATTTCTATCCAAAGATATGGAAATAAGAGACACAAAGTCTCCAAGCCAAAAAGGAATAGGTTTATTGAGAGAGCACTGATCTTATAATAAAGTCAGACTCTGGTCAAGACTAAAGTTTACCCAGAATCTTGTGAGATGACCTCCTTTATACTCAAAAGACTTATCACAACTTGTATACCAGGGTAAAAATAATACAAGATATTAATAGATCAAGTCAATAACATGGTGTGGTACATAAGGAATATGTCACGACAGAAGAAATGATGTATACCAGGGTGGTGTAGAGGTCCTAACTTTACTCCTTAAGAAAAAAGACAATAATGCTCAGGAAACAAGGTTATAAGTACACACTCATAGTGACTGAATAAAACACTATTCAATTAAAATTACTTTACTTATGTAACGTTGTTTAACTATACTAAAATCAAGACTATTGCTAACATTAAAATCTAATCATCATAAAAGGGGTAGGGGATTTCTCACTCATAAATTCTAGATCTGGAGGGTAAAAATGAAATATAAAGAAACTACCAATCACCTCCTGAAAGAGATCCTAAATAAAAACTCTCAGGAATATTATAATAAAATTCTAAAACTCCCATGTCAAGGAGAAAAGGAGATAGCTATGCAATCAAGAATCAATTACCCAGCAAAATGAAGTATGATCCTTGGGGGTGGAGGGAATAGGCATTCAATGAAATAGAAGACTTTCAAGCTTTCCTTATGAAAAGATAGAACTGAGTAGAAAATTTGACTCTCAAATACAAAGCTCAAGAGAAACATAAAAAAGTAAACTGGAAAGAGATCATAAGAGATTCAATAAGGATAAACTATTTACATCTCCACATGGGAAAATGATACTTGTAACTCCTATCATTATTAGGGTGGTTAGAAAGTATATAGATTGAGAGTAAGGGTGTGAGTTGAATATGATAGGATGATATCTTAAAAAAAATAAAGTAAAAGGGTGAGAAAGATGAATTCATTGGAAGAAAGGGGGAGGGAGAGGTAGAATGGGGTTAATAATCTTACAGAAAAGAAGTGCAGAAATCCTTTTACAGTGGAGGGGAAGATGGGGGACAGTGGGAGGGGAGTGTTTGTACTTCACTGTCATTGGAATTGGCTCAAACAGGAAAGGACACACACTTGGTTGAACATAGAAATCAATCTACTTTACAGAAAAGTAGAAGGGGAAGAAGATAAAAGAAGTGGATTCTCTAATAGGAGAGAGGGTAAGCTGTGAGAGGTAGTGTTCAGAAGCAAAATACTTTTGAGGATGGACAGAATGAAAGGAGAGAATAGGATAAACAGAACATAAGGCAGTAGTTATAATGATGAAAAAAATTCCAAGTCTCTAATAAAGGCCTCATTTCTCAAATACATAGAAAAATTAATCAAATGTATAAGAATACAAATCATTCTCCAATTGATAAATGGTCAAAGGATATAAAAAAGCAGTTCTCAGTCTAAATTAAAGCTATCTATAGTCATGTGAAAAAATATTTTAAATAACTATTAATCAGAGAAATGAAAATTAAAACAATTCTGAGGTACCATCGCACACCTATCAGACTGACTATTATGACAGAAAAGGAAAATGGCAAAAGTTGGAGGGGACACAGGAAAACTGAGACTTTAATGTACCTTGGGGGGAATTGTGAACTGATAGAACTATTCTGGAGAGCAACTTGGATCTATGCCCAAAGGGTTATAAAAACTGTACACACCCTTTCACCCAGCAATATCATCACTCCAAAGAGATAAAAAGCAAAAAGGTAAAGGACCTATCCGTGCGAAATTATTGATAGCAGCTTTTTGTGATGGCAAAAAATTATAAAGCCAGGGGAATGGCTGACTAAGTTGTGATATATGATTATAATGGAACACATTACTATGCTATAAGAAATGACAAACAGAAGAATTTCAGAAAAACATGGAAAGATTTACATAAACCAATGCAAAATGAAGAACCATGAAATTGTGAAGATTAAATTTAACACTCCCCTGATTATAACAATGAAAATACTTAATTCTCCCCTGATTGTGAAGATTAAATTGTAACCCCTGTCTATTTTTAGAACACAGTACTTAAAAGTTAAGTATGGTGATCTACCCATTTTTAGATTTAATCACCAAAGGTGCAAACACCCCATTTCCATTGAGTGGGGAAAGTCTGTGACCCATGTGTGCGATAGTGGGTGACAAATCAGAATCAACTGACTGCCTCCTGGGCAGTCCTAGAGCAGAGTGTCAACTATGATTGGTAGACATAAAATTAGGGGAAGACACAGGAAGTGACAAAAGAAGCGTCTTGAAAAGGAGCTGTTACTTCCTATGAGAGAGAGTTCTTCATTTTTTGGAAGTGGAGACTGGGGGAATTCTTCATGCTTTTGAGTTGAGGTTGGTGAAGAGGGGCAGAAGAATCTGCTGACTGGACTGACATGTGGTGAGTGAAAGGATGACTCTTAACTGCTGGATTTTTCTGAAAACAAAACAAAACTATCCTGTGGTGAGACCTACTCTTGAGACACTTCCTGGATCCTTGACTTTGCTGAGGTGGGCTGAAACTAATTCTCCCTGCCTGGAGGGACTGAGAGTAAATTACTTAGTGCTCAGGCTAAATATCTTACCTTATCCTCTCTGGTTTTTTGCTTTACTCTTTCTACATTTTGTAAATAAATTGTAAATAAAATCTCTTTGAAATTAATTAAATTCCTGGTGAGCACACTCTTAAATAATAAAGTCCAACCCTTTAAAAAATTAGCCCCCCCCTCAGCTGGGTAGCTCAGTGGATTGAGAGCTAGCCCTAGAGACGGGAGGTCCTAGGTTCAAATCTGGCCTCAGACACTTCTCAGCTGTGTGACCCTGGGCAAGTCACTTGACCCCCATTGCTTCGCCCTTACCACTCTTCTGCCTTGGAGCCAATACACAGTATTGACTCCAAGACGGAAGGTAAGGGTTTTAATAAAAAAAAAAAATTAGCCCCCTTTTTCCCCTTACAAAATCATAATAAATAGTAACAGCAATATTGGACAATGAACAATTGCAAATAATAGCTATTCTCAGCAACATAATGGTCCAAGATAATTCCAAAGGACTCATGATGAAAATGTCATCTGTTTCCAGAGAAAGAATTGATGGAATCTGAATCCATATCAAAGCATAGTTTTTACACTTTCTTAATTTTTTTATTTGACTTTTCTTCCACAAAAGAATTAATTTGGAAAATATTTTACATGATTGCATATGTAAAATCTATCATCAGATTGCTTCCCATATCAGCAAGGGGATAGAAAAGGGAGGGAGGCAAAGAGATAATAAGGAAAAATACATGTACAAAAATATTCATGACCTTATTCTTTGTGGTGACAAAAAAATGGAAAATAAAGGGTTGTCCCTCGATTAGGGAATGGATGAACAAATTATAGTATATAATGGTGATGGAATACTATTGTGCTATAAGGAATGATGATCTGTAGGATTTCTATATGAACTAGGAGAACCTCAATGAACTGATGCAGAGTGAAATGAGAAGAACCAGGAAAATATTAACAGAGAAAGTAAAACATTGTGGAACAATCCAATATAATGGACTTTGCTACTAGTAGCAATGCAAAAATCCAGGACACTCCTGAAGGCCTTATGGGAAAGAATGCTAACCACATTGAGAGAAATAACTATGGGAGTAGAAATACAAAATCAAAACATATGTCATCAATCACATGTATATATAGGTATATGATTTAGGGACGAGGCTTTTATAAAATCACTTTATAACAAACATGAATAATATGGAAATAGGCATCAAGTGACAACATTTGTACAAACCAATGGAATTGTTTGTGGGTTCTGGGAGAGGGGAGGGAAAGAAAATAAATCATGGAAACATGGAAAAAAAATTAAAAAAAGAGAAATAAGAAAAGGGAGGGAAGAAAAGAGGGAGAGAATTCAGAATTCATTTTTTTTTTGGTCAATTTCAAACATTATTCCTTGGTTACAAAAATCATTTTTTATTCCTCCCTCCCCTCCCCCCACTCTCCCATAGCCAATGCACAGTTCCACTGGGTATCGCATGTGTTCTTGATCAGAACTCATTTCCATGTTGTTGGTATTTGCACTAGGATGATCATTCAGAGTCTATATCCCCAATCATCCCCTTCAACCCATGTCAGTAAGCAGTTGTTTTTCTTTAGTGTTTTTACTCCCACAGTTTTTCCTCTGAATGTGGATAGTTTTTTTTCTCCTATAACCCTCCAGGTTGTTCCAGATCACTGCATTGCCACTAATGGAGAAGTCCATTACGTTCTCTTGTACCACAATGTGTCAGTCTCTGTGTACAATGTTCTCCTGGTTCTGCTCCCTTCACTCTGCATCACTTCCTGGAGGTTGTTCCAGTCTCCATGGAATTCCTCCACTTTATTATTCCTTTGAGCACAATAGTATTCCATCACCACCAGAATTCAATTAAAAAAAAGTTTAAAATTGTTTTTATGTGTAATTAGGGAAAAATAAAATATTAAAAAAAATTAGAAGTAGATGCCCATTAGTTGTGGAAAAGCTGTGTGTGTGTGTGTGTGTGTGTGTGTGTGTGTGTATGTGTGTGTATGAGTATGATTAATGTAAGGAATATTGCTTAGCAGTTAGAGACATTGTGAAGTGATGCAGAGTGAAATAAGCAGAACCAGGAAAAACATTGTACACAGTAACATGATCAAATGTGACAGATTTTGCTACAAGCAGCAATACAACAATCTAAAACAATTCAGAGGAATTTATGAAAAAAGAATGCTTGCTATCCGCTTCCAGGAAAAGAACTGTTGGAGTAAGAATACAGATAGAAGCATATGATATATCACTTGTTTTTTGGATATATGTTTCAGGGTTACAAAAATGAATAACATGGAAGTATGTTTTGTATGATAATACATGTATAAGCCACACTTAATTGCTTGCCAGTTCTAGAAGCAGGGAGGGAAGAAAGAAGGGAAACAATTTGGATTGTATCACTTTGGAAAACTCATGAGTAAATTTGTTATTAAAATTTTCTTTAATTTTTAATTAAAAAAGAAACTGTGGAAAATGTGGATAAGAATGGGAAGACTTAGATGAACTGATACAAAGTAAAATATGGAGGACAAAGAAAAAATATACCTTATGGCAACAATGTAAATTAAAAGAGTGACAACAACCCCCTAGAATTCTATGTAATTACAATTTAGACTGTTGCTGAAAGGAGACAATGCACCTCTCGCCCTTCTTTGCTGGGAGGAATATATGTGTAGAATGCAAGTTAACTATAGTGTCATATTTGGTTGATATTTTGCTTAGTTTTGCCAACTATCATCTCCCACCCCCAACACACATTCCTTTAATTGTTACTATGAATGGCTTTCTGTGTGAGTGAGAGAAAGAAATATGGAAATGAAGGCAAAATGAATATATATATATATATGTATATATATACATATGCATATATGTATTTGGCAGATGAGGGGAAAAGGCCGAAAAGGTTAACTGACTTGCCCAAAGTCATGTAAGCAATTAAATGGCAAGATCTGAACCTAGATTTTCTGACACCAAATCCAGCAATTTTTTCTACTGTGCCAACTTTAGTCTCAGGGATAAACTATCACCTTTCTTAGCTGTTCCAAGCGAGTCAAGGGGACGGGCAAAGATGCTGCATTGGCAGCTGTAATTGTCACCCTTTGCTGTTGAGCTTAGGATAAATGAAGTAACTTGGTGACTGGTCGATTTGGAATTATAATTTTCTACAGCTAGCATGTAGCAAGTTGGCATAAGGCCTCGGAGGACACATTTCCTATGCTTTCATCTGCTTCTCTGCTTATGGTACTTTAATGATACTAACCAGGAGGCCAGATTCAATTCCTGGAATTTTTTTTTTAATAACTTGTTTCAGAGGTAAAATCAAAACTGTCCACAGCTGTCAACATCTGGCTTCTCACAGGAGAATTTTAATAAGAGGCAAGTACAAACCAAAATGCACTTTGCTTTCATGTGAGGGAAGGTTTCATTAAATGGAGATTAGTGGTTGCTAGTTTCCTCTAAGCAGTTTTTGAGATTTTATAACCTTTAAGAAAGAAAGAGTGCAGCTGTTGCTGCCTTGAAGGCCACATACCTGAAGTGCTCACTCAAGACTACACTACATCAAGGATCTGAGTTTTCTTCCACTCTCTCCACTCACTCCAGCTCGAAATACTCTCTCTAACAAAACATCCCAGCTACACTGATGAGGTTGCATTCAAGTGCATGGAAGAACAATTCAAGACAAGCCAGTTCCTTTCTTCCTTCCTGATCTGAGCCCCCCTTTGCCCAATAAGCTGTTTTCCTTTCTCTATGTATTTGTTTCTCTTTCTCCTCTTAGAGCTCAGAGGCAAGAAGGAAGGAAAGCCCTAAGTCATGTCACAGTCAAACATTTGTTGAGCAAAACTCAGTGAAATGGGGAGAAAATCCTAGTGCTTGAAGAATATTCATAGCTATTAAAGCTTACAAGATGGGGAAAGCCCAATGGTTTAATAGCCAGAGAACAGCAGAGAGCTGTCCTATGGTTCAATCTCTGTCACTTTCTGTCAAGGAGGCAGAGAGTCTTGGGCAGCTAGGTGGCATGGTGGATAGAGTACCAGGTCTGGCATTGGGAGGACCTGAGTTCAAATGTGATCACAGACACTTCTTAACCACATGACCAGGGCAAGTCACTTAACTCCTGTTTGCTTAACTCTTGCTCTTTTGTCTTAGAGTAACTGAGGCAGAAAGTAAAACTTAAAAAAAAAAGAGGCAGGTAATGAAATGGATAAGATTGGTGAACTTGACTCCCGCTTTTGAAAGATTGGTTTGGAAGGATTGTCAGAGTGATTTCAGCTTTCCCTGCTATTAAGCTGCCATCTTGGCCCTACCCCCAGGATTGATGAACTTGAAGTCAAGTGAGCCCAGAGTTGGATTCCTGCCTTCTCCACTGATTAAATTTGAATAAGCCTGAGCAGATAACTTAACCCCTTCAAACTTCACTTTCCTCATCTATAAAAAAAATTTAATAATAACATGATTTATTATTTATTTGAATATGTGTTTTGGGGTTTTGGTTTTATAAGATTATTTATTTACAAAAATGAATAATATGTAAGTATGTGTGATAATACATGTATAGCTCAGACTGAATTGCTTCACAGCTCCAGTAGGGTGGAGGAAAGAAGAGAGGGAGACAATTTGGATCATATAACTTAGAAAAACTTATGTGGAAATTTATTAAAATAAAAATAATTTTGAAAAACGAGTACTAATAGTACTTTTCTCACATGACTAACATCTCTTTTGTGAGGATCAAATGAAAGGTCAAATGTTTTGCAAAGCTTAAGGATTATATAAAAGCCAGTCCTTACTGGGGCAGCTAGGTTGCAGAGTGGGTAGAGCACCAGGCCTGAAGTCAGGAAGACCTGAGTTCAAATGTGACCTCAGACACTTAAATAGCTGTGTGACCCTGCCTAAGTCAGTTAACCCCATTTTCCTGAGTTTCCTCATCTGTGAAATGAAAACAAGAAGAAATGGCAAAGCACTCCAATATCTTTGCCAAAAAAAAAAACACAAAAAGGGTCTTTACCTTTGCTGCCATTCCTACAATGGGCATCTTCTTTGGACTTCCTTCACAACCCTTTCAGCTTCTTCTTATGTTTTATTTTTCCAAAGTAGAATATAAGCTCTTTGTTTCCAATCTCTCTTTTCTTGGGGGAGGGGGGTGTATTTAATTAATTAATTTAGAATATTTTTCCATGATTACAAGATTCTTGTTCTTTCCTTCCCCTACCCTCACCTCCCTCCCATAGGCAACACACAATTCTACTGGGTTTTACATGTGTCATTGATGAAGAACTATTTCCATATTATTGATATTTGTACTAACATGATCATTTAGAGTCTATATCCCCATCATATCCCCATCAACTCATGTGATCAAGGAATTGTTTTTCTTCTGTGTTTCTACTCCCACAGTTCTTTCTCTGGATGTGGATGGTGTTCTTTCTCATAAGTCTCTCAGAATTTTCCTGGATCATTGCATTGCTGCTAGTAGAGAAGTCCATTACATTTGATTGTACCACAGTGTATCAGTCTCTGTGTATGTTCTCCTGGTTCTGCTCCTTTCATTCTGGATCAATTCTTAGAGGTCTTCCCAGAATCTTCATTGTTACAAATCAGGAGATAGCTAAATCCAATCTTCACAAGAACCAGGAGAACATTATACACAGAGACTGATTCACTATGGTATAATCAATCCACTTTATTAATTAAATCACCATAAATTTCCAGCTGACTTGGGTATTTTTTTTTATTTGGGATATCCATGGTGACCAATAATTAATATAGTTTAGGTCACAATGCTAAAATTATTCTTTACATTCTGCTTCTTTTACTCTGCATCAATTCCTGGAGGTCAATCCAGTTCGCATGGAATTCCTCCAGTTTATTATTCTTTTGAGTACAATAGTATTCTATCACCAGCATGAACCACAATTTGTTCAGCCATCCTCCAATCAAAGGACATCCCCATGTTTTCCAATTTTTTGCCACCACGAAGAGTGCAACTATGAATATTCTTGTACAAGTATTTTTCCTTATTATCTCTTTGAGGTATAAACCCAGCAGTGCTATGACTGGATCAAAGAGCAGGCAGTCTTTTAGCACCCTTTGGGCATAGTTCCCAATAACCATTCAGAATGGCTGGATCAGTTCACATCTGCACCAGCAATGAATTAATGTCCTGACTTTGCCACACCCCCTCCAACATTTATTACTTTCCTTTCTGTCATGTTAGTCAATCTTCTGGGTGTGAGGTGGTATCTCAGAGTTGTTTTGATTTGCATGTCTCTGACTATAAGAGATTTAGAACACTTTTTCATGTGCTTATTAATAGTTTTGATTTCTTTATCTAAAAATTGCCTAGAATATAAGCTCCTTGAGGGCAAGGACTATATTCACATTTAACATAATACCTGACCCATTGAAAACTCTTCAAAAATGTTTGTTTACTGGCTAACTGAGCAAGTCACTTGGCCTCCAGATCTCAGTTTCCTCAACTGTACTAAATATTTTGTATTTATTTTGTGTATATCTGTGTACATGCTGTATTAAGCTCCCTGAGGTAAGGAACTTTTTTTCTTTGTTCTTCATATTCCTGATGACTAAGACAGTGCTTGGCACACATTGGAGACTTAATAAATGATGATTTCTTGATAGGATAACTTTAAGGTCCTTTCTGGCTCTTAGAGTTCATTACAATATTTACACAAAAACATGTGCACACACACATACACTGCACTTTTGAAACTACACATGTGTAGTCTCAAAAGTGCAGTTTGAAACTATTTAAAGATTTGAATTACACTAATACTTTTGGGACACATTATATAATGTACCCTGCTTAGTCTAACAAACAGGAATATCTACACGCTTACTTATGTGTTGAGAAGGATGACCTGTGACAGACATGTGTTAGCAAGTGACAAATCAGAAACAACTGACAGGCTGTCCTAAGTCATGCTTAAGCTACCATTGGTACATGTGAGATGCAGGAAGTGATGTAAAAAATGGTCTATATGTTTCACATCACTTCCTCTCTCCGAGCTCTTTTTGCAGAGAGGTGGATCTCTTTCTCTTTGGGGGCAGAGATGTGGCTAGTGTCAGTGTGTTGGGTGTCTTGGCATCTTGGCATGCCTGCAGCTCTTGTCTGGGTTTGGCGGTGAGCATCCTTAGTTTGGTGACTGGGAGAAGCTCAATATCATGGGTCAGGTGAGGCGTCTTCCCTGAGCTCTCTTGGAGTTTAGGCTGATTCCTTTTTTCCCCTTACCTTTCCTAAACACTATCCTCCTAGGAGGCCCCTCATCTCAGAGGGGGCTTCGTGGCTCAGGCTAGGCCGGAGAAATCTTATACCATTTCACCCTCTCTTCTTCTTAATTCCTTCCCTCTATATTAATTAAACCACTATAAAATTTCCAAACTGAGTTGAGTATTTTTATTGGGATTTAGAAATTAAATCCCTGGAGACCAACTAAATTTATATTCAGTCTCAACCCTAAATTTACCCCTTACAATATGTTTATATGTGTGGATAGACCTCTCTCTCTCTCTATGTCTGTCTCTCTCTGTGTCTCTCTCTGTCTCTGTCTCTCTCATATCTGTCTTTCTGTCTCTCTATATCTATCTCTCAGTCTCTCTATCTCTGTCTCTCTTTGTCTCTCTCTGTCTTTGTTTCTCCATATACATAAACTAATTTCTTAAGTCTTATCTTCTACTCTGGTGTACCATTAAACAGAACTAGTGCTTTTAACCACCTGCTAGAGATCACTCAACTGAAAATTAGGGAAGTTATTTAAAGTTTCAGGAAGTACAAATGGAAAGAACAGAGAGGGAAGAAAAGATAAATTTAGGGATATACAAAAATACTTCATTGGAATTTTCTTGATTTGGAAATCATAAAATATACAAATGTTTCTTAGTAGGCTTTAAAACATTTATATCAGCCAGGCAACAGGAATCTTTTGCAGTAGAAAGGGAATGTAGCCATACCGGAGAAACCCCATGGGTGGATTGATCCAAGTTCTACATTTGTACACATGTAGGGTAAGAAGAGCATACACATTAGGATTTGGAGTACTTTCCCAACCCACAACATTTATATCTTCTTATTAGAGTTTCTGCATCTAAATTATTTCCCTCATTTCCACTTTGCCCTCTTTCTACTTTTTAATCTACTTATTGTTTAAAAACCTTAGAGCCTAGATCTGGTATGATATCATCTGATACTTGAATGGATCTCTGGTCTCCTTGATATGTGTATTATATTAATCAGTGTTGGTCTCAACCATCAACATCATCTCATCCTATGAAGAACTCCTTGTTCAGGATTTTCATAGAAGACTTATCCAACACCATGAAATCTTTTCCCTAGGTCTTTTTTTTTTCATTATTCATCTGAACTTGACAAACTCCAAAAATCATGAACACTACCATATTCAAATAAGAATAGGAAAGGATTATTTTATGTGAAGTTAGAATTATCATTCTTTAACTCTTGTTTTCTTTTAATTATATACTAAATTCCATACATTAGTTACTCAAACTGTCCTATTCATCTTCAATTTCTCTAAACTTCTTGTATTCTGTGTACTTAAAAAAATTTCATTTCAGACACTTCCTAACTGTGTGACCCTGGGCAAGTCACCAATGGCCTAGCCCTTACTGCTCTTCTGCCTAGGAACCAATATGTAGTACTGATTCTAAAACAGAATGTAAGGACTTTTAAGGAACATATGTTTCCTTTATACTCTCTTTTCTTTTTTTCTTTCTCTCTTATTCTGTCACTTTCTTCCCTTTCCTTTGTAAGTGTAGTGTCTTAATGCTGTTGGTGCCCACATATGTAATGTATGTCCTCATGGGTCTGGTTAGAGGTGGCTTTCAGAAAATCAAGAATAGATATCTCTAGAATCCCCTCCTCCACTCTTCTCTTAGGGAGATTTTGATGAAAAGGAAACAGGAGATTGGTGTCAGAGGCTGGCCACTCTGATTTCCTCAGTGAGAGGGAGTACCAGGCTAAAATTATATCTAGGTTCAAATTGTACTTAGTTAATGGAAAAAGGAGAATCTTAAGCTCTATACCCAAGGTTTGACCCCCTTTCCCACCAGATGCCAGGGACAACATGAACATCTGTAGCAAAGAAACTCCCTTTTCCAAATAGATAGCAAAAAAGAATTCAGAGAAAATATTTACATATAAGCATATTTGCCAGACAATAAAGATTGAATGAACTCTCCCTTTGGGAGCAAAATTACTCGACCAAGAAAGTTTCAGATCTCACCCAGAGTGAAATTCCCTAGAATGGCTATTGTTTCAAGTTGGAGATAGTGTCATGATAGAGACTTTCTGCTTCTCTATATGATGGTTTCTTCCCAAAGACTTTCTTTCTTTCCAGTGATCTGAAGAGAGACTGGAATTATGTATCTTCTCTTTTGAAGCTGGAACCCAGAAGACCTGAGATCTCTCTTCTCCCCACCTGTCACTAACTTTCCCTGTCTCTCAAACAGTCTCAGGACATTGAGTAAACAAACTCCCCAAATAAGGAGAGAATCTCAAACAACTGACCCTTTGGACCAAGGATTATAGTTCTTTCTTTCCTTCCTCCCCTCCCTCCCTCCCTTCCTTCTTTCCTCCCTCCCTTCCTTCCTTCCTTCCTTCCTTCCTTCCTTCCTTCCTTCCTTCCTTCCTTCCTTCCTTCCTTCCTTCCTTCCTTCCTTCCTTCCTTCCTTCCTTCCTTCCTTCCTTCCTTCCTTCCTTCCTTCCTTCCTTCCTTCCTTCCTTCTTTCCTTCCTTCTTTCCTTCCTTCCTTCCTTCCTTCCATCCTTCCATTATCTCCCTATTCCTTCCATAGATTATCCCTTGTAATAAGTTGTGATAGGCACACAAAATAGAGCATGTCTGAAAATGCGTATCTATTTCTTCACCTCTAGCCCATCACCCCCTCTGCCAAGAAGCAGGAAACACACTTCTGGCAGGAATCAGTCTTCTGGTATCAATTATTGTTCATTACTCATAGATCCTCTGGGTATTTTGATTGTTCATAGCTATCAGTGAAACACTAAGGCTGCTCATCTGTTATCTCTTGATTGTTATCTCTCTTTTTATGACCAGCCCACCTCTTTTCCCAGTCATGAACTTCCTCAGTCCTTATGAAGAAGTCATCATTGCACAAGAAGTTGTTTTGCTTAATTATGTGTATTTATTATAAGGATTTTCCCCCTCATTTTTAATGAGGAGAGATAAAATAGATTTTTGTTTATTAAAAAACTTGCAAAAAGAATTCATTATCAATAATGTATCTTTCCATTGTCTTTTGGCTCATCTAAGATTTTGATTTGTGATTGACAATCATTTAGATGCAGTAAATGAACATTACTAGAGTAAATTAATTTTGTTATGCCACATGTGGAATTGTTGGCTACTCTTCTCTAGGTCTGGACAAGCTCCAAAAAGATTAAGCTAATTCCTGTGACAGATCACATTTTTCTCTAATAGGATCTCTCTGAGGCAACAGGATAGTATAGCTTCATCCTTGCAACCTAAAGGCACAAAATCCCTCTAGATAAATCCCCATATCTGTATATATTTCCCTGAGTTTTAAGGTCTATTTGTAAATATTGATGTTGAAATGTTGATCATCAACATATTGACCAACAACCAAAATGTTGAAATCAATTCTTAGATTTTTAATCATTCAAGTAATGGAATGACTGGCTAAAAGTCTGACTTGCACTAAGCTAAATAGAGAGCTAGAATATACATTCTTTCAATGATAGCAGAAATGAGTGAGTTCCCAAGACTCATGCCTACCTTGCCCAGAGAGCTTAATCCAGTAAAAGGTGACTTATTCCACAGAATTTCTTGGTGTTTAGGCTATTTGCATAGCTAGATAGCCAGGTAGGAGAGAAATAATACCAAGAAATTTATAGGAAGTGCCAAGGCACCAGGGCAAACCTTTGCTATATTTTTGTTTTAAATGATAAATTACTATAATGATGTAGAACAGTTAAAACACTAACCCAAGCTAACAACTTGGGTATCAATGATAGTCTAGAAGGGGTGAATTCACTAGCCTGAAGGTACAGATATACTTCCCTTTTGGAGCCAGAGTGGCTAATATCCATTCCTTGTTTAAGCCCAAGAATCTACTATACTCAGATGTATACACAATTCCCTAAAGCAGTGTTTGCAAATCTTTTAGAGATCGTGTGCCCAAACTGCACCTTCAAGCTGCCTGGAGCCCCCTGATTGACCTCAGATCACTGAGGGTGGAAGTGTTTACTTTGGGCTGCTGGGCAGAGGGGCGGAGTATGTGAAAATTGTCCTCAGGCATGGTGGAGAAGGGTAATGGAGCAGCCCCCTATGGCATGCTGGGACACGCAGGCCATGCCTTCACCAACATGGCCCTAAAGTGTATTTGCCAGTGAAAGAGATATCCCAAATATATCTATTGGTGCTTATCTACATACTGCCAGTCCTGGAAGCTTCCTTTGGATCCTCAAGCGTCTCGTCTCTAGTCAGTCTAGCAAAGTATATTTGTCAGAAGCCTCAAGTCATAGCTGACAAGTTTTGGCGGTGATGCAACATTTAGCTGTCAGGGAAACACCCTATTTCTGGGTTTCAGCACAGTATTGTTGATCTATAAAGCCTCTATCTAGTCTCTCTCTGTTACAGCTCCTGCAGAAGTTACTCTGTCTCTCCAAGTGGCATCAGACCAAATCTCTTCTCAGATCCAGTTACTATTGGCACATGTTTCCAAGGTAAGAGCAAATGCTTTCAATGAGAGATTATAGAGACTACATCTATATTCTTTAAGGGGAGAAAGGTCTATTGATCATCTTAAACTGTGCTCATAGGATCAAAGATTTAGAGTTGGAAAGGCTGTTAATAGAGGCATGGCATCCCACTGTAGTAACTTTGTGATACTCAAGGCCACAGCTGGAATATTATGCTTAATTCTGGACACCATACTTTAAGAGAGGTTTTGATCAATTAAAGCCCATTCAGGGGAAAGATAATGAAGATGATAGTGGTTCTGGGAACCATATCATGTGAGGAATAAAGAAAACGTGAAGGTAATTCATGTCTATAGATATGAAGGAATCATTTGAATTTACTATTAAATTGGAGAGGTTGACATAGTTTCTCTAAAAAGCAACATGAACGGCAGCTAGGTGGCATAGTGGATAGAGCACCAGATCTGGAGTCAGGAGAACATGGGTTCAAATATGGCCTCAGATACTCTCTAGCTTATGACCCTAGGCAAGTCACTTAACCCCATTTGCCTAGTCCTTGCTTGCCCCTCTATTTTAGAGCTGTTACTAAGACAGAAAAGTGTTTAAAAAATGTTTTAAAATAAAAAAAACACGAAAGAGATCTTGAGAATATTCCTTATCTATTTCAACCTTTAAGCCTGTTCTCATACTCAGTTACTCACTTTTCTCTTAGACTCCCTGTAGACTTCCTTTTCACAGGAAAAGGCTATTTATACCTGTGTGAAATGATCTTTTAAAATGTTATTGGTATTTTTTGTTTTTATATCACCTAGGTTCACAAAAACATCCCTTTCTCTACAAAGGCAACTGTAGTCTATAACAAAGAATGAAAAATTAGAAAGGGAAAAGAAGCAGTTTAGCAAACTAACCAACTCATTTAACCAAGTCAAATAGTATATCAGATGTATACCCACTGTCCCCCCCCACTTCTGCAAAGGTTTTTTTTTCCTCTTCCGTTTTTTTTCTTCATGGTGAAGCTTGGACATTATAATTGTGGAGCATTAGTATTTATTGTTATTGTTCTCTCCATTATATAATAAAATATATTATATAATCATCATATTATGTTATAATTGTACTATTATACATTATAATATTATATAATATATATTATATATTGTATATTCCTGGTTCTGTTGACTTCACTTTGAATCATTTCACTTAAGTAGTCCCATGCTTCTCTATATTCTTTATATTTATCCTTTCTTTCAATATGGCTATATTCCATTGCATTAATATACCACAATTTTTGAGCCATTTGTGTAGATTAATTTTGGGGCTACTAGGAAATCTCACCAACACAAACCTTTCCCTTTACTTGGCTGCCACAACATCTGAAATGTTGACATTGAGCAATCTCTCTCTCTCCCTTCCTCCCTCTGTCTCTCTGTCTCTCTGTCTCCCTCTCAGATTTCTCTCTCTCTCTCTCTCTCTCTCTCTCTCTCTCTCTCTCTCTCTCTCTCTCTCTCTCTCTCTCTCTCTCTCTCTCTCTCTCTCTAGTATTGCCCCTGGGGACACCTAGATGATGCAGTGCATAAAGTACTGAGCTTGGAGTTAGACTCATTTTCCAGAGTTCAAATCTGGCCTCAGATGCTTACTAGCTGGATGACCTTAGGAAAGTCACTTAATCCTACTTGCCTCAGTTTCTCCATTTGTGGAAGGAAAAAGCAAACTGCTCTAGTATCTTTGCAAAGATAACCCCCAAAAGTTGGACACTACTGGCAATAACAAGCATTGTCCCATCTAATAATAGTGGCTTGAATGCTGGACTTGGAGTCAGAAAGAATTGGATTCTAGTCCAGCCACTGACATTTACTTGCTAAGTGACTCTGAGAAAATCATTTAATTTTTCTAAGTTTCAGTTTTCTCAACTGTAAAATGGAAGTAATAATACCAATAGTACCTTCCATGGTAGGTTTGTTATGGGGCTCAAATAAAATAATTTTATAAAGCACTTTGCAAAATTCAAAAAATTATATACATTTGGGACAACAAATTTGCCCAATAGATAGAGTACCAAGAGTTGGGAAGACTTGGGTTCAAATCTGACTTCAGACACTCCCTAGCTGTGTGATCTTGGGCAAGTCGCTTAATCCTGATTGCGTAGGCCTTCTGCCTTATTGGAACTTACTAGGACAGAAAGCAAGAGTTTAAAAAACAACAACAACATATAAATATCTATTATGATAATGAAGGGAATGATCAGTGGTGCTAATATTATTATTATTCCTAACAGAGGACTTACTTGATTTCTGCCAGTTGTTACTATTTTCCGAATTGGCTTTGTTTTTATTTAGTATATATTTGGGACATTTTTCTATGTTCCACAATGCCATTCTTTGATGCCTTATTGTGACATAGAGATAACCCTGTGTTCCTAAAGCCTATGCCAGAGGAACATAAGCTCTGATAGCTATTGAGCTACAAAGGCTTTTAATACAGTCTTGATAGCTGATTATGCCCACTTTCTGAGGTCTAGCTTAGCTAAGTTTAGAGAGGTTTATCACCAAAAGACTGACCACTCAGTCATGAAATCTTTGACCATGGCAGTAATTTGCAGTAATGATAGTGGAATGAAAAGAAGGGAAGCAGAGAGTGCTAAGATTGATGGTTTGGGGAATTTAACTTGACTAGTGATATTCTACTAGGACCCTTAGATAATGACTAGATGCACTAATATAAGAAATGAATCATAGCAATCTCAGTTGACTTTGTATTCCATACTTCTTTTTTTCTTCATATTCATCATTTCTTACCATATGTTTGTTTTGCACTATATTTATTTGACATGATTTAGCAAACAAAAATTGGATGTGGTTTTGTTCTGTTTTGATGGCTTTAAGAAAGAAAAGGAAAGGAAAGGAAAGAAAAGAAAGGAAAAAAGGAAAGGAAAAAGGAAAGGAAAGGAAAGGAAAGGAAAGGAAAGGAAAGGAAAGGAAAGGAAAGGAAAGGAAAGGAAAGGAAAGGAAAGGAAAGGAAAGGGAAGGGAAGGGAAGGGAAGGGAAGGAAAGGAAAGGGAAGGGAAGGGAAGGGAAGGGAAGGGAAGGGAAGGGAAGGGAAGGGAAGGGAAGGGAAGGGAAGGGAAGGGAAGGGAAGGGAAGGGAAGGGAAGGGAAGTGGAATATGCTATGGGAGCAATAAGGATGAAGAGGGTTAGAACTAGTTCTCAGGGGGCAGCTGGGTAGCTCAGTGGATTGAGAGCTAACCCTAGAGATGGGAGGTCCTAGGTTCAAATCTGGCCTCAGACACTTCTCAGCTGTGTGACCCTGGGCAAGTCACTTGACCCCCATTGCCTAGCCCTTACCACTCGGAGCACAGTATTGACTCCAAGACGGAAGGTAAGGTTTAAAAAAAAAAGAACTAGTTCTCATAATTGGGGTGCACATGGAGAATATACAAATATGAAGGAAGAAAGAGTTGGAGTCAGTACCCCTATAATAGTTAAAAGGGAATGTAGGGGATTGAAGTACAGGATAAGGAAAGGTTTTGTAACAGGGAATGGAGGGGTTGAAAGGAGAGAGGAAATATGGCTGCTGGTGAGGTAAAAGGAGAGAGATGCTCCCTGCCAAGAGGCTATCTTTGAAAAACAGGGTTTCCAGAAATGGGCCCACTATGATAGCCTGAGGGGATGTTTTCTCGATTGATGTTGAAGATACCGCAGAGCAGGTAAGCACAGACCCCTCTGAGGGATAAGCCTCCCCCCAGACCAAGGTCGCCCAGTAGGGGTCCAATAAGAACTATCTATAGTTGATTGGCTGTGTTAAAATTAAAATTTAGGGAACTGAGGCAGGTAGAAATTAGTTTCTCTCTGCAAGGAGTATTATTTTTATGAGGTTTACTAAAGATCAAGGGTTAAAGAAAATACAAGCAAGAGAAGCACGTGCTAGGTGGGCCATGAAGCCCACCCAAATTTCACATCATGAGATGTGTCTGTTTGCCAGTGGAGACAGGAAGAGAAGAGCCCCCGCCTACAGTGAAGACCCTTTAAATCATAATTTGCTCTCAGCCCAGGTGAGAATTCAGTGAGATTACAAAGCATTCTGAGGAAGTAGAGCAAGGACTTCTGGGGATTGAAGTACTGGATTCAAGTCTCCATTTTACAGCTGTCCTGAGGTTCAGCTTCCTCTATGTCCCCCTGAAATGATAATCCTCTTATCTGACTGCAGTTTTATTAAATAAAGATGAATTTTAATAAGTTTGGATTGGGGAGGTATCAGGGAAGAGGGAATCGGGATTTCCCTAGATTGGGTTTGAGTCTCTCTCTCAGCTTTTGAGCTGAGACCAGGTCTCACAGGTTGGTGGAGGATCTTTTTTATCCTTGCCTATGCTAATCTGTGCTAGTTTTCTTAAGTTCAAAGTCTTTAGCAATAGACAGCAAGAGGAAGAAAAGGTTCTGATCTTCAGAGCTGGTCGGGCCTGTCTCTTTGGGCTGCCACCCCTAAAGACCTGCCTATAGTTCAAACCGCTCCCCTTAAATCCTTTTGTTTGATGACACAATCACAGGAATCCAGGTAGAGCACACAGTTGGGAAATATCCAGGAATAGAGGTACTTCTATCCTGAGACAGGGAGAGAGAGTTCCTTCCAGTCTGAGGGTCAGGAAAGAGAGCGCCATGAGGCCAACTGTCACTCTCTAAGTTCCCCTTCCCCCACCAACTGTCATTCTTGTCAATATCTTTTCTCTAACATTCCAACTATTGTTTGTTCCACCTGAGTGGCAGAAAGTCCAAAACTTGCTTCAGTTTTCCTTTCCACATCCCTCTGAGCTTAACCAAAAGTGGATTGAACTCTATTGGAAGAAAAAAAGAAGTATCAACTAAATGAAAGGTTCTCTGTGGAGAATCAAATCAGGAATTGACATAAATGACAAGAAACATCATTTCTTGGGCATCTGATCAGTTTGTATTGCAATGCTCATGAAAAGTATTAGCAAAAAGGTAACTATGGGGACAGCAAGATAAAAGAGTGGATTGAATATCAGCTCTAGAGTCAAGAAGACCTTGCCTAGTCCTTACCACTATTCTGTTTTAGAATCATTATTATCTATTCTCAGACAGAAGGTAAGTGTTAAAAAAGACAACCATAGAAAACAATTGCAAATTATGTAGCATCACTACAGAGAATGTACTGAAATTCTACAAAGAATTCAGTAAGAGCATCCATATTTAATTGACTTATACTTTGATATTTGGCAACTTCAATACAAAGGTGGGAATAGCTGGGAATGAAAAGGTGTATTTTAGCTAACAAGGATCAGGAATGAAGAATGAGAAAGCGAGGACTTACTCTTCCAGAAGCCTATAGGCAGAGGCTTCTGGAAGTGTAAGTATCATGAATATTTCAAGAAAAGAATCATTTGTTGCTGCTCATGAATGATGAGCACTGAATGATGTCACAAAAAATGAACTTGATTCTATATTTTCTTGCATTGTTGAATGAATAAAAATGAAATGAATAAATTAAAAACATTTATTGGATGTTTATTCTATGCAAAGCACTGTGTTAAATTGAAAATACAAATAGAATAGCATCAAGGACTTCATATTCTAACAGAGAAATAGAATACATTAATCTGAATATTATATAGCTTCTAGGTGTATTCTTTGTTACCAACTTTTTGTCACATAATTGGTCAAAATAATTTCTAACAATTTCCTTCATTTATTCTTCACTTGTTAATTCTACTTTTTCACTTTTAGTATTGGTCATTTGATTTTCCTTTGCATTTTAAAAAATCAATTAATTAATAGTTTGCTTATTTTGTTAATATTTTTCCACAAAAACATGACAAAAACAATTTCTAGTTTTATTTACTTTTAAACTTTCAGTTGTGTGAAGCCCTTATTTATTTTTCATATTTTCTCCTTTTCTGTTTAGTTGGGACTTTTATTTGTTGCTTTTCTAGTTGCTTGCCCACTGAATTCAATGATCTGTTCTTTTTCTCTTGATGTTCTGTTTGGGCAAGACTAATTTGGTTCATCCCAAAGTTTTGGCATGTTGTCTTATCACTGTCATTTTCTTTGATGAAATTAGTTATTGTATTTATGATTTATTCTTTGTTTAATTCTTTAGGATTAAATTACTTAGTCTTCATTTTAAGTGTGAATCCTTTTTTCCCCAAAGACCTCTTATTATAATTTATAATTATAATTTATAATTTATAATGTTTTGGGTCTATAAAGGAAATGTTTAATTTTTTTTCTCTTGATTATTGTTTGTGAGATCAGTGTTTGCTAGCCTTACTTTTCTTTTTTTTAGGTTTGATGAATCAATAAAAATTTTGCTCTACTTCCTCATTTTAATTCTATGCAAATATATTTCAAGTGTTTTTCTTATAAACAAAATATTGTTGGATTTTGCTTTCTAACCTATTTGCTATTCTCTTCCACTTTATTGGCGAGTTCATCTTGTTTATAGTTATGAATGTTAATTGAATATTTACTTCTATCACACCACTTACATTTTTTTCTTCTTGCCTCCTCCTTCCTCTACAAAGAACAAGGTGATGAATGAGAAGAGATATCATTAGCAATAGTGATCTGTAATTAAGGTATTCTTTTTCTACTCCACTGCCACTCCCCCTTTCCTTTCCCATCTACTCATCACCAGTTCTTACACTTTCAATCTTTCCTTGCAATCCTCCTTTTATAATTCATCTTTTGAAGCTGAAATTTTGTTTTGCTTATGACTATGTCCTCCAAAATTTTACCCTCCCTCCTAAACCTGTTTTCCTTTTTCCTCCCTACCTCTTTCCCTTTCGAGTTTAATGCATTACAACACCATACTCTTTGAACATGTATGTATATGTGTGTGTTCAACTCTTTTTTCTCCATTTAGATAAGAATGAGATTTAAGTGGTCCCCTACTCTGATCTCCATTTTCCTATGCTCTTTATATGTACCTGAAGTATGAGAAATAATAAGTCCCACTCCCTTATTTCTCATTTCCTTCCGGTTCCTTTTTCTTTCTTTTTATTTTCTCTTAAGATCATCAAAACAGAACAAAATCACTCCCAATTCTTCTGTTTTTCTTACTTAATTTCCGTGAAGTCATTAAGCTTCTCCGGGGATGTTTTTCCTTTTTAATCCTCTCCTTGTTAGAAGGTAATTACTGTATATTCATTTAGTCCTTACCAATTATTCATATATATTACCATTCTAGAGTCTTCTTGACTTTTGTGTTTGCATTTCAAAATTTCTTTTTAACTCTGCCATTTTCATCACGAATGCTTGAAAATGCCCTATTGCATCAATGGTCCATTCTCTCCATTTTCTTGTCAGGTAAATTGTACTTGCTGGTAAACTTTTATCTTTTGCCTTTTGGAATATAGTAGAGATTTTCTCATCTTTATAGGAGTAACTGCCAAGTCTTGAGTAATCCTGATTGTAGCTCTTTGGTATTAGACTCTTTCTTTCTGGCTGTTTGAAGTATTTTCTTTGATCTAGAAGCTCTGGAATTTTTCTATGACCTTTCTGGGAGCTGTTATTTTAGGCTTTTCTTTGGACGGTAACTGGTAGATTCTATTTTCTCTTTTCCCTCTGCTTCTACATACATCTGGACAGTTTTCACTTGTGATTTTTTGAAATATGGTATGTGATCTTTTATTTGTGGTTGTAGTAATCTGATGATCCATGTATAAAATCTGATGACTTTTAAATTGTCTCTCCTAGACCTGTTTTCCAGGTGAGTTGTTTTTATGCTTTTTTTCTTTGGATTTTGTTCTTTTTTCCTGGAGTCACTAAGGTCTATTTGTTTTTTCAGGGAGCCCATTATTTGAGTAAACTTTTTCACAATCTGTTTTAAGCTATTTATCCTTCCAGTTCTTTCATACAGAAATCTTTTTTATGTATAATTTCATTTTTCTTTATTTTCTTTGTGGCTTTCAGGTACTGTTTTTCTGTGAGCTTCTGATCATAATTGTTATGGGTAGACGCTTCTCTCTTCTGGGATTTTCTCTTAGATAATTCTTGACCCATGGTATTTTTTCAGGGTATTTGAAAACTTCCTTTGCTTACACATATCTCAAGCTTTAGTTTGTGTTTTGGGATTTTGTGCCAGAGCCACGGTCTGCCAGTAAGTCAGAATATGCTCTTTGTTTCTTGAGATTCTACCACTGCCTTCCACTTCTCTACCCATGTCTGTGTTGACTACTGGACACATCAGTGTCCTTGTCAGAATTATATGATTTCCTTCCTCTATCAGGGTGCTAACATGTGTTATTCCCACTGAGGTTTCCCTTTATGAACACTGCAAATTTAGAAAAATAAAAATAAGGAAAGGATATATCATACATTTGAAATAACTCAATCTTGATCTACTTAAACAACTTATTGATAATGAAAAAAGATAACAGCTGAAGAAAGATCACAAATATATAC
Organism: Monodelphis domestica; assembly: GCF_027887165.1. Lineage (NCBI taxonomy): Eukaryota > Metazoa > Chordata > Mammalia > Didelphimorphia > Didelphidae > Monodelphis > Monodelphis domestica. The sequence continues at coordinate 210,957,459 of NC_077234.1, forward strand.
TATAATAATTTCATATAGAAGTTTAGCCAATACACAAGTCAACTGTCATAGCAAGGAGAGCAAAGGAACCTAAAAAATGCTTTAGTCAGCAGACATCTAACTTTCTTGCTAAGCAGAGAGAAATGCAAGCCAAAGTCAATATCAGATTAGAATATAAATTCTGGGGGCAGCTGGGTGGCTCAGTGTATTGAGAGCTAGGCCTAGGGATGGGAGACCCTAGGTTCAAATATGGCCTCAGACATTTCCCAGCTGTGTGACCCTGGGCAAGTCACTTGACCCCCATTGCCTAGCCCTTACCACTCTTCTGCCTTGGAACCAATACATAGTATTGATTCTAAGATGGAAGGTGAGGATTAAATATATATATACATATATATATATATGTACACACACACAAACTATATATATATGTATATATATGCATATATATATATATATATTCCTATAAAAATCTTTCCAAAGAAGGATAATGGAGAATTGTAAGTAGCATTATTTCATGAAACAAAAAGAAGCAATGTGAGGTAAAAATATTTTAAAGAAAGTTATGTAATGCCATAAGAAATGACAAACAAGACTTATATGAAGTGATGCAAAGTGAAGTGAGCAGAATCTGGAGAATGTTATACACATCAACAATAGTGTATGATGATTGACTGTGGATAATTTAATTGTTATCAACAAGACAAAGATCCAGGGCAACTCCAAGGGACTCCTGATGAAAAAGGCTAGCCACCACCATATAGGGGAACAGATGGAGTCTGAATGCAGATCAAAGCATATCATTCTTCACTTTATTTCCTTCAGGAAATTTTTCCTCGTCAAAGTAATATTTATCTTGTTTCATGATGTGATGAACATGGACAAATGTATTGTAAAATAACACACGTACAAAGTATATCACTTGCCTTCTTGGGGAGGAGAAAGGAGAGGGAGAGAGGGAGGAAACATGGATTGCAAAATGTCAGAAAATGATTATTTTAAAATGTATTGATATAATCTGGGGGAAAAAGAAAAAAGTTAGGTGAGAGAGCAAACTAAGCAAAATTATTCTAAGGATGGAAATGGAAGGAAAAACAAACAGGAGAAAAATAAAAAAGGTCTGCAGAGATTTTCATTATTAACCTCTTTCACTATTAAAGATAAACATCACAGAGGAGGCAGAAATGGTTCCAACAAAAACAAGGCAGTGGGGGAGGTGGGAAGAGCTAGCTTAAAACAACTATTTAGGTGAGATCTACAGTAGAGGCAGCACAAGCTGTAAACGTCTTGGGAGGTCAATTCCCAAGGTATCTGAGAGTGGGAAAAGGTAACGAAGTGGAAAATATGTATAACTTGTCAGTGCTAAGGTAGAGATTAAGAGAACATGAACCATTACTGACCTACGTCCCTACTTTCCCATCTCTATAAAATTTTAATGAAAATGTTCTGTACATTCATTAAACACATTCTTGATTAGGTTATAATTGGGGGGAAAATAGGCTTTCACAAGAAATATTCCACAGTCTACTACATCTTTGTCACTTTTATACAATTGACTTAAAGTTATTGAGCACACAAGATTTCCCTGTGCTTATTATTTATGATTATAAAAAAGCATTTTATTCGGAAGGCAAAACACTGCTTTGAAAGTTTTCTTCCAATAAAGTATCTCCCATCTATATGTCAAAATTATTTAAGATTCCTTAAAAGATACAACAATCATAACCTTGTTCACTAAACCCCTGATCATTGATAATGGTCAGGGAGTAAAACAGTGACATATATGTTCACCAAGAATTTCTATCACTTTTGTGGAAGAGGTCCAGTTCAGAGTTTGAGTTCTATTTTGTTTTGTTTTTAATCTTTTCTTTCTTTCTTAGACACTTAGTATCAAGTCTATGGTAGACAATCAGTAAAATCTAAGCAATCAGGTTAAGTTACTTGCCCAAGGTCACACATTTAGGAAGTGTCTGAAGTCACATTTGAACCCAGATCTTCTAGACTCCAGACCTGGCACTGTATTCACTATGCTACCTAGCTGCTTTTGAAGATTATTTGAGGATGATGAGGTCCCCAAATATTTCTGTTTGAAGATGATATTGTGCCTGTCACCTCAAGCCCTAGAATATTTCAGAGACTTTTTGAAGAGATATAAAGAGATTTAAAAGAGTCTGGCCTTAATCATCTACCCAGGAAAAAAAAGGGAATAAAACAATGTCTATTTCTTGGTTATGCTGTTCAGTTAAATTGGCAGTCTGGAGTTAATTAGTCAGCATTTATTAAGCCACTCTTATATGATAGGCACCAGGCTAGATGCTGGGCACACAAATAACAAAACAATCTCTATTGTCAAGAAATGTACTCTAGCTTTTCTTCACAGTCCTCTGCTTGCTAGAAGTACAGCCTGCTCACAACCTAGGACACCGTTCTCCATTGCCCTCGGAGGGATGCTATGATTTAATTGTTCAGAGACTGTGGCCCTCCATCACTCATAGCCATACTGCAGCCATAAATTCAGAGATTCATTTCCTGATCTTCCTGATCTGGAAGGCTCCTTAAAGGTCTATATATAGTCTGATCGCCCTCATTTTACAGATGAGTCTACATTTTCTCTCCAAGAGGCAGGGAAATGAGTGAGAATGGAATGAGAAGGATTATAATCTACTCAACAGGGGCATGCTGGAGACAACTCCAACTGGCTCATAAGAGACAATTGTTAAATTTTGTGTGTGAGCATTTGTGCCTCAGACATCAGCAAATGCTACAAGTTAGGGCTCCATTAATTGTTTTCTTGATTTCTAGACTTAAAAAGGTGAAGGAGAAAACATTAAAAATGTAGATGAAGTTTAAAGTATGTATATGGTCCCCGCCTTCTGAGAGCCACTTTAAAGCACTCCTCTGACCATGCCCAAGATGGTAATAAAAAGTAGGTCTTATCAGTTCATTGAAAAGAGTCCAATGTTTTATCTGAGTAATGCTTTGCATGATAATACATGTATAATCCAGATCAAATGGCTTACTATCTCCAAGAGTGGGGGAGGGAAGGGAGGGAGGAAGATGCTTTGGATCTTATAATTTTGGAAAACATATGTTGAAATTTGTTATTACAAGTAACTAAGAAAATAAAATATCTTTGAATTAAAAAAAAGTGTCCAGTGTCATAGGCAGGGCCTTTGACTCTTAAACAATACAAAAACTGCTTGGAAAAGTATAAAATGTGTTCTCTGGTTAAAAAGAGAAGTCTGAAAATATCTTTTTTTTTCCTTTTGAGACAGTTTGTCCCAAGTGTGAGGATTTAGAACTCAGGTCTGGTGATGCTAAGAACTTGGGCATTAGATTTAAACATGTCATTCAATTTTTTCACTTGAGGATGATCTGGGGATTTAAGTGGACTATAAGCTCTATATAAGATTGCAGACAGAAAAGTAATGTGGTGTTGAGTTGTATTAAGATATATTGCTTACCCCATTCCCTCTCTACTCTGAGTTGGTTCAGACCACATCTGGAGAACTGTGTTGTTTCATTCTGGGTGGTAGTATAGAAAGGACCTTGATAAACTAGAGTGTCAAGAAGGCAACCAAGATGATGAAAAACCTTGAGGGGTTATTGAAGTAACTAGGGACAATTAACCCAGAAAAGCAAGAAGATTGGAGGCATGGTGCTTCTGATCAAGTTTTTGAAGGTGTTCCATGAAGAAAAGGTGTTTAACTTGTTCTGTTTGGTCTAAGAGGCAGAAACCTGAGGTTTGGGTAGAAGTTGCAAAGAGGCAAATTGAGGAGTGGTGTCGGATTTCTTCTCATTGGAGATTTTCAAGTAGACTGTGTGACCACTTATTGGGTAGGGCATATTTAGGATTCCTTTGAAGTCTGGTTGAACTAGTGGGATGCTAAGGTACCTCCCAATTCTCAAATTCTCTGATTCTATGACTCCCCGCCCCCCCACCTCCTCTCAGGCTAACCTTCTTGACAGCCTCTTCATCTAACATGTTTTTTAATAGTACCAAATTAAAATAGAAACAGTAGCCACTAATTCACATCTAAGGATTCTTGAGGCTACATATTGATTTTGTTTAAAACATAATATTTTCTATGTTTTATTGTGTTGGTTCTAAGGCAGAAGAATGGTAAGGGCTAGACAATTAGGGTTAAGTGACTTGCCCAGGGCCACACAACTACAAAGTAGCTGAGGCAAAATTTGAACCCAGGACATCCTGTCTTTAGGTCTGACTCTCAATCCACTGAGCCACCTAGTTACCCCTTCTCAATTATATCTTTAAACCCTTACCCTACATCCTAGAATCAATAGTGTATATTGGTTCTAAGGTAGAAAAGTGGTAAAGGCTAGGCAATGGGGGTTAAGTGACTTGCCCAAGGTTACATAGGAAGTGTCTGAAGTCAGATGTGAATCAAGGACCTCCCATCTCCAGGCCTCTCAAAACCCTGAACCATATAGCTACCCCTTCACAGGTGCATTCAGATCTGGTTTGGCCTACACTTGGGAGTGTTGTGATCATTCAGCCAGTGTTTTTGACATCTCTGCTTTAGGCTACTCTCTTAAACTACTACATTTGGTAGACATGGAGTTATATAATATATTTGCAGGTTTTTTTTAAAGTTCTCATTGATATTAATATTATACTTGGGATTTAGAGCATTTCATTTCATAGCAACAAAAAACTAGAAACTAAGGCATCATTTCCAGAACAGTTATATAAATTATAGTATATGAATGCATAACAATTTTGTGCTATAAAAATGATGAAAGAGGTGGTTTCAGTGGGGGGAGAGGGAACCTGGGAAAATTTGTATGAACTGATGCAGAATGAAGTGAGTAGAACCAGGAGAACAATTTGTACAATGACAACACCATGGAGACAAAACTCTAAAAGGCAGAAGAACTCTGATCAATGTAAGGATCAACAATGTCTCCAGGGGAGAGATGATATAGCATGCTCTCTGCCTCCTGATAAAGAGTTGAAGGGCTAAATATGCCAAATGAAACAAAAAATTTTGGACATGGCCAATATGGGAATTTGTTTTGCTTGGCTATGTGTGTTTGTAGCTAATATTTATATGAATTTTAAGATTTGCTAAGCACTATATATTATCTATCTATCTATCTATCTATCTATCTATCTATCTATCTATCTATCTATCTATCTATCTATCTACCTATTTCATTGGGCCCTCACAACAACCCTAGAGGTAGGTGCTATTATTGATCCACATTTTACAAAAAAGAATTGTAGGAAATGCCTAACTTAATGATATATTTTCTAAAAATCTTTTCAAGATTTTTTCTCAGGAAATGGAGGCTAAAAGAGGTTAGGCATTTTGCCCATAAGCAAACAGCTATTGTGTGAAACAGGATTCCAATTCAAGTCTTCATGACTCCAAATCTACCCTCTTAACCACTTTCACACTTAATTGCTTTTGTTTTTCTTTCTTTTTGGTGTGGGAGGGAGAGAAAATAAATGCTTATTCATTGAAATAAATAAAAAATTTTAAATTATTATGTTTGGGTTTCTCTATCCCTTCCAATTATCCTTCTGCCCAGAATTTGTCTTGGAAGGAAGCCCTTTGAATTCTTCTCTTATTTAAACAGGTACTGACCTTCTAGATTAACAGAAAAGAAATGATAAGCAGTCAAACATTCTCTTTATTCCAATTTCTCTAGCCAAAGGTCTTCTAGGTCTTCTCTAGCCAACATGGCTGGGACCCTTCCTTAACTGTCTTTGTATCTTTGTGTCTTTGATACCTTTTCTCATCTTGTACAACTAGTTCTTACTTCACAGGGTTTTTTGATCAAATAAGATAATACACATACAATATTTTGTAGACTGTAAAGAGCTATATAAATGTCAGCTGTTGTGAAATGTCTTTTGTATGACTAGTGTCCTCCCACTTCCCTTTCCTTTGACCTCTTCCTCATCCTGGCACAAATTCAGGTAAAGAATACATTTATGTTGCCCCAAACTGCCAACTAAAACATTCTCTGAAGACTGTCCTGCCCATCCTAGGTAAGCTCTACAATTATTCTTTCTTCCTCCTTCCTCCTCCTATTTGGTCAATATCCTCTAATAAGCTGAAATGATTGGTTAATTAATTCATAGCGAAAGTGTTAATGACTGATAGTTTCTGTGTCATCTTTCTGTAGATTTTACTAAAAGATTTTAGATCTCAACTCAAAGGAATGAAATCTGTAATAGAGAAATTTCAGACTTTAACATCACCGATAGGCACTTACATTACTAATTGGCTTCAGTCTGTGTGACAACTAGAATTAAATGGAGGGCATAGATTCTGTCTTCTACCATTTATATCCCATTTAGTGCCAAAGCATGGTGCCATGTATCTCCAAGAGCTCAATAAATGCTTATTGAATTAACTTCCTTATTCCAAAGTGACTTTTGTTAAAATATACTCTGTTCAATTTAATAAACATTTATTAAGTATCTTCTATGTGCACAGTACTGTGCTAGGTGAGGAGGAGATACGAAATTTAGTTGAGATATCTTTAGCAGCTTCCAATTTTATAGAAGTTTATGGTATATCCATGGTTAATTAAAATATACAGTTCAGCAAACATTTAATTAAGGATCTACTATTTTCAAGGTGTTATGCTAGGCTCTAGTGATATAAAAATAGATGTGACAAAGACCCTTTATCAAAGAATTTATAATCTAAAACAATATTATTCAAGTGTCTTAGAAGAGAGGCAAATTGCTAAGGTAAACCAGGTGAACAAGTGAACCAGTGAACAGTTTCCAAAAGAGGTGGCATTTTACAAGAATTCAATGGAGGTGAGGAAAGATTGGGTGGAGGAGAGGGTGGGGAAAAGGCCTTAAGGGATAAGGAAGCACAGGGTATGCTTAAGGGACAGACATGTAATTTGGCTAGAGGGTAGCATGTTTGGAAGAGAATGATGTGAAATAAAGTTGGAAATTCTCTGTTCCCAGACAATTTACTAATTGAATCATCTAATTGAAAGAGCTGAAGTGGATATTCTTTAAGGACTGTTTCAGTTTTTAAAAATCCTAAATAGATCCTCCTGTGAATTGATTCTAACCTACAATTCAACCAATTAATTTAATTATTTATTACCTATATATGTCTTTTTATTTATGCAGGTAGCCCCAAAGAGCCTTAGAGAAGTTTGAAGAAACTTAAAATTGCACTAGGACTTTTAGGATAGGATACTCTGTATATAACTTTATCTGTTGTGGGTTTATCTATCATCTTTATCTCTCTATTTGTCTATCAGTCATATTTATCTCTCCCCTGTCTATCAATCCATCCATTCATCCATCTATCTGTCCATCCATCCATCCACCCACCCATCTTCCTTCCTTTCTTCCTTCTTTCTTTTTCTTTCTTTCTTTCTTTCTTTCTTTCTTTCTTTCTTTCTTTCTTTCTTTCTTTCTTTCTTTCTTTCTACCTTTCTTCCTTCCTTTCTTTCTTCCCATCTATCTACCTCTATGTCTATCTGTCTATCTATCTACTCATCCATCTTTCTTTCTTTCTTTAGATGAGGCAAAAAGGGTTAAATGACTTTTCCATGATCACACAGCTAGTCAGTCTGGGACCAGATTTGAACTCATGAAGATGAGTCTTTCTTACTCCAGGCCCAGCACTCCATCCACTACAACACCTCTTATAGTTTATAATACTGTAAAAGATAGAAAGAGGTACATAAATTGCATTGGTAGTGTTTCCTCACTCAGGAGTTCCCCATACCAATGAAATCATAGGTCTCATCCCTATTCCTATTCAAATACTTATCTTTAATCATTTAAAAGGGTCTTAATTTGTTTTGTTTTGTTTTGTTTTTAATCTAATGCACTTGTAGCTAGTTCATTGACTCTCCCTGGTTTTTCATTACATGTTTGTCTGAGTCAGTGTTTCTATTAGCTGCAATGATGCCAGAGGGCATGATTGGGCACAGAAAGCTCACCTCAGCTCCCTTTGCACATGGAACATGCCTACAAAGGTGCATCATTGCCAAGAGCAGCCCTTCCTCATCTTCCCTTGGGTAATGATGAGAGCTGGAAGGGATTCAACAGTCTTGGCTTTTTGTAATTATGGTGAAGTTTGCCATCTGAAAGTCTGAGAGCTTTGTGTTCTGTATCACATCTCCTCAGACTGGGTTTCATTTTTATGAGGAACGTTCACCACGGGGTTATCCTTCCTGCTCTCCCATATTTTATTCTTACAGCTATGAACAATGCATAGAGAACATAGCATCAGCAAGGAGAAAATGCTTCTTGAAATAGACTAATATTACCCTGTTGTTATTGAAAATTCTCCTTGAACACATGCTGGTATCAGCAGATGCCAGTTTCTATTTAAAAGGCATTTTAATCCTGGAGGTTTTTTTAAAAAAATCTATTTAAAAGAGTTGCACAGCTAGCATGTGTCAGATGCAGAAGGGCTTGAGGGTTTTGGGAGTAGCACTCTCTTTATCCATGTTATTACAAAATAGATATAATACTCCCACTTCTCTACTGAGGTGGAACAATTCCTCTTGGAAGGACAACTCTGTGATTTGATTAAACTGTATTGTATAAGGAGATGTGACTCTTCATTGACTGAGAGACAGGACTTTAAGAGAAGTCTACTAGCATTTCTTAAGTGCCTAGTATGTACCAGATACTGTGATAAATGCTGAATATGCAAAGAAAAGCAATAGATAGGGACAACGAGGTGGCTAGGTGGTTAGAGAGTCAGGCTGAAGACAGGAGATCCTAGGTTTGAATCTGAATTCAGACACTTCCTAGCTGTGTGACCCTGGACAAGTCCCCTTTACCCCAATTGCCTAGCCCTTCCACTCTTCTGCCTTGGAACTGATACTTAGTATCAATTCTAAGATAGAAGGTTAGGGTTTTTTAAAAAGAAAAGGAATAGATCCTGTTCTTAAGGAGCTCACAGTCTATTAGGGGAGACAACATGCCAACAACTATGTACAAACAAGATTTGTTCAGGATAAATCAGAGATAATCAACGGAGGAAAGGCACTATAATTAAGAGGGATCAAAGAAGACTTCTTGAATAAGGTGAGCTTTAACTGAAGCTTGAAAGAAGCCAAGGAAGCCAAGAGGCAGAGATGAGAAGAGAGAGAGTTCCAGGCTTGGGGAACAGACACAGAAAACACTCAGCCAAATGTACACATTTGAATGGCTGTTAGGAGCCCCCAGAGTTGCTGACATGTAGTGGAAGGTACTCCCTACTCCACCATGTTCTTTGACTTCCAATGCTTATAATGCTAGAAACTGATAAATGTAGACTCTGAGTGGCCAGATTGTTCTTTTTCTTTGGAAGCTTCTTTCTCCCAGTCAAAGATCTTTTATCCTTGTAAAAGTATTTATTCTTTGGGCCCTTCTTAACTTTATAACTTTCTCAATTTCTGTTTACTGTTTACTTTGATTCAAAGTAGCTATTAGGGATGATTTTTCATAAGTGCTAGGAGGGAGCCCAAGATAGTGATAGTATGCTAAGTATTACTCTCCCCTGGACTCCAAAGTATTATGCCATTAGACCACCAATATTTGAGGTGTGGTGGCTTTTATTCCATATATGTAGTCACAAGTCCAGGCCTACTTATCCCTATCCCTACTGGCTTTATACCTAAATAGATCTACTAATATGAGCTCTATGAAGGCAAGAATTATGCCATAACTTTGTATCTTTCCCAGTACCAGTAGCATAAGGCTTTGAACTTAATAACAGGCACTTAATAAATGTGTATCTAGTTAAATTGAATTATTCTAAGACAAATGCAGGGTCTGGATACATTTCTCCCCTAGCCTTTGCTGGATTTGACCCCAGAAGACCTCTGTTTTCATTCTTGTTCTGCTGTTTACTACATGCCCTTGTAGTGCATGGGCCCACACTTTTCATCTATAAATTGTTACTTGTGTTTTTATAGTGCTTTATGATTTTTCAAAGCCTCTTCTTGCAACAGTCACATGTGTAGGTACAGGTGTTATTATCCCCATTTTACAGATGAAAAAAACCAAGAGTCAAAGAGACTAAGTGAATTGCCTGAATCTCAGAGCTTGGGTTCATAGGTGATATTCAAATCCAGGCCACCTGACACCATGTTCTGTACTCTTTCTCTAACACCTTATTTTCTCCCTAAATTAAGACTCATCAGGTTGAGTCTCTCCATCATCCCAAGGGGATCACAAACAGCCATTCAGAGGACAGGAAGATGAGATGAATTCTACCTTCCTCACAACAGCCAGTCTTGGGGCTTGTCTACAACACATTCTAATGCCATATGCTTTAAGTTTCCATCTTTTTCTTGGGTTCCTCAGGGCTAACCTAGACCTTTGCAGTTATTGGGAAAATTCCATCTCCCACATCTAATGCACTTCTTTATACATTCTCCACCTTCCAGATAATCGAGCTGCTACAGCAAGTGCCCTTTGGTGAGCTCTGCATTCTGCTCCAGGGCAGTGCCTAGATTTAGGGCCCTATCATCTCATCCTTGAGTCAGAGCGTCTCACAGGATAAGTAGGCACGGATGCAGACTACTTGTCTGCATTATAGATTTCATTCTTATTCATCATCTTTCCCCTCAAACCTATCCCTCCACTGAACTTTCTATTTCTATTGAGAGTACCATTATCCTTTTAGTCAATGAGATTTCTAACCTTAGTATCATAAGATGCTCCTCTGTCTCATTCATTCTCCATGTCTATCAGTTGCCAAGTCTTATCATTTCCACTTCCGCAACATCTCTCCCATCTTACCTTCTCTTTCTGCTGTACTAGACTCACTCTTTACTTCTCTACTCATTTAGCTACCACCCTAATATAGAGAGACCCTCATTGCCTCTCCCCTGGATAGTTACAAAGACCTCTAAACTGGTCTCTCCCACTCCAGTTCATCCTCCACCCATCTGCTAAAATGATTTTCTTAAAAATCTACTCACTAAACTCTAGTGGTTCCTTGTTACCTCCAGGATGAAACATTATTTTATCTTACTTTATGTTTTTATATATTAGTATATATACATTATTAGTACAGTAGTTAACGTTTATAATTCACAAATTAACATACATCTATTGATTATGTGTATCCAAACAAATTTACAGATAGAAATGTGTAAGATGATCCCACTAGTTTAGATGATTCCTAAGGTTCTGTGATTCTTCTTGTATCTAGTCAAAAAGGATAGTTAATTTAAACGCAAAGAAGGGAATGTGCCAGTTCAAAGCCTAGGAGAGAACCTCCCTAATAGAAGTCTAACATGGAAGTCCAGTCACCTCATACTTTTGATAATAATGGGCCAAATCTGCCCTTAGAATCAACTCTAAAATGGGAGAAGCTTGTTTTTGGCTACCTTTCAAGCTACCTATTCTTCCTCTTTCTGGCTATCTATCTCCCTTCTTCAATCCTGTGTTTTATTTTTTTTTTTTGAGGTTTAGATTATTACTCTTGCTGCAAGTATTTGTAAATGTAAATAAATACATTTTATCTTAAGTCTTTATCTTAAAGTTCCAAAGTAACAAATCCACATTAGAGGAATTTATTTCCAAAGTGGAGACTGACAAATGGTGAGCATCACATTACTAGAAGTATTCAAAGGAAGCCTGAGACCACTGGCCAGGGATGTTATAGAAACAATTCCTATCTAGATATGGGCTGGACAGGCATTTTTCAACTGCTGGAGATGGAGGGGAGATAGGACATGGTTTCAAGGAGGTGAGACTTAAACAGTAAAAGTACTTAAGAGGAAGGCTTTTACTTTAAAAGGTGCTTCAGAGCTCAGAGGTTTCTCTCTCTCTCTGTCTCTCTCTCTCTGTCTCTGTCTCTGTCTCTGTCTCTCTGTCTCTCTCTCTCTCTCTCACACCATGACAACATAGTATGGCAATTATTCCACTAAATAGTTTCTCCCCACTCTGGGAAGACTTTGCCTTAAAATGACTCTTTCTTTATTATGAAAGGAGATAAGTTACCGATAATATTTAAGTGACATGGCTGTCAAATTATGCATATTGTCTAATTTTTCCTGAAACCTTAATTATGAGTTACAGTTTTATTACTGATAGAGAGACAATAAGGAGAGATGCACATGGTTTCTGCCCTGGCCCTGGCAATATCACTTGCTTAGGCTGCCTGGGTAGTGACTTCAGCAGATTTCAATCAGGCTCCAACCACTCAAAATAACCCAGGTAACAGAATATTATCATGGAGGATGCTGGGAAGTTGTTTTGTTTGTTTGTTTGTTTGTTTGTTTAAAGAATAGCTCCTTGCATTTACAATAAATACTGTAATAGGGAGGTGGGGATTGCATTAGGAATATGTTAAATACATAGGAGACAGTAAAGGCAGTATGGAGTACAGTGCTAGATCTGGAGTCAGAAAGGCCGAGTTCAAATCCCATATGTGATACTAGTTATGTGACACTGGGCTTAACCTTTCAGCACACCAGGCAGGATATTTCTACTTAAGTCATAGATCAGTTACTATATGTTTTGGTGTAAGAGTTTCCAAATACCACTAAAAAGGCTTAGTTTTCTCATCTGTGAAATGAAAATAGTGATAATAATTGCACTTACCTCACAGAGTTTCTGTCATCATCATGTGATAATATATGTAAAGTGCTATATAAATGCTATTGATCATAGAAGATAATAAAGAAAATATACAATTTTAAATTGTATATTCACCTATCCTGAGTTTCTAGGCAGCTAATTTTTTTTTCAAAGAGTGGTCTAAAAAATTCTGGGGAAGAATTTCAAATATGAATGACTTGGTTTCTTTATATAGCATAATATATTTGGGTTTGGGTCCTGCCTTCCACTTAATAGATGTGTGGTTCTGGGAAAGTAAAGAATAATACATTTAGAGCTGGATGGTATTTCAAGGTTTTTCCCATCCAACCTCCTTAATTTTTTAAAGGTTTTACAGGTGAGGAAACTGAGACTCAGAGAAAGGCCCTAACCCTGTTATTTGCTCAAGGTCACACAACTAGTAAAAAAATATATAGCATGGGCATGTGAACCTATATCATTTTATTTCAAATTCAGCATCCTTTCCATTGAATCATTTAATGAGCCTTCATGATGATGATGATGGTAAACCTATAGTATGGGTACCAAAGATAGCATGCAGAGTGCCCTCTGTGGGCACTCAATCACCCTCCCTCCCCCCCCCCTCCCCATCCCCAGAGTTCATTGCTAGAAAGGCAGAGGGACTCTGGTGGAGCTGTTCCCTTCCCCTTCTTTACTATGTCTCTCCACTCTTCTGCCCAGTAGCCCAATGCAAGTGCACAGGGGGTAAGGTGGGTGGTTCACAGGGCAGAGCTGGAGGGAAGCAGAGGGCTTGGACCACTCCCCTCCTCATCCCAAAACTTACAGAGGACATTCCTAACTTCACCTCCCCTGCCATCCAGCAGCCCAATGGGAAGTCTTTCTCCCTCCCCTGTGTGGGGTTGTGGGGGGTGGTATAGCCAGCATGGGGGGGATGGCATTTGGTATCTGGGGGGGTGGGCATGGCATTTGGTCTAGGGCAGTGGGGCCCATCATTCTGTCTCTAAAAGGTTCACCATCACTGCTCTATGCACTAAAGTGTCTTCATCTTAAAAATGGAGAAAATAATCTCTATATCACCTACCTCACAGAGTTGTTATATAGCTTAAATAAGGTGATATATGAAAAGCACTTTGTTACCATAAAATACTACATAAATGTAAGGTATTATTATATTCAAAATGATAATAATACCATTTGGATGGAAAAAATTGGCAAAGGTTTACAGGAAGTATTTGAGACTGCCAATTTGACTTTTTTTTCTTCCATAAAATTCAGTTTAATTTCTACTTCAAATATGTCCTAGGGCTGACTATCAAGTTTATTATGAATGTAAAGTTTCTCCTGAACTTCTGTTGGAAGGACTTTCTTAATTCCAAAGGAGGGTGGTGTGAGGTTTTTTCCAATCTCTTGTGTATTGACTCTATAAACTCTTAAAGTGATTTGTTATTATTCATTTTCTAAGGTCAGAAGATTGTATAGAAGCTTCCTAACTTTGTATCATGAATATTTTCTTTGAAGTGAGTTGGGAAATACTGAATGAACTATGCACCAAATAATAACACATCAAAAATGAAATTTAATATATTCTAAAAAACAGGAAATGACTAGTAGTCAATGGGATAAGCATATTCTAAGAGACAGGGAATGACTGGTCATTGATGTAAGAGTCATTTCCCAATCAAATGCTCATTTATAATGAGACCATCAATTAGAGGAAGGATGAAATCTATACTTAATTAGAAGAAAGAATAAAAATAAGAAAATATGCCAAACAATTGAAACAACTCCAGCCTGATATATTTAAACAAATTGTTTTCACTGAAAATGGGAAGTCAGTAAGAAAAGATGGATTGATATAAACAACTACCGTTTTCTAAGAAAGTTTAACTATTGTAAATCAAGGAGATGGACAAATGACAAGGAGACCAAATGAAACTATTAACCTGCCTGACGAGAAAACATTTGGTGTCCTTGACAAGCAGAGAGATAGGGCAGCCAAGGGTAACATCAGTTTATAAGGTAAACTTGTTTATAAAATTTCACAGAAGAGAATGGTGGAAGTTTATGAGCAGTTAGCTGATGAAAAACTTAGGCCCAGTTAAAGGAAAATAAAATTGTAGGAAAATTGGCAGGAGATCAAGCTTAGTGATATCATTTTCAGAACATTTAAGAATAGACTTATAAGGAAGACAACCAAAAGATAAAAAAAAGGGAAAAGATCTGTCTAAAAATGATGATAGAGCCAAAGCATTTGGATGTTTCTGATATACTACACAAAGAAGTCAAAATATTACTAAAAAATTCTAAAGTAGAAAGAGCAGTTGTATTAGATCAAGCATACACAGGAGAGGTTCATGTTGAAAGCAACATAGTAGTACTGAGGGTGTTGGGGAATCAACTTTTAAGATACCTGAAAAGCATCTAAAATAAATTTTCCTGGAAACAAGTATTTTGAAAACATTGTATTTTTACTGGAGTTGTCATTATTATTGTTATTACTGGAAATGGCAGTAACTACTAACACATATTCCTGCTTTCCCATCTCTATAAATTTTTTTTCCAAAAATAATCTAATTATCTATCTGTCTACCTATCTGTTTGTTTGCCTGTGTATATCTGTCTATCTATCTCTGTCTATCTACATCAAGGACATCCTCAATGAAAATATGAAAAAGGAACACTTAGTTTTTTTTCAAACCATATTCTAGAATATAGAGTCACCCTATTTATTGAAAAGTTGAGATAATTAAAAAGTGCAATATGCTAATTGGGAAGGGAGAGTAAATAAGCATTTATATAATACATATTATGTGCCAGGCACTGTGCTAAATGCTTTAGAAATATTATCTCATTTGATCAACAACCCTACCAGATCAATGCTACTATTATCTCTATTTTACAGTAAAGGAAAAGATTGAGTCAAGTAAATGTATGAAATCAGATCTGAACTCAGGTCTTCCTAATTCCAAGCCCAGCACTATATCCTTTGTATCTTTATATGTTAAAATCATACAAAATTCCTCAAAAGTTTTAACAATACAATTTTGTCTCATTTTTTTAAAACCCTTACCTCTGTCTTAGAATCAATAGTATCAGTTCCAAGGGAGATGCATGGTAAGGCCTAGGCAACTGGAGTTAAGGGACTTGCTCAGGGTCACATAGCTAGGAAGTTTCTGAGATCAGATTGGAACCCAGGACTTCCTAACTCCAGGTCTGACACTCTTCCCACTGAATCATCAAGTTGTCCCATACAGAAACTTTAAAATGAGATTGATAGTCAGTTAAAAGAATTTGTCTTAACCAACAATATACAAAAGAACCACATGAATTAAGAATGCAGATTATGATAAGAAATTAGATGGACAATAGGTAGAGCTGGCCCATCGTAACATATGTCTTAGATACTATGGGTGGACAGAGAATTGAACCCAGAGTTGAATAGAAGACTGAATTCTGTTTGGGATTTTGTGTGGGAATTTTTGACAACAATACCCTGTCAATGACCTGGAAGAGCATTGTAGCACCATGGATAGAGAGTATTACTCAAAATCAGGAAGAGCAGGGGGCAGCTGGGTAGCTCAGTGGATTGAGAACCAGGCCTAGAGACGGGAGGTCCTAGGTTCAAATCCGGCCTCAGCCACTTCCCAGCTGTGTGACCCTGGGCAAGTCACTTGACCCCCATTGCCTAGCCCTTACCACTCTTCTGCCTTGGAGCCAATACACCGTATTGACTCCAAGACGGAAGGTAAGGGTTTTAAAAAAAATTTAAAAAAATTTAAAAAAAATTAAAAAAAAATCAGGAAGAGCTTCAAGTCCTACCTCTGACACATAATGGCTGTGAAACCTGGGGCAAGTTACTTAATCTCTTTGTGCTCTAGACAACTGTCTAAGGCTATAAATTGCAGAGAAGGTGCTGGCCTATATAGGTAAAGGGAGTTTCCCCTTCTGGGAGTGCCCTCTACCAATAAAAACATAAGTCCAGTCCCTATCCTAAACTATTCCCGTGATGGTATCACCTATGTCTACCTCATCTTATAGTTATGACAATTTTTTTTGAAAACCACATACAAGACTTTGCATTCACTTCTATTAAATTTTATTATTAAATTCAATTTTTCTTAGCTACAAGTCTCCTTGTGTTATCCTGGTGTTCAAAAACCTTTAGTAGCTCCTTGTTAAACTCTAGAGTTAATTAAATACAAACATCCTGGCCTGAGATAAAAGATCTTCCAACATCTGCCTTTTCAAATGTATTTCGTATTACTTCCCATACATTTTCTGTTCCAATCAAATGGAACTACTAGAGATTCCCTGAACTTCACCTCCCACTTGTGTGCCTTTGAAGAAGCCTAGAATGTACTTCTTACTCATTTCCACCTTTTTAGAAGCATTGAGGCAGCTAGGTGACACAGTGGACAGAGTGCTGGTCCTGAAGTCAAGAAGTATCATCTTCATGCTTTCAATTCTGGCCTTAGGCACTTACAAGCTGGGTGATCCTTTGCAAGACACTTATCTTATTATTATTATTATTATTTACCTCAGTTTATTCATCTATAAAATGAGCTTGAGAAGGAAATGGTAAACTACCCCCAGAATCTTTGTCAAGAAAACCCCAAATAGGGTCATGAAGAGTCAGACAAAAGAATCATTACTTTCAGTCATCACAGGTCTCTTTCTCTGTGAGACCTTCCCTTGATCTTTTAAGGTCATGTTGGTGAACCTATGGCATGTGTTCTGGAGGAAGTTGCTCTCTTCCATCTCTCCACCACACCTGAAGCCATTTCTCCCATCACCCACCCCTCTGCCCAGCAGCCCAATGAGAGCATTTCCTCCCTCCCCTCATTTTCTATTTTTTTGCCACCACAAGAGCATGACTATAAATATTTTTTTTACTTTGGCCTATTTACTTATTTTTTTATTTGAAAAAAATATTTAATTAATTAATTTAGAATATTTTTTCATGGTTACATGATTCATGTTCTTTCATTCCTCTCCATCCACCTCCCTCTCATAGCTAATGATAAGTTCCATTAGGTTTTAAATGTGTCATTGATCAAGACCTATTTTCATATTATTAATACATACACTAAAATGATCATTTAGAGCCTATGTCCCCAATCATATCCCCCTCAACCCGTGTGATCAAGCAGCTGTTTTTCTTCTGTGTTTCTACTACCATAGTTCTTTCTCTGGATGTGGATCACATTTTTTCTCATAAGTCCCTCAGAATAGTCCTGGATCACTGCATTGCTGCTAGTAGAGAAGTCCATTACATTCTATTGTGCCACAGTGTATCCATCTCTGTGTATAATTTTCTCCTGGTTCTTCTCCTTTCCCTCTGCATCAATTCCTGGAGGTTGTTCCAGTTCACATGGAATTCCTCCAGTTCATTATTTCTTTTAGCACAATAGTATTCCATCACTAACAGATACCTCAATTTGTTCAGTCATTCCCCAATCGAAAAGCATCCCCTCATTTCCAATTTTTTTTTTGCCACCACAAAGAGTGCAGCTAAAAATACTTTTGTACAAGTCTTTTTCCTTATGATATCTTTGGGGTATAAACCCAGCAGTGCTATGGCTGGGTCAAAGGGTAGGCATTCTTTTAAAGCTCTTTACGCATAGTTCCAAATTGCCCTCCAAAATGGTTGGACCAATTCACAACTCCACCAGGGGTGTATTAGGATCCCAATTTTGCCACATCCCCTCCAACATTTACCACTTTCCTTTGCTGCCATATTGGTCAGAGTTGTTTTAATTTGCATTTCTCTAATCAGGAGGAATTTAGAATACTTTTTCATGTGCTTATTGATAGTTTTGATTTCATCATGTAAAAACTGTCTATTCATGTCCCTTGACCATTTTTAGATTGGGGAATGGTTTTGTTTTTTTGTAAATTTGACTTAATTCATAATATATTTGGGAAATTAAACCTTTGTCAGAGATTTTTGTTATAAAAATGTTCTCCGAGTTTGTTGTTTCCCTTCTAATTTTGGTTGCATTGGTTTTGTTTGTACAAAACCTTTTTAATTTGTTGTTATCAAAGTCATTCATTTTACATTTTGTAATGTTCTCTCTCTTGCTTGGTCTTACATTCCTTCCTTTCCCACAGATCTAACAGGTATACTCTTCTATGTTCACCTAATTTATTTATGATTTCATTCCCTATATTTAAGTCATATACCCATTTTGAATTTATCTTGGTATATGGTGTAAGATGTTGATCTAAACCTAATCATTCCCATACTGTTTCCCAATTTTCCCAGCAGTTTTTGTCAAATAGAGTGTTTTTGTCCCCAAAGCTGGAATCTTTGGTTTTATTGAACACTAGCTTGCTGAGGACATTTACCCCTAGTCTATTCCATTGATCCACCCTTCTGTATCTTAGACAGTACCATATTATGTTGATAAATACTGCTTTATAGTACAGTTTAAGATCTGGTACTGCTAGGCCCCGATCCTTTGTTCTTCCAGACGAACTTTGTTAGATTTTTTTCTAATTCTATAAAAAAGGTGGTTTTTTTTTTTGTAGTTTGGTAGGTATGGCACTGAATAAGTAAATTAATCTGGGTAGGATTATCATTTTTGAACTCAAGTCTTCTTAAATCCAGCTTCAGGCACTCTACCAACTATAACATAAACCTGCCAATTTTGTCTCTGGTTTTACGTATCAATGTTTTAACCTGGATTTGTGCTCTTTTGTCTTATTTATTTATATATCTAGCTTATTTCAGTAAGCAATGTATTTTTATTTGACTAGAATAGATAATATTTTGACTTCAATTTGTACTCTTTTTTGTTGTTTATATATCCACCATTTTAGTAAGATATGTATTTTAATTGACTAAGATATATATGACTCGAGTTATTCAGCCACCATTTATTATATGCCAGATATTATACTCAGCACTGGAGTATATGTAGGGCTGTCTACTACTTGCACACATTTCCTGTATCATGCCAATTAGTGAACCAGATATTTTCCTTTCAAAATATCTCTCTAAAGAAAGCCTTATTTTACTATCTGGATCTTAGAATCTAATCTGGCTCAGAGAGATGAAACTATTACTCATGATGGAAAATTAAAATTATCCACTAAGGAATTATTCTTCAAAACTTGGACATAATCCAATATTTCATCAGCACATGGCAGAATTCACTATCAATGAGACCAAAGCTGAAGAGGGTGTTGAGAATTGACCTGGTTATTCTAGAAGGGAGAGGCAGACAATTGGGACCATGCAGGGGATTTCACAGAACTGACTGAACTGAAATTATCAGGGTTGAGGTACTTTCCAACTCTAGAAATGAGAAGACAGAATGTGATGAAGGCAAAAGTAGAATCTGGGAAGATCATAATGGATAATAGCAGGAAGGAGAGAATACTTTGGAGCTTGAGAGAATTGAAAGCATCAGTAAAGTTTGATAAATACAAAGATCCCAGCTTTGGGATTTAATTTAACAATTTAACAAAAACTGCTAGGAAAATTAGAAAACAATATGGCAGAAACTAGGTATGGACCAATCTCTCACACCCTATACCAGTGTTGGCAAAGGAGGAGCTGCTCCATTCCCCCTCTTCCCATTGCCTGAAGCCATTTTTGCATGACCCACCCCTTTGTCCAGTGGCTCAAAGCAAGCACTTCCTCCCTCTGCTCTCTGGGGTAATTTGTGGGGATCACAGGCAGCTTGAAGTTGCAGTTTGGGCATATGAACTTGAAAACCTTCACTAACACTGTCCTATACCAAGAAAAAGTCAAAATAGATATTTGTTTTAGATATAGTGATACTATAAGTAAATTAGAGGAAAATAGAATGGTTTACCTGGCATATCCATGGGAGAAGGGACAAATGTATGACCAAACAAGAGATAGAGAGAATTTTAAAATATAAAATGAATAATTTTGATTATATTAAATTTAAAAGCTTTTGTACAAACAAAACAGAAATAATCAAGATTAGAAGGGAAACAACAAACTGGGGGAAAATTATAACAAATTTCTCTGATAAAGGTCTAATTTCTCAAATCCAAGAGAATAAAATCAAATTTATAAGAATACAAGCTATTGCCTAGCTGACAAATGGTCAAAGGATATAAGCAAGGAATTTTCAGATGAAAAAAATCAAAGCTATCAATAATCATATGAAAAAATATTCTAAATCATTCTTGATTAGAGAAATGTGAATTAAAACAATGCTGAGGCACCACTTCACACCTACCAGGTTAGTCAACACAACAATAAAGAAAATAATAAATGTTGGAGGGATGTGGCAAAATTGAGACACTAATGCATTGTTGGTAGAATTGTGAACTGATACAACCATTCTGGAAGGTAATTGCCAAAGGGCTATAAAATTGTGGATACCCTTTGATCCTGTATTGCCACTATTGTGTCTGTGTCCCAAAGAGATAATAAAAAGGGGGAAAGGACCTACTTGTACAAAAATATTTAAAGCAGCTCTTTTTGTGATGACAAAGAAGTGGAAATTGAGGGAATGTCGATGATAGAATGTTATTGTGCTATCAGAAATGATAAGCAAGATGATTTCAGAAATAGCTAGAAAGTTATCTGCATAAACTGATAAAGAGTAAAATAAATAGAACTGGGAGAACATTGTACACAGTAACAGCAATATTGGATGATGATTATCTGTGAAACCTTGACTACTCAGAAATACAATGATCTGGTACAATCATGAAAGACTTCTGACAGGGAATATCATCCACCTCCAGAGAAAGAATTGTTGGAGTCATCTTTCACATTAGTGTATTTATGGTTTTATTATGGGGTTTTGGTTATATATCAGTGTGCTCTTACAATAATGACCAATGTGGAAGTGTTTTACATGATAATACATGTATGGCCCAGATCAAATTGCTTTAAATGTCAATCAGAGGAATTTATATTTGATCCTGGAGGTAATAGGAAGTCACAGAGTCTGTTGAATAGGGGTTGACATAGTAAGATCTGTGTTTTAGGAAAATCACTTTAGCAGCTATGTGTAGGATGGTTTGGGATATGTATGTGACAAAGAGACAGACAGACAAACCTAAAGCAAAGAGAATAATTTCAAGGTAATTACAGTCGTCTGGGCAAGAAATGATAAGGACCTGACCTAGAGTTACATCTGTGCAACTGGAGAAAAGAGGATATATAAGAAATACTGTAGAGGCAGCTAGGTAGCAGAGGGGATAGAGAACCAGGACTAGAGATGGAAGGTCCTGAATTAAAATATGGCCTCAGATAATTCCTAGCTGGGTAACCCTGGGCAAGTCACTTAAACTCAGTTGCCTATTCCTTACTGCTCTTCTGCCTTGAAACCAATATTTAGTATTGATTCTAAGACAAAAGGTCATAGAATAAAGAAAAAAGAAATGCTATGGGGAAAGAAGATTTGACAAATGATTAGATATGTAGGTAAAGCAGGCATGAGAAATTGAGAATGATACCAAAGTTGCAAACTTGGATAACTGGGATTTTGATCTTGTACTCAACAGAAATAAGGAAACTTATAAGAGAAATGGAATTAAGGGGGAAATAATGAATTCTATTTTTTGATATAATGAGTTTCATATACCTACAGGGCATATGATTGGAAAATTTGAAAAGGTAGTAGGTAATATAGGACTAGAACTCATAGAAAGTCTAGCGCTGTATCCTGGAAATCATTTCCCATAGAGAAGAAAGTTGATCTTTATGGAGAGCTGAAAAGATCATCAAGGGAGAGAGAATAGAGAGCTATATGCAGCAACAGAAATATTATTTGAAGAATATGTGTATGTCCACCACCAGAGAATAAACTGATATTTATTTACTATTTTTCATTAATTAACTAATTAATTTAGTTAGAATTAGTTAGAATATTTTTCCATGGTTACATGATTCATGATTTTTAACTCTCCTCCTCCCTCCCCTCTCCTGGAGCTGACAACCAATTCCACAGGGTTATACATGTCAAAACCTATTTCCATATTATTCTTATTTGCAGTAGAGTGAACTTTTAAAACCAAAACCTCAATCATATCCCCATTTAACCACATGATCAGTCATATGTTTTTCTTTTACATTTCTACTCCCACAGTCAGAGAATGAACTGATAAATAGAAACAATCAAGGCATAGTTTTATATATACATTTTTTCCTTTTTTATTTCTTTTTTTGACAAATGATGCATTCTCTAGTATAGAAATAGGAAGAAGGAAAGGAGATATCTGGGAACTTTAATGTAACAAAGAAACAAATAATTTCTTTTTTCAAAAAAAGAGAATAAAGAGAAAAGAGAAAGCCCTGAACAGCGTCTTTAAGGACACCCAGAGTAATGGTCATTACTTGGCTATAGATGAAAGAAAGGAAAATGAAATGTCTAGCAAACAGTTGGAAATGTTGGACTGGAGTTCTAATAAGAGATCAGGTGTTGGATCTTTAGAATTAGAAATAATATTTAGGTGAGGGATAAATGAACAATGGTAGTCAGTGAGACTGGAGCCCCTAGGTGGTACAGTGCATAGAGCTCTAGGCCGGGAGTTAAAAAGATTTGTTTTTGTGAATTCAAATCCAACCTTAGACACTTACTTGCTGTGTAACCCTGGGCAAGTCACTTAACTCTCCTCATCTGTAAAAATGAGGTAGAGAAAGAAATGGCAATGCACTCCAGTATTTTTGCCAAGAAAATTCCAAATAGGGTCACAAAGGGTCAAACACAACTAAAAGGTGGTGAAATTACTGAAAGAAAAATTTTTTAGAAGAGAACAGGGTCAAAAACAATTGGTAAATGTTAATTTAGTAATTAATTAACAAATATTTATTCAATGGTTATTACATGCCAGATGCTGTGCTACCAAACATAACAAGAGATCCTAGCTTTAAGGAACTTCTATACTCATGTATATAGACAACATGTAAATAATTATATATGTACAAAGTATATCCAAAATAAAAGGAAGGTAACCTTAAAGGGGAAGGCTTTTGTTCACTCAACAAGCATTTATTGACAAAGGGATAAAAAAATCTCCTTACCCTTAAGTATTAGGAACATATTCCGTAATATAAGAAACAATGAGGACTGCAACAGATTGTACAATGACAACAGCAGAGCAAAGATCTCAAAGAAGCAGGGAAGAGGAAGGAGTATGGTGACTCCTGTAGCTAGCACTGAAGTGAATGGCAAGGAACTTGGTATCTTTCTCAGAAGGCCAGATTTTGCGTAGTGTCAGGAGATGGAATGAGTAAAAGAGGAAGAAATGGAGGATAAAGGGAAGTTTGCTAATGCTTGAATGATGACTTGAAAGGCTAGCATAAAAGACTTAAGTAGAGAAGGGGTAGGGCTAAGTTGGACAAAGATAAGGGTAAAGATAAAAGTCAGAAATTTTAAATCATAAGGATTCGAGGCAGCTGGTAATGTGGGAGTCACAAGACCTAGGTTTGACTCTCAGCTCTTCCATTTACTGCCTTTGTGACCTTGGACAAATCACTTAAATCCATGGGTTTCAGTTTCCTCATCTGTGGCATGATAGAGTTGGACTTGATAGCCTCAGTTTTCTTCTACTAGATCTTCAAATCTATAAAATAGGTATTTCTAATCATAGAGGGGTGAGAAATGGAGGGCAGAGGTATGAAATGGGTCAAATTCTAGATAGTCAACTAGAATTCAGGTATGATATATAATCACATTCCAGGTGATTTGGTAAATTTGGTAGCAGCATAAGAGGGGAAGTGGTAAATGGCATAGGAAGGAAGGGAAGAAAGCCTTCATAGTTCTAGATGAATCCTTTAGACTTGGTTGCATCAGAGGACCACTGATGAATGGCATGAGAGATGGGGTTGGCAGTAGAAAAGTTTTCTCATATTCCTTCCCAGGTAAATACTAATAATAACTACTATTTATTTAGCATTTTAAAACTTGCAAAGTGCTTTTCAAATAGCTTATTTTATCCCCACAACAACTCTGAGAGGTAGGTCCCATTATTATCCCCATTTTACAGATTTGAAGTAACCAACACAGTTAATGATAAAGTGATTTGTCCATGATCACACAATTAATAAAGTCAAATTTGAACTCAGGTCTTCCTGAGGCCCATCCCAACACTCTAATCATTGTGCCACCGAGATGCCTAGGTGATTCAACATATATATGTTGTGAGGGAAATTTATCACACCAATACAAAACTCCAAGCTAAATAGGTTTATTGAGAGGAGACCAAAGTCCCAACAAATTCAGACCCTGGTCAAAATAAGAACTAGAGACCCTGAGTCTTAGGACATAGCCTTTTTTAGAGAAATCTAAGGACATCCTATTCCAAAAGACAGACTGAATACCGAATTGTTTCACATGGACAGATCATGCAAGTTCTGATGATATCCTGTCCTAAAAGACTGAACACAGAATTTTTATATGGACAGATCATGCAAATTCTGAATAAGCCAGAAAGTATGTTAAAAAATACTATAGGTGGTAACTTTATGTCTATTATTATTACTGACCTTTTCAGTAAAGGGTTAGTATCTACTTTTTATTTCCACTGACAACTAGAAGTCAGCAGTTATGTTTCTGACTGATATTTTCATTGGAGATACATCTGTCCCTGAGAGAAGCCTCTACATCCTGTCCTATGATATTACAACAGGGTGTGACAGGCTTGGTTGAAGCTTTTGTGTTAAAGACTTAAAGTTAAAATTGCTTATCAGCAATATTTGATACTACCCTTAAACCGTATTTTCTTAGCTAATATTTGTAGTTCATATGAAGCAAACTATATTATCTGTGTTATTATAATAAAGGCTAATACTATTATAATCATAAAAGGGGATAGGGGATTTCACACTCACATTGTAAAATTTGTAGGTAGAATCTAAAATAAGAAAAGTCCATCTTGACTTTCCTTGAGAGAGGCGGAGTCAAGATGGCAGCTTAGAAGCAGCAGAAGTTCAGACCTCTGAAAACCCTTCCTTACCAATCACAAACTGAATGCTCCTAGGGGACTGAAAATCAAACCTAACAACAGGAGAGAGCCAAGGAACCCTCCTGCTGGACTCAATCCAAAAGGTACACCCACCAAAAGCCGGAATCCAAGAACAATCGGGTTTAAGGGGAAGGCAGAAGGAAGTTCCCAGGACAACTCCCCCACACCTAGAGTGCTAAGCCTCCAGCAGCAGTGGGAACCTCTGGGTGGGCAAAGGCACTGGTCTGCAGGGAGTACCTTGTGGGCAAAGCTGTGCCAGGCTCAGAGTGTTGAACACAGGTGGTAGGGGAAAGAGCTAGAGAGGGAGCATAGAGCAGGCAGCCTGGTCACAGTAGCTGCAACCCTCCATATTGCTCCAGTCTTCTAGGAGGTTTTGGCCTCAGGGCAATCCAGTCCAACCCAGCTGAACTTAATCCCATCAAAAGTCTTCAGAGGTCAGGGAAGCCCAAACTCCAACATCCCTCCCCCACAGACTGCAGGGAGAGATCTTCTGTCAAAACTTCAAGAGGGGAGACTGAAAGAAACACCCAAAACCAAAAGAAATGAGAGAAGCAAGAGCACAGACAAATACAGGGAGCAACGAATGGGTAAATATGAGCAAACAACAGAAAAAGAAGAAAGAAATTACAATAGACAGCTTCTGTACAGGCAACGAGCAAGGAGCAAACTGAACAGAGGGGGAGGAATCAGCAAAGGATAAATCAGAAATCCCAGAAAATTGGATACAGGCATTGGGAGAACTCAAAATTCAATTCAAAATACAATTAACAGAGGCTGAAGACAATTGGGAAAAGAACTTAAAAACTATGATAAGTCATCTGGAAACAGAAAACAGTGTCTTAAAAGCCAAAATCAACCAGCTTGAAAATGAGGCAAAGGAGATGAAAGATGAGGCAAAGAAGATGAAAGATGACCCAAAGAAGATGAGAGATGAGGCAAAGAGGATGAAAGATGACCTCCAAAGAAAATCAGACCAGAAGGAGAAGGATGACCAAGAAGCCCGGGATAAAATTCAGTCTTTAACAACCAGAATACAACAACTAGAATTAAGTGACCTCACAAGGCAGCAGGACACTATAAAACAGAACCAAAAGAATGAAAACATTGAGGAAAATATGAAGCATCTCATTCACAAAACAGAAGATTTAGAAAATCATTTGAGGAGAGACAATTTAAGAATCATTGATCTACCAGAAGACTATGAAAAAAGAAAGTCTAGACATAATACTACAGGAAATTATTCAACAAAACTGCCCCGATATTCTAGAACAAGAGGGAAAAGTGAAGATCTAAAGAATCCACAGATCACCTCCTGTACTTAATCCTTAACTGACAACAACCAGGAATGTTATAGCCAAATTCAAGAGCTATTAGACCAAAGAAAAAATATTACAAGCTGCCAAGAAGAAGTCATTCAAATACCAAAGAACCACAGTGAGGATGATGCAGATCTGGCTGCATCCACACTGAAGGACCAAAAGGCATAGAATATGATATTCCGGAAAGCAAGGGAACTAGATCTACAACCAAGAATAAACTACCTAGCAAAACTGACTATATTCTTACAGGGGAAAGTATGGTCATTCAACAAAATAGAATAATTCCAAGCATTTGTAAAGAAAAGACCAGACCTGAACAGAAAATTTGATGTCCAAGCACAGAATTCAAGAGAACCATCAAAAGGTAATTAAAAAGGGGAGGAACAGCAAAAAACAACAACAACAAAAACCTTTTTTTAAAGAGAAAGAGACTCAATAAGTTAAAATGATATGTATTCCTATAAAAAAAGAGGTCATAGGTAACTCTTAAAAACTGTTGTTATCACCTGGGCAGCTAGAAGAATTACACTTACAGGGAACAGTGACAAACTATATAGGATGAAATGACAAGACATAAATAGGTATATAGATATATGTAAGCATAAATACATATACATATGTATATATATAAATATACATATTTACATGTGTATATATATGCATATATATACAACTAGAGCTTAAAAAAGAGGTTAATACTACAAGAAATGGGAAAAGAAAAAAAAGGGGGTAAATTCATAAGTCACAAAGAAGCTCATGGCGGGAGGGGGGAGAACATCAATATACTGTAAGGATAAAGAGGTTGGAGACAGGAAATACTCTACTCTTACGTGCATTGAAATTGACCCAAAGAGGGAAGAACAATCCAATCCATTGGGGCAAAGAATAGATTCATGCCCTATAAGGGAGTAGAAGGGTAACAAACGGACTGGTGGGGAGGGAAGCAGTATAAGGGAGGGAAACGGTGGGAGGGTAGTTTTAAAAAGACTGCAAAGAAAATAAGGGGGAGAATAAGAAGGGAGGAAGTAGAAAGGGAAGTAAAATAAGGGTGGGAACAAGAGGGACTGATTTAAAAAAACATTAGTATGGAAGGAAATAGTGAAAGAAAAAAAGGCAGGACTAGGACTAGAAATCAAAATGCTGGGAAATACACAGCTGGTAATCATAATTCTGAATGTGAATAGAATGAACTCACCCATAAAATGCAAGCAAATAGCAGAGTAGATTAGAATCCCAAACCCTACCAGAAACACACATGAGGAAGGTAGATATGCATAGGGTGAAAGTAAGAGGATGGAGCCAAATGTATTGGGCATCAACTGATAAAAAGAAGGCAAGAGTCACAATCATGATATCTGACAAAGGCAAAGTAAAAAGAAATCTAATTAAAAGAGATAGGGAAGGTGATTACATCCTGATAAAAGGAAATATATACTATGAGGAAATATCAGTACTCAACATGTATGCACCAAATGGCAGAGCATCCAAATTTCTAAAGGAGAAACTAGTGGAGCTCAAGGATGAAATAGACAGAAAAACTATACTAATGGGAGACCTCAACCTTCCTCTATCTGAACTAGATAAATCAAACCAAAAAATAAATAAGAAAGAGGTGAGAGAAGTGAATGAAATCTTAGAAAAATTAGAGTTAGTAGATTATGTGGAGAAAAATAAATAGGGACAAAAAGGAATACACCTTCTTTTCAGCAGCATATGGTTCATTCACAAAAATTAACCATGTATTAGGGCATAAAAACACTGCAAAAAAGTGCAAAAGAGCAGAAATAATAAATGCAACCTTCTCAGACCACAATGCAATTAAAATAATAATTAGTAAGGGTACATGGAGAGGTAAATCAAAAATTAATTGGAAATGAAACAATATGATTCTCTAAAACTGGTTAGTCAAAGAACAAATCATAGAAACAATAATTTTATTGAAGAAAATAACAATGATGAGACATCCTTTCAAAACCTATGGGATGCAGACAAAGCAATACTCAGGGGGAAATTTATATCCTTGATTTCATATATTAACAAATTAAGGAAAGCAAAGGTAAATGAATTGGGCATGCAAATCGAAAAAACTATAAAGTGAACAAATTAAAAATCTTCAGATGAAGACTAAATTAGAGATCCTAAAAATCAAAGGAGAAATTAATAAAATTGAAAATCAAAGAACTATTGATTTAATAAATGAGACTAGAAGCTGGCACTTTGAAAAAAATACACAAAGTACTGGTCAGTATAATTTAAAAAAGGAAAGAAGAAAACCAAATTGACAGTATCCAAGATGAAAAGGGAGACCTCACCTCTAATGAAGAGGAAATTAAGGAAATCATTAAAAACTATTATGTCCAATTACATGGCAACAAATATGGCAATCTAGGTGATATGGATGAATACTTACAAAAATATAAATTGCCTAGACTAACAGAGGAAGAAATAGACTACCTAAACAACCCCATCTCAGAAAAAGAAATTGAATAAGCCATCAAAGAACTCCCTAAGAAAAAATTCCCAGGGCCTGATGGATTCACAAGTGAATTTTATCAAACATTCAAAGAACAGCTAATCTCAATATTATACAAAGTATTTGACATAATAAGCAAAGAGGGAGTTCTACCAAATTCCTTTTATGATACAAACATGGTACTGATTCTGAAACCAGGTAGGTCAAAAACAGAGAAAGAAAACTATAGACCTATCTCTCTAATGAATATAGATGCAAAAATACTAAATAGAATACTAGCAAAAAGACTCCAGCAAGTGATCAGGAGGGTCATTCACTATGATCAAATAGGATTCATACCAGGAATGCAGGGCTGGTTCAATATTAGGAAAACCATCCACAAAATTGACCATATTAACAAGCAAACGGACAA
Organism: Monodelphis domestica; assembly: GCF_027887165.1. Lineage (NCBI taxonomy): Eukaryota > Metazoa > Chordata > Mammalia > Didelphimorphia > Didelphidae > Monodelphis > Monodelphis domestica. Next base: position 210,987,143 of record NC_077234.1, read on the forward strand.
AAATCACATGATTATCTCAATAGATGCAGAAAAAGCCTTTGATAAAATACAACACCCATTCCTATCGAAAATACTAGAAAATATAGGAATAGAAGGGTCTTTCCTAAAAATAATAAACAGTACATATCTAATATCATCAGCAAACATCATTTGCAATGGGGATAAACTAGATGCATTCCCAATAAGATCAGGAGTGAAACAAGGATGCCCATTATCACCTCTATTATTTAATATTGTACTAGAAACACTAGCAGTAGCAATTAGAGAAGAAAAAGAAATTGAAGTTATTAAAACCAGCAATGAAGAGACCAAGCTATCACTCTTTGTGGATGATATGATGGTCTACTTAAAGAATCCTAGGGAATCAACCAAAAAGCTAGTCGAAATAATCAACAACTTTAGCAAAGTCGCAGGATACAAAATAAACCAACATAAGTCATCAGCATTTCTATATATCTCCAACCCATGTCAGTAGCAAGAATTAGAAAGAGAAATTCCATTTAAAATCACCCTAGACAGTATAAAATACTTAGGAATCTATTTGCTGAAAGAAATACAGGAACAATGTGAACACAACTACAAAACACTCTCCACACAATTAAAACTAGATCTAAACAACTGGAGAAACATTGATTGCTTGTGGGTAGGACAAGCTAACATAATAAAAATGACAATTCTGTCCAAATTAATTTACTTATTTAGTACCATACCCATTGAACTTCCAAAAAACTTTTTTTACTGAATTAGAAAAAACCATAAAAAAGTTCATTTGGAAGAACAAAAGATCAAGGATATCCAGGGAAATCATGAAAAAAAATGCAAAGGAAGGTGGACTTTCAGTCCCAGATCTCAAACTATACTATAAAGGAATGGTCATCAAAACAATTTGGTACTAGCTAAGAGACAGAAAGGAAGATCAGTGGAATAGACTAGGGGTAAATGACCTCAGCAAGACAGTATATTACAAGCCCAAAGATCCCAGTTTTGGGGACCAATACCCACTATTTGATAACAAACTGCTGGGAAAATTGGAATAGAGTATGGGAGAAATTAGGTTTGGATCAACATCTCACATCACACCCTATATCACAATAAACTCAGAATGGGTGAATGACCTGAATATAAAGAAGGAAACTATAAGTAAATTAGGTGAACACAGAATAGTATACTTGTCTGATCTTTGAGAAAGGAAAGACTTTAAAACCAAGCAAGAACTAGAAAAAAATCATAAAATGTAAAATCGATAATTTTGATTACATCAAATTTTTGTAGAAACAAAACGAATGCATCCAAAATTAGAAGGGAAGCAACAAATTGGGAAACAATCTTCATTACAAAAAGTCTGACAAAGGTCTAATTACTCAAATTTATAAAGAGCTAAACCAATTGTACAAAAAATCAAGCCATTCTCCAATTGAAAAATGGGCAAGGGATATGAATAGGTAGTTTTCAGCCAAAGAAATCAAAATTATTAATAAGCACATGAAAAAGTGCTCTAAATCTCTTATAATCAGAGAAATGCAAATCAACACAACTCTGAGGTATCACCTCACACCTAGCAGATTGGTTAACATGACAGCAAAGGAAAGTAATGAATGTTGGAGGGGATTTGGCAAAGTTGGGACATTAATGCATTGCTGGTGGAGTTGTGAATTGACCCAACCATTCTGGAGGGCAATTCAGAACTATGGTCAGAGGGCACTAAAAGACTGTCTGCCCTTTGATCCAGCCATTGCACTGCTGGTTTTGTACCCCAAAGAGATAATAAGGAAAAAGACATGTACAAAAATATTCATAGCTGTGCTCTTTGCAGTGGCATAAAAGAGGAAAATGAGGGGATGCCCTTCAATTGGGGAATGTCTGAATAAATTGTGGTATATGTTGGTGATGGAACACTATTGTGCACAAAGGAATAATGAAGTGGAGGAATTCCATGGGGACTGGAACAACCTCCAGGAATTGATGCAGAGTGAGAGGAGCAGAACAAGGAAAACATTGTACACAGAGACTGATACACTGTGGTACAATCGAATGTAATGGACTTCTCCATTAGTGGCAATGCAATGTTCCTGAACAACTTGGAGGAATCTAGGAGAAAAACCAAGATCCACATTCAGAGGAAAAACTGTGGGAGCAGAAACACAGAAGGACAACAATTGCTTGAATACATGGGTCGAGGGGATATGGCTGGGGAGGCAGACTCTAAATGAACACCCTAATGCAAACACCAACAACATGGAAATAGGTTTTGATCAAGGACACAAGTAATACCCAATGAAATTGCAATTCGGCTATGGGAAGGGTGGGTGGGAAATAAAGTGAGTATTGTAACAAAAAATAAATAAATAAAAAAGAAGAAGAAAAGTCCATCTTAGATCCATGACAAGCAGTGAGTTAGTTCCTAGACTTCCCAAAGCATATTTTGGAAAGATCTATGATTTCATCAATGTAGGTATTCCTGCTTCCTTATCCCTCTTGTCTTCATTCCCCATTCCTTTCAAAATAAATTCAGTTACTGTCAGTTAGAGATTGGTCAGAAGTTGCTTGAAGGCCAGAGGTTGGGTGTGTGGGCACAAAGACCAAAGTGTGAAACCTTTGTTTCATCTGAATCAAGCATAAAGCCAACTTGCCTTTGGGGTTATAGGGAAGGGTCTCACAACAAAGACCCTTACCCCAGAAAAGGACTGGCTGGTGTAAAAATAAATTTGGTAAGTTGTAAAAATAAAATATTTAGATGGAAAAACTGTTCAAAATATGGGTTCAAAACTTTTCAAAACTGTTTAACTCGGCAATCAGGTTCAAACTGAATATTTTCAGATACTTTTGATAGAGGTAACCAAAAGTACCCTCAGTGATGAAGTGAAGATCAAATGTGAACTTCACTCCAGGGTCAATCACAAGGATGATAAAGAGACTCTTATTATAAACATAAAATATGTATTGAAATATATAAGGATAAATAAAGGATTTCTAGTTCTAAGGGATTCTAAATCCACCCAAATAAACTCCCAGGTTCCACAAGGAACCGCTTCTCTGTGTTTCACATGCTACACTAATCCTCCCTGATCTGACTAATCCAAATTTATACTATCTAGATAAAAACTACTGCTATTATCCTTATAAATCTTAACTTTGCCTTCAAATTATAAAGCAGCAAAGGCTAGCTGGTTGAGTCTCAACAAGAATTAAATTAGGACTCTGTGTCTTAATAGATTCAGAAGTCTGAACCAAAGACCAAGTTTTTCTTTGGTCTTCTCAGAGTTAAACAATCTATAAAAAACACAATAGATTGTCAATAGTGTTTCCAGGAAAACACTAAGTTCCTTCAGATCTTTCCCTCAGACAGAGAGAGAATCAAAGATGTTACCTCCTGCAGCCCTGAGAGTCTCTGAGTATGTCTCTGCCAACTGCCAGAGCCCAACTCTTAACTGCCAGAAAGAGCAATTGACATAGAAAAAATGGTTATAACAGACACATCTGAAATTAACACGCTCTCTAAGCTCTGCTTCAAACTCCAGTTCTTTTCTCAAGCAGCCACTTTACTTCTTATCCTTAAACTAATGAAACAATATTTATTTTCTAATATCATCCTTACACTGGGATATCATATCCACCCATTAAAAGGAAGAGATAAGGACAGATTCCTTCTCTTGCTCCCTGATAATTCATAGCCCTAAAGTCAGTCAGCTTTGGGGAAGGAGAGCCAAAGCCATCTCTCTACAGACCCTTCAGTTTCCTTACAACCCCTTTTACCTCCATATTTCCTTTCAACTCCTCACTGAAGAGACACTTCCTTTCAGTGAGTAAACCCTTGTTATCCCACTCCACCAGTAAGAGAGGAGAGTGATCCCCATTCACTTGCACTCTCTCCTTTCCTCCTCTTTTACACTTCATTGGTGGAACTTTAGCTGAAGACACCACAGGACATAGGGAAGCCCCTGTGGGGCTGAGCCTCACTTCACCAGAGGACTAGTAGGCTTGTTAAAATCTGTCTCTTTAGCTACCTTTTCCATTTCACTCTTTCTACTTCTTTGTAAATAAAGCTACTAAAAGTCATTTTTGACTTAAGTTATAATACCTTTAAATCAGCAACTACAATATTAGAATTCTCATATTTAATATAAAAACCTAAATCTCTTACAAGGGAGGAATTGGAAGCTGAGGGAAAATCAAGACAGCCTTCAAGTTGGAGGCTACAGCCCTTCAAACAACAGTCCTTTGATGTGCTCACATTCAAAGTCTTTTCAGCTAAGAGAGATCAATGAGGGCTTGGGTTCCATTGACATAGCCTTTGATTAAAACACCTGTATGTTCTCTCTGTTGATGGGCCCATGAGGTCCATCAGCCAAATGGGTATGTACAGAGGTTTCAAAACTACAATACACATGTAACCATGGAAAACTATTCTATAGAAATAAATAAAACAAACAAACAACAACAACAACAACAAAACTATAGTACTCTTAATCCTGGAGTATTAGAGTTCATTCTAGTACTTTTCTTTCACAATATTGCTAGAAGCTAGCACAGCAGACAGCTCATGGGCTGCTCACAGCCAGGTGAGAAAAATGGTTTCTGGGATTACAGGAGGGTTGAGACTGACAAAGAACCATGAAGAGAGATCTCTTTGAGCAGAGACAAAGTTTAATGAGTTGGAGTACACACGTTATAGGGAAAAATGACGTAGGCTAAGGGGTTAGGTAAGCCTTTTGCAGGGACAATGGTTAGTACTGATTTACAAGATGGAGACAATGGATTTAGATTATGTCAGTGCTTCTGAACAAAGTTTTCTTTAGGATAATAATTCAATATGTCAATGTGTAACCATCTAGTCCAGATTCTCAGGGAAATGTTTGGCTTCAGTGGGTAGAACAAGAATAGTGACAGCCAAGAACTTATCAGATGCTTTGGATAGGTTCATATATGTCTTGCTCTAGCTAGCTGATGACTCTGATTTGGGGGGGGGGCAAGTCTCACTACTGGGGGTTACACAATATGTCTTCCTCTTAATTGTTGTTAGTAACAATAGTTGTGAGTAATAATAGTGTTGTTACTAAGACAGAAGGGCAGGGGCTAGGCAAATAGGGTTAAGTCTCTCATCAAGGGTCAGTCACACAGCTAGGAAGTGTCTGAGGCAGGTTTTAAGCAGGCCTCCCAACTCTGCCCAGGTCTGGTACTCTATTCATTGTGCCACATAGCTGTCCTTTAATTTTCTTTTCTATTACCCTTGCTTATCTTTGTATAGTAAAGATCTTTAATAATAGGTTTGTTTGACTATATTCCAATCCACACCCATCCAGAAGACAATGCCCAAAGAGGGCTTTGTTGTGCTATACAAATAACCTGGACTCGGTTTCTATTCCAGTGATTTATTCCATTGCCAAGTTCAGAGCAATAGCTTGCTACCGGCTTAACAAGAGCAGAAGATATTACTTTTCTCTGTTTTTTTTTTTCTGAATAGTTTTATGGACATAGCAGAGGTCACTATCCCAGCTTTTAAGACATTTCCTTCAGGTACCTTCTGTGGGCAGGTTTGGTAACTCACCTCCTCTATGACCTCTGAGTAGCTTTATCATAATGCTGTTTGGATTATTAATTGTTCATTTGGTTCAGTCATGTCTCCATGCTATATTTGCAGGTTTAGAGAGTTGTCTAGAGAGCCCTGTGTCACTCAGCCAGTATTTGTCAGAGTAGGTCTTGAACTTATGTTTTCCTGAATCCAAGGTCTGCTGTCTCCATAATTCAATGCTACCTCTTAAAAGCCTAGATAACTTGAAATAAAGAAAGACTTAAGGAGAAGTGGTATTCACAGGTGGGCTGCACTAAAATGACTTGTTCAATTGTGTCCTACTCTTTGTGACCCCATTTGAGATTTTCTTGACCAAGATCCTGGAATGGTTTGCCATTTCCTTCTCCAACTCATTTTACAGATGAGGAAATTGAGGCAAACAGAGTTAAGTGACATGCCTATGGGTCATCCAGGTAGCAAGTATCTGAGGTTAGAATTGAATTATGGAAGATGTCGTCCTGAATTGAAGCCTGACACTCTATCCACTGTGCCACCTAGCTGCCTTATTACAATTATAATACTTCATAAATTAATTTATATATTTGATATAGAATAAATCAAAGGTTTTAAAATATATAGAATTAGATAATGAAATTTACATGGGAAGATGCTTCCAAGAATATCAAATCCCTACTGAACTCACTGTAAAATGAAAGGGTTGTATTATGGCATTTATATATGGAACTAAAAATGGAGTATTTATATCAGATTATATTAAAGGTCCTTTACCCCCTAGAACTCTGATTACGTCTCATGATATACATAACTTGTTTGTATGTGTTTGCATATTGTCTCCCTCATTAGATTATGAGATGCTTAAGGGCAGAGATTGTCTTTTGCCTTTTTTTGGATCTATAGAGATTAGCATAGTGTCTGGCACATAGGAAGGGACCAATAAGTACCTATTGATTGAGTGATTGATTATAAGACATAACATCCAGCAAGTTCTTCCTCCTTCCCCAATACAATTTTCAGTGTATCCCTGTAAAGACACTGTGAACAGATGGCTCAGATATCATAGCCCCCCCTGTCTAAAAACTAAAAAAGACCCCACCAACTCTGATTCAGCCAGTGGATTTACTGACATTTACTTGCTTTCTTTCTTAGGCAATGGCTTCTATTAAGATAGAGACTATCATGAAAGAGAAGAACAGAATGGGCGAATGTCCTGTGTGGGATGAAAAGACTGGTCACCTTGTTTATGTGGATATCAATGAACAGAAGGTTTGCAGATGGAACCCAATCACAAGGGAAATACAGAGTGTGGCCCTGGGTAAGGAGAAGGAACTTCTCATTGCAAAAGTTTCCTATGTGAAGAAAAGGGTCTTCCTTTATTTGCTAGTCTACAGGTATTCCTTCACTAGGGCAGACTAATATATTGTAAGAACAGTATATGAATGAAGAGGAAAACAAACAAAAAATAGTTCCCTATTGCCTAAAGCAAAGCTTTTGCTGATAATATCAAGTCCAGATCCTTTCAACTTTCGAGGCTTGAGAAAAAATTATTTTTAACATTTTCCACAACCTGGCTTCATCTGGCCTATCAACCTCCCCCCCCCCCCCATTATTCCTTCAAAGACTCAAGTTCAACGGTAAAATGGGGCTAATAGTACCTACCTTATAAGGTTAGTGTGAGGATCAAACAACAAATATAAAGCACTTCACAACTGAAAAGCTCCATGCAAATGTAAATTTCCATTATTGATGTTGTTGTTAAAGGGGGGGGGGGTTGGCAAAGGGGGGGAAGTAGGTGGCTCAATAGATAGAGCTAGACCCAGAGAGAAGGTCCTAGTTTTCAATTTGAGCTCTGAGACTTCCTAGTTATGTAACCCTGTGCAAGTCACTTAACTCCAATTGCCTGGCTCTTAATGCTCTTTGCTCTTGTAACCAATACTTACTATCAATTCTAAGACAGAAGATAAGGGAAGAAAGAAAGAGAGAAAGGAAAGAGACAGAGACAGAGAGAGGGAGAGAAAAGGTATATGAGAGGCCACAAAGAATGCATCAACAAGTCTTTTGTTGTTTTTTTTTTAAACCCTTACCTTCCAACCTAGAATCAATACTATGCATTGGTTCCAAGGCAGAAAAGTGGTCAGAGGCAGACCCATGTTGATGAACCTAGGATAATGTGCCAGAGGGGGCTGCTCCCTCCCCCCCCCCTCCACATACACACCTGAGGACATTTCTCACATCACTCACCCCTCTATGCAGCAACTTAATAGGAATTCTTCCTCCCTTTCCTGTCTGGGTTAAGGGGGATGGGGCTTACCAGAAGCATGAGGCTTCATGGTAGTTTGGGCACAGGATCTCCAAGGTCTCTAAAAGGTTCTCCATCACTGGCCTAGACCTTATGGATTCTAAGATAGAAGCTAAGTGGTTTTTTTTTTGAGTAGACAAATTTAATATGTATCTTTCAGTAGATATTTTTTTTCTTTCAGTGAATATTGAGATGGGAGATGTCAATCTCAGATACAACTTTTATAGCAGGAGCATCTCCCTGGCTACATACTTCTAGCATCTCCTCTTCACCATAGACCATTGATGTTAATTCTGGTTTAGCCAATAACTAATGAAAGAGACAGCTTCAGCTCTTTTCCCTTTGACTTTTTTGGGCCTTCATAATAAAGTTGGTAGAAGGAATAGTTGTTTAATATTGAGATCACCCCCTCGTGTAATCATATATACATGAATCCCTTTTAAGAGCATTCTACTCCCTCACCCAGCTCCTACCACCTCATTATCAATTTTCCTGTCAACTAGGCTTTGCCTATTTTTGTTTGTTTCTTTGTTTTCTTCTATTTAAGTAGAAGTTTTGGAAGGAAGTATTTTTTTAAATCAAACTTCCTTTCAATTGTTTCCAAAGCAACCATATAGACCCATCTGCTCTCTGATACAAAATGCCTTCTTAGAAAGAGTCAGGATGCTTTTGGAGCCCCACCTCTCCACAGGCCACAGGAGCAGGTCTGCTAGAAGCCCTTGGGCCAGGCAGTGGTGGGGTTGACAGGCACTGAGGGGTCAGTTGACTTGCTGCATCTTGGCACGTGACTCACGATGGTGTATGTTAGGGCTGAGGGAGCCGGGGGAACAAGGAGGTGGAGAACTGAGCTGCAAAGTCTGCCCAGGTATCTTTCTTCATTGCTTCTTTTTGGAAAAATTTCTTGATAAGTATGACAGAGTTTTGACTTCTGGGGAGAAAATGTCAACAAACATGGGAGAAACTACACTCAGCAACAATCAGAATTAATAATTTTTCTCATAATTCCAAGTTCAACATTCTTGAATTAAAGGTTGGCACATTGAATGTTTTAGTTGGATTATCAGATGAATTGGCCAAACTGGATGTATTTGTGGAGGGAGTTGTTAAGAAAGTGACCCAGACTTCAGGTCAAGATGGTGGCTTAGAAGCAGCAAAAGTTCAGACCTCTGAAAACTCTTCCTTATCGATCACAAACTGAATGCTCTTAGGGGACTGAAATTCAAACTTAACAACAGGAAAGACCTGGGAAACCCTCCTTCTGGACTCAAATCAAAAGATATGCCCCCCCAAAGGCCGGAAACCTAGAACACTTGGGTCTAAGGGAAAGGCAGAAGGAAGGTTCCCAGGACCCCTACCCCAACCAAGAGTGCTGAGCCCCCAGCAGCAGCAAGAACCTCAGGGCCAGCAGAGGTACTGTTCTGGAGGGTGCACCTTGAAAGCAACCTGGGCCAAGTTTGGGGCGCCCAACATAGATGGCAGGGAAGCAGCCTGAGAGAGATGGGGGAGCCTGTAGCCCCATGGCTGGGTTCTTCCATTGGAGTCTCATGGGAGGTTTTTGCCTTGGGGCATATTCAGACCAACCCAGTTGAATCTAATCCCATCAGGAGCCCTCAGAGCTCAGGGAGGCCAGGACCCCTCCCCACCCAGGAGTGCAAGACCTCCCAAAAGGACAGGAACCTCAGGGCGGGCAAAGGCACTGGGGTACCTTGCGGACAGTGCTGTGCCAGGCTCAGAGTGTGGAAGTAAGGCAGTGGAGAAGCAGCTGGAGAGAACTGAGAGCAGTAACACCCAAAACGCTGGCAGGCAGGGGAGGGCAGACCCTGGGCTTCCCCGGGAAGAAAGTGCAGCTGCAGAGAATGGACATTTTGCCTGGGGCTAAAGCCTTGGATCATCAGAAGCTTACACTGAGAGCCAGCCCTCCTCACTCAGATTTCTGACTGGAAAGGGGAGGAAAAACAATAGAGATGGCAAACAGTGCAGAGGTGAAACAGCCTCCAAACACCAAGAAAAGCAAGAAGAAGGGGAGTGACATTGGACACATTTTATGGAGCAAAAATGCAAAATACAGAGGAGATAGAAGAGGAAACATAAACAAATGCTCCAAACCTTCCACAAAAAATGGAAATTCTCCAGAAGCTCTTGAAAAATTTAAATTATAAATTATCAAAAAGATGGAAGCCTTCTGGCAGGAAAAATGGGAAACAATGCAAAAGGAACTCAACAATGGGAGGGACTAAAATATGCAAATGTAGAAACAGCTAAAAGTCTCAAAAAACAGGTCAGACCAAAATGAAAAGGAAAACTAGTCTTTAAAGGTCAGAATCAGGCAACTGGAAGACAATGATCTTGCAAAAGACCAAGAATTAATAAAGCAAAGTCAAAAGACTAAAGAATTAGAAGATAACATAAAACATCTCACTGACAAGGTGACAGACCTGGAAAACAGAGGAAGGAGAGACAATCTGAGAATCATTGGTCTACCAGAAAACCCAGAAATAAACACTAATCTTGATATCATAATACATGATATCATCAAAGAAAACTGCCCAGAGATTCTAGAAGAAGGGGACAAACTATGCATTGAAAGATTTCACAGAACACCCTCTATATTAAATCCCCAAAAGACAACTCCCAGGAATGTAATTGCCAAATTCCAAAGTTTCCAAGCAAAAGAAAAAATCTTACAAGAAGCCATAAAAAGACAATTTAGACATAAAGAAACACCAATCAGAGTCACACAGGACCTAGCAATTTCCACTCTGAAAGAATATAAGGCATGGAACATGATATTCAGAAAAGCAAGAGAGCTGGGTCTTCAACCAAGAATTAGCTATCCAGCAAAACTGACTATATACTTCCAGGAGAAAGTATGGGCATTCAACAAAATACAAGATTTCCAAGTGTTTGTAAAGAAAAGACCACAGCTCTGTGGAAAATTTGCTATCCAAACACAAAGAGCAAGAGAAACATGAAAAGGGAAATAAGAAGGAAAGGGAAAAGGAGAAATATGTTATTTTTTTCTTTTACTCAAACTCGCTTCTATAAGGACTACATTTATATCAAATTATATATATTAATATGTGGGGAAAATGTAATGTATAACTCTCAAAAACTGTATGCATCATTAGAGTAGTAAGAAGAATCAAGCATAGGGAAAGTTTGGGGCATCAAGAGGATATGGAGAAAGGGGGGATAGAAAGAAAAAGGGAGGGGGGAATAGTTGATGGTACTAAGATATACTCCAAGAAATAGGGGGGGGGGGAACTAAATAGAATAATCTTTCTCACACAAAGATACACATGGGAAGGAGAGGAGAAGAATTCTCCTATAAGAAGGAGAGGAAGAGAGTTTTTACTTAAACCTTACTCTCAGTGAAATCAACTCTGAGAGGGAAGAGCATCTAGATCCATTGGGATCTTGAATTTTATCTTATCCAATAGGATAAGGGAGAAGGGAAAACCAAGGGGATCAGGGGGAAGGAACACAAAAAGGTAGGGAAGGAGAGGGGGGAGGTGAAGGAACAAAAAAGGAGGGGCTAGAAAGGGAAACATATCAAGGGAGGGGACTAGGGGGACTGATTTAAAGTAAATCACTGGCTTAAAAGGTTATAGCTAAAGAAGAAAGGTCAGAATTAGGGGAGGATATCAAAATGCTAGGGAATCCACAAGTGACAATCATAATTTTGAATGTGAATGGGATGAATTCACCCATAAAATGTAGACGAATAGCAGAATGGATTAGAATCCAAAACCCTACCATATGTTGTCTTCAAGAAAGACACATGAGGCTGGTAGATACTCACAAGGTCAGAATTAAAGGATGGAGTAAGACCTTTTGGACATCAACTGATGGAAAGAAGGCAGGAATTGCAATCATGATATCTGACAAGGCCAAAGCAAAAATTGACCTGATTAAAAGGGATAGGGAAGGTAACTATATTTTTTTAAAAGGGACTATAGACAATGAGGAAATATCACTAATCAACATGTATGCACCAAATGGCATAGCACCCAAATTTCTAATGGAGAAACTAGGAGAACTGAAGAAGGAAGTAGACAGTAGAACCATATTAGTGGGAGATCTAAACCAACCACTATCAAATTTAGATAAATCAAATAAAAAAATAAATAAGGAAGAGGTAAAAGAAGTGAATGAAATCTTAGAAAACTTAGAGTTAATAGGCATATGGAGAAAAATAAATAGGGACAAAAAGGAATACACCTTCTTCTCAGCACCACATGGCACATTCACAAATATTGACCATACACTAGGTCACAGAAACATGGCAGACAAATGCAGAAAAGCAGAAATAATAAATGCAGCCTTTTCAGATCATAGGGCAATAAAAATAATGATCAGTAAGGGTACATGGAGAGCCAAATCAAAAATTAATTGGAAATTAAATAATATGATCCTCCAAAATCAGTTAGTTAGAGAATAAGTCAAAGAAACAATTAACAATTTCATTGAGGAAAATGACAATGGTGAGACATCCTTTCAAACTTTATGGGATGCAGCCAAAGCAGTACCCAGAGGAAAATTCATATCTCTGAGTGCATATATTAACAAATTAGGGAGGGCAGAGATCAATGAATTGGAAATGCAAATAAAAAACTTGAATGTGAACAAATTAAACCCCCCAGAAGAAAACCAAACTAGAGATCCTAAAAACTAAGGGAGAAATTAATAAAATTGAAAGTGATAGAACTATTGAACGAATAAGTATGACTAGAAGCTGGTACTTTGAGAAAACAAACAAAATAGACAAAGTACTGGTCAATCTAATTTAAAAAAAGGAAAGAAGAAAATCAAATTAACAGCATCAAAGATGAAAAGGGGGAACTCACCTCCAATGAAGAGGAAATTAAGGCAATCATTAAAAACTACTTTGCCCAATTATACAGCAATAAATATACCAATCTAGGCGATATGGATGAATATTTACAAAAATATAAAGTACCTAGACTAACATAAGAAGATATCAAATTCTTAACTAATCCTATATCAGAAAAAGAAATCCAACAGGCCATCAAAGAACTCCCTAAGAAAAAATCCCCAGGGCCTGATGGATTCACAAGTGAATTTTATCAAACATTCAAAGAACAGCTAATCTCAATATTATACAAAGTATTTGACATAAATAGCAAAGAGGGAGTTCTACCAAATTCCTTTTATGATACAAACATGGTACTGATTCTGAAACCAGGTAGGTCAAAAACAGAGAAAGAAAACTATAGACCTATCTCTCTAATGAATATAGATGCAAAAATACTATATAGAATACTAGCAAAAAGACTCCAGCAAGTGATCAGGAGGGTCATTCACTATGATCAAATAGAATTCATACCAGGAATGCAGGGCTGGTTCAATATTAGGAAAACCATCCACATAATCAACCATATCAACAAGCAAACCAACAAAAATCACATGATTATTTCAATAGACGCAGAAAAAGCCTTTGATAAAATACAACATCCATTCCTATTAAAAACACTAGAAAGCATAGGAATAGGAGGGTTGTTCCTAAAAATAATAAACAGTATATATCTAAATCCATCAGCTAATATCATCTGCAATGGGGATAAACTAGATGCATTCCCAATAAGATCAGGAGTGAAACAAGGATGCCCATTATCACCTCTACTATTTGACATTGTACTAGAAACACTAGCAGTAGCAATTAGAGAAGAAAAAGAAATTGAAAGTATTAAAATAGGCAATGAGGAGACCAAGTTATCACTCTTTGTGGATGATATGATGGTCTACTTAAAGAATCCTAGAGAATCAACAAAAAAGCTAATCAAAATAATCAACAACTTTAGCAAAGTTGCAGGATACAAAATAAACCCAAATACGTCATCAGCATTCCTATATATTTCCAAAACATCTCAGCAGCAAGAATTAGAAAGAGAAATCCCATTCAAAATCCCCTTAGACAAAATAAAATACTTAGGAATCTATCTCCCGAGACAAACACAGGAACTTTATGAACACAACTACAAAACACTCTCCACACAACTAAAACTAGACTTGAACAATTGGAAGAACAATAACTGCTCATGGGTAGGACGAGCCAATATAATAAAAATGAACATCCTACCCAAACTGATCTATCTATTTAGTGCCATACCCATTGAATTTCCAAAAAAATTTTTTACTGAATTAGAAAAAAACATAACAAAGTTAATTTGGAAGAACAAAGGATCAAGGATATCCAGGGAAATAATGAAAAAAAAAATACAAAGGAAAGGGGCCTTGCAGTCCCAGATCTCAAACTATACTATAAAGCATCAAAACAATTTGGTACTGGCTAAGAGACAGAAAGGAGGATCAGTGGAATAGACTAAGGGTAAATGACCTCAGGAAGACAGTCTATGACAAACCCAAAGACCCTAGCTTTTGGGACAAAAATCCAATATTTGACAAAAACTGCTGGGAAAACTGGAAGACAGTGTGGGAGAGATTAGGTCTGGATCAACACCTCACACCCTACACCAAGATAAATTCAGAATGGATGAATGACCTGAATATAAAGAAGGAAACCGTAAGTAAATTAGGTGAACACAGAATAATATACATGTCAGACCTTTGGAAAGGGAAAGACTTTAAAACCAAACAAGACATAGAAAGAGTCACAAAATATAAAATAAATAATTTTGATTACATCAAATTAAAAAGGTTTTGTAGAAACAAAACCAAACAGTAACCAAAATTAGAAGGAAATCAACAAATTGGGAAACAATCTTCATAACAAAAACCTCTGACAGAGGTATAATAACTCAAATTTATAAAGAGCTAAAGCAATTGTACAAAAAATTCAAGCCATTGTCCAATTGATAAATGGGCAAGGGACATGAATAGGTAGTTTTCAGCCAAAGAAATCATAACTATTAATAAGCACATGAAAAAGTGCTCTAAATCTCTGATAATCAGAGAGATGCAAATCAAAACAACTCTGAGGTAACACCTCACACCTAGCAGATTGGCTAACATGACAGCAAAGGAAATTAATGAATGCTGGAGAGGATGTGGCAAAGTAGGGACACTAATTCATTGCTGGTGGAGTTGTGAATTGATCCAACCATTCTGGAGGGCAATTTGGAACCATGCTCAAAGAGTGATAAAAGATTGTCTGCTCTTTGATCCAGCCATAGCACTGCTGGGTTTGTACCCCAAAGAGATAATAAGGAAAAAGACTTGTACAAGAATATTCATGGCTGCACTCTTTGTGGTGGCCAAAAATTGGAAAATGAGGGGATGTCTTTCAATTGGGGAATGGCTGAACAAACTGTGGTATATTTGGTGATGGAATACTATTGTGCTAAAAGGAATAATAAAGTGGAGGAATTCCATGGAGACTGGAACAACCTCCAGGAAGTGATGCAGAGTGAAAGGAGCAGAACCAGGAGAACATTGTATACAGAGACTGATACACTATAGTTCTCAATCGAACTTAATGGACTTCTCCATTAGGGACAATACAGTGTCCCTCAACAATCTGCAGGGATCTAAAAAACACTATCCACAAGCAGAAGATAAACTGTGAGAGTAAAACCACTGAGGAAAAGCAACTGCTTGACTACAGGGGTGGAGGGGATATGACTGAGGAGAGACTCTAAATGAATACCCTAATGCTAATACCAACAACATGGAAATGGGTTTGAATCAAGGACACATGTGATACCCAGTGGAATCGCACGTCAGCTATGGGAGGGGTGGTGGGAGGGGGGGAGGAAAAGAAAACAATCTTTTTTTTCCCCAATGAACAATGTTTGAAAATGACCAAATAAAATAATGTTTTTTTTTTTTTAAATAAAGTGGCCCAATGTATGGCTGATGTATTAGAGGATAGGAGAGATAAAGTTCAAGAAAAATTGTTGGCTAATGGAGTTGACTTGGTTACATATATAACCAGCTTCCAATGGCATATGGCCAAGTATCCTATCAAGCAGTCTCTCAAAAATATTTCTGAAATAATTGGCAAGGGAGTCAATCAAAATGACAATGACTTGAAAGCCAGAGTATCTGCATATAATAATCTGAAAGGCAGTCTTCAGAATTTGAAAGAAAGAATGTAGGGAGTTTGTTAACTAGAAGCCTAGGGGAAACTGTAAAGGAAGGTGACTTTGACCTTGATTCAGAATATCTCATCACATTATTGGTCATAGTTCCAAAGTTAAATCACAAGGACTGGATTAAGCAGTATGAGACATTGGCTGAGATGGTAGTCCCAAGGTCTAGCAAAGTTCTTACAAAGGACCAAGATAGTTACCTGTACATTGTTGCTTTGTTTAGAAAAGCAGTGGATGACTTCAGACATCCATAAAGCCAGAGAGAACGAGTCCATTTTTTGGTGATTTTCAGTATAATGAAGAGGAGATGAAAGCAAAGAGGACTTGACTAGCTCTCTACTGACAAGAAGAAACAGTTTGGATCACTACTACAATGACTGAAAGTGAATTTCAGTGAAGCTTTCATTGCATGGATTCATGTGAAAGCATTAAGCGTTTCTGTCAAGTTTGTCTTAAGACATGGATTGCCAGTGTACTTCCAGGCCATGGTACTTCAGCCCACCAGGAAAAACATGAAGAAACTGAGAGAGGTATCGTACGATTTGTATAATCACCTGGACAGTAGTAGCTATTATTGATGCTCCTATGGATATTCCAGCCTTAAATTTCAGTCAACAGGAATATTATCCCTATGTGTACTACAAGATTGATTGCAACCTATTGGAATTCAAGTAAAAATCCTCAATACTGACAATTCTATCTTCGTGTTGGTGTGTATAAACAGAAATGAAGTATGCCTGTAATTTTAACTCTATTAATCTAATGCTTGCTTCTGTAATGATGAGGATCTTCTTGTTAAATATAATAAAGGGTTTATAACGCACTGGTTGAGGTCTTACACCAGTGATATATTGGGTGGATTAATGTGAGCAGGAACAGGGGTTGTGGTAAAGCCTATGAGAAAGGGGCTGCCATTCCCTCTCTCATACTCTCAAGTGATAATAAGCAGTCAATTATCACTTGAAGCCCCTTGATGTAGTTGGCTGAGGAGATGAAATGATATTCTCCCTAGTCAACACCCCTAGAGGTAGGTTGCTATACCCTTTCCTCAGAGGGTTTTTGTGGCAGGCCTTGCCTAGGCCTTACCACTGTGGGACTGGCCTCAAGCTTGAGACTTGTCCCCAATTACTTGAAACTCCCTTCCTATTAAAGTTTAAAGCCAATATAGAGATCTGACTGCTAGTAAGGGATTTATTAACAAGGTTAGGTAAATGGGTCGAGGGGAGAGGATGGAGGTGGCCTTGCCAAATACCTATGGAGTCCTTGATTCAATGAGCCGTTAACTGTGCCCACAAATGTCCCTGCCCCTTTTCCAGCTAATAGCCCCTTCTACTGACTAATTACTAATATGTCTTAAATAAACCAATAAGAAACAGTTCTGGGTGGCAAGGAGAGTCAAACTCTGGTTAGAGTCCAATCAGCTCCCCTTCAGGGGTCTGAGATGTTTGCTGCAGGTAGAGGGAATCAGTAGTTGAATATCTGGTGAGAGAACAGATCCTAGTTTGAGAAAAGAAACAGGGTCTTCTCTTCTGGCTTCAGAAATCCTTTAGCCTTTCAAAAAACCAGACTTTTTAGCTCCCAGTCTCAAAGCAGAAGACCAAGAGGCTCTTCAGAATCCTCCTAGCCAACTTTTCTTGTCCCAAAAGCCTTTGCTCTTCAAACTGCCACTCCACTCCTGTCAGTCATCCTCAGAATTCCAAACCTCTTTGCCCCATCCTAACACTTCTTACCTCCTTTACTTAGGTGAATTTTCCCCATTGTGGTTCATCTCTTGATATTTTCTTTTTAAAGAAGAACATATGTATTGTTGTTTTTTATTGATCAGATCTGTAAATGTGTGCTGACAGAATAGTATATATTTTTAAAAGCTTTTCTTCATTGATGTAGTGGTATGCATTCAGTAAACTTGTTACTAGTATTCCACAAAGTCTTCGTTTACTATGGAAAAGTGTAAACATTTGTACCATTTTGTTTTCTGCATTTAGTAGCTATGTGTTAAGTGGTTATTGAATTGTGATGTAAAAAAAGTGACAATGTTCAGAAATGTGTTGTCTGAATATTTCCAACAATAATCTATGAGCACTGTAGAATAAAATTACTAGAGAAAGGAAGGAAGGAAGGAAGGAAGGAAGGAAGGAAGGAAGGAAGGAAGAAAGAAAGAAAGAAAGAAAGAAAGAAAGAAAGAAAGAAAGAAAGAAAGAAAGAAAGAAAGAAAGAAAGAAAGAAAGAAAGAAAGAAAGAAAGAAAGAAAGAAAGAAAGAAAGAAAGAAAGAAAGAAAGAAAGAAAGAAAGAAAGAAAGAAAGAAAGAAAGAAAGAAAGAAAGAAAGAAGAAAGAATCTTGAAAAAGCAGCTAGGCAGCTCAGTGTATAGATTAGGGTTTGGAAATGGGAAGACTTGGGTTCAAATATGACATACATCCTAGCAGTGTGACTCTGGGCAAGTCACTTAACCCCAGTTGCCTAGACCTTACTACTCTTCTACATTGGAACCAATAAGATTCTAAGACAATATGTAAGGGTTAAAAAAAAAAAAGACACCTGAAGCTTTTCCTAGCCAAACTGTTTAAAGACATTAGATTATGTTTTATAGGTAATTTCAGAGACTTTCTGAGGGTAATTACTGTTTTATGTGGTTTTTATGCCTTTTATACTGATTTAGAAGCTAATCCTTTTGTGCAATGTGATTCCATAATACACAAGTACAGGGAAACATGAGTATAAAGTAGTTCACATGAAAAAAAAATCTATAAAATTCTGCATCCTGACACAGTAGACAAAAATGCTAATGCAATCTTAAGCTACATTAATAGGAGTTTAATAATTAATAAACCTCTCCTGGGTCCTAGGGGATTGGGGCACTGTTTCTCTTCCCTTCCCTTCCCTCCCCTTCCCTTCCCTTCCCTTCCCTTCCCTTCCCTTCCGTTCCCTTCCCTTCCCTCCCCTTCCCTCCCCTTCCCTTCCCTTCCCTTCCCTTCCCTTCCCTTCCCTTCCCTTCCCTTCCCTTCCCTTCCCTTCCCTCCCCTTTCCTTCCCTTCCCTTCCCTTCCCTTCCCTCCCCTTCCCTTCCCTTCCCTTCCCTTCCCTTCCCTTCCCTTCCCTTCCCTTCCCTTCCCTTCCCTTCCCTTCCCTTCCCTTCCCTTCCCTTCCCTTCCCTTCCCTTCCCTTCCCTTCCCTTCCCTTCCCTTCCCTTCCCTTCCCTTCCCTTCCCTTCTTCCCTTCCCTTCTCTCTTTCTCTCTGACTATAGGATTCTTCTCAATTCTGAACTAGTCACTCGGTGACTTGATGATTGGATGAGCTTTAGTAGTGGAACAATTTAGCCTCTGATAAGAGGGTTTAGACTCTTCTCATCCCAGGGGAAAGATTATTTAAATTGTAGGTTTTGTTCATATCTAGGCTCTCCTCAAAGTGAAGAGTAGAAAAGTAAATAATGTACAATATAAGTCGGGTATAGGACCGGTATTTATTCCTTGCACACAAAAGAAATGTTATACATGAAAGGCTTCCATAAATTCACATTGACAACATTTGACTTAAAATGGGTCACAGTAATTTCTAATATTATTATATTTGGCATGTATTGACAGAAATTTAAATAAGCTAAATAATAGGATTAACTACTCTTGTACTCGGCTCGAAAGTAGAAACTTAAACATTGCATCATGAAATATTGTTTGGAACTGAGAAGAGGCATTGTTAAATTTCAGTGATCAATAGGGGATTTCTTCATCATGGCCAACACACCCTTTAGTGCTGAGTCACCTATGACTATATAAAATCAGACAAGAACTTTGTAATCCCTAAGCAACCAAGCCCTGAGTAAGCACATATAAGTTGACTGGAATCAGGCAGAGAAGCCCTTTTAATAAGAAAAGACCCAATATGTCCTATCCTGGTTAGACCACATATGGAGCTTTATAGTCAGCTGTGGGCTTCCCATTTTTATGAGATATTGACAAATTGGAGGTTATGTAGAGAAATACAATCAAAAGGAAAAAGAGACTTGAAATCATACAATATGTTGTCCATCCTTTGTTTCAAAGAGAACCAGTGACAACATGGGTGATGTCTTTACTCATGCTTAAACTGGATTTGAGTGATTTAGAGTTCCACAAAACTGACAACTTCAATCTCTCTTCCATTGAAGTCAAGTGGCAAGATAGAAGTCAGGACAACTGGATGGATGGCTCAGGATACAGTGATGTCCTTGGTATCATCAATGTCTGACCAAGTTCTAGATACTACACAGAACCTTGTTCAGCTGCCTACATGGCCACTGGGACAAATTGTTCTCATCTGCCCATTCTGCTGGACGAAGTCTTTATATACTTGAAGGAGACATACCCATAATTCCCCAATGGGTTTGAGGCCTATCATTTACCCTCAATCTGATTTAACCCATTGGCTGAGACAATTTTACTGGGGTGTGGCTGCTGTACATGCTAAATCTTGTTGGAGCCATACAATATAAAGATTGATTGATAGAACTATGGATATTTAAGCTTGAGAAGAGAAAACTAAGGAGAAAAGAGAAAGGAAGATATACATTTATTTTGAAAAATTTTATTAGTTAATTTAGAATATTTTTCCGTGGTTACAAGATTCATGTTTTTTCCTTCCCCTTATCCAATCCCCTTCCTGTAACTGATATGCAATTCTACTGGGTTTTACATGTGTCATTGATCAAAACCTATTTCCATATTATTGATATTTGCACTAGGGTGATCATTTAGGATAAGCGATAAATATTTGACATTTTCTTCAACTATTTTTAAGGATTGTCATTTGGAAAAGACTGAATAGAACTAGAACCCATCAAGGATAGAAGTAATAGAGAGATAGGTCTTGACTCAACATGAGGAAAAACTTCCTAACAATTAGAACTATCCAAAAATGGAATGGGTCTCCAGTCATAGGGTATCTTAAAGGGGAAGCTATGGATGATCACTTCTTCCAAAATGTTGTGGAATTAATCACCATTGTGAATAAAGTTTGGACTAGACACCCTTGCATAGCACTGCATAGAGGACTAATTCTCAATCTTGACTATCTGCTCCATTCTATTTCTTTCAGATGCCAGAGTAGGATGTGTGGCACTCCGAGAGTGTGAGGGCTACGTAGTAGCCTTTGGAACCCAGTTTGGCCTCTTGAACTGGGAAAACCAAACCGTGACAACTGTTTCTCATCTTGAACAAGATAAACCAAGCAATAGGTTCAATGATGGCAAAGTGGACCCAGCTGGAAGATTTGTGGCTGGTAAAGAGCAAAGTAGTATTAATGGCTCATATTTATGCTGTTAGTTCTTTTTATTTAAACCTTTACCTTCTATCTTAGACTCAATACTATATATTAGTCCCAAGGCAGAAGGTAAGGCCCAGGCAATGGGGGTTAAATGACTTGCCCAGGGTCACACAGTTGGGAAGGGGATGAGGCCAGATTTGAACCCAGGGACTCCCATCTCTAGGCTTGTATGCTATTTCTTAATGTGCTTTCTTCATAGTGACCCTGTGAAATACATAGTGAAAGTATTATTATATCCATTCTACAAATGAGGAAGCTGAGTTTCAGAAAGTTGAATTGTGTTAAAATTATGTGTATTATTACATTGCATATAATATTGTATTCTGAGCATTAGACACAAATCTGCCAGAACCAATTTTTATTTAAGTTAACATTACTCTAAGTCTAAATATTTCTAGTTTAGAGACTATCAAATATCTAGAGCAGGATTTGAACCCAAGGTTTGTTGATTAACCATTATACCATATTGCCTCTCTTTTTTTGTCTTTTATTCTAGCATCTAGCACATATTAAGTGATAAAATAAATATCTGTTAATTGGTTGATTGTCTGATTGATCCCTGTAGGTACCATGCCTGAGGAATCTAGCCCAGGAGTGTGGGAGAAACAACAAGGGTCTCTCTATACTCTCTACCCGGATTGTTCTGTGGTGAAGCAATTGGACCGGCTAGGCATCTCGAATGGGTTGGACTGGTCTCTGGATCATCAAATATTCTACCTTATTGATAGCTTGACATATGCTGTGCATGCCTTTGATTATGACCTACAATCAGGGAAGATGGGTATGAATATCTGATCTGATGGGCCTTTTTATTTCAGTATTCCTTTTAATGGCACTCTTCTTAAGCCAGTGGGTATGGATGATGTGATAATAGGCTTGTTCTCCAAATATGAGTTTGTTAAAGTAGGGGTGGGGAGAAAGGCAGTAAAACTTACAAATAGTTCATTCAGGATAAATTCTTCATATGAATGCTAATAAATTTATGGAACTCATTGCCCTAAGTGGTTAAAGAAATATTTTTTTAATGGTTTTGGTAAATTTATGAATGACAGAACTATTACAGATTAGTAAAAGAACCCTCCAGAATGTTAGGGTACATGCATTACCTTTGTTATAGCTACATAATACAAACTTTGCCATATGGCATATTGTGAAATAAGTGAATTCTTTTTATTTTTTATCTCATATTAATACATATAATAAACATGTTTAATCACATATAGATTCTCTGGACTTTCCTACTCTGTCTTACTTCATTCAAAGAATCCAGTACCCTCAGGTTTTCTCTTCCCATCCCCTAGAAAAACTTTTTAAAGTCATTTTTGTTTTTAATCTTGGTATAAATTTATTCATGTAATATTTTTTTAGGATTATTTTAACTTTCGGCTTTATCTCTAATTATATAATCCTCTTTAATGAATTGTCCCCATCACCTGAGTAGATGGGGGAGATAATGTGGGGCAGAGAAACCTTGTCCAATGTCCATGAGATGAGCATTTGCCTTCATCACCAATAAGTAAGGCTAACCTTTTGATGATAACGTCGCTTGTTGCTACTGTTATAAACAGAGAGTGTCGGGCCATGGATCTAGCCTGCTATGGCAACGGTTGGGTAATTGAATGAAGGATGCGCTAATAGAAGATCTGAATTTGAGCTGGTTCTATTTGAGCTTTTTGAACTTAATAAGCCATAATATCTTTCTACAACTGAGGGTTGTTTTAAATTTAATCTGCAAAAGAGAGTTGGACTAAATAACTTTTTGGGTTCACTTTTATGGTTAAAATTTTATGAGTCTATGTGTATACACATTTCCTTCATCTATCTAAGATAACTGGTTTACCCAGGAAGCAATAGAAATTCATAACTACTCCCATTGTTATGAAAACTCCAAAGAGCATTGCTTTGATATATTGTTACAGAGTTAAAAGATACTCTGGGTCAAGCTTTTTTTGCATAACATTCTTGAGTCTGTATTTGCTGTTTACTCTTCCTTGTACACACTGATTTATTGTATAATAGATGTTTGTTCAATTGAATAGCAAAATGGTGCTGGGAGTGGTGCTATAATCTCTGTTCCTGCAGAGGCTGGGGTGAGTGGATTGTGTGATTTCTGGAGCTCTAATTACAGTGGGCTAATAGTTACTGGGTGTCTGTGAGGACACACGATTTGTAGGGGGGCAGACTATCTTGCTACTATGCCAAGTGTAAGGGGACAGATCTGTTCTGTGCTGATTATGCCAATTGTAGTGTGTCATACCCCCCTGAGAGTTTACTGAGATACTAAAGAAAGAAGCTATTAATAGATTTATGTTTATTAGGGTTAATTAGGTTAATTAGGCATGTTTATTCACAAAAGGCTAATCTTGAGTTAACTATGCAAGTTTTGCACAATAGTTCAACCTAAAATAGGAAAAATGCCAGACTTGGGTATTATTCTTTCTGCAATGGGGAGCTTCTAAAGATTTTTGAGGAGGGATAATATAATCAAAGCTGCTCTTAGGAAGATGAATACAAAGTAATTAAATCTTTGTTTTGGAAAAGTAATAAATTAATAAATTAAATAAATATTTTTGAGTACTTACTGTATGCACAGCACAATTAACTTAGAATGTATGTAGAATGGATTGAGTAAGGTTCAGGCTGGAGAAAGAAAAGGAATCTTAGAGATTGGATAAAAAAATGCCTGAACTAGATAGTAGAAGTGGAAATGAAAAAGAAGATGGATGACTTTGTGAAAGTAGCTTTAGAGTAGGAAAGATTTGAAGACGAGGGAAGAGTAAAAGATTACTGAGATTTTAAGAAGGAGGGTCTAGGTATATAGTCAGTATAGAAAAAGAGGAAGGAGTAAAAAAATAGAGCCAAGCCTTATGCTTTTAGCACTCAGATTGAAGTCTATCTTAAGGATTGTCAATAGCAATTCCTATCTCTCTGACTTACTCTTCTTAACAGATGCTCTCTCTCAGAAAATATAACCTAGCTCATTTTAGCTCTGCTTAGAGATATTAGACTCTACTCATATAAACAATTAAAGCCTTCTAGTAAGCACCAAAATAGAATATCTATTCAGAAAGTAATTCACATTGAAGAGAGTAGAATTCCCTTTCTTTGGTGAAACAATAGGAATATGTTTCACTTCTGAATGCTCTTTTATACCTTAAAAAAGAAATATTACAAATATTGGAAGAGCTGTGGGAAAACAACCATTCTGGAAAGCAAAGTAACTATACTCCAGAAACTATCAAACTGTGTATACCCCTTGAGCAAATGGTATCACTAGTTGGTCTATGACTTAAAGAGGTATGGATGGGAAGTTGGAAGTGGACATGGTAAGAAATCAGTTCACACATTAAGAATAAACTAAGAGAGTCTAATTCTCTCTTCACCAAGGGAAGCAGTTTGGGTCTAATAATTTTGGAAAATGTATGTTGAAAATTATTAATAGATATAATTAAGAAAATAAAATATCTTTAAATTGAAAATATATTAAGTGATATATAAATAAAAAAGCAGAAAGATCTTTAAAAATGGAATGAAATTAGACATTAGAAATCCTTCTGACAATTAGCAAAAGGAAATTTACTTTGTCAGAGCATAGGAAGGGCTTTCAGAGCATGGAAGGTGTGTCCATCCAGGATAACACATTGATTCAATGGTCTGTGGTCATAAGCTTTAATTGCCAGAGCCAATCAAATCTCAAGAAAAATTTTAATACTTTTTTAAACATTATTTTATTTGGTCATTTCCAAACATTATTCATTGGCGACAAAGATCATTTTCTTTTCTTCCCTCCCCCCCCTCACCTCTCCCCTAGCCAATGCGCGATTCCACTAGGTATCACATGTATTCTTCATTCAAACCCATGTTTTCATTCGAACCCAACATTTCCATGTTGCTGGTATTTGCATTAGAGTGTTCATTTAGAGTCTCTCCTCAGACATTTCCCCTCAACCCCTGTAATCAAGCGATTGCTTTTCCTCATTGTTTTTACTCCCACAGTTTGACCTCTGCTTGTGGATAGTGTTTTTTCTCCTAGATCCCTGCAGATTGTTCAGGGACATTGCATTGACACTAATGGAGAATTCCATTACATTCGATTGTACCACAGTGTATCAGTCTCTGTGTACAATGTTTTCCTGACTCTGCTACATTCACTCTGCATCACTTCCTGGAGGTTGTTCCAGTCTCCATTGAATTCCTCCACTTTATTATTCCTTTTAGCACAATAGTATTCCATCACCAACATATACTACAATTTGTTCAGCCATTCTCCAATTGAAGGGCATCCCCTCATTTTCCAATTTTTGGCTACCACAAAGAGCGCAGCTATGCATATTCTTGAACAGGTCTTTTTCCTTATTATCTCTTTGGGGTACAAACACAGCAGTTCTATGGCTGGATCAAAGAGCAGACAGTCTTTTATCACTCTTTGAGCATGGTTCCAAATTGCCCTCCAGAATGGTTGGATCAATTCACAACTCCACCAGCAATGAATTAGTGTCCCTACTTTGCCACATCCTCTCTAGCATTCATTAATTTCCTTTGCTGTCATGTTAACCAATCTGCTAGGTGTGGGGTAATACCTCAGAGTTGTTTTGATTTGCATCTCTCTGATTATAAGAGATTTATAACACTTTTTATGAGCTTATTAATAGTTTTGATTTCTTTGGCTGAAAACTACCTATTCATGTCCCTTGCTCATTTATCAATTGGAGAATGACTTGATTTTTTTGTACAATTGATTTAGCTCTTTGTAAATTTGAGTAATTAAACCTTTGTCAGAGGTTTTTATGCAGATTGTTTCCCAATTTGTTGCTTCCCTTCTGATTTTAGTTACATTGGTTTTGTTTGTACAAAAGCTTTTTAATTTGATGTAGTCAAAACTACATCAAAACTCTTTGCAGATAACATGATGGTCTACTTAAAGAATCCTAGAGAATCAACAAAAAAGCTAATCAAAATAATCAACAACTTTAGCAAAGTTGCAGGATACAAAATGAACCCACATAAATCATCAGCATTTCTATATATTTCCAACACAGCTCAGCAGCAAGAACTAGAAAAAGAAATCCCATTCAAAATCACCTTAGACAAAATAAAATACCTAGGAATCTATCTCCCAAGACAAACACAGGAACAATGTGAACACAACTACAAAACACTCTCCACACAACTAAAACCAGACTTGAGCAATTGGAAAAACATTAACTGCTCATGGGTAGGACGAGCCAATATAATACAAATGAACATCCTACCCAAACTTATTTATCTATTTATTGCCATACCCATTGAACGCCCAAAAAAATTTCTTTACTGATTTAGAAAAAAGCCATAACAAAGTTCATTTGGAAGAACAAAAGATCAAGGACATCCAGGGAAATAATGAAAAAAAAATACAAAGGAAAGGGGCCTTGCAGTCCCAGATCTCAAACTATATTATAAAGCAGCGGTCATCAAAACAATTTGGTACTGACTAAGAGACAGAAAGGAGGATCAGTGGAATAGACTAGGGGTAAGTGACCTCAGCAAGACAGTATATGATAAATCCAAAGATCCCAGCTTTTGGAACAAAAATCCACTATTTGATAAAAACTGCTGGGAAAATTGGAAGACAGTATGGGAGAGATTAGGTTTGGATCAACACCTCACACCCTATACCAAGATAAATTCAAAATGAGTGAATGACTTGAACATAAAGAAAGTAAATTAGGCAAACACAGAATAGTATACATGTCAGACCTTTGGGAAGGGAAAGACTTTAAAACCAAGCAAGACTTAGAAAGAGTCACAAAATGTAAAATAAATAATTTTGACTACATCAAATTTTAATACTTTTAAAGGAAAAACTAGTCTAACTTGCATGGAAGTACCAGGGTTGAGACACCTTCCAACAATGAGATTTTATAAGTTGATTGTTTTGTAAAAATCTCCATCCTTGCTCTCCTTTTACAGGTAACAGAAGACTTCTCTATAAGCTGGAAGAGGAAGAAAGAATGCCTGATGGTATGTGCATTGACATTGAAGGGAAACTCTGGGTGGCCTGCATTGATGCTGGGAGAATAATCCGCTTGGATCCTGAGACAGGTAAAATGTTGCAAAAAAAATTCTGAAAATTTTCATCAAATACAGGATTGTTTTTGGAATGGGCTGTAGGGATTTTGGGGTGTAAGTGACATGGTGGTATGCTGACTAGGAAGAGACAGAAATCAAGTAATATTCATTGATTTATCCAAGTATGCTTATCCTGATTACTCTTGCAATTTTTTCATTTTTCTTATAGAAATTACTCATGCTAGTTTATCTTTCTTTCTGGACCAATGTCCTTCAAAAATCATAAGCAAAGAGAGATTTGAGAGATACTGTGAGACAAGAATTAGCAGCAAATGGCAATTCACTGAATAGGAGGCATGAAAGAAAGGGAAAAGTCAAGGATAATTAAAATTTTAAGGACATAGAATTGTTTTGGATGGGAGGGAATAAGAGGAGTATAGGTGAGAGGAGGTGGCAGTGGACCATTAGAGTCAAAATGCCCTATGGATTGTTGGAAATGTAGGAGTATGAGAAGTCAGGGTTGGAAACAGAGTTCTATGTCTGGCATCATGTTTTAAGAAGGATATTAATAGATTGGAGAGAGTCCAAATGGGAACAACCACAATGGTAAAGAGCTTTGAATCAATGTCATATGTCAATTAGTTGAAGGAAATGGACATGTTTTAGTCTGGAGAAGAGAAGAGTCAAGAGAGAGATAATAGTTGTGTTTAAGTGTCTAAAAGGCTATCACATGAAAAAGGGATTAGATTTATTCTGTTTGGTCTAATGGACAGAACTAAGGACAGTGGATAGAGGTCCCAAAGAGAAAAATTTAGGCTCAATGTCAGGAAAAATTACCTAACAATTAGATATATGGAAAGACTTGCAAAAATTGATGCAGAGTGAAGTACACAGAATTAAGAGAATATGGCATACAATTAGATTTTTCCATAATAGAATGTATTGCTTCAGGAGGTAGTGGGTTCTCCTTCTTTGAATATTTTCAAGAAGTTGGATAATAATAATAATAATAATAGCTTTTATATAGTATTTTAAGGTTCACAAAGTGCTTTATATACATCTTCTCAATTGACCTTCATAATAACCCGGTGATGTCAGTGTTATTATCCCCATTTTACAGATGAGGAAACTCAGGCTGTCATGGTCTAAGGTTCACACAACTAGTAAATATCAGAGACAGGAATTGAACTCAGGGCTTCCCAATAGCCAGGCTCATGATAGTGGAGATTCCTTTTGGGTATGAGTTAGGTTAGATGTCCACTGATGTCCTCTCCAACTCTCGGTCTCTGTGATCTTGTGAATTAATTTGGAGTGGGGGGGGCATCACCATAAAAGTAATCATTCAAACCTTGGCACCAGATTAGTTTGGCAGATAAGAGAGTATAGCAAGAGAATAGAAGAAAATGAAGACAAAACCTTGGAGAACACAAGCAAAAATTACTTGCTAAATTACCAAAATTTATAATTTGGGAGCAAGAAGGAATTGAAAAGTCAGGAAAAGAGATGTAAAATGAGAAGAAGCAGGATACGTTAATGTAATTAATGGAAACCTAAGGAGAAAAGGAAGGGCAGTTAAATGGTGCAGTGGATAGAGTACTGGGCCTCAATGTGAAGACTTATCTTCCTGAGTTCAAATTCAGCCTCAGATACTTCCTAGCTTAGGGACCCTGGGCAAGTCACTTAATGCTGAAGGAAGAAAGAATATAGAGAAGAAGGAGGAGGAGGAGGAGAAAGTGGAGACTAAGCATGTCAGATGCTATAGAAAAGATAAAGATGATATATGAATTCTGAAAAAAAATTAATGATAAAATGAAGAATGTTTTTATAAAGTGAATGACCACCCATAAGTTTGTTTTATATGTTTACATTTTTATATTGAATTATAAAAATTGTAGCTAACATATTTTTTGCCATCTGGTAATATATATTTGAGTCATTTTGCTTTTACAGATCCTGGAAAAGAACATTTAGATGGTTTTTCCATCTTGTAACTAGCCAGGGATTTGAATTCTTATAGATTCTCTTATTTTCTGTTTTGAATTATATTTACCTAAAAGGACTGATAAACCAAAGATCATTCACGAAAGAAAAAAGTGCCATTTGAGGAACAGAGGAAAGAAAAGGAGAAATATTTAGACTGGAGGACAAAAGGATGAGGGAGAAGAAGACACAATATTGTTGCTGTTGTTTGTCCTTGAAAGATATTCAGGATATTTCTCTTGCAGCTTATCCTGGACCCCAAAGTCTAATTAGAACTTTATACAAATGTGAGCTGTTCCAATTATTCTTATAGGAAAGAGACTGCAGACCTTGAAGATGCCCACTCCTAGGATAACATCCTGCTGCTTTGGAGGGAAGGACTACTCTGAACTCTATGTCACTTCAGCCTCTGATGGCTTGAGCCAAGAAGAATTGTCAAGAGAACCCTATGCAGGAGATATTTTTAAGGTATTGAGACTATCGATTTTACTCATTTGTCTGAGCAACAAAATTTCATTCATATAGAAGCCACTAACTAGGCTATTAAGAAAAATGTACTTTGCAGATAGGTGAGTCAAGGCTGGAGTTGGGAGAACTCAAGTTCAAATCTGACTTCAGACACTTCCTAGTTGCATGACCCTGGGCAGGTAGTAACCCTGTTTGCCTAGCCCTTGTCCTTCTATCTTAGAGTTGAGATGACAGAAAGTAAGGGTTAAAAGGGTTTAAAATGTACATTACAAACGTTAAAATACAATCAAAATATGAAGATAAAACCATTCATTTAGCCCTTATTACATTATTATTATGTAAAGAGTATTGAGAGTTTATATTAATTTCTCCCTTTTTATATTTAAGAGGAAAAGGAGCAATAATATTTTTAATGAGACCCCCTGCTGTGCCACTTATCAATTAGTGACAGTTATAAGCAGGTGGTCAAGAGGAATTAGTCAGTTGCAGAGAGTTGTAAAGGGCTTTTTGTATCTAGGTCTCTGGGGGAGAGGGTGTGCTGCTAGCACTCTCTCTGATTAGAGACAGAGAATGGAAGTAAGGCCTTAATAGCCTTATTGATTATTAATAACTTGGATAGATAAGATCGATAGATAGTGGTTATATTATTAGATTTGGAGAGTAGGTGAGGGCTTTGGCCTAGAAGAAGCTATTGCTGCAAATAGTTGGGATTTTTTAGAGAAATTTAGTTAGGATTGAGATCTGGGGTATAGGTATAAGCTATTATAAGATTATATTCACTTTCCTCCTTATTTCCTATCTGTATTTCCTAATAATAAACTAAGTGTTTTGTGTTTAATAAATTGTGCACTGGCTTTGTTCAAACTCCTACCGCAAAAAATTAACCTTCACAGCTTGGAGAGCCAGCCAGGAGTTTGATTACTCTATTGATCTTCTGTTCTTTCCTATATTAGGAAAAGGATAGGAGTGTAACCATGTTGTTCACTATCATGATATGAATAGTGAAGGAGGTAGAGCCTCATTACCTCAGAGAACTCCCAAAACCTGGGACTTTCATTGAGACTTTTAATTTCATAGTTATGGATTGTCTCCAGTTAGTACCACTTATAGGAGTATTTGTTTTGTATGCATTGTTACAAAGGTACTATCTGTATCAAGTGTTTTGTTTAATTCTTACTAACAAAAAGAGGCAACTGAAAGAGAGATTAATGGAGACTAGAGCTGTATATCTTGAGTATTACATATTGAAATTGACTAACACTATTGCCTACCAAACTGAAACTATCTCCAAAGTTGAAGATAGTATCTCTCAAATGACTAAACCTATAAAGCAACAAAATGAAACTATCTCTAAAGTTGATCAACTTGAAGGTAATATCTCTCAAAGCACTAAAAGTATAACACATGAAAATGAAACTATCTTCAAACAAAATGAAAGGTGTGCTTAGTCTACTAAACCTGCCTCTCCTACTGTTCTCCCACTAAGGCACCTAATATTAAAAGCCAAAAGAAAAAAGATACCAACCCCATCCTATTCCCATTAAGAGAAGTGCCAACCCTTAACCCTAAGAAGGAGTTAGTTACTATTAGGCACCACAAACCATTTACCACTCAGGATATGGAGGGATTTAAGCACAGCATAGTATGTGCCAGCTAGGTGGTACTGGATCTGGAGTCAGGAAGACCCAGATTCAGATCTGAACTCTGACATTTATTAACTGTGTAATACTGAGTGGTCACTTAACCCTTTTTACCTCAGTTTCCTCATCTGTAAAATGTACTGGAGAGGAAAATGGGGAAATCACTAAAGTATCTCCACCCCAAAAACTCCAAAAGAGGTTACAAAGAGCTGGACATAACTAAAATGGCTGAATAATAACAATAATTGGTATTGAATCTCCCAGGTGAGGAAACTACCAATGTCAATGGAATTTGACACCTTCGCAATAGATGATCTCTTAGATCAAGAAAGGGTTAAATGAACTTGCCCAAGATCACATAGCCAGTAGAGGTCAAAAATTCAAATTAAACCCAGATCCTCCTACTGCTAAGGTTTGCCACCTATCCATCATACTATTAGTAATATAAGTTTAGATTTGGGAACCTAAAGCAGCCATTTTGCAAAGAATCCATTTGCTTTTAGTTAACAGCCAAATAAGCACATCTTGAGTAAACAAGACGCTCCCTGAAACACAAAAGAATTTTATAATGTCATTTCTCCCTATGAATTTATTTATTCATTGCAGGGAATATACCAGAAATTTCCCATGGCCCCACAATTATTGTACTGTGTAGTTGATAATAAAGTTTAAAA
The DNA here is from genome assembly GCF_027887165.1 of Monodelphis domestica. Classification (NCBI taxonomy): domain Eukaryota; kingdom Metazoa; phylum Chordata; class Mammalia; order Didelphimorphia; family Didelphidae; genus Monodelphis; species Monodelphis domestica. The sequence goes on from NC_077234.1 coordinate 211,019,149, forward strand.
TATTCTCTATTTTATCCTTTCTTAATTATAAGGACAGACCTTCTTCTACTCCATATAAGTTTCTTTTGAAAGAATAAGTCTAGGAGATCTAGAATTTATTGTTTGATGTTTTTCTAATACCTTTTTTTCATCTTCATGATGATAATAACTAGCATGTAAATAGCACTTTCCAGTTTGCAAAGTACTTACAAAGATTTTATTCTTACAACAGTCCTGGTAATTATTATCCTCGTTTTATAGATGAGGAAACTGAGGTGTACCTCAAGAATAGGCAGTAACTTTTTATCCATTCCACAGAAATTCATTAAGTGTTTGCTTTGTGCATAGCTGGGGGTAAGGGTGGGGTGTTAAAGTGCTAAGCATCATACAAAAGAAATGTTAAAGGACAAATAGTCTATGCCCTCTATTAGCTTCTAACCTAGTAGTGTTTCAAATAGTAAGAAATCAGTTAAGTAACAGTGCAAGATAGTATGGGACCCAAAAGAGGGGAACAAGTAATAAATGCTCTTGCTGTCAAAGAAAGAGCTCATTGGAGCCTGATGTGTGCATTGGATGGGACTTTGATAGGAAATACTAGTTTCTTCTCCTGAGGAAAAAAATTTTTTTATGGGAAATGTGCCCTTTGGTCTAAGTAATCAAGTGTCTTGAATTGAAGATCTTTTATCTCCTTGTGCATTTGTTCTGCCTATTTGGGAAATATAATAAAATAAACCCCAGTGGTGGGATTTGAACCCAGGTCTTTCTGACTCCAGGCCAACATTCTATTCACTAGTCTAGGCAAAAGGTCAGAATGTTTTGAAATTGTGCTTTCAATTTGAATTGAATTGAATTAATTAAATCATCAATTCAATGATAAATATAAATTCAATTTCAAAGAAATTCAGTTATAAACACTGAAAAAAAGAAGATAGTGTACCCCAAAGAGATAATAAGGAAAAAGACTTGTACAAGAATATTCATAGCTGCACTCTTTGTGGTGGCCAAAAATTGGAAAACGAGGGGATGCCCATCAATTGGGGAATGGCTGAACAAATTGTGGTATATGTTGGTGATGGAATACTATTGTGCTAAAAGGAATAATAAAGTGGAGGAGTTCCATGGAGACTGGAACAACCTCCAGGAAGTGATGCAGAGTGAAAGGAGCAGAACCAGGAAAACATTGTCCACAGAGACTGACAATGGTACAATCGAAGGTAATGGACTTCTCCATTTGTGTCAATGCAATGTCCCTCAACAATCTGCAGGGATCTAAAAAACACTATCCACAAGCAGAAGATAAACTGTGGGAGTAAAAACACCGATGAAAAGCAACTGCTTGACTATAGGGGTTGAGGGGATATGACTGAGGAGAGACTCTAAATGAACACTCTAATGCAAATACCAACAACATGGAAATGGGTTTGAATCAAGAACACATGTGATAACCAGTGAAATCGCACTTGGGCTATGGGAGAGGTGGTGGTGGGTGGGGGGAGGGAAGAAAAAAATGATCTTTGTTTCCAATGAATAATGTTTGGAAATGACCAAATAAAAATAAAAAAAAAAAAGAAGATAGTGAAGGACCTTTTAGAAAGAATGTTTAATCATTTTTATTCAGCTATCAGGGGCTCACAGATAAAAGGCCTGATTCCTTTTGCTGTGGATAACAGCATTCCTTTTTCTGGTGGGGTATATTACAGATTTATGGAGAGAGAGGTATCTTGGCAGCTGAGAAAACAATTGTTTGAACTAAACTGTTGCTGATACACAACAGCGAGTCACATACATTATTTCTATTATCAATTGTGTCTTTGGCTTTAAAATCAGCACATTAGACCACAGTTCCCCTTCATGATGTCAAAAATCAAAGGAGATAGAAATGATTTACATTTTAATCTGTTTCATTCTAACAGGTAACTGGCCTGGGTGTGAAAGGAATCCCTCAGTATTCCTTTACAGGTTGAATTACCCATAGGTACTTCACGAAGAAGTCTTCCACACTCCAGAAGGATCTGAATCTGTAACACAGTCCCACATGGTACTTAGCTATGGATTGCATTCTACCTCTCTATGGCTTCTTAACAGACTTAGACAATAAAATTGCCTATTATGTCAAGAGCTTTCCCTTGAGTTATAATCTTTAATGTAGGTTATAGATGTGTGATCATGCAAAACACATTTTCATATTAATCATGTTGTGGAAGAAATGAAGTGAAAAATAGTATGCTTGGAACTACATTCAGAATCCATCAGTTCTTTCTTTGAAGGTGCATTGTATTTTTAATCATGAGTCCTTTGGAATTGTCTTAGGTCATTGTATTTCTGAAAACAGCTAAGTCATTCACAAGGGATTATCATCAAGAGTGCTGTTACTATGTGCAACATTCTTCTGGTTCTGCTCACTTCTCTTTGCATCAGTTCATGTAAGTCTCTCCAGGTATTATAAAATGGTTTTAAATATAACATATAGATAGCCTCTAACAGCCTGCATATGTATCATCAGTTAAATAAAGCGTATGAGTCTGATCTATTTAAAATTAGCTAGCTACAGTGAACACTTGGTTATTTTGCTTGCCTTCTTAGAATTTAGAAGTGGGATTGTTCAGATTGCTTAAGTCTCATTAAAAAAGCAATTTAAGCAAGTTTGAACTGATGCCTTCGTTTCATCTTGACATATTCCCCATAGCAAGCAAAAACATTCAGAACAGTTCCTGAGACCTTTTTTTGGTGTGAATCTCTAAAAAACAGGAAACTCCAACATTTCATCTTCTTCATCTGTTTCCTTGGTCCTCCTACTTTAACCCCAAACAATATTACTAGGGAAACCACATAAAAACAATCTAAAGTGTGTGTGAATGGTCCAAGAAGGAAAGACAGTGTATACTCTTTTATATTAACAACAGGGAATACTTTTATTACGTATATGTGTATTATGTGTATATCAGCTACCTTGAAGTTTCTTTTAAAAACATCAGTCAAAACTATCTCCTTCTATTGCCCCTGACTCACAATCCATATAACACCATATAACACTGAAGTATAGGTGTTAATTAGAAATTAGGTAGTCATAAATAAGTACAATATGAAGACAGGAGAGAATGCATGCATGTATATGGATGTATGTGCACATGTATATATACTTGTAAATCTTGATAGACAGAAAGAAAGATAGATAGATAGATAGATAGATAGATAGATAGATAGATAGATAGATAGATAGATAGATAGATATTATTGATGGATAGGAATTGGCCAGGCAGAGATAATTTGCTTTTAGAAATAGTAATTTACTTAGATAGCAAAGTAAGTACTATTGGTACAAAAACATTCCTCCAAAAGGCAGAGACATACTTTCTCACAAGTACACACAGAGTTTGGAGAAAAGTAAGCTCAAACTTTGAGAGCACAGTTAAGTAAAGTGGTAACTAGCTAGCTCTAATGAACACTTAGTTATTTTGCTTATCTCTTTAGAATTTAGAAAGGGTATTTATTCAGATTGCTCAAGTCTCATTGAAAAGCTATTTAAGCAAGTTTGAACTGATGCCTCCTTTTTATCTTGACATATTGCCCCACAGGGCTGGAAGGCAAAAAAGTCTTTGTATAGTCCTCTTGGACAGTGAGAATAGGTAACAGACCTGGAGTTAGGAAGACTCATCTTTGTGAGTTCAAATCTGGCCTCAAGCACTTATTTGCTATGTGTAAAAGTCATTTAATCCTGTTTGCCTCAGTTTCCTCATCTGTAAAATGAAGTGGAGAAGGAAATGGCAAACCACAGCTAAATGGGATCACTGAAAAATAACTAAACAACTCAAAGCTCCCTTAAAGGATATGTAGCTCCCTTCTGGGGCTGGAGGGTTGGACCCCTTGTAGAATCCTGAAGTTCACTTTTTTCTGGGTATCCAGTTTGTCTGAATGAATTTGTTACTAGCCCAATCCCTCCAATGACATGGTCATGATGGAAACTCATCTGGACTCTCTATCCTCCCTCTCCTGTTGCCCTCTGGTACCAATGCAAAGGGATATTCTTTCTCAAATTGCTCCTGAAACTTGACTCCTGAATTTGTTGGCATCTCCTTCTCTTCTACATCAGTATCTGAGTGTTTATAAATTTTTCAACCAATCCCAAAGCATTTTCTGCAAATATAATTTCATTTTGTCCAATGGCTTGAAGCATTTCATTCTTTCTGAATTACATAAAGGAAGGCTAAAGAAGTGAAAGCTTGTACAAAGGAAAAAGAGTAAAAAAAAAGAGGGGGATTGTTTGTGCAAAACCTTTTTAAGATAATCAAAATTATCCATTTTATATCCTGTAATGCTCTCCATCCTCTTCTTCAGTCATAAATCCTTCCCTTATCCAGAGATCTGAAAGGTAAAGTATTCCACGCTTCCTTAATTTGTTCATGGTTTTGCCCTTTTGTAAGAGAGAAATCAGATCCAGCATGGAAAAAAAGGAACCTAAGCAGGGGGAAGGGCAAGGAAGACAGAGAATTCCAGGAAGGCACACAGAAGAGCTGAGAAGAAAACTGCCAGATCTTCTCTTTGGGAGCACGACCTGGGGGTTGGTCTGAGAGAAGCCTCTGAGACAGAAGACCTTTCTGAGCATTGATCACCTCTCAGTGAAACCCCTTGGATCCAGCTGAAGATAAAGGAGTGGATGGGACTTTGTTAGGAAGCCATTCACCCAAAGAAGAACTCTCCATTCCCTGAAATTTGTCCTTTGAACTTCATTCTACAATTAGGCTAGATAGAAGTCAGGACAGATCTCACAACTGACCAAGGAGTGTCAGGCAGATAGCCTGAACCCTCGGGATTTGGGGAGGGGGTCAGTTGTTAACTCATAGGGATTTCCCATTTACCACTTTCCTTGTCCAACAACCCCACTCTCCCTGTCTTGTGTGTCTCTTTCGAATAAAAGAGTTTGCTTGCCTCATATCATCAAGGAAGGGAACTGAAGATTGGGGAGGAAAGCCATACTTTCTCCTCAAGGGGGAGAGTCAGCTTCAGTCCTTAATCTTTATACTCAACTCAGTCTCTGAAGGGACATATTCTGTCCTTCTAAAAGACAATTTGTGTTGTCTTCCCTAGGGGAAGAGAGGGGAGGGTCAATCTTTCCTATCTCTCTGTCTTCTGGCTCTATCACACCTCTCTCACTCTCTAGTTCTGAAAGTAAACAATAGGTGATCCCATTCTGGTCAATTATTACACTTTATATCTAAATTATGTACCCATGTTGATATTATGTGAAATGTTGGCCTATCCTCAGTCTCTGCCATACCATTTCCTAGTTTCCCCAGAAGTTTTGTTTTTTTTTTAAACCATGAGTTCTTGACCCAAAAGCTTGGATATTTTTATTTATCAAACACTAAATGTCTATGCTCACTCATTACTAGATATCACATGCCTAATCTAGTCAATTGATCCACATTCTATTTCTTAGCCAGTACCAGATTGTTTTGATGTCTACCACTTTTTAATATAGTTTGAGATCTGGTGCTGCTAGACCACCTTCCTTCACATTTGTTTTCATTGATTCCCTTGATATTCTTAACCTTTTGTTCTTCCAAATGAATTTTCTTACTTTTCCTAGCTCTATTTCAAAGGAATCTTAAAGATCATCTAGTGTTACCTTTAGCTGATTCATAACACCCAATTGTTGTTGACGTTCAGTCATTTTTCTTTGACTCTGCCATTTCATTTGGTGTTTTCTTAGCAAAGATACAAGTGTGGTATGCCATTTCCTTCTCCAGTTCATTTTGCAGATAAAGAAACTAATACAACATAGTTAAGTGACTTGCTCAGTGTCACACAGCTTGCAACTATCAGAGGTCAGATGTAAAATCACAAAGATGAGGGTCTTCCTGACTTAAGACCTGGAATTCTATCCACTGAACCACCTAGTCACCTGCAAAGGCCATCTAGTATTACCCTTAACTGTTTCGTAATTTCCCCAATACAACATCCTTACTCTCACTATCCAATGAGGCATCCCTGATTGCTAGAATATTGTCCCGCATTCTTGGCCCAGATTTGTCTTTTCAACTTCCTCCTGAGAAGAACCTAGTTTTGTCCTTTGAAGCCTCACAGGAACAATCTAATTCCTCATCATGAAAGCATCTTTAAATACTAGAAAACTGCTTCCAGACCTCCCTAAATCTTTTCCTTCTAGACCTGTTATCTATATTTCATAAATTTAAAACTAGAAAGGACCTTAAATATCATCTAGTCCAACTCCCTCATTTTCAGAAAAGGAATCTGAGGTCCAGAGAAAGGAGATGACTGGTCCAAAGTATTAAGTATCAGGGTTTAAACTTGGATCTTCTGATTTCTAAGCCCTGACCTTTGAAACCATTCTTCATCTGATACAGCTTTTAGGTGTTTCACCTCATTTACTCTCCTCTGGATACACTAATTTGTTAATGTACTTCTTCAGATATGGTAACCAGATCTGGTTTCTTGGCCACTGACAAACAATTGATATGAGGGCTAAAATGACCCACTAAATCCTGCCAAGTAGCTGTAAACAATCAGAAGAACATGGAAACAATAACTAGTTGATTAGTATGGGGCCACCTTTCAGATAAGTCATAAGGGTTACTTAGAATTACAACTAGGAGAAAACTCCTTACATCCATCTTTAGGAATAACCTGGGTCCCTGGTTGGAGGTCTCTTTCTTATATGTGGTCCAGTTTCCCAGTCACACAAGACTAAGTTCAAGCAATGCCCAGTTTCCACAATCAATGCCTTCTTTAGAGCTTTCACAGAAAGAGCAAAATTTGTCCAAAAGTTGCACTGAGATGTTTAAGATATCATTAATATCCATTTACATTGTGGTTTGCTCCCCCTATATCAGTAGGCAAACAGAGTTAATTATGGGTAAAGTGGCATCAGGTCCTTGGGACCACTGAGCAACAAACACCCAAACAAATGACCCATTCATAAAAAAAAAAAATTATTGAAAACCTCTTTATCCACCTCCCTTACTTACTTCTTTTACTGGCTACACTATTTTACTGTACTAGCTAGCTGAACCATCTATAGTTACTCTGCTATTATAAGCTCTTATTCTTTATTTAAATTAATTTATTTAGTCAATTTATAACATTATTTCTTGGTTACAAGAATTATATTATTTCCCTCCCTCCCCTATCCCCACCCTTCCCATAGCCCACCTGCAATTCCACTGGATATTACATGTGTCCTTGATCAGAACCTATTTCCATGTTGTTGATGTTTGCACTAGGATGTTCAATTAGTCTACATCCCCAGCCATATCCCCATTGACCCATGTATTTAAGCAGTTGTTTTTCTTCTGTGTTTTTACTCCCACAGTTTTTCCTCTGAATGTGGATAGTGTTTTTTCTCATAGATCCCTCCAAGTTGTTCAGGATCACTGCATTGCCACTAATGGAGAAGTCCTTATAATAAAGCTTGTTCCCTTGACATGGAGTCAGACTGAGCTGTCAAATTCTTTAAGACCCTAATTTCAGTGTGCTCACATCACAATGGTACTATGGGCCACCATTTTGTGGACTGCTGATACTTTTATTTACTTATTTTTTAGTTTTCCTGAATATACTTTTATTTTAGAAAATTATTTTTTATTTTCAGTTCCAAGTTCTCTCCCTCCCTCCACTATCTCCTCCACTTGTTGAGGAGGCAAGAAATAGATTATTATACATATGAATTAATATAAAACATATATATTCATTAGTCATATTCCAAAAAAAAAACACAAGGAAAATAAAGAAAGAGAGGAAAATATGCTTCAAACTACACTTTGAAACCATCATTTATTTGGAGGTGATAGCATTTTATATCATGACTCATTTAATTATGGTAGATCATTGTATTGATCAGAGATATGAATCTTTCACATAATTATCTTTACAATATTGCTCTTACTATGTAATTATTCTCCTGGTTCTGTTCGCTTCATTTTGTACAAGTTCAAATAAATCTCCCTAGGTTTTTCAGAAACCATTTCCCTTGTCATTTTTTTCCTTTTATTTAAAAATTTTTAATTTTCCTTCCAATTACTCATGGATACAATTTTTAATAATTGTTTTCTGACATTTTGCAATCCTATGTTCTTTTCCTCTCCATATTCCCATATCCCTCCACAAGAGACAGGTAATATGATATAGATTGTAAATGTGTTGTCATACAATATGTATTTCCATGTTTATCATGTGGTGAAAAAAGTCACATATTGCTTAAACCAGAGAAAAATTCATGAAGGAAATAAAGTGAAGAATGCTTCAATCTGCATCCAGGATTCATCAGTTCTTTCTGTGGTGGTAGATAGTCTTTTTATGTCATGAATCCCTTAGAGATGTCCTGGATTCTTGCATTGCTGATAATAGTTGTCATTCACCACTGATTGTAGGACATTGTTGCTGTTTCTGTGTACAGAGTTCTCCTGGTTCTGCTCACTTCACTTTGCATCACTTCATATAAGGCTTTCTAGGATTTTTTGTGTTTTTCTTGTTGATCATTTCTTATCACACAAAAATATTCCATTCCAATAAGACACTACAACTTGTTCAGTCATTCACTATTCTGATACTTTTACTAAGGCAGTCCATGTTATGTCATATGGAAATGGTCCTGCAAGTTGACATTCTCAGGATAATCAATGTACATGGCTTAATATCAATTGGCTAAATAGCCCCTCTTCCTATATTTTTCAGTTTTCTTATCTGTAAACAGAGGAAGTTGGACTAAATGGTCTTTATGTTACCTTAATTTATGGATTCATGATGGCTCTACCTCCAGATAGGTAACTGATGGACTTGGAATGAAGATTAAAGCCTACTTTCCTTTGCTTCCCTATCTTTTCTTCCTTCTTTCCTTTTTTCCCAGATATGACTAATGCAGAAATTAGTTTTGAATGATTATGCACATTTATGGCATTTTTTTTCTTGCCTTCTCAGTGGGAGAAGAGGGAAGAAGGAGGGAGAATATTGGGAACTGAAAATAAAAACTGAATTTTAAAAAGACTGAAAATATCTAAAAAAATCTATTTTCCTCCTAATTTTTTTACTGTATCATTCATGGTAGAAGAGAGATATCTGTATTTCATTTTAGAGCCTTAACATTTCCAACCTGAACAAGTTAGAGGTGGTCGCATGGACCATGGACAAAACACTTCATCTCTCATAATGAAAATGATAACTCACATTTGTATAGAGCTTTAAGGATTATTAATTACATTCTCCTTAACAATTTTGTGAATGCAAATATTATTATCCTCTTTTTATAAGTGAGGAAGCTAAACCTTAAAGAAATGAAATAAGTTGCTCAGGTCACTTAGCTAGTATGTATTGGAGCTGAGGTAAACATACCTTCTTCCTATGGGCTTCAAAGATCTAGGAAACCTTTCCAAAGGAGTGCACTAATTACCACTAGATTCCCATGGGAGGGTAGTGTGATGTTGACCTAAGTTTATAGAAAAATGTACCTGAAAGTGTGTCATCAGTCACAAGCTCCTAAAAGTTGACCCCATGCTCACTGAATCATAGTACTCCCATGCCCTTGGAAGACCCTCTGTAATGAAAAAAACCAGCCTGGCTGGGTGCTATGCACCTGTGGGTACTTTGGGGATTACTTTGATGTCTCATCCTGTGCCTGAGAATCCCAGGGTTTGTGATTTCGTAAAGCAGAATGTGAGAATTATTTCACTGAGTCAGGGCATCATGGCCACAGCAAAGCCTGCTCTGGGCTCCCATGAGATGAGGTGAGATGAGAGCAGTACCTCTGATGCTCATAGGATGCTCAATTATGGGCTCCTGGTAATCAGGGGTGGGGAGAGTCATTTCTTTCTCCCTTGTTTTCACACAATCAACCCTCTAAAGCTGATCCAAGAGAAGCTCTCGTTTCAACTCTCACTTTGGACTGAGTTCATATGCTGTGAAATGAGTACCATATTCTGTACTCCCTTTCCCCCTGATACACATGAACATTCAACTGGCATTTTAGTTTATTTTTAAAAATAAATTTTATTATTTTTATTATACATTTTGTAATAAGGCTTCCTCCATGCCCTCTTCCAGAAACAACCCTCAAAACAACGAATAAAAAGGAGAAAAAAACAAGTTTGGCAAAACTAATCAATGTATCAAAAAAGTCTGATGTTATATACTGTTATTATAAAAAGCATAGTCCCATATAGCAATACTCTTTATATTGGTGATCTCATCAGTTCCAATGAATTCAGTTATCATCTCTATGTAGATGATTCTCAGATCCATTTCTTCGAACTGTAACTTCTCTCTTGACCTCCAGTCTCACATCTCCAACTGCCTTTTGGATAATTTGAACTTGATGTTCTAAAGAAAATTTCCACTTGACATGTCTAAAGTATAATCAAAATCATCTCTCCCTACCCCAAACCCTTTCCTCTTCAGAGCTCCTACTATCACTATTGAGAGCACCGCTATCCTCACAATGACTCAAGTTTACCCTTAAGTGTTACCATCCTTGGTTCTTTCATCTGTCTTAATTTCCCACATCAAATCTATACTGTCAATTCAACTTTAACATCATCCAGCCTTGGGCTTTCATTGGCTAGTACTTTGGCATACTTTTTAAAATAGAATTATTCAAATAAGGAAAAAGTCATGTACAAAAATATTCATAGCTGTGCTCTTTGCAGTGGCCAAAAATTGGAAAACGAGGGGATGCCCTTCAATTGGGGAATGGCTGAACAAATTGTGGTATATGTTGGTGATGGAATACTATTGTGATCAAAGGAATAATAAAGTGGAGAAATTCCACAGGAACTGGAATAACCTCCAGGAATTGATGCAGAGTGAAAAGAGCAGAACCAGGAGAACATTGTACACAGAGACTGATACACTGTGGTACAGCCAAATGTAATGGACTTCTCCATTAATGGCAAGGCAGTGATCCTGAACAACTTGAGAAAAAAAACATTATCCATATTCAGAGGAAAAACTGTGGAAGTAGGAACACAGAAGAAAAACAACTGCTTAAGTATATGGGTTGAGGGGATATGGTTGGGGATGTAGACTCTAAATGACCATCCTAATGCAAACACCAATAACATGGAAATGGGTTTTGATCAAGGACACATGTAATACCCAGTGAAATTGTGAAATTATGTGTCAGCTACAGGAAGGGTGGGGATAGGGGAGGAAGGGAAATAATGTGATTCTTGTAACCAAGGAATAATGTTCTAAATTGACTAAATAAATTAATTCAAAAACTGCAAAAAAAAATAGAAGTATTCAATTAACCAGAAAATTATTATAATATCACCAAAAATAAATATTTGTTGAACATGTTTAGCTCATCATGGAGCTCAATTGTTTGACCTTCAATTCAATGTGTAATTTACATAGGGTCTGGAGAAAATGATGTAGTGGATTAGGAGTCAGGAGACCCCCTTTTCTGTTGCTATCAATCAATCATTAAACATTTATTAAGTGGGGACACAAATAGAAGCAAAAGACAGTCCCTGCCTTCAAGTCTCTTACAGTCTACTAAGAATAGGTCAGATTTAATGAGTGTTAAGGCTGACAAAGCATTTCCTTTAACTCTACACGGTAGGTAGTATAAATATTAGAGTTCTCATTTTTACAGATGATGCTTAGATAAGTGAAAAGTCTTGCCCAGGATCCCACAACCATCAAATGGAACATTTAGAACTTGTTCAGACATGAAAAATGCCAAGATTATCCACTGCATCCCAGGCCCTCAGCAGTCATCTTTTTTCTTACCACTGGACTTCAGTGATTCAGGAAGAGAGTGAGGCTGATGACTTTGTGCAACTCTGCCTCACTTAAATTCAACTCATATGTAAATTAAGACATCACACTGTGATGTCATTGTTCCTCTTTGAGAGCAAAGGATGAGAGCAGGTAGGTGGTGGTTCAGTGGATAGAGAGCCAGGCCTAGAGACAGAATGTCCTGGGTTCAAATGTGACCTCTAACACTTCTTATACATGTGACCATCATTTAACACCAATTGTCTAGCCCTTACCATTCTTCTGCCTTAGAACCAATACTTAGTATTGATTCTAAGACAGAAGGTAAAGGTTGTTTTTTTTTTTTAATGGATGAACAACAGAAGATCAGAACTATCATTCTAACCCAGGTTTTCCTGGTTCAAAATCTAGGACTTTTTTCACCACACCAAACTGTCTCAAAGTCGTTTCGTCTTTCTAATACTCAATTTCTTCTTTAAAATGAGGAAATTAATCTAGATAAACCCTTTGTGTTCTTAATCAGCTATGCAGTTCAGTAGATAGTGTTATGCCTGGGAGTCAGGAAAATCTGGTTCAAATCCCATCTCTCCCTCTTACAACCAATGTCACCTTAAGTAAATTACTGTAAAAAGAGAGATTTGGACTAAATGTCCTATAAGGACCGAAATGGCCCTTTCAACTCTAAATATATAATCTTATGCAGTTCCCATATATAAGTATGTTCCTGAACTCTAGACTAAAGCATGAGATTCTGCCTTTTGTTAGTTCTGTGTGAATTCCCCCAAACATCACTCTTTTGTCTATGATTGGAAATGATGTTTCAGACTCTGACTTGAGTCACTCTGTGAATCAGAGTTGTGCTCCTGACATTCTATTTTTATAACTAAAATTTATACTAAAGCTATAGACCCATAATGTTGGACTTTTCAGAAGGGTATTTGCCACATGCCAGAGACCAGCCCCACTTGTGGCCCCAGGAGTTCTCAGCAGGTGGAACAGGTCTGTGAAAATAAAAAACGGAAGACAGCTGTGCATATATATCAGTCAGGGGCAAGCTTTGCATCTGGTGGCTGCTCCACCATGCCTAGGCTTGGTGTTTATTCTTATACTCATTTTCTTGGCACACAGATACAATTTTCAGCACACGTGTTTGAGTAAAGATAATTGGAAAAGTGATACATTAACTTTTAACGAATCACTTGATTAACATTCTGAGATCATTCTATATTCTTGTATTGTAATTATTGATTCTTGACGGAATAAAGGTTTTGCCTAAGATAAACGATTTTATCACAGGTGACTTACTTGTCTCATTAACCTGTGAGGAGTCTAAGCTTACAAACAATCAAAGCTACTTATTACTTTTAATAAAATTAGACAATCAAAAATTCTAGAAACAATTCAACAATCATAGCAGTGAGGTTGAGAGATCAGAGAAGCATTGAGAAAACAATTCAGATTAATTATTAGGCTTATCATTTTTCAGGGTTAGCAGGGAGTTTCTACCAAGGGGAGTTTCTGGTTAGTGAAATTGTGTCAGTAAGGCATAGTGAAGCTTGGAGTACCTGTACATTTTGTATGCACCTTTATGATTGATTTATCTTTTGGCTTTACGAGAATAAGTTTCTGTGCAGGGGAGTAGGGGAAATGGTCTTTTGGGGTTTGGATTTTAGAGTCTGATTTTTTTTTGGAAAATAATATTTTGGGGAAATAAAGTGCAAGTATTTTGCTCTTGTGTTATTCCATCTGAGGCTAGGGAGACGGCAACAATCATGTCAATTTCATTAGTAAGGGATGTCACTGAGAGAAGTCAAGCAGAGGGGGCTGAGTGGGCAAGTCCATCCTGCCAAAGAGCCACTTTGTGACCTCTTGGTTATCACAGGTGACTTTGTCAAGATGTTGTGGCTTGATGGCTCCCAGCAAGTATTCCCTTCTGAATCAAGGATTTCCATTGTGCATTGTCTTCTACGTGATATCCAGAAGATAAACATACCCTTTTCAGATCCTTTGGGTAGGAGGTGGTTTCTTATTGTCACTTTCCTTAGTGATATATTCTAGCTTTCACACTGACATGTAGCTATTTATATCTCTATTGTACAATTGGTTTTCCTTTCCCTTCTCCCATTATACATATTCCAAGTTGGACCAATACTGAACTTATACCTGATTTTCCTCTCCACTTTTGGGAGTGTGAATTTTAGATTTATTCCTCCCTGCTTAGTCTTTAGAATTTTAGCAACCAGGAATGTATAAATCCCCACTTAAAGATTAAGTGTTGGGGAGGAAGGTCTATGACCCATGTGTGTTAGCAAGTGACAAGTCAAAAACAACTGGCTGACCCCCTGGACCATCCAAAGCCAAATTTAAGCCACCATTGGTACATATAAGTCACAGGAAGTGATGTAAAGAACTGCCTTTATATTTTGCATCACTTCCTGTGAGAGGGAGTGGGCCATGGAACTCCAAAATGGAGGAGCTCAAGTGTGAGACCTCAGATGGCTTCCCTTAGATGATCACATGGTGAGTGATAAGGTTGACTTTCCTTTCCTTGGCTTTGCTGGAGGCACCATCCTCTGGAGAAGCCCATCTCTTGGGACTCCTTTTCCCTTAGCTTTCTGGAGTCACTAGCCTCTGTAGATACCTGTTGGCTGAGGCCTCTGAACTACTGCCTGGTTCAGACCAGGCCGGGGGAGCTGTTTTTCCCCGTTTCCTCTCTCTCTCTCAATTTCTTAATTTCTTCCTTCTATTGTAAATAAACCACCATAAAATCCCATTCTGACTTGAGTATTTCATTTGGATTTAGAATTTAAATCCCTGGTGACCAACTAAAAATATATTCAGACCAACCACAAATTTTACCCCTAACAGGAGTACCCCTCAAAATGCATAGTCAGCTCTAGACAAAGTTGTGAAATGGGTAAAGATTATCTTTGCATCCCTGGACTTAATTTCAATTCAATACAATTGCTTTCATTGGGTCAAAAGATTTATCTTGAGAATCAACCATTAATATTAATTAATTTAATACTCTCATATTATAGATAAGGACATTGAGCACCATAATGGTTAAATGAGTCACACAAGTAGTAAGCAGAAGGACCAAGATTCAAATATAGTTCTTCTGATTCCAAATCAAGAGTTCTTCCAGATTCAGTTCATATAATAAACATATTTTACCTACCTATATAAGGAGCATAGAATATTTCACTTTGGGGGAGAGGGAGGTCTCCATCTTCACCCCAGTCGTTTTCAGCCTTCCTCCCAAGGATATTATGAGGTTTTCCATAATCTCACTCATCTCACTTCTAACCTGTGAAATAGAATAAGTAAACTGACTGAAAACTATTACTTACTGAGATAGAGAATGGTAAACTGAGGGGAACCTGTTTCTTTACCATGCCTGCTGTTCTCTGGCTGGCTGTGTCTAGAGAGGGAGCTGCTACAGGGATTTGAAACTGCTTGGTGGTAATTGTAATAAAGAAGTAAACTGACTGAAACTTATTACTTGTTGAATAAAGAGGATAAACTGAGGGGAACCAGTTTCTTCACAATGGCTGTGTCTAGAGAGGCTGCTACAGGGACCTGAAACTGCTGAGGGAACCTGAGGCTGCTTATTGGTAATGGAGGACAGAGAAATGCTGCTGGGGGATGCCACACAGGGATACTGGTACACAAGGGACTGCTTTGAGGAATCTGCCTATCAATCCCTAACGATGACTGATCTATTTCCTAACCTCATTCCTCCCTCACTCCCTCCTCCCTGCTCCAACTGCCACTCTTCTCCTCCCAATTTTCCCTCCCCCCTGAGTGAATTATAAAATACTCAAAGTTTCTTTCTCAGGTGAGGGGTTTATTGGGAGTTTATTGGGATAACATGATGGGAAACTGAGGTAAGGGGGATGAGGAAGTCCCTAATCTAAAAGAGATAATTTAGAAAGTTTTGAGGGAATATTCCAGTCACATACTGTGACTCTGAGACAGGGAGATGAAGGACAATGGCTTTTCAAGATCTTCTTTCTTCTTCTTCAGCTAGGTTTCTCCTTCTTGTCAATTTCAACTGCCCAAAGTCAGAGAACTTCAAATAACCAAGTCAGCCCCACCAGAGTCCAAAAGCCAAGTCAGCTTCACAAAAGTCTCTCAGCCAACTTCAAACTCCAGAGAACAAATGTGTGTCCCCCAGTCAGAGACTCAGAGACCAAAAAACTCCCTGGTCAACTCCAACTGCTCAGAGCCAGAGAGCCAGAGATTAAGTTCAAAAGCCCAGTTTCTCTTCTTAGTGTGGTCAGCCAAAAGCCCCCAGGGAAAAGAGTGACTTCCAGTCCCAGACACAGAGACCAAAAGCCCCTTCCTCAGCTCCAAATGCACAGAGCCAGAGAGACAAAGTCCAAAAGCCACGTTTCCCTCAACTCAACTCCAACTGCCAACAACCCAGGGACATTCCATTGGAATCCTGGCTTGACAGACATCTAGAGCTAGAGGCATCTTGGTCCATAAGTCCTGAAAAATCTCTCTTTCTCATATCTCTATCACATAGTGGAGGTAAAACAGAGAAATTCTGAGGGATGCCTCCACATAGGAATGCTGGTACACTGAGGATTGCTCTGGGTAGATATTGGAGGATACTCTGGGGTTTACTCTGGGGTTTGCCTATTTATCCCTACTGATTGCTGATGGATCAATCTATTTCCTAACCCCCTTCCTCCCTCACTCCCTCCCTTAACCAACCTCTTCCTTTTGCCTCTCTCACCTCCAAAATCTTCTTGAAGCCTTTGCTTCTTCCCTTCCTCCTGAGTGAACTATAAAGATACTCCAGTTGCTTTTTCAGTAAGGGGGTTTATTGGGATAACAGGATGGGAAACTGAGGTAAGAGGGGTGAGGATTTCCCTAGACTTAGGGGATAATTTTAGAAAGGTTTGAGGAAGTATTCCAGTCACAAACTGTGACTCTGAGATAGTTAGGGAGACGGAGGACAACTGTTTGAATCTTTTTTCTTCACCAAGGAAATTTCTTCTTCAGTGTCAACTTTAACTACTCAGAACCAGAGAAACTCAAAAAACCAAATCAGCTTCACAAAGGTCTTTTTTGCCAGCCTCAAACCTCCAGGGAAAGAGAGAGTGACTTCCTGTCAGAGACCAAGTGCAAAAGCCCAGTTTCTCCTCTCAGTGTGGCCAGCAAAAGCCCCCAACTGTCACCTGGGAACATTCCATTGGAATCTTCTCTTGATTGACAGCTGGGTCTTCAGCCTTGCATCTTGGTCCACAAGAGTCCTGCAAAACTCTCTCTCTCTCTCTTTCTCTCTCTCTCTCTCTCTCTCTCTCTCTCTCTCTCTCTCTCTCTCTCTCTCTCTCTCTCTCTCTCTCTCTCTCTCTCTCTCTCCTCTATCACACCTGCTGCCTTACATTTTTGCCAGATAGGGTCTTTGGGATCATTTGGAGGGGACCTAGGCTAGCACATAAACTATTATGATGGGAGTTAAAGAAAATTTGAATCATAAATCAGATGAGGCTAGACTAAAGGTTACCTAAGTGGTCATGGGGGAAAGAAGACAGATATAATCTAAATATGAGTACTTAGGCTGGATCTTCCAGGATCCCCAGCTTGGCACAACTAAAGCAGTTTCTAGGACTATGGCTAGAGATGGTAGGTCCTCTTCCTTATAGAGACACTTCTTTGAACCTGCAAATACTCTTACCTTGGGGTGGAACTGAGATTCAATGACCCATCCCCTTTTGCTGACATGAACTCATCAGAATTATCTTTAATTCATTATGAAAGTCAAAAATAATAGCTGGGGATATCTTAAAGCCATTGCTGATTTCCAGTGATCAGTCCTTCAACATGTTGCTACCTTGATGTACTTTAATAAAATCTTTAAATTTGCTTTGTCCTGAGTTTTCGCCTTCTTGGGCAAAGGCCCCCCAAAAAGAATTCTCTTTTCAACAACAAGCCCTTAGAAACATTCAAAGAGTAGGAAAGTGGTATACATTTTTGAAAAATATACCAGGTCATTATAGGATAATTTAGGGGGAAGGAATTAGTAGTTGGGGGAAACAGGAAAGGCTTCATGGGGCTTGAACTGAGCTTTGAAAGAGACTAGGGAGTCTAAGAAAGAAAAATGAGAACAGAATGCATAGCAGGCATGAGGGACAGAGAAGGGAGATGGAGTATCATGTGTGAGGAATGGTAAGAATTGAAGTTTGGTGAAATTATAGAGCTCTGGAAGGGGGACAAGGAATAACAAGACTGGAAAGGTAGAAAGAGGCCAGATTATAAAGTGTTAAATACCAAAGAAAGCCAGGATTTGTTCCAAATTTTTCCATTCCTAGGCCAATGGCCTCTCCATTGTACTAGTGTTGCACCTGAGAGCATCTAGGTGACACATTAGATAAAATGCCAGACCTGGAGTCAGAAGGACTTGAGTTTAAATTTATTTGGCCATTTACTAGCTAGGCATCCCTAGGAAAATCACTTAACCCTGTTGGCTTCAGTTTGCTCATTTATAAAATGAGATGGAGAAGGAAATGGCAAACCGCTTCAGTTTCTTTGTCAAGAAAACCCCAAATTGTGTCAAGAAGTCAGACATCACTGAAACAACTGAACAAAAGTGTTATTCCTCAATATATTTGGCTAATAGGCTCCGAGCACCAAACTTTCCATGAATAACAAAATCTGTTAATGGACTATGCCCCAGAGGATATTTAGAGGCAATCAACTTAGGAACTTGTAATAGACTAAGAGAGCAGAAACTGTTTTTCTTTTCTTTGTATAGCCAGAGCTTAGCCCAGCACTCTGTACATAGTGGGTGCTTGAAAAATTCTTGTCACTTTATTGATGATCATGGCAGGAAATAGGGATAAGATCTGTGGCTTGGAAAATGTCTATCATGCCCTTTTCCTTCTCCATCTTATTCCCTTTTCTGATGGGAACTTCCTGAGTAGGGGGAAGAGGAAGAAAAGGGAGAGCCTACCATCTAATATTTGGATCTTTATGTAGTATATTTGTTGTTGTTGTTGTTGTTGTTAAGCAAACACTGAATGCCTCCAGAGCTTAGAAAAGGTTTCCTTTTTTTGTGAACTTCCTTGGAAAGTAGGGGCTGATGAAAGAGAAGACTTAAGTGGCCATGATAAGATTTGAAGGACTGTCTTAGAGAAGAGGGTTTGGACTTTTTCATAGTTCCAAAAGGCAGTAAGTGGTGTGTGTGTGTGTGTGTGTGTGTGTGTGTGTGTGTGTGTGTGTGTGTGTTTACTGGATGGTTGACAGTAATAGGAGGAATTTGCAGAGAGGTCAATTTAGATCTATTTCAAGAAATAAGTTTTCCAAAAGTGTCATCACAAAGTAAAATGGGCTACTTTGATAGTGAGTTCTCCATAAATGGATGTCTTCAACCAAAGACTATGAATAAGGACAAGATGTCAGTAAGACTATGGTGGGCATTAATTCCTGAGGTAAAGGATGGGTTTCTGAGAGTCTCTCCACACTTAAGATTCTATAACCTCTTTTGCTTGTCTCAATATTTTGAGTTAAGAGAGTAGGTACAGCAATAGCCCTACTAAAATTCAGATAGTTGAGATTAATGCCAGGTTCTACTTTATCTTTGTGTACTGCTTCTTGTGTCAAAGGTTTCCATAGCATATCCACTTAAATTTGAAGATGAGGGATCAGTGGATTAAGAACCAGACCCAGAAAAGGTAGGTCCTGGGTTCAAATCTGAACTTAGACACTTTCTAGCTGGGTGACCCTGGGCAAGTCACTTAATACCCATTGTCTAGCCTTCACATTTCTTCTGCCTTAGAACCAATACACAGTATTGATTGTAAGACAAAAGGTAAGATTTTTTTAAAATAATAAAATAATAAATGTTCATAATAAATAAATATTTAACAATAATAATATTTATAATAATAAATAAAATTTAATAATAAAAGAACTATTTAAATAATAAAATAATAATTTTAAATTTTAACATAAATTTAAAATAATTTCATTTCATTTCATTTAAATATTAAATAATTTCAGTTTCAATTTAAAATAAATTTAAAATAAAAAATTTAAGCAATTAAATAATAAATAAATTTGAAGATGACACAAATCTAGGAGAGATACCTCTTGTGGTTGAGGAAATAGGTTCCCAAAAGACTTGGGGAGGTTGAAATGATGGGCCATGTCTAATGCAGTGAAGTTTTTCTAAAATAAAAAAATAGATTTTTATTGATATCTTTTGTTCTTAAATCACTTCGATATCCTTTTGTAACTCCCTCTCCTCCTTGTTCCCAGAAAGCAAAAAAAGATGAAGAGGGGAAATCTCAACAAAATGGAACAATACATTGGAAAAAAAACCCCTGAAAATATATTTACTGTTTCAAGCTTGAGGATCCTCCCTTTTCCTTTCTCAAGAGAATAGTTTATGTTTTTAGAAATTTATTCTTGAGATTTTCCCTGGATATTGACATTCCTTAGATAATTTTTAGGCCATGGGATCCTTTCTATCATTTCTCTGAATCCTTTAAAATTACACTTTCATAAATTGTATATCAGTTTATGTCCAGCTTTCCTCTCATCCATCATCAAAAGTTCTAAGATCAAGTCACTTTATTTCACAATAGTCATCAGTCCTATTTCAGTGATAATCAAGTCTTTTTGTTAGTGATAATAATAATAATAAGAGTAACACTTATACTATGCCTTTAGATTTGCAAAAGCGCTTGATTCATTTTATCTCATTTAATCCTCATAAGCTTCCTGTGAGTACTGATCCCCATTTTACAAATGAGGAATTGAGGCTGAGTGTCTAAGGTTATTCAAGTTCTCATGAATAAGTGTCTAAAGCAGCATTAGAACTCAGGTCTTCCTAACGTCCACCACTCTATGTCCATCACACAAGAATCACATTCAGAATAGCAATTCTTTCACTTTTTAAAAATTGAAATGATCCTTAAGGCATAGTGAATTTATGAATCTATCAGTTGCTCTGCTTTTGTTAGATATCTGAATAATTGAAGTCTCTCATCATCATTCTAGGACTATGATCTATTTCTCAAACTTCTTTCTTTTTTCTTTTTCACTCTAGAGATCTGAAGTATAACTATATCATAATAAGCTCTTTTGATTCTATCTCCACTGACCATTACCTAAATGCTCTCTATCCTCTTTTGTTGTTCAGTCATTTTTCAGTCATATCCAACTATTTGAGAGTATCTTGGTAAAGTTTTGGAGTGGTTTGTCATTTCCTTCTCCCGCTCATTTGACAGATGAGGAAACTGAGGCAAACAGGGTTAAGGGACTTGTCCAAGGTCACACAGCTAGTGTCTGAGGTCTGATTTGAACTCAGGAAGATGAATCTTCCTGACTAATCCCAGTACACCATCTACTTCATCACCTAGCTACACCTATTCTGTCCTCTAGAGCTTCACCTGGGTTCTGTGAACTTCCAATTCTAAATTTATCATCCTTTGGTTACACCATGGCAGATTTGGGATTGAAATTCAAAAATTCCGACTCCAAATCTAGTACTCTTTCTCTCTTTTTTTTCCCTCCAAAAACCCCTACCTTTTATCTCAGAATCAGTACAATGTATTGGTTCCAAGACAGAAGAGGTGGTAATAGTGATCTCTGTTTGCCTGTTTCTTCAATTGTAAAACAAGATAATAATAGCACCTACCACTCTGAATGAACATCCTAATGCAAATACCAACAACATGGAAATATGTTCTGGTCAAGGACACATGTAATACCCAGTGGAATTGTGCGTCGACTGCGGGAAGGGTGGATGGAGGGGAGGGAGGAAAATAATGTGATTCTTGTAACCAAGGAATATTGTTCTAAATTGACTAAATAAACTAATTCAAATGGAAAAAAATAATAGCACCTAACTCTCAGGGCCATTGTGAAGATGAAATAATATTTGTAAAGTGATGATTGCAGTGCCTGGCATCTGGTAGGTGCTTATAAATGTTAGATGTTATTGCTCTTAGTCTTTGTCTTATACTGCTAGAAGTACTGAATATTTAGTATATATACATTCACTACTTTTTCCATTATTATTTATACTTTTAAGCCTTTACTCTTTTTCTTCTTCATGTCATAGGATGCTTTTTCTTCTCTAGCAGTTGTTTTCAGTGTATCATTTTTTTCTTTTTATTAAAGCTATAAATCTTTGTGAATACAACAAAGCCATAAATCTGGTCGTGTGAAAGACGCCTCATAAAATCCAGTTTATTAGTATTCTTTAGTCATGCTTTCTCCGTTTTTTCCCATGAATCATTAACTCAAGACTTTAATGGGGTGGAACTGCATTTATGAAGGAAGCAATTTGTGTGCCTTTTCAGGAGAGCAAAGGCAGGTGTGTCAGTCAGTCTGATGGCAGGAAGACCGTAGCAATACAGCCACCTCCATTATCCGATTCAATTCATTAGCTTGTTTTCTCTGTTAGAAAAAAAGGTTAACAACAGGTTAAGCTTCCATACTTTCTGACCAAGTTTAGATCTGCTTAGTAATGGCCATGGAAAGTGTTTCAGAAAGAATTCGTTCTTTAAAAAATAGTGGAAGAGGAACAGTTGTTATACTATGTATTTGGGCCTGCTATGGAGAACAAGTTCTTGAAGGGCAGGTTTTCTAAACAGAGTATAAATTGAGAAATTGATAGTGTGCATCTTGTTAAAGTGAAGTTGAAATGAGCCATATGTCCTCTATTAAAATACAATTGGAAGAGGTTGTACTTGACTGGGTGGTGTTTTGGATGGAGGAGAGAAAACTGTGGCCAGGGAACTCCCAGCATTGTGTAACTAATGTTCAGTTGCTAGCAGGACAAAACCAGTCTTTCAACAGCATGGACATGTTTCTGTGAGTAGAATGTGGGTCTAAGAATGAATGAATTTAGACCTGTGACTTTGGAACCCATGCCTTCCCCTCTCTCTATCCTCTAGTTAGTATCTTCTGGAGAAATTGGTTTCATCTTCAGTTCTTCTTAATCCCTAAGGGCTTAATTTTAAGACAGGGACGCTACTAAGCAGGATCACAGCTCAGAAATACTTTATTATCCTTTCCCTTTAGGAAAGAAAAAAGGAAGGAAGGAAAGAAGGAAGGAAGGAAGGAAGGAAGGAAGGAAGGAAGGAAGGAAGGAAGGAAGGAAGGAAGGAAGGAAGGAAGGAAGGAAGGAAGGAAGGAAGGAAGGAAGGAAGGAAGGAAGGAAGGAAGGAAGGAAGGAAGGAAGGAAGGAAGGAGGAGGAAGGAAGGAAGGAAGGAAGGAAGGAAGGAAGGAAGGAAGGAAGGAAGGAAGGAAGGAAGGAAGGAAGGAAAGGAGGAAGGAAGGAAGGAAGGAAGGAAAGAAGGAAGGAAGGAAGGAAGGAAGGAAGGAAGGAAGGAAGGAAGGAAGGAAGGAAAGAAGGAAGGAAGGAAGGAAGGAAGGAAGGAAGGAAGGAAGGAAGGAAGGAAGGAAGGAAAGAAGGAAGGAAGGAAGGAAGGAAGGAAGGAAGGAAGGAAGGAAGGAAGGAAGGAAGGAAGGAAGGAAGGAAGGAAGGAAGGAAGGAAGGAAGGAAGGAAGGAAGGAAGGAAGGAAGGAAGGAAGGAAGGAAGGAAGGAAAAAAATTATTAAATGCTTACTATATGCCTGGAACTGTTCTAAGTGGTTTAAAAATATCTCATTTGATCCTCACAACAACCATAGGCGATAGGTACTATGTTTTAAATCTACATTTTACAGTTGAAGAAACAGAGATAGATGGATGTTAAGTGACTTGCCTGAGATAATGCAACTAGTAAATGTTATAGGCATGATTTGGACTCATGTCTTACTCATTCTAAGTATAGCATTTTGTTCACTATACCATATAAGGCCCACAAAGATTTTTTAAAGCCCCTTCTGTGTTTATTAGGTTCTATACTGAGGGAGATTCAAAATCTGATGTTTATATAGTCCATACCTTTGAATTCTATCTTCACACCTTCAAGGAACTTAAATCTAGTAAGAAAATATAAGGTCAGTCTGGTATTTTTCCCAGAGTCATTGCCACATCTGCTATACATCCTCAGTATTGCAGTACTGCTAAGGACTGCTCCCATGCCCTAAAATAGAAGTTAGAGGAACTCTTTTCCCCATTCTCTCCTATTGCTTCATGTTCATTAAGATATCATCTTTAAGAAGATCCCTCTTTCTATTGCTAGGCAGAGGTTGGGGGTGGATGGAAAGTTCATGAATATGGTAATTTGCAGATTATTTTCCTCTCTGTTTATTTTACTGACTTTTTTCTCTTCTTTTTATTTAAAAAAATTCCTTGATAAAGGGGGGTGGATCTCTATTGGGAAGAGAGAAGATACTTTTTATTAAAAGAAAAAAACATTGATTTTCTCCAGAAAAATGAGGAAGGAAGGAAGGAAGGAAGGAAGGAAGGAAGGAAGGAAGGAAGGACAGTGTCAGGAGATTGCGAAGTATGTTGGAGTTTTGTAGTTGGACCTGTGCTTTAAGAAAATCATTCTGGCAATTGAATGACTAAAGTAGGAATTCTTGTGGCCAATGAAACAACCAGCAGGATATTTTAACAGTCTAAGCATAAGGTGCTGAGGGTTCTGCACCAGGGTCATGGAAGCAGAGGAGAGAAGACAACATTTTGGAGAAATGACACAAAGCTACAACGAGAAAGTTTCGATGGTGGATTGGATATGAGGGGTTGATAGTGAAAGAGAGAGAGGAGCCGAAGACAACATCTAGATTTTGAGTCTTGGAGACTGGGAAATGGTGATATCCCTGACAATCTGCAAGGGAACATTCAGATTTCCCTAAACATTAGCATGTATATACAAAAACAAAGAGCAAAACAGTTAGGAGTCACTAATAAAATATGAACAGAACAGAATCAAATGAGCATAATAGCAAAACAAAAAGCATACTTAAATATGTAGCAATTAAAATGTATAACAATAAACATATGTAATTATATGCAAGGCACACTTTACAAGGGCAGTTTCTAGTATTGTTGCTTGGCCGTGTGTATGACTATTTCTTCAGGTTCACCTATAACATCTTAGTCACTCTAGTGACTAATTTAATGGATGGTACCAGTTCCCATGTCACTGGATGACCCCTCAACTGAACCTGAGCTAGTAGATGGTAGTGGCTGACCATGAGAATCATTATGGGCTTCTTTGTCTATCCTGGGGTTAACAGAAGGGCCTATTTGCATATCAGTATGTTTGTTCTCTATGGATTGGAACTGGACCCTATGAGTTTCTGTAGCAATAGCTCCAGGCAAGAAAGCAATTGCCAGTGACTTATTTTTAAAAAACCCTTACTTTCCATCTTGGAATCAATCCTGTGTATTGGTTCCAAGGCAAAAGAACATAGGATTAGGCAATGGGTGTTAAGTGACTTGTCCATGGTAACCCAGCTAGCAGTGTCTGAGGCCAGATTGGAACCCAGGACCTCCCATCTCTAGGCCTGACTCTCTGTCCACTGAGACACCCAGCTTCCCCCTGCCACTGTCTTATATCAGGCAATAGTTTTCTTCACAGGAAATATGTCTCTCAGCCTCTATACCTGGTTCAGTCAGTTTTGTATGAAGTAATGGATGGTCTATTTTGTGCAGCATTCATTGAGCTCAGATTTCATCATTTCTCCTCATCTGCTTATTGGAAAATCAAACCAACTTTCTTATAAGCAATAGGAGGTTGTATGGAATAGTCTTGATAAGCTATTTCTGTAACAAGCAAGTTGCATAGACTCAGCAATTTTGTATGGACTAGCTTTCCATTAGTAAGATAACTTGTGAGTCCCTCGAATGTCAGTTTTTCAACAGACCTTTAATTCCTTGTTGAAAGTCTTGATTCTAGCATTATATTATTTCTTGTTTCTGTCACAGATCTTCTGAATTGAAGCCATGCATAGTTAGTGCATTGATATCAGATTTTCTCTCAAATGAAAAGTATACTGAGTGTGAGTAGTCGCATTACCTGCTTCATCTGAAATTCCAAAGCACAAATCAGTAGGTAGACATAGTTCTTATCCAAGCACAAACAAGCCTACAGCAGCATTCCTCTTAGAATTTTATATGTGTGCTAGAAATTATAGATGATGACCCCAAAGAATTTTTTGGTTTGTTCTCAGAGTTTCCAACATGTTCAACAGAATATGGTTGAAATAGTAAGACTGTAGAACTTATTGTAAATGGTAAGGAGTCCTAGACTTTTTTTAAACCCTTACATTCCAACTTAGACTCGATATTGAGTATTAGTTAAGTGACTTGCCTGGAGTCACATACCCAGGAAGCATCTGAGGTTAGATTTGAATCCAGGACCTCTTATGTCACTGAGCCACCTAAATGCCTCAAGTTTTAGACTTCCAAGATCAACATTTCTTCAAATAGCTTGCTCTCGAATCCTTTACCTAAGTCAGAGAAGATCCTAGAAGAGTATCCATTCATTGAAAAAGACTTTTCTCATAATACTTTGGCCACGATACATGTTTTCTTGTTTCTGTGTGTGTATGGCAAAATGGTCAGAGACTAGAAGGACACAACTAACATTTTTATCATCTCCTTCCAGAAATAGTCAATAATATAAATTCCAAAGATTCACTGGTATTCTCCAAGTACATAGTACGAGTTGGTAATGCTTGTCTTTGTACACATGTACTCCAAGTTTCATGCTTCTTAGTAATACCTACATTCAGTTTGGGTCAGTGAAATCTGCTTTTTCCTAGGCCTACAATTTTTTCTTGACCTATATGTCCAAAGTCATCATATAAGACAACTGACAGTGTGCTCTGGGTAGTACTAGGTACTTCCTGGTTTCATGTGAGTTCAGTTAGTCCAATATAATAGTACACTGTACAATTCCAACTTCTGACATCATCTCAGCAATAAAATGCTATCTGCTGACCAAACTTGAAATTTTAAAAACAACTTCCTTTCTTTTTGGCTTGAATCACCATTCTTAGTCCATCATTAGTCACCTATTTTTGCTTCCAGACTTCTTCAGACAACTGAGACGAAGAAGTCTGATTCAATGAAAGAAGATTTCTCATGCATTTGACATACTGTCTGGTGGAAGTCTCAAGTCCTACTTCAGCTTGGTTGGAGTAGAGCTCCCTAAGTGTGACAGATTACTCTCATAATTTCCTCTGCTAATACCCTAGATCCAGTGTTATCCAGCACTGAAGACAAGACATCTACATTAGACCTACCAAGATTGCAGGATATATTGAAATGATGATTGGCTAGCACTGTTTCCCGTCTCTGGCAAGTAGAACGCAGTTTGGCATTGAGCAAATTATGTCAACAGACAATTATAAATCTATTCTTAGAGTTTCACTCTGTATACATAGTCTTTGAACTTGTCAGTGATAGTCCTCTTCAAAGTCAAGTGCTCCATTTTTTGGTCAGGATAAGGAGACTCCTTGTCAGTCAAACCTCTGCTAGAAAATGCACTTGGTCTTTGGTGACCATCACTTTCATCATACAGGAAATTTCCCAAAACTTTTGGCTTATTATCCCTTTGGAAAACAAAGATTTACTTAACTCTGACAGTGTGCTCTGGGTAGTACTAGGTACTTCCTGGTTTCATGTGAGTTCAGTTAGTCCAATATAATAGTATACTGTACAATTCCAACTTCTGACATCATCTCAGCAATAAAATGCTATCTGCTGACCAAACTTGAAATTGGGTAAAGCAGTTGATTATGTCTCCTTCCCCCCCCCCCATTTTTCATTCATCTATCTCCTAAAAACCTGTTAATGTTTTTTTAAAAACAGGTTGGCCTTTTCTGCCTTTTTAGTTCTGAGCTTCCTCAATTATATGTGCATGTATGAAATCATTCAGTGGTTTAGCAATAGCAGCATGATTCTTCTTCTAATCTGGTACTATCAGACCATAACACCCTTCCTTAACATTTTTTTCATTATTTCCTTTTATATTCTTGACCTTTTGTTTTTCGAAATGAATTTTGTTATTATTTTTCTAGTTTGATAAAATGGTTTTTTGGTAATTTAATTGGGATGGCATTGAAAATGTATATTAGTTTAGGTAAGAATGTAATTGGCTCTGCCTATCCATGAACAATGAATATCCCTCCAATCATTTAAATCTGACTTTATTTTTACAAAAAGTATTATAGTTTCTGGATTTATTTTAGAAGGTATCCTCCTGGGAATTTCACTGTATGCTTATTTTACTTTATTTTTTGTAGTTAGATGATATTTTTTCTGGGTTATATATTATGATGCAAAACATATTCTCATATTGTTCATTTTTGTAAGTGAATAATCACATAAATATCTATGGTTAATTTAAGTGGGTTATCTCTTACTTTCTCTTATTGTTGAAGGACATTGTTAGTAATATTTAGAAATGTTGATGACTTATGTGAGTTTATTTTATGTCCTGCTACTTTGCTAAAATTACTGATAGTTTCAAATAAATATTTAGTTGGATGTTTAGGGTCTAGCTATATCAGCATATCATCTGGGAAAAGAAACTGCTTTATTACCTCTTTGCCCATTCTGATACTTTCAAGTTCTTTTTTTCTCCTCTAATTGCTATTGCTAGCATCTAGTACAAAATTAAGTAATATTGGTGATAATGGACGTCCTTGTTTGATCAGCATTATTTTTAACAAACTTACAATAATAAATACCAAATCTACTAAAAGTTCTTAAGTCTCTAAGGTTTTTTAAATATTGTCTCTGCAGAAATTTTTCTAACCTCTCACTTTTTAAATTATAATACATATGATATGTATAATAATATATAAAGGCCTATATAGTAACAAAGAGCTACAGAATTGGCAGTTTTCAGATGACTGTTTCCTCTAGCCAAACCAATACTTTCATCAATCTCTTTTTATGATCCAATGTTTACTAAAGCCAATGATATCATCAAGGTACACTAACATTTCCAGGTAGGTCATGTCTCCCATTACTTTCTCCATCAGCGGTGGAAAAATGGTCAGTATAAGAATAAGAACCATCCTCCAATTGGTAAATGGTCAAAAGATATAAACAGAAAAGTATTTAGTGTTCCTGAGATGCCTTTGGACATATATTCAAATTGGAAAAATTCAGCGAAAGGAGGAAGTCAGCCTTTGTAATAAGTAATAAGAATGTGATAGTTTCCATTATTCAAGTACAAAACCAAAACTCGCTAGCTTCTTAACAGACATGTTATCTGTGACACAGTGTATTGATCCACTTCAGCTTTTTCATTCAAAGTCTAGGAGTCACACATATCCATAATATTGTATTCTTATTTAATAATATCATTATGGGAGATGTATAAGGGCTGCTGGATTCTGTATGATGCCATACCATTAAGTAGCATTTCTTTGAGATGGTTTCTGAGGACTTCCATCATATATAGAGGAATCATCCTAGATATTTCTCTGATAGTCAGAAACCTTTAAGCTAGACTCATTGGTTTGTCATGTAATAGGGGATTATTTAAGTAGAAAGGATCATTTAAGTTCAGATCTTCCAATCTTCCTCCCTTCCTCCCTCCTTCCTCCCTTCACCCCCCCATTACCTCCATCCTTGTTCCTTCTCCCTTCCTCCCTCCTCTTTCAGTTAATTCTTCTCTCTAAATCTCTCAAGTGAGTATTATGTATATCAAATAAATCAGTCTTTTCTCTTCTCTAAGATTAAGTAAGGGGTTTATTTGGGAGAAAGGGAAAGATAAGAAGATGGAAGGAAAGAGGGTTTGGGTTTTCCCTAATACCAGAATAATTCCTAGGTTGAAGGATGGTATGAATATAGTTCAGATTTGGGAAAAGTGATTAAGAGGTATTAAAATTCAGTCACTGTAGTACAGCAGAGAGAAATCAGATATCTTAACTATTCTGTCTACCTAACTCTATGACAATTTTGGGTATAGGGAAATTTCTTAGGCAAATAGGGATTTTACATGAATATAGTTTTTGAACATAATAACAAACCATGTAACAATTTTAGACAATTTCAACAGTATTTTGAATATGTAACTGTCTTTTCTCCTTATGTCTATAATTTCTACTAAGTAAAATTTCTATTACTAACATTTGTTAACCTAAAATCATCTAACTTCTATAGTTAAATTTATGTCTGTCCCTACATTCCCTAAGACTTTGAACCAATTTTTCTAACCGGTCTCTATTGTTAGTCATTAGAACATTAATAAATTATTCTAATATACTTAGTTTGTTGGTACATTAGTATTTACATATGTACATAGGTTTGTATCTATATAGATTTGCATATGTACAAATATAATACATTGTTCTGATTTCTGTGCAAACTCATACAGATTAGAAATTTCTTTGAATTTTCCACAGAAATATATATATCCGTATGAATTTCATGTCTTGCAATTATGCACATGTTATATATTTACCCAGTCCATGAGATTTCCTTCCACATTGTATTTATGTGTACCATGTGTATGTATATATGTGATGTTAACATGTATGTTGCATTCTTACTGACCTCATAGCCACAAGTCCAAATTTCAAAGTCCTTCTATGTCTTTTGATGTTGATTGTAGAAAACTATGTGTCGGACTTCCGGGTAAGCATGGCTGCAGAGTAGATGCAGCTCGCTTCCTCTCCTCAGACCCAATGACACAGACAACTGCAAAAGACCCCCCTAAAAAAAAAACCATCCTCATAAGAACAGAGGGACCGCACACTAAGGTGCAGCACTGAAGGTAGGTGGGATTCCAGAATTTCCACAATATAAGGGAACTAAAAGCTGGCCTATCCTCCCCCACCCACCACCCCACCACACTGATGGAGCCAGAGTTAAAGTCAGCACTGGCCAGCATCAACAAGTGAGGGAAGGGCACACCAGGACTGAACAATGAGCAGCCCCAGGTCTAGGGACCTGACTAAGACCACCAAGGACCTATTCCTGTGAGTAGTAACACCCAAAACACCGGCAGGCGGACAAGGGGAACTCAGATCTCAGGCTCCCAGAACCAGCATTCTATAAGCAACGAGTGTGTGAAGGGATCCCCTGAAGTGAGCAAGGGGCACCCACAGGTCTTGGGAGTTAACTAAGACCACCAAAGACCTACACCTGAGAGCAGTAACACCCGAAACACTGGCAGGCAGGGGAGGGCAGACCCTGGGCTCCCCTGGGAAGATAGCGCAGCTGCAGAGAACCAAGAATTTGCCCGAGGCTAAAGCCTTGAACATTAGACCCTTACACTGAGTGCAAGCCCTCCTCACTCAGATTTTTGACCGGAAAGGGGAGAAAAAAAACCCATAGAGATGGCAAACAATGCTCAGGAACAGCCTCCCAACACCAAGAAAAGCAAGAAGAAGGGGGTGACTTTGGATACATTTTATGGAGGGAAAATACAGAATACAAAGGAAATAGAAGAGGAAACACAAACAAATGCTCCAAAACCTTCCAAAAGAAATGGAAATTGTCCACAAGCTCTTGAAGAATTTAAATTGGAAGTTAACAAAAAGATGGAAGCCTTCTGGAAGGAAAAATGGGAAATAATGCAAAAGGAATTCAGCAATCTGAGCGGCAAAAACACGCAATTGCAGAAACAGTTTGAAACCTCAAAAAGCAGGACAGACCAAACTGAAAAGGAAAATCAGTCTTTAAAGGTCAGAATCAAGCAACTGGAAGACAATGATCTTGCAAAAGAGCAAGAATTAATAAAGCAAAGTCAAAAGACTAAGAAATTAGAAGATAACATAAAATATCTCACTGACAAGGTCACAGACCTGGAAAACAGAAGAATGAGAGAAAATCTGAGAATCATTGGTCTACCAGAAAAGCCAGAAATAAAAGTAATCTTGATATCATAATACAAGTTATCACCCAAGAAAACTGCCTGGAGATTCTAGAACAAGGGGGTAAAATAGGCATTGAAAGAGTTCACAGAACACCCTCTACACTAATTCCCTAAAAGACAACTCCCAGGAATGTAATTGACAAATTCCAAAGCTTTCAAGCAAAAGAAAAAATCTTACAAGAAGCCAGAAAAAGACAACTTAGATATAAAGGAATGTCAATCAGGGTCACACAAGGCCTTGAAATGTCCACTCTGAACGACCATAAGGCATGGAACATGATATTCAGAAAAGCAAGAGAGCTGGGTCTTCAACCAAGAATCAGCTATCCATCAAAACTTCCAGGGAAAAGTATGGGCATTCAACAAAATAGAAGATTTCCAAGTTTTTGTAAAGAAAAGACCAAAGCTCTGTGGAAAGTTTGACATCCAAACACAAAGAGCAAGAGAAACATGAAAAGGGAAATATGAAGGAAAGGGAAAAGGAGAAAAATGTTATCTTTTTCACTTATTCAAACTCTCTTCTATAAGGACTACATTTATATCAAACTATAAATATTAATATGTGGGGGAAATGTGATGTGTAATTCTCAAAAATTGTATGCATCATTTTTCGGAGTTAGTTAGTTAGAAATTAGAAGAATCACACATAGGGAAAGATTGGGGCATCAAGATGATATGGAGAAAGGGGGGAAAGAAAGAAAAAGGGAGAGGGGAATCATTGATGCTACTAAGATATACTTCAAGGAGTAGAAAAAAACTAAATAGAATAATCTTTTTCACACAAAGACATGCATGGAAAGGGGAGGGGAAGAAGTCTCCTATAAGAAGGAGAGGAAGAGAGTGATAATTGGTATTATTTAAACCTTACTCTCAGTGAAATCAACTCTGAAAGGGAAGAACATCTAGATCCATTGAGATCTTAAATTCTATCTTATCCAACAGAGTAAGAGAGAAGGGGAAATTAAGGAGGGGCAGGGAGAGGGGGTATAAAAAGGGAGGGAAGGAGAGGGGGGAGGGAAGTTAACAGACCTTAAAAAAACAACAAAAAAACCCCACAAAACCAACCAACAAACAAAAAAGAAACAAAAAGGGAGGGGCTAGAAAGGGAAGCATATCAAGGGAGGGGACCAGGGGGGACTGATTTAAAGTAAATCACTGGCTTAAAAGGTTATAGCTAAAGAAGAAAGGTCAGAATTAGGGGAGGATATCAAAATGCCAGGGAATCAACAAGTGACAATCATAACTTTGAACATGAATGGGATGAACTCACCCATAAAACGTAGATGAATACCAGAATGGATTAGAATCCCAAACCCTACCATATGTTGTCTTCAAGAAAGACACATGAGGCAGGTAGATACTCACAAGGTAAGAATTAAAGGATGGAGTAAGACCTTCTGGGTCTCAACTGATAGAAAGAAGGCAGGAGTTGCAATCATGATATCTGACAAGGCCAAAGCAAAAATAGACATGATTATAAGGGATAGGGAAGGTAATTATATTTTTTTAAAAGGGACTATAGACAATGAGGAAATATCACTAATCAACACATATGCACCAAATGGTATAGCACCCAAATTTCTAATGAAGAAACTAGGAGAATTGAAGGTGGAAATAGACAGTAAAATCATATTAGTGGGAGACCTGAACCAACCACTATCAAATTTAGATAAATCAAATCAAAAGATAAATAAGAAAGAGGTAAAAGATGTGAATGAAATCTTAGAAAAATTAGAGTTAATAGACATAGGGAGAAAAATAAATAGGGACAAAAAGAATATACCTTCTTCTCAGCACCACATGTCACATTCACAAAGATTGACCATACACGAGGTCACAGAAACATGGCATACAAATGCAGAAAAGCAGAAACAATAAATGCAACCTTTTCAGATCATAAGGCAATAAAAATAATGATAAGTAAGGGTACTTGGAGAATCAAATCAAAAATTAATTAGAAATTAAATAATATGATACTCCAAAATCGGTTCGTTAGAGAACAAATCATAGAAACAATTAATAATTTCATTGAGGAAAATGACAATGGTGAGACATCCTTTCAAACCCATTGGGATGCAGCCAAAGAAGTACTCAGAGGAAAATTCATATCCCTGAGTGCATATATTAACAAATTAGAGAGGGCAGAGATCAATGGATTGGAAATGTAAATTAAAAAAAACTTGAAAGCAAACAAATTTAAAATCCCCAGAAGAAAACCAAATTAGAAATCCTAAAAATTAAGGGAGAAATTAACAAAATCAAAAGTGATAGAACTATTGAACTAATAAACAAGACTAGAAGCTGGTACTTTGAAAAAACAAACAAAATAGACAAAGTACTGGTCAATCTTATTTAAAAAAAGAAAGAAGAAAAGCAAATTAACAGCATCATAGATGAAAAGGGGGAACTCACCTCCAATGAAGAAGAAATTAAGGCAATCATTAAAAATTACTTTGCCCAATTATATGGCAATAAATATACCAATCTAGGCAATATGGATGGATATTTACAAAAATATAAATTACCAAGACTAACAGAAGAAGAAATAGAATTCTTAAATAATCCCATATCAGAAAAAGAAATCCAACAGGCCATCAAAGAACTCCCTAAGAAAAAATCCCCAGGGCCTGATGGATTCACAAGTGAATTCCATCAAACATTCAAAGAACAGCTATCTCCAATACTATACAAACTATTTGACATAATAAGCAAAGAGGGAGTTCTGCCAAACTCCTTTTATGACACAAACATGGTACTAATTCCAAAGCCAGGCAGGTCAAAAACAGAGAAAGAAAATTATAGACCAATCTCCCTAATGAATATAGATGCAAAAATCTTAAATACGATACTAGCAAAAAGACTCCAGCAAGTGATCAGAAGAATCATTCACCATGATCAAGTAGGATTCATACCAGGGATGCAGGGCTGGTTCAATATTAGGAAAACCATCCACATAATTGACCATATCAACAAGCAAACCAACAAAAATCACATGATTATCTCAATAGACACAGAAAAAGCCTTTGATAAAATACAACACCCATTCCTATTAAAAACACTAGAAAGAGGGGGCAGCTGGGTAGCTCAGTGGATTGAGAGCTTGCCCTAGAGACGGGAGGTCCTAGGTTCAAATCTGGCCTCAGCCACTTCCCAGCTGTGTGACCCTGGGCAAGTCACTTGACCCCCATTGCCTACCCTTACCCCTCTTCTGCCTTGGAGCCAATACACAGTATTGACTCCAAGATGGAAGGTAAGGGTTTAAAAAAAAAAAACACTAGAAAGCATAGGAATAGAAGGGTCTTTCCTAAAAATAATAAACAGTATATCTAAAATCATCAGCTAACATCATTGGCAATGGGGATAAACTAGATGCATTCCCAATAAGATCAGGAGTGAAACAAGGATGCCCATTATCACTTCTATTATTTAACATTGTACTAGAAACACTAGCAGTAGCAATTAGAGAAGAAAAAGAAATTGAAGGCATTAAAATAGGCAAGGGGGAGACCAAGTTATCTCTCTTTGCAGATGATATGATGGTCTACTTAAAGAATCCTAGAGAATCAACCAAAAAACTAGTCAAAATAATCAACAACTTTAGCAAACTTGCAGGATACAAAATAAACCCGCATAAGTCATCAGCATTTCTATATATTTCCAACACAATTCAGCAGCAAGAATTAGAAAGAGAAATCCCATTCAAAATCACCTTAGACAAAATAAAATACTTATTCTTCCTAGACAAACACAGGCACTATATGAACACAACTACAAAACACTCTCCACACAACTAAAACTAGACTTGAGCAATTGGAAAAACATTAACTGCTCATGGGTAGGATGAGCCAATATAATAAAAACGACAATCCTACCCAAACTTATTTATCTATTTAGTGCTATACCCATTGGACTATCAAAAACTTTTTTTTTACTGATTTAGAAAAAATCATAACAAAGTTCATTTGGAAGAACAAAGGATCAAGGATATCCAGGGAAATAATGAAAAAAATACAAAGGAAGGTGGCCTTGCAGTCCCAGATCTCAAACTCTATTATAAAGCAGTGGTCATCAAAACAATTTGGTACTGGCTAAGAGACAGAAAGGAGGGTCAGTGGAATAGACTTGGGGTAAGTGACCTCAGCAATACAGTCTATGACAAACCCAAAGACCCCAGCTTTGGGGACAAAAATCCACTATTTGACAAAAACTGTTGGGAAAACTGGAAGACAGTGTGGGAGAGATTAGGTTTGGATCAACACCTCACATCCTACACCAAGAAAAACTCAGAATGGGTGAATGGCTTGAACATAAAGAAGGAAACTATAAGTAAATTAGGCAAACACAGAATAGTATACATGTCAGACCTTTGGGAAGGGAAAGACTTTAAAACCAAGCAAGACATAGAAAGAGTCACAAAATATAAAATAAACAATTTTGATTACATCAAATTAAAAAGGTTTTGTACAAACAAAGCCAATGTAACCTAAATGAGAAGGGAAGCATCAAATTGGGAAACAATCTTCATATCAAAAACCTCTGACAAAGGTCTAATTATTCAAATTTATAAAGAGCTAAATCAATTGTACAAAAAATCAAGCCATTCTCCAATTGATAAATGGGCAAGGGACATGAACAGGCAGTTTTTAGCCAAAGAAATCAGAACTATTAATAAGCACATGAAAAAGTGCTCTAAATCTCTTATAATTAGAGAGATGCAAATCAAAACAACTCTGAAGTATCACCTCACACCTAGCAGATTGGCTAACATGACAGCAAAGGAAAGTAATGAATGCTGGAGGGGATGTGGCAAAGTTGGGACATTAATGCATTTCTGGTGTGGTTGTGAATTGATCCAACCATTCTGGAGGGCAATTTGGAACTATGCCCAAAGGGTGATAAAAGACTGTCTGCCCTTTGATCCAGCCATAGCACTGCTGAGTTTGTATCTCAAAGCGATAATAAGGAAAAAGACTTGTACCAGAATATTCATAGCTGCCCTCTTTGGGGTGGCCAAAAATTGGAAAATGAGGGGATGCCCTTCAATTGGGGATGGCTGAACAAATTGTGGTATGTTGGTGATGGAATACTATTGTGCTAAAAGGAATAATAAAGTGGAGGAATTCCATGGAAACTTGAACAACCTCCAGGAAGTGATGCAGAGCGAAAGGAGCAGAACCAGGAAAACGTTGTACACAGAGACTGAAACACTGTGGTACAATCGAATGTAATGGACTTCTCCATTAGTGTCAATACAATGTTCCTGAACATTCTGCAGGGATCTAGGAGAAAAAACAATATCTACAAGCAGAAGACAAATTGTGGGAGTAAAAACACCGAGGAAAAGCAATTACTTGACTAAAGGGGTTGAGGGAATATGATTGAGGAGAGACTTTAAATGAACACCCTAATGCAAATAGCAACAACATGGAAATGGGTTCCATTCAAGGACACATGTGATGTTGTACATCAGCTATGGGAGGGGGGTGGGAGTAGGGAGAGGAAAAGAAAATGATCTTTGTTTCCAAGGAATAATGTTTGAAAATGACCGAATAAAATAATGTTTAAAAGCAAAAAAAAAAAAAAAGAAAACTATGTGTCTTGGTTTTTTCATCTGTGCTGGATACAACTTGTTTTCTGTCATCAACTCTTGATTGACGTCCTGTGTTCTTTAATATTCAGGAACATACATGAACATTCAGGAACATGCATGTGTGTAAGGTTTTTACATGTGCATGTATGTAAGATTGAAATTTTTCATTGTGCATGGAAGTAAGGTATGAATTCTTCATGAGTACTTGTCAGTATTCCTGAGTTGTTCTTAATTTGTGGAAGTAAGCTTTTCATATGATCATCTTCTTACATTGGTGAATGAAAGCATAGTCTGCTACCTTAGCAGTTTTTCTATTTGGTGAGAAGAATACACATGCAATTTACATCCCAGTACTATATCATACAATTTTTTGACCATCAAAGCTGTGGCTACTACGCTCCTGAGGCAATGCACCATTCCTTGTGTGACAGAGTCGAGGATAGAACTATAAAACACAATAGTCCTTAAATTCAGCCCAAAATACTGTCATAGCATTCCAGAAGTGATGCCTTCATAGACATACAAGTGGAATCCTTTCTTATGATCTGGTATTCCCAAAGTTGGAGCTGATAGAATAGCTCCTTTCAACTGTGACAAAGCATGTAGATGTTCTTTGTTTAATTGCAATGGTTCTTTAATTTCTTTCTTTGTCAAATCAGTTAAACATTTGGAAATATGGAAATATCCTACTGTGTATTGTCTTGAGAAACCAGCAACCCCTAGAAATACTCTAAGTTGTTTCTTGGTCCTAGGGATGCCTAGGTTCTGCATGTCTGCTATTTTTTTGTTAGAGATTTTCCTGGTGGCCCCCTCCAGGACAAATCCTAAATATTTGACTGTTGGGAGGACCCAATGGATTTTCTTTTTTGAAACTTCATGTCCTCTTTTATGAAGTTCTATTAATAACTTCTTTGAATCTTCCAAACATGTTTTTGGGTCAGGTGATGCTAGCAGTAAGTCATCCACATAATGTATTAATCTGCTATGTTTGAAAGTTATGGTGGCTAAGTCTCTCTGCAGAAGCTGACAAAATTTTGAAGCAGACCCACAACATCCTTGCACTAGTCTGGTGTAGCACAGCTGAGTTTGTCCCCATTAGAAAGCAAAATATTTTGAGAATCAGAGTGTAATGGTGTGGTAAAGTAGGTGCTATTCAAGCCCAGCATTGTATACCACCTAACTTCTGAAGGTATTTGGGTTATTATATCATTCAGAAGGTGTGGCAGTGTGTTTCTTTCTTATAAAATTATTTACAGCCCTAAGATCCA
The DNA here is from genome assembly GCF_027887165.1 of Monodelphis domestica. NCBI lineage: Eukaryota > Metazoa > Chordata > Mammalia > Didelphimorphia > Didelphidae > Monodelphis > Monodelphis domestica. Next base: position 211,057,480 of record NC_077234.1, read on the forward strand.
TTACAAATTTCCAAGCCGAAGTGCCATCTTCATTCAGCTTGTTCTTTTTAATAGCTAGAATTGGACTATTGAATTCAGACACAGTAGGTCTTAATACACCTTGTTCTATCAAACTGTTTGATTGGTGTTATTCCTTCTTTTGCTTCTTTACTTAATTTGCATTGTGGTATCTTAGGTGGTATTCCTTCCCTGACCTCAATTTTGACTGGTGTCACCGACTTGATCCTACCCATGTTATTTTGATGTTTTGCAAACATCCCTTATGGTATATCTTTTGGCATTTCATACATAAATGTTAAAATTTGAATTTTCTCAGGCGCTTCTTCTAATTGTTCCAGGTATAACAATGGGTAGTGCTTTAGTGAAATTTTGGATAAATGCAAGTAGATTTTCCCAGATCTGTCACACTGCAAAGTTGCTTGGATCTTACACAAAAAAATCTCATCCTAAAAGGTTATCTGGACATGAGGGAATCAATAGTAAAGTGTTATCTATGGTGAGAGGACCCAATTTAACCATAGTGCTTTTGAGCTCAGGGACTTGTATTTGTCCCGTAGCTCCAGCTACAGAAACCAAACCCCCTATATTGGTATCCTCTGGACATATATTTAGGGCTGATTTTGAAGCACCAGTGTCTAAGAGAGCTTTGTAGTTTTTCTTTGCCACTTTAATCCATACATATAGTTCTGACTTTTGTGTAGATATTGAATTTATTGTTATTGAATCACTCTGCACTGCTTTGCTACTTTCTGCCAGTTGTATAGTTGAACTAGTTAAATCTTCTTGATTTAAATCATTTCTATGAGATCTTCATCTAAGTTTGATTGTATTATATCCTCTGCTTCATTAGAAAATGAATTTAAATCATAGCTTTGGTTAATCTCATATAGTTTTACTTGGCCAGACCTCCCCCCTCCATTTGGAACATTGGTTTCATGCTTGTGATATGAATCCTTGGCTGTTCTATTAATAGCTAAGCTTTGCATTCTATTCATCTTTTCAAATTTAACTGCTACTCCACCTCTATTACTTTGAATATTATTATTAACTTCAAATGTAATTTCAGCTTCATTTTCATTAAATTTTATATTTTCCAAATTAGTCATTTTATGATGAAAACTTTTAGCTTCTGGATTCAAACTAGATGTTTTTTTCTAAGGGGATCTGTGCCATATAGCTATTTGAAGAATTAACTTATTCTTGTGGGTTTTTATGTACATCTGTGAGTGTTTTTAAATCATTTACAGCTCTGTTAATCTCATTTGAAACAGTAACCATGTGCTTTGATTTTCTGCTACAGTCATTTTGCTGCAGGGAGTTGAAATTTTGTGTCCCTGAGTCTCTCACTAGCTCCTATTTTAGTTTATGTGAATTCTTCTGACTTTTTCTTGTACAAAATTCAATCCCTGTGCCTAATCTGCACTGAAAAAAGTTTTCTAAATATGTTTTGACTTGTTTTCTACTTTTTTCATGATTGGTTACTATACAGTTTCTCTCTAAGTCTCCTATCTCAGTTTGTATTTGAGCAATGATGGTTTTAACCTCTTCATCAAGTTTTTTCACTTGTCTTTGCCTGTCATTTAATCTTTTACTTGGTTTTCACTTCTCAGTAATCACAGATTCAATTTCTTGCATCACCTGTTCATTGTCCCTTTTCTGTTTTCTCTTTAGTTTTATAGCAGCCTGTCTTTTACTATTTTGCATTTCTCTATCTCCATGCACCAAACTAAATACACCATAATTTTGGCTTCATAATTCTCTCCTAACAATTTCTGCATATTTGGACTTAGTCCCTGCATTTATAACTTTCCTCATTTCCTGAAGATTTGCTGCTTGCTGACTTGATCTTAATGAGCAGTGTTTACTGCATGTAGTTTTCTGCTTATTATATTTTCCTTGTGTGTTCTTGTTGTTAACCTTATATTTCTTTTTGAGAAAACAGTCTTTGATTAGGTGTCTAGTTTTATGATAGAAAAAGCATCGCCTGGTCTCTCTCTGTACTTTTCTTTGTTGATAGGCAGATTTTGTGTATGTCTTAACCATGTTCAAATGTTTTATTTACTGAATCTCCTTTTCCTTTAGATTTTGCTCTGATTCATGCAATTTCTGTTTTAATTCAGATAACTGTCTATTCTGATCTGTGTGACCATCAAAAATGTATGATGCAGAGTCCCTTAGTTTTGTCAAATTCACTGAATCATATTTTGGAAAGTAGTGTTTGAAGAAATTCTTAAGGTGTGGTGTGCAACCTTTTAGAAATTGTCTTCTAATATGAGCCATGGATTCATCCAAATCCTTCTCTTTGCCCATGATAGCCTCTGCTGTCTCAGAAAGGCGATCAATAAATATGACTGGATGTTCTCCCTTTTCTTACACCATCTTATCAAATTTACCCCAACCATTTGACTTGGAGAAACACATTTTAATAGCTTTGAGCAAGTCCTCTCTGCATTTCCTCAGATAGGTCATGCTAATAGGATTAGAGAAGTCAAAATCCTTTCTTTACTCCTCAATTGGCCAGCTCATTAGGGTGCTTTCTGACCTTGTTCTATCAATAAATTGGCAATGTTCATGGGGTCTAAAAAGTTCTGCCAAAAGGAACTCAGTATCTTCAAAACTGGTTTAAAAAATACAGAAAGTCCTTTTTATTTCTTTATGGGATCTATGGGGCTCAGATATAAACTTTGGGGATCTTTTCTTTATAGAATCCAATTATTGTGTTGTGAATTGCTTATGGACTTTGGAGTGCAACACTCCAGCTGTATCAGAGATCTTAGTAATGTCTTTTAGTGGAAGAATTTTTTCAGCCTCTTTGTTTGCATTAGTGTTCTTGTCATTGTCATTTCCCTGTGCACATGACTTGGTTTTCTTTGCCTTCTTTTCTTTATCCTTTGGTGCATTGTCTGCCTGACCATTTCCCTTATCATTGATCTGATCTAGCCCTTTTGTCTTTAAAAATTCCTCAAACATGTTCTTCACCAGTACTTCCAAATTGGTATCAACTACCATGATTTGTGCTGTTGTCTTTGGAACTACAAATTTATAAATGTTCCTCAGGTAGGTAAGAGTTTGTATTGCAGCCATTACAATAATGTAAACCTGTGTCAGTACTTGCCATAGTATAGTGTCATTCTGAAATGGCATGTTTAGTATGAAAGCTGTGGTATTTGTTATATACCTCATAGAATCTAAAATTATAGTTGTCATGGTACTATACAGGTTATTGCATATCCAATATCTTGCAATTACTGCCAACACTACCATCCCACAGATTATTTGCTTAAACATCTTTTCTTTTTTACTTCCTCTATATTAGATGAGAATAATCTATTCAGGGTGTGAATACAGTATGTTCAGGGTGCCAAATTTTAATAGGGGATTATTTAAGTAGATATGATAATTTAAGATCAGATCTGCCAATCTCCTCCCTTTCTCCCTCCTTCCTCCCTTCACCCTCCCTGGTTACCTCCCTCCTTGTCCCTCCTCCCTTCCTCCCACCCTTTCAATTGATTTATCTGTTGATCTCTCTAAATCAACTCAGAGTGAGTATTATGGTGTATCAAATAAATCACTCTTTTCTCTTCTCTAAGATTAAGTAAGGGGTTTATTTGGGAGAAAGGGAAAGATAAGAAGATGGAGGGAAAGAGGGTTTGGGTTTTCCCTAATACTAGAATAATCCTAAGTATTTGGGAAAATTGGTTAACAGGTCTTGAAATTCAGTCAATGTAGTACAGCAGAGAGAAATCAGAAAGTAGGACTTTTGTCCTTCTTCCTTTCTGTCTCAAGGCAAAGAGATCCAGTTTTTCAGTTTGCCTCCTTTTTTCAACAGTTCTTCCTGGTCCCCATTCTAAATAGAATGTCCATCTTGACTGACAGTTCTGGAGTCTTTGCTTTTTCATTCTTTGCTGCAGACTTCTTTTCCCCCATCTCTCCTTCACACACAGTCCTTCAAACACATCCTCTCTCACCCTCAAATGGCAAAAGTATTACTGTCTTTTCATGTTTCTGCCTCAATCCATCCTTACACTCAGAGATATTTGGCAAATCCTGAATGCTCATTATCTCAAGATCCATTCAAAGGTTGAATAGTCAGTGCTTCTATGATGTTCCCTGGCATCCCTTGTCCCTAGTTTCTCATAAGCCTCTGCTCAGTATTCATGGATGGTTAAAGTGTGCAAGCTAGGTGTATACTATGTCACAGCAGAGGCATACTGGACTTGAAATTTAAAAAAAGCCCTAAGCTTCTTTTTTTGGAAGTTGATACTATACATTTTCTTCTATTTTTTAATATTTTAATTTTGCTCTAGTATCTCTTTGTCTCATGGAGTTTTGACTGTTCTATTCAGTTTTTTCCCCCCACAGAATTTATCAGTTAGGTAAGGTTTTCTAGTTTATAACTTAAAAATAAAACAACCTTACCTTTTATCTTAGAATCAATATTGTATATTGGTTCTAAGTCAGAAGAGTGGCAGTAAGGGGTAGGCAATGGGGGTTAAGGTACTTGCCCAGGGTCATACAGCTAGGAAATGTTTGAGGTCATATTTGAATTCAGGGCCTCCCATCTCTGGGCCTGGCTCTCAATTCACTGAACCACCTAGCTGCCTCCTAAAGCTTATAACTTTAATTTTTTTTCCTATTTTTTCCCTCATCAAGCCTTGCCCTCCTCATGTTATGGATGATGTAATAGATAATAATTCTGAGGAAGTATATTTATTGTATATTAGATGACTAATAGATCAAGTTTGCCTACCCTTTTCCCTTCCCTCTTGAGAAGCCTTTCAGCTTCCCCTCCCCCCTTTCTTCAGTTTCACTCAGTGTGAACTATGATGCTTTAGAGAAAATATTCTTTTCTCTTCTTTAACTCAAGTAAGGGTTTATTGGGGAAGACAGGAAAGGATGAAGGATAAGGTAAGAGCGATAAGGTTTCCCTATTCTCTAAAATGAGGGTTAGGAGGATATTGGGAGAAAGAGCAATCCAGTCACTCTTGTGAAACAGTCAGTCAGAGAGATGAGGACAACTGTCTTTTCTTCTTCAAATACAATTAGTTTCTTCTTTTCTTCACTTCAACCAGCCAGCAAAAGTCTCTTTCTGCACAACTGCCAGAAGCCAAAAGCCAAAAGCCCCTCAGCCTAGTTCAGCCATTGGCTTGACTCCGACTGTCTCCCAGTCATGTTCCAAATGGAATCTTCATTTTGACTGACAGATGATGTCCTTTGCATGCATTGTAAATTCTCTCCTTCACAATGAGGAAGCTGAGACAAAGAGATTAAGTGGCTTGCCTATGTCAGGCAAGTATTTGAACCCAGGTATTGTTGGGTCTAACATAATTTTTCACCAGACAGTGATGCTTCTCATGAACTTTTAAAACGACTTTATGACAGTAATGTCTATGGATACACAGATCTTACTCATATCTTCCTGTATTTTGAGGCATTTATTACCATTATGATGAGTGACTGATAATATGTTACAAAGCCATTTGGATGTGGTGAGATGACAACAGATATGTCATCTTCTTTATCTTTTTTCAGTGGGTGTAGAATGCCCTACCAGGGACAAACAATTCATTCTCAATGTTATTAACTAAAACAATAATTGCTTCCAAATAGCATGCTAGGGAACAGATAAGTTTCTTTTCTTTGTACAGCATGCCATTTGGAAACAAAGTTTGATTGCCAGACATCCCACAAAAAAGCAAAAGGGAAGACACCTTTCCCCTTTGTTAACTGTGAGATATTCGGATTTTCAGGGAAGAGATGACTGCCTTCCTTTCTTGGCTTCCCCCTGCAAGTACCAGGGGCTGCCTGGGCCAGAGTCACACCTATGAAGGTGTCATAAGTGCTCTTCAGACACATGACAGTCAAGGCATCAATTTTATAGATGGCTATAAAATGACTTGGATTAAAGAAGCAATTAATTAACTGCCAAATCTCTGGAGCTGAATAACAAGTCCATTTTTATTGCCTGATTCCAGTAGCCTAAAAACTCAAAGCTATTTGTTGTATCATAATGAAACAAATCAGGACTTGTTCAATTCAATTGCATAGAAACTCTGTTTAAGTCACTGTTTTGTAAATCCATCAAAATATTTTAATCCCCAAACTCCTCCCTTTCTTTAGGGTTCTTATCTCTTTCGGTGTCTCTAATTCTTTTTTCAGTTCTCTCAATATAACTTATTTTTAAAAATCACATTTACACAGTGTTTTAAGGTTTATACAGTGCTTTCTGCATAAGAAACCTGTAAAAGTCATATAATGATTATTATATCTTTTTTTAGAAAACAAATGAAGGAACTGAGTCTCACAGAAGTTAAATGACTTGCCTGAAATAACACAGCAAATAATTGCCAAGTAAGAATTTGAACCCAAGTTTCCCAATTCCAATTCCAAGACTCTTCCTACTATCTGAGGGCAGATTTAACCTCTCTATACAGTGGGGACATACATCTTGAGTACCTAGCCGACTTATCCCTTAGGTTTGCCCTCCCTGTCCATCTATATGCTGTTCCCTAAAAGTACAGGAACCTCTCTCATGGTCCTTTCTTGTCAACTCACAAGGTAATTAGAATTTTTCCTTTTCTTACTAGTCCCAAATCCCCTTTTCCCTAAATCTGTTTGGATACATCCATATCTCACTCCTCCAGAGTTAAGCTCTTCAGCTTTCCAAAGTTGCCATTAGTTAAAATGGCAAACTAATCCATATGAATGTACTTACTAGTAATGGAAAAATTGGAAAGGTCACTGAGATAAGAGAGGAAAGACTAATTATGACATCAAAAGACCTTGTTTCAAACACTGACATATTACTTACAATTTGTGTGACTTTGGCAAGTCATTATACATCTTTGGGGCCTCAGTTTCCTCATCTATAAAATAAGAGAGTTGGACTAAATGGTCCCCTTTCCAGTTTGAAATTCATTAAGACCTCTGAGGCCTCTGGGGACTTGCCATTTGCCTCTTTACATTGGCCACTAGACGTAGACCAAAGGTACTCCATAGTTTCAAAGTCCCTGAACTACCTCAAGGGAACATTCAGAACTGTTCTAGTTGTAGATTGGAAGGTAAATAACTCAACCACATCCTACACCATATAAACATCCAGACCCCAAGACTCAGATCCAAACTGTCTATATTCTATAGGGATTTTCCATCTATCCCACTATATCTTTCCCTCCATATCTTGCTCATCCAAAAGTTCAAAAATGTGTAATCCTCTCGTACTTAAAAAATGATTATTTATTAATTAACTTATTTGCCCATTCACAATCAAATTCCTAGTAAGGCCTTGCCTCTCTTCTCTCTTCTATTCATTTCTCAATCTCTTACAATATGGCCTCTGATTCCACCTTTGGGCTGAAACTGTTCTCTGAAGGGTTAATAATGATCTCTTAACTGAGAAAATGAATAGTTTTTCTCCTAACTGATTGATTCTTTTCTGGTTCATTATTAATTTCCTTTCCACAACGTATATGCATCTCCCCATCTCTAGTCCCCCCAAGAAAAAATTAGATACTTATTTCTTTTTTCTTTATCTTTTAGCTCTTGCTATTTTCATCAATCCCCTAGGCTTAATTATATCTCTAGGCAGAAAATTGCCCCAAACTATATATTAACCCCAATACCTCTAAAGAGCTAGAATCTCAAACCATCAAATGTCAGTTGGATATGTCCTCCTAAATATCCCATCAATTGCAAAATAGAGGACCCAACCAAAGTTTAGCTAGCCCAAGGCCAACCCAACATCCAGAATGAACCTTGAAGCAGGATATGGGCCAGAAAATTCCTGGAGAAGAAGGGCCTGCTTTGAGTCACTGAATTCAGAATCAAACAGGACCTTTTGACACTATTCAGGAATTCTGAAGAGGTGTTTTACTCAAGCACAATATCAATCCAGAAATCGAGGCCAGAAAAATAAGTAAACAGAAGAAAATGCCAAAGGTAATGAAGAAATACCTGGAACTGAGATACTTAAGTACTAACTCAGAAGAAGAGAGTAACTCAACAAGTTTCAATAGCATCTCAGAGAAAAGAATTTCCTGGCAACAAGGACTACACAAGTGCCCAAAAGAAACACAGTCAAAGATTTAAAAAAAAAAAAAGATAGTTAGGGAGGAAAAAAGTGGAAAGAAGAATTATTACCTAGAGCAAGTTACTTTGGGACACTGAAAGCTCTCCCTTAGATTTCCATCAAGAAGAAAGGGATTTCACTCCTTCCTTCCCACCTCCAGTCCCCAACAGTAGTAGCCCAAAGATGTAGCACTTGTAAGGGAGAGCATGTGCTAGCCTAGATGATCCCAAAACTATTTCAATAGCCTGCTGGTTGGTCTGCCTGTGACAAGTCTCTCTTCAGACTAGTCCAACTTCAACTCAACTGTTGGTGATCTTTCTGAAGTGGAGATCTTTCCATGTCATCCCACCCTGACACAATAAACTTCAGTGGTTCCTAATCACCTCTATGATCAAAGACAAAATCCTCTTTCCCATCCCTCTCCCCATTCACCTTTCCAGTCTTTGTGTATACCCCCTCATCCACCTAGCACTAAATTCCTAGCAATTCCTCAAACAAGATTTGTCATCTCCAGACTCTGGGTAATATCATTAGGCATCCTCATGCCTGGAATTCCCTCTCTCCTACATCTCTGCTTCCTGGTCTTCCTGTCTTCCCTAAAAGTTTCAAATAAGGGGGCAGCTAGGTGGCTCAATGGATTGAGAGCCAAGCCTAGGTTCAAAGCCTAGGTCCTGGGTTCAGATCTGGCCTTAGATACTACTTAGCTTTTTTGACCCTGGACGAGACACTTAACCCCCTTTGCTTAGTCTTTGCCACCCTTCTGCCTTAGAACCAATATACAGCATTGATTCTAAAATGGAAGGTAAAGGTTTAAAAAAAGGCTAAAATAAAAATCTCATTTTCTATGATAAGCCTTATTCTGATTCTTCTGGATTTTAGGGTCTTTCCTCTGTTGATTATTTCCAATTGATTCTGCATACACCTTCTTTATATATAATTGTTTTCTCTTTTTCTCCACCATTAGGCTGTGAGCTTCTCAAGAGAAGAATCTATCTTTTGTCTTTCTTCATATCCCCTGTGTTTAGCAGAGTGTCTGGTATGTAGTAGACACTTAATAAAAATATATTAACTGATTGGACCTCAAATATCTGAGTCCCTCTTCTGCTTTGTTTCCTTTCACAAGCATGGTTGATCAAACAGAGATCTTGAGAAATGGATGTTTGCAGCTCTGAGTCAGGAGCTGGTTATCCAACAGGAGATAATGTTCAGGACAGTTTCTTGAAACAAAAAAAGAATTTGAGTCTCCTTATCCTGTGGGGATTTGAACCAGTGGATCTTGCTCTTTTCCTTTTACCTTCCATAGCATCACCATCCACCATAGGGGATAAAATGCCTGTAGCCCAGCTCTCAGTATCAAGGGTCAGACACAGAGAATTCTCTCTGGTCTTTCTAGCTAGTTAGCACAGTGGACTAAGAACTGGATCTGGAGTCAGAAAAACCTTAGTTTTAATTCAGCCTTAGGTACTTACTAGCTCTATGACCCTGAAAAAGTCACAATCGGGGGCAGCTGGGTAGCTCAGTGTGTTGAGAGCTAGGCCTAGAGACGGGAGGTCCTAGGTTCAAATCTGACCTCAGACACTTCCCAGTTGTGTGACCCTGGGCAAGTCACTTGACCCCCATTGCCTAACCCTTACCACTCTTCTGCCTTGGAGCCAATACACAGTATTGACTCCAAGACGGAAGGTAAGGGTTTAAAAAAAAAAAAGTCACAATCCTCTTTCTGATTCCATTTCCTCAACTCTAAAATGGAGATAATAATCACACCTTCTGTTCAAGGCTTTTGTGAGGATCAAAGGAGGGAATTCTTTTTTTTAAAACCCTTGCCTTTTGTCTTAAAATCAATACAAGTATTGGTTCCAAGGCAGAAAAGTGGTAAGGGCTAGGCAATGGGGATTAAGTGACTTGCCCAGGGTCACACAGCTGGGAAGTGTCTGAGGACAGATTTGAACCCAGGAACTCCTGTCTCTAGATCTGAGTCTCAATCCATTGAGCCATCTCACTGCCCCCAGAGATAGCATAGCACCTGGTATATAGTAGTTGTTTAATAAAAGCCAGTTTCCTTTCCCTTCCTTTCTCTGGTCCTGAATTGTCCTTAGTCATAAGAGACATAAGTCAGGGTCCATTTGGGGATGAGGATCAACTCTATGATAGATCCAGGCTCTGGGCAAACCTGGACCCTTTCATATCAACCAGACTTGATCTAAACCTACTGTGAACCTATATCTTATGTGCTTTCCTATCCCTTGCATGTATTAGGGTTGGAACAAGATTAATCATTTGAAAAAGGGACATGGATGAGGAAAAAATTTGCTGGGACTCATTTCATTTGATAGGATCTCCCTTCATTCTAGAGTGTTGAGTGGGTGACACCTGGACCCAGGAATCCTTGGGTGTGGTAAGACTAGGATGGATATACTCTGAAGACCCTGTTCCTTGTGTACCTTTAATGACTCATCTTGCCATTGGACTTCAATGACTCTGGAAGAGAGAGTGGGACTGATGACTTTGTGCAATTCTGCCTCACTGAAATTCAGTTCACACACAAGTCAAGACATGATGCCATGATGTCATTGGTCCTCTTCAAAAACAAAGAACAAACAACAATAATGACCCTGTATTATATCTCATTATTTGAAAGATTATATTAGCTCAAATAACATTGCTTTCTAACAATAAAGTGTGACAGAATCTATTAAACCACAGAGTAGGTTCTTATAAAATAGGTTGGATGAGGGAAGCAATTATACTTTGCTGACAAATATCCTCAGCTGAATGGATTATAATCCCTCTGATGGCGTGATTCCAGTAGCCTAAGCATACACAGAGTATCTATTTAGCTATACAATGAGTCTGTACAGATTTATGTGCATTTCCATAGCAACAGAAGTGTTTCTCCTACATGCCTCCAGTTTATCATAGATTAATAATGTAGCTCCTAATTGGCAAGAGGACTGTTGGGAAGTGTTGTTTTTCCTTGCTGGAAGGAGGAACTGAAGGATGATGGGAGAGAGAAATTATAGGAGGATGGAGAGAACCTCACATATATGTTTTAAATTGACTTTTTTTCAACTAACAAAAAAATCCATTTTTTTCTCATCCACCTCCCTCAATTTTGATAAAAAGGAAAGAAAAACATATATATATATATATATATATATATATATATATATATATATATATATATATATATATATATATATATAATCTATTTCCACTTTGTCAGAGAACCTTAAGAACTCTGTTTAGGGAGTCAAGATGGCGGCATAGAAACAGCAAAAGTTCAGACCTCTCAATAACCTTCCTTACCAATTACAAACTAAATGCTCCTAGGGGACTTAAAATCAAACCCAACAAGACAGAGCCAAAGAACCCTCCTGGTGGACTCAATTTAAAAGGTATGCCCCCAAAAGGCAGAATTCAAGAACACTCATGTTTAAGGGGAAGGTTGAAGAAAGTCCCAGGACCCTTCCCCCCCACCTAGAACACTAAGCCTCTAGCGGCAGCGGGAACCTCTGAGCAGGCAAAGGCACTGGTCTGGAGGGTATACTTTGCAGGCAGAGCTGTGCCAGGCTCAGAGTGTCGAACAAAGGTGGTGGGGAAGGAACTGGAAAGGGAGAGCAGAGTGGGCAGCTTGGTCACAGAGGTGGAGAACCTTCATATTGCTCCAGCCTCCCAGGAAGTTTTGGACTCAGAGCACATCCAGCCCAACCCAGATGAACTTAATCCCATCAAAAGTCTTCAGAGGTTAGGGAATCCCAAGATCAAACACCCCTCCATCATAGACTGTTGGACTTTAATCCAATCAAAAGCCTCCAGAGGACAGGGAAGCTCAAACTCCAATACCCCTCAACCACAGACTGCACCAAGAGATCTCCTGGCAAATCTCCAAGAGGGAAGATTGTCAGAAACTCCAAAATCAAAAAATGAGAGGATCAAGAGCACAGGCAAATATGGCTAGTAAAGAAGAGCTAGATAGGAGCAGCAAACAACAGAAAAAGAAAAAAGACATTACAATCGACAGCTTCTATACAGGCAATGAACAAAGAGCAAATGGAACAGAGGAGGAGGGATCATTAAACAATAAATCAGTAATCCCAGCAAATTGGAAACAGGCTTTGGAAAAACTCAAAATGCAATTCAAAACACAATTAAAAGAGGCTGAAGACAATTGGGAAAAGAACTTTAAAACTAAGATAAGTCATCTGGAAACAGAAAATAGTGTCTTGAAAGCCAAAATCAACCAGCTGGAAAATGAGGCAAAGGAGATGAAAAGAAAAAAGAAGGTGAAAGAGGAGGTAAAGAGAATGAAAGATGACCTCCAAAGAAAATCAGACCAGAAGGAGAAGGATGACAAAAAAGCCAGGGATTAAATCCAGTCTTTAAAAACCAGAATACAACAACTAGAATTAAGTGACCTCACAAGACAGAAGGACACTATAAAACAAAACCAAAAGAATAAAAAAATTGAAGAAAATATGAAGCATCTCATTCACAAAACAGAAGATTTAGAAAATCATTCGAGGAGAGACAATTTAAGAATTATTGGTCTACCAGAAGACCATGACAAAAGAAGAAGCCTGGACATAATACTATAGGAAATTACTCAAGAAAACTGCCCTGATATTCTAGAACAAGAGGGAAAAGTGGATATTGAAAGAATCCACAGATCACCTCCTGTACTTAATTCCCAACAGATAATACCCAGGAATGTTATAGCCAAATTCAAGAACTATCAGACCAAAGAAAACATATTATAAGCTGCCAAGAAGTCATTCAGATACCACGGAACCATAGTGAGGATAACGCAGGATCTGGATGCATCCACACTGAAGGACCAAAAGGCATGGAATATGATATTCTGGAAAGCAAGAGAGCTAGATCTACAACCAAGGATCAACTACCCAACAAAACTGACTATATTCTTACAGGGGAAAGTATGATCATTCAACAAAATAGAATAATTCCAAGAATTTGTAAAGAAAAGACCAGACCTGAAGAGAAAATTTGATGCCCAAGCACAGAACTCAAGAGAATCATCAAAAGGTAATTTAAAAAAGAGGGAAAAAAGAAAAACAAAAAAACCCCACCTTTTTTAAAGAGACTCAATAAGTTAAAATGATATGTATCCCTATAATAAAAGAGGTCATTGGTAACTCTTAAAAACTGTTATTATCACCTGGGAAGCTAGAAGAATTGCACTTAGAGGAAACAGTGATAAACTGTATAGGAAGAAATGACAAGACATAAATATGCATATAGATATATGTATGCATAAATACATATACATGTGGATATATATTATATATATATATGTATATATACAACAAGAGCTAAAAAAAGAGGTTAGTACTAAAATAAATGGGAAAAGAAAAGAAAAGAAAAGGGGGTAAATTTCTATGTCACGAAGAAGCTCATAGCGGGAGGGGAAGATCACCAATACACTGGAAGGGTAAAGATGTTGGAGATAGGAAATACTCAACTCTTAGGTGCATTGGAATTGACCCAAAGAGGGAAGAACAATCCAACCCACTGGGGCAGAGAATAGATTTGCACCCTATAGGGGAGTAGAAGGATAAGAAACAGACTGGTGGGGAGGGAAGCAGTACAAGGGAAGGAGAGGGTGAGGGGGTAGTTTTAAAAAACCTGAAAAGAATATAAGGGGAAGAATAAGAAGGGAGGGGAATAGAAAGGGAAGTAAAATAAGGGTGGGAACTAGGGGGACTGATTAAAAACAAACATTGTTATAGAAGGAAATAGTTAAAGAAGAAAAGGCAGGACAAGGAGTAGAAATCAAAATGCTGAGAAATACACAGCTGGTAATCATAACTCTGAATGTGAATGGAATTGACTCACTCATAAAACACAAGTGAATATCAGAGTGGATTAGAATCCCAAACTTTACCATATGCTATCTACAAGAAACACACATGAGGAAGGTAGATATGCATAGGGTGAAAGTAAGAGGATGGAGCCAGATCTATTGGGCATCAACTGATAAATAGAAGGCAGGAGTTGCAATCATGATATCTGACAAAGCCAAAGTAAAAATGAATATAGTTAAAAGAGATAGGGAAGGTAATTACGTACTGATAAAAGGTATAGACAATGTGGAAATATCAGTACTCAACATGTATGCACCAAATGGTATAGCATCCAAATTTCTAAAGGAGAAACTACTGGAGCTCAAGGATTAAATAGATAGAAAAGCTATAGTAGGAGGAGACCTGAACCTTCCTCTATTTGAACTAGACAAATCAAACCAAAAAATAAATAAGAAAGAAGTAAGAGAAGTGAATGAAATCTTAGAAAAATTAGAGTTAGTAGATATGTGGAGAAAAATAAAAGAGGACAAAAAGGAATATGCCTTCTTTTCAGCAGCACATGGTACCTTCACAAAAATTGACTATATATTAGGGCATAAAAACATTGCAAACAAGTGCAAAAGAGCAGAAATAATAAGTGCAACCTTCTCAGATCACAATGAAATGAAAATAATAATTAGTAAGGGTACATGGAGAGGTAAATCAAAAATTAATTAGAAATTAAACAATACAATTCTCCAAAAACAGTTAGTTAAAGAACAAATAATAGAAACAATTAATAATTTCATTGAAGAAAATAACAATGATGAGACATCCTTTCAAAAGCTATGGGATGCAGCCAAAGCAGTACTCAGGGGGAGTTCATATATTAACAAATTAGGGAGGGCAGAGTTCAATGAATTGGGCATGCAAATTAAAAAACTAGAAAGTGAACAAATTAAAAATCCTCAGATGAAGACTAAATTAGAGATCCTAAACAATCAAAGGAGAAATTAATAAAATTATAAGTCAAAGAAATATTGATTGAATAAATAAAGAGAGAAGCTGATATTTTGAAAAAACAAATAAAATAGACAAAGTGCTAGTCAGTCTCATTTAAAAAAGGAAAGAAGAAAACCAAATCGACAGTATCCAAGATGAAAAGGGAGACCTTACCTCTAATGAAGAAGAAATTAAGGCAATTATTAAAAACTATTATGCCCAATTATGTGGCAACAAATATGGCAATCTCGGTGATATGAATGAATACTTACAAAAATATAAATTGCCTGGAGTAACAGAGGAAATAGATTTCCTAAACAACCCCATAACAGAAAAAGAAATTGAACAAGCCATCAAAGAACTCCCTAAGAAAAAGTCTCCAGGTCCAGATGGATTCACAAATATATTCTATCAAACATTCAAAGAACAACTAATCCCGATATTATACAAGCTATTTGACAGAATAAGCAAAGAAGGGGTTCTACCAAATTCATTTTATGACACTAATATGGTACTGATCCCAAAACCAGGAAGGTCAAAAACAGAGAAAGAAAACTATTGACCAATCTTCTTAATTAATATAGATGCAAAAATCTTAAATAGGATACTAGCAAAAATACTCCAGTAAGTCGTCACAAGGGTTATTCACTATGACCAGGTAGGATTCATAACAGGTATGAAAGGATGGTTCAATATTAGGAAAACCATCCACATAATTGACCATATTAACAAGCAAACTGACAAAAATCACATGATTATCTCACTAGATGCAGAAAAAGCCTTTAAAATATAGCATCAATTCCTATTGAAAACACTAGAAAGTATAGGAATAGAAGGGCCTTTCCTAAAAATAATAAACAGTATCTATCTAAAACCATCAGCAAACATCATCTGCAATGAAGATAAACTAGAAGTCTTCCCAATAAGGTCAGGAGTGAAACAAGGATGCCCATTATCACCTCTATTATTTAACATTGTACTAGAAACACTAGCAGTAGCAATTAGAGAAGAAAAAGAAATTGAAGGTATTAAAATTGGCAATGAGGAGACCAAGCTATCACTCTTTGTGGATATGATGGTCTACTTAAAGAATCCTAGAGAATCAACCAAAAAGCTAGTCGAAATAATCAACAACCATAGCAAAGTTGCAGGAAATTCCATTTTAAAATCACCCTAGACAATATAATATACTTAGGAATCTATCTGCAGAGACAAACACAGGAACTATGTGAACACAACTACAAAACACTCTCCATACAATTAAAACTAGATCTAAACAATTGGAAAAACATTGATTGCTCATGGGTAGGATGAGCTAACATAATAAAAATGACAATCCTGCCAAATTAATTTACTTATTTAGTGCCATACCCATTGAACTACCAAAAAATTTTTTACTGAATTAGAAAAAACCATAACAAAGTTCATCTGGAAAAACAAAAGATCAAGAATATCCAGCAAAATCATGAAAAAAAATGCAAAGGAAGGAGGACTTACAGAACCAGATCTCGAACTATATTATAAGGCAGTGGTCATCAAAACACTTTGGTACTGGCTAAGAGACAGAAAGGAGGATCAGTGGAATAGACTTGGGGTGAATGACCTCAGCAAGACAGTCTATGATAAGCCCAAAGATCCCAGTTTTGGGGACAAAACCCACTATTTGATAAAAACTGCTGGGAAAATTGTAAGATATTATGGGAGAGATTAGGTTTGGATCAACACCTCACATCCTACACCAAGATAAACTCAGAATGCATGAATGACTTGAACATAAAGAAGGAAACTATAAGCAA
Organism: Monodelphis domestica; assembly: GCF_027887165.1. Lineage (NCBI taxonomy): Eukaryota > Metazoa > Chordata > Mammalia > Didelphimorphia > Didelphidae > Monodelphis > Monodelphis domestica. The sequence goes on from NC_077234.1 coordinate 211,074,147, forward strand.
ATTAGGTGAACACAGAGTAGTATACTTGTCAGATCTTTGGTAAAGGAAAGACTTTAAAACCAAGCAAAAGCTAGAAAAAAAAACACAAAATGTAAAATCAATAATTTTGATTACATCAAATTAAAAAGTTTTTGTACGAATAAAATGAATGCATCCAAAATTAGAAGGGAAGCAACCAATTGGGAAACAATCTTCATTACAACAATGTCTGACAAAGGTCTAATTATTCAAATTTATAAAGAGCTGAACCAGTTGTACACAAAAACCAAGCCATTCTCCAATTGAAAAATGGGCAAGGAACATGAATAGGCAATTTTCAGTTAAAGAAATTAAAACGATTAATAAGCACATGAAAAAATGTTCTAAAACTCTTATAATAAGAGAAATGCAAATCAAAAGAACTCTGAGGTTCACACCTCACACCTACCTGATTGGCTAACATGACAGGAAAGTAATGAATGCTGGAGAGGATGTGGCAAAGTTGTGACATTAATGCATTGCTGGTGGAGTTGTGAATTGATTCAATCATTCTGGAGGGCAATTTGGAACCATGCTCAAAGAGCACTAACAGACTGTCTGCCCTTTGATCCAGCCATAGCACTGCTCTGTTTGTACCCCAATGACATAATAAGGAAAAAAATGTACAAAAATATTCATAGCTGCTCTCTTTGTGGTGGCAAAAAATTGGAAAATGAGGGGATGCCCTTCAATTGGGGAATGGCTGAACAAATTGTGGTATATGTTGGTGATGGAATACTATTGTGCTCAAAGGAATAATAAAGTAGAGGAATTCCATGGGAACTGGAACAACCTCCAGGAATTGATGCAGAGCAAGAGAAGCAGAATCAGGAGAATATTGTACACAGAGACTGAAACACTGTGGTACAATCGAATGTAATGGACTTCTCCATTAATGGCAATGCAGCAATCCTGAACAACTTGGAGGGATCTACAAGAAAGAACACTATCCACATTCAGAGGAAAAACTGTGGGAGTAAAAACACGGGAGAGAAGCAACTGCTTGAATACATGGGTCAAAGACATATGGTTGGGGATGTAGACTCTAAATGAACATCCTAGTGCAAACATCAACATGGAAATAGGTTCTGATCAAGGACACAAGTAATACCCAATGAAATTGGGAAGAAAAAGTGGGTGGAGGGGAAGGAGGGAAATAATGTGATTATTGTAACCAAAGAATAATTTTCTAAATTTACTAAATAAACTAATTCAACTGAAAAAAAAAAAGAACTCTGTTTAAAGCAGTGATCAATCATGATTCCAGGGACAGTTGATGAACTGAGGAATCTCTCTGCTGACAGGTGATGGACTCAAGTAGAATAAGACCTATGCTGTTACACATATGTATGGATTTACATGGAAAAATTGTTTTTATTTGGGGAGATCTTTTGGATTTATAGTTATATAGAAAATAAAGGGGTTTGTTCTGCTTGATTATGCATATTTGCTATAAGGGTTTGGTTTGGTTTCTTTTTCATGGGCTGGAGGAAGAGAAAATAAATGCTTGTTATTTGAAATATAAAATTAAAAAAATTTTTAAAGGAGCAGAGTTTCCAAAAGAGATGGGTAAGCAATACCAAATGCTGCAGAAAGGGCAACGATGAAAAATCAGAAAAAGTCATGAAATCTAACAATCAAGAGTAAATTAGTCTATGCCCAAAGGACTATAAAACTATGCATACCCTTTGATCTGGTAATACTACTACTGATCTGTATCCCAAAGAGATAATAAAAAAGGGGAAAGAACCTTCTTTTACAAAAATATTTGATGCTGCTCTTTTTGTGGTGACAAAAAATTGGAAATTGAGGGGATGTCAGTCATTTGGGGAATGGCTGAACAAACTGTGTTACATGTTGGTAATAGAATACTATTGTGCTCTACGAAATGATGAGCTAGATTATTTCAGAAAAAGCTAGAACGTGCTACAGGAACTGATGTAGAGCAAAATAAGCAGAACTGGAAGAACATTGTACATAGTAACTGGACGATGATTATCTGTGAAGGCTTGACTATTCTCAGCAATGCAGTGATCTGGTTCAATCCTAAAAGACTTATAACAGGGAATGCTATTCCCCCCCCAGAGAAAGAATTATGGGAGTCATCTTTCACATTAGTGTATTTATGGTTTTATTTTGGGGTTTTGGTGATATATGAGTTTTTTCTTACAACAATGATCAATATGGAAGTGTGCTTTACCTGACAATAAAAATTTTTTTTAATTAAAAAAAAGATAGTGACCTTGGCAGGAATAATTTCAAATGAGTGATGGGAAGGAAGATAAATTTAAAGATGGAGAGAAGAATGGTGAAAATGAGGACACAAGAGATATAGACAGATTTTTCTAGGAATTTTTCTGTGAAAGGGAAGAGAGATATAGGATGATATCTTTAAGGGATAGTAGGATAAAATGTTGATTTATTTAAGGATGGGGTGGATCTATTCATTTTTATAAGCAGGAACACAGCCTTTATGGAGTGGCAAAATAACCCAAATTCTCCTCCTAAAAAGGACAGATTCAAGTCTCTCCAAGCCACGACATAGTGTGAGATCAGGAAGATGCAAGACCGATGGTGGGAAAAAAAGGCAGAATAAATCCAGCGCTTTGCTGATACAAAAAACCACAAACAATTTTTCAGTGCCCTCAAGATTGTCTATGGGCCATTAAAACCCACCACAACTTCCTTGCTATCCTCTGACGGTGACACTCTCATAAAAGATAAAAAAAGGCATCAGCAACAGGTGGAAGTCAGTCAGCTTCTCAACTGACCCTCTTCAGTCGACCAAAGCGCCCTTGACCAGATCCCCCAAAACCGCACCATTGAACAACTTGACGTCCCTCCTTCAATAGAGGAAGTCCAAAAAGCCATTAAACAAATGAGTGCAGGCAAGGCACCCAGTAAAGAAGGGATCCCAACCGAGGTGTACAATGCCTTAAATGGAAAGGCGCTCCAGGCATTCCACATAGTGCTGACCAGCATATGGGAAGAGGAAGACATGTCCCCAGAACTCAGAGATGCCTCCATCGTAGCCCTATACAAGAACAAAGGCTCACAAGCAGCTTGTGACAACTACAGAGGCATCTTACTACTCTCCACTGCTGGAAAGATCCTCACCCGTGTTATACTCAACAGACTCCTGTCATCTGTTTCAGAGCAGAACCTGCCTGAATCACAATGTGGCTTCCGACCAGATCGTAGCACCATCGACATGGTCTTCACGGTGAGGCAAATGCAGGAAAAATGCCTTGAGCAGAACCTGAGTCTCTACATTGTCTTCATAGACCTGACAAAGGCATTCGACACAGTGAACAGGGACACATTGTGGGTGATCCTTAGCAAGCTCGGCTGCCCAGCAAAATTCATCAAACTGATCCAGCTCTTTCATGTTGACATGACAGGGGAAGTCCTATCTGGTGGAGAGACTTCTGATCACTTCAACATCTCCAATGGCATGAAATAAGGCTGTGTCCTCGCTCCGGTACTATTCAACCTATTTTTCACCCAAGTATTTTGACATGCTGTGATGGATCTAGACCTGGGCGTCTACATCAAATACTGACTGGATGGCTCACTATTCGACCTTCGCCGCCTGACTGCAACAACAAAAACAACAGAGAGACTCATCCTAGAAGCTCTCTTCGCAGATGACTGTGCTCTCATGGCCCACCAAGAAAATCATCTCCAAACCATTGTGGACAGGTTTTCTACTGCAACAAAACTGTTTGGCCTGACTATCAGCCTCAGCAAAACAGAGGTGCTGTTCCAACCTGCACCAGGGAGGCCAACTAACCAGCCGTGCATTACAGTCGATGGCACGCAGCTTTCTAACATCAACACTTTCAAGTACCTGGGCAGCACCATCGCCAACGACGGGTCCCTAGACCACGAGATTAATGCCAGGATCCAAAAGGCCAGCCAGGCACTTGGGTGGCTGCGCTGCAAAGTCCTCCAACACAGCGGTGTGAGCACTCCGACGAAGCTCAAAGTGTACAAAGCAGTGGTCCTCAGCTCGCTCCTGTACGGTTGCAAGACATGGACACTGTACCGGAAGCACATGAAACAGCTGGAGCAATTCCACCAACGCTCTCTCCGGTCAATCATGAGGATCCGATGGCAGGACCGAATCACCAACCAGGAAGTCCTTGACAGAGTCGACTCCACCAGCATCAAAGTCATGGTCCTCAAAACCCAGCTATGATGGTCTGGACACATCATCCACATAGACCCACAGTGAATACCAAGACAGGTATTCTATGGTGAACTGTCAGCTGGACTCGGGAAACAAGGCCGACCAAAGAAAAGATTCAAGGATCAGCTAAAGTCCAACTTGAAGTGGGCTGGCATTACACTAAAGCAACTAGAACTCGCTGCCTCTGACAGAAGCAGCTGGGGAACCCACATTAACCATGCCACCACCGCCTTTGAAGATGAGCGACGTCGACGTCTTGCTGCTGCGCGTGAACGCCGACACCAGTCCACAACCGCACCTCCCATAACAACTGGCGTCCCATGCCCCATGTGCCACAAACTCTGCACCTCAGCCTTTGGACTTCAAAGCCACATGAGGGTACATCAATAGATGATAATGCACAAAGACAATTGTCATTCTTGGTAACTGAGAGACTACCACTACTATGTATAATATTTAATTATATTAATATATTATAAAATTATAAAACAAAAATAGGCATTTAAAAAGAATAAAATTTTTAAGAAATAAAAAATTTAAGATAAACACAAAATAATATGTATGTATACACATATGCATTTTTAAAGATAACCTTTGACTTCCAATTTAGAATCAACAGTATGTATTGGTTCTAAGTCAGAAGAACAGAGGAGTTAAGCAAAGGGGATTAAGTAACTTATAGGTCATATATATTTGAACCCAGAACTTCCCATCTCCAAGCCTGGCTTCCTATCTACTGAATCACCTAGTTGCCCCCTACATATGTATTTTAAAAGACATTGAGTCTGAAAGAATGCTTGTTTTCTTCTATTAAAAATTTTAGCTCTACATTATCCTGCAGTTCATGCTTACATTTAGCAGCACATATAAATTATGAAGTTTCTTTCAATTGCTCAAATAAATTTACTTTTCTAATTTTTCTCTGGCCTCATGTTTATATTTCAATATTTCCACTTAGATATGTTTTTTGTCAGTAACACTTAAAAGTTATCTATTTTAAATAAAGATCTATATTTCTCCCCTCTAAGATTATATTCAGCTTAGTAAAGTAAATTATTCTTGTTTGTAAGCCCATATATTTTGCTTTGGGGAATATTTTATTCAAAGATCAACTCTCTTTTTCAGTAAAAGCTGCCATGTGTAATATTTATAGGGAAAATATGTTGAGGATTGAAGAACAGGGGATACTGAAGGTTTTGTAACAGGGAATGGAGGAGTTGAAGGGAGAGAGGGAATATGGCTGTGAGGTAAAAGGAGAGAGATGGCCCCTGCCGAAAGGCTATTTTTGAAAAATGGAGTTCCTGAGAAATGGGCCGCTTATGATAGCCTTATGATAGGGGATGTCTTCTCTATGGATTGATGTGAAGAAACCCCAGAGCAGGTAAGCCCAGACTCTCCTAAGGGACAAGACTCCCCCCAGACCAAGGTTGCCCAGCAGGGATCCAATAAGGACCATTTATAGTTGAATGGCTGTCCTGAGGTTCAGCTCCCTCTATATTCCCTGAAATGAAAGTCCTCTTATCTGAATGTGATTATTTAAATAAAGATAAAATTTAATAACAAGTTTGGATTGGGGAGGTATCGGGGAAGAGGGAATTGAGATTTCCCTAGATGAGGTTTGAGTCTCTCTCAGCTTTTGAGCTGAGGTCAGGCTTCACAGGTTGGAAGAGGGTTTCTTTTATTGCTGTCTATACTAATCTGTGCTAGTTTTCTTAAGTTCAATGTCTTAGCAGTAGACAGCAAGAGAAAGAAAAGTTCTGGCTTTCAGATCTGGTTGGGTCTGTCTCTTTGGGCTGATGCCCCTCAAGACTGGCCTTACAGTTCAAACCCCTCCAGTTCAATCCTTTTGTTTGATGGCATGATCATAGGAATCCAGGTAGAGCACACAGTTGGGAAAATCAGGAATAGAGGCACTTCTATCCAGAGACAGGGAGAGAGGCTCCTTCCAGTCCAAGGGCCAAGAAGAGAGAGTGAGTCTTGATACCAACTGCCACTCCCAGTTGCCCCTCCCCCCACCAATTCTCATTCTTGTCAATATCTTCTCTCTAACATTCCAACTACTGTTTGTTCCACCTGATTGGCAGAAAGTCCAAAACTTGCTTCAGTTTTTCTTTCCACACATGTCTTGTGTGATCCTAACTTTGGCTCCCTGGTATTTGAACAATTTCTTTCTGGATCTTGGCAGTATTTCTTCCCCTTTGATATGAAAGTTTTGGATGACTATGACGTGCCTGAACTTTTCCAGAAAGTAACAGATGAATTTTTTATATTTTGCCTTCTAGTGCTAATAAAATTAGTTCTTCCACTTTCTACCTTTGTGATGTTGGTCAAGTTACTTAAGAGTTCTGCCTCTCAGTTATCTTATCTATAAAATGAGGAGGTTGACCTAAATTATCTAAATCTGTTATCCTAAGCAAAAGAATCCTTTCCCCAAGAGAATCTGAATAATATCACTGAAGACAGAGGCTATAGGACAATTAAGCTAACAACTTAATTTTTTCTAAAAGAAATAAATTTAGGACAAAAGTGGCCCAATATGCTTAGTTTAATGTAATTGGTATCAATTGTCTTATTATTGATGTTGTGGTTGTTCAGTCATTTTACAGTTCTATCCAAGTCTTCATGATCCCATTTAGGATTTTCTTGGCAAAGACAGTGGAGTGGTTTATCATTTCCTTCTAAAGCTCATTTTATAGATGAGGAAATGGAGGCAAACAATTAAATGACTTGCTCAGGGTCATAACTAGCAACTGTCTGAGGCTGGATTTGAACTCCTGAGGATGAAGCTTCTTAATAATATCTTTAGGAAATGACTATTTAATTTTTCACTGTGATAGAGAGAAATGGGGAAAAATTGAAGAGATGAAATGCAAAGAAGAAAAATTCAAGAGAGCAGAGAGAATCCTCCAGACCCAGACCTATGGAGGAGGGGAGAGGGTTCTATGGAAGGTTGAGAAGGAGGAGCAGTTATCTCAGAAGTTGACTTCTGGACACACTTCTTGAAGTGGTCTGGTATCTACACCACTTGATTTCACTTCTCTCTGGCCAACCTCTCTGAAAGAGGAAGGCTGCAGAAGTACTTTGCTGTTACACTCCTTGACCTGGTTGAATTAAAAGAGTCTGGCCTAGTGAAGATTTCAGCTGAATATAAAACTATTTTCCCTAAAGGGAAGTCACCTTTATTTCTGTTGAAGGGACTTTGAATTGAAGTCTTCTATCAGAGATAGGGGATTATAGCTTAGGGAAACTCTTTCCCTCTCTCCTTTTAATTTCCCTATTCCCCCTTTCCCAAAAGAGAATAAATTAGACTTTCAACTGTAAGAAATTGTCTTTCAACATTTGTAGCAGGAGGGAGAATTTAAAATATTCAAAGCAGAAAATTGGGGAGGGATGACTCCATTAGGCTGCCTAGCAGGGAGAACAAGAAAGAAGGTGTGTCTTGGAATCAAGTTCCCTTTTCCTCAACCTGCTTCCTGGAGTAGCATCTATTCAGTCCCCATCTCTCAGTATTCCCCTCCACTATACCACATACAGATTAGAGAGTAACCTTTATATGTTAATCAGCCTTAAGTAAACATTGGGAGGTAGCACAGACAGGAGAAAAAGACTAGGTCAAAGAAAATGAGGCTCTTTTCCCAACTTTATCACTAGTTGTGACTTCTTAGGCAAATCACTTAACTTTTCTATGTCTCAATTTCTTTATCTGTAAAATGGTGGCAATAATGTCTGCCCTGTGTAACAAAGTTGTGTAAACCTTAAAATTTCTTAGACTTATGAATGTTAGAAATTTTCCCATTGGGAAATCTCATACTGGAAAAAATTTCCTACTGATAGTAAGAACTCTATTGGAATGTGAAACCCCTTGGCATGGGAGGATCCTTCTCCTCCCTACTTAAGACTACTTTAGGACAGAAACCTTTTGCTAAACAATGGAAAGGGTTTTGACCTATGCTTAAGCATAGAACAGGAAGTTCTTTGAGTCATGATTGGTTTTAGAATTGATACAATAGTGATACTTGGAATGATAGAACCAGGTCTTGGAAAATACAATCTCCACCCTACTTAGAGTAACAGGATTTAGGAAGGGCTGCAGCAAAGATCAAGATTTAATTATTTGAGAATATGACCTTCAACAGACATGTGCAAAGCCACAGACCTCTGGGAGGTCCTGGGTTAAACTAGAGCCACCATTGGCACAGGGGAGACATCAACAGTGATTGGTAGATGTGAGAACTGAGGGGAGGGAACTTAGATGGTTTCCTTAAAGATAGCGGGGTCTGAGGACAGAGGGAGATTCGGAAGTTTTGCTCTGAGAGGTTTTGCTCTGAAGGAGTCTGAGAGGAGAGAGGTCCTGGAGGGAGAGCTCCTGGAGAGGTCTTGAAGGAGGCTGTGGAAGGAGAACTCAGGAGGAGTAGGAGGAGAATTCTCTGGAACAATTCTTGAAAGGAGGCTCTCTTGAAGGTGGAGCCTGAGGTTGGCATGAGAAGCCTTACCTAGAGAGATCTTGGGTGAGTGATAAAACCAACTGACTGATTTATTCATTCTTATTCCTTTCTTCCTTTCTCTCTTTTTCTATTGATTAATCAGTGTATTATAAATTAAATTTCTCTATAAAACCCAGTTGGCTTGGGCATATTCATAAATTGGGAATATATTCCCTGGTGACCATCTTATATTTATATAAAACCAAGACACAATAGAAAACATATTTCAGCGGTCATAATTGTTATATATTTCCCTTGCTCCCAAAACATTTTAATTATCACAGTTGCATAAAGAAAAAATCACCTAGCTTATGTGAAAATGTTATACATATCAAGTATTTTCACTGAAAAGAATGGAAAGATTCCCTTAAGTCAAGATATTTTCTTGGGGTGTTAGAATAAAGAGATTTATCACTTTCATTGTTTATAAGCATGAGATTGAGACAGAATATAAATTCCTTGCGAATGGGATCATTTTATTCTATATATACTTTACCTGAAACATAGTGCATATTTGATAAATGCTTCATGATTGATTGATGAGTAAATGGATGAATAGATGGATGGATGGATAGATGGATGGATGATAGATGGATTCAGGAAAATATCAGGTTCCAGGGAAAGGTCAGGTTCCTCCCACTCTCTTTCTCCCTTCCAATCTGTAAAAATGGAGATTTTGAACCATAGACTTCAATCCCCAGAAGTCCTTGGTATTTCCCAGAATTCCCTATAATCTCACCTGAGTCCCAAAGATCACATGGCGAGATCACAATTGGTATTTAACTGGCAGTAATGCCTCCCATGCTCTCTTCTCTTCCATTGCAATGATGTAGTAAGTAAACTAAGCATGGGGATTTTGAATGTGCTAATCAGCCATGGGCAGGTGGTTTTTATTTTGTATCCTTGATTTCTAATAATTCTTACTAAACCTTACAAAATATGTTTTTATTATTCGAGATATAATTTAATTTTTACAAGTCATATACTTGGACAAATCACTTAAACTCTCTGGACCTCAGTTTCTTCAGCTGTAAAAAAAAGTAATGAGAGAATTGGACTTTGGACTACATGGCCATTGAGGTCCCTCCCAACTCTGGCATCTATGACCCTAGTAGTGGCAGGCAGGTTAAAGCACCAAACTTTGGCTCCACCTAGTGGTACACAGCCTTAACTGACTGATGAGTCCTATGAGACAACTATACAAATCAGGATAAAGTAGGGACTCTATAACTTTGATTGTATTAAATAAAAAAGATTTTGTACAAATGAAACCAATGTAACCAATATTAGAAGGGAAACAACAAACTGGGGGAAATTTTGTAGCAAATTTCTCTGATAAAGGTCCTATTTCTCAAACATATAGAGAACTGAGTCAAATGATAAGAACCCATCATTCTCTATTTGATAAATGGTCAAAGGATATGAACAAGAAATTTTCAGATGAAAAAATCAAAGCTATCAGTAATCATATAAAAAAAGTTCTAAATCCCTCTTGATTAGATAATATAAAAGAATGCTATCCACCTCCACAGAAGGAATATGTTGGAGTTGGAATACGAATCAAAACCTACTACTTTTTAGTTTATTTTTCTTTATTTTGGAGTTTTTAATTTATATGAGTATTCTCTTACCAATATGGAAGTATATTTTGCATAATAATTCAGATAAAATTGCTTAATGTCTCCAGAAAGGGAGAGGGAATGGAGGAAAGGAGACATTTTAGATTTCATAATTTTTGGAAAACTTATGTGGAAAATTGTTATTACATGTAATTAGGAAAATAAATATTTTTAAAACCCAAACAAATTCCCTTTTTGGCTGGGTCCAAATTATATATTATACAGGTATCTCATCCACAACCATGGCATGAGGCACCCCCATGATCTGGAAAATGTATATAAAATATTTTTGGCCTTCCTTTCATCCCAGAGAAGAAATCTGAATTTTTTCTTTTTCCTTTATGGGTTTTTATAGTACTTTATTGTAAAATTTGAGTTAAGTATTTGGTCATAGGCTATATATGTAGGCCAATGTTAACATTTCTAACCTTTGTGTGTCATCTGTTGGTTTTCATGTTCTTTTCACAAACTTTAAATTTTTGCTTATTTTAACTTAAAAAAAAGAAATTGTGTCTATGATATTAAAAGATAAAATATGTTGATATACAATACTATACACATATTTTATGTATTTCTGAGTTTCTAAACTTTTTGGTAACTTCTGCTGGCCTTTGCCTGTCATCTGTAACTTCCATAAAACTCTCAAGAAATTCCCATTTAATTTCTTTCTTTAAAAACAAAACAAAACCTTACCTTCTATCTTAGAATCAATATTATGTATTGGTTCAAAGGCAAAAGAGTGGTAAGGGCTAGATAAAGAGGATTAAGTGACTTGCCCAGGGTCACACAGCTAGGAAGTATCTAAGACAAGATTGGAACCCAAGATCTCCCATCTTTAGGCCTGCTGAGCCACCTAACTGCCCCCTTCCTTTTAATTTCTCATGCCGACCCATGGCATATCAAAACAACAATAGGGAAAGTAATTTTTTGGAAGAGAGACCTGTATCTCTCATTTTCTACCATGAGTCCATTATTTCTCTATCAGGAAATGGAAAGAATGCTTCCAGTGGTCCTATGGAATTTGTTTAACCATTCACCAATTGGTAGACATCCCCTTAGTTTCCAATTTTTGCCACCATAAAAAGAGTTATAGCACATAAAGGCCATTCTCCTTTTTCTTTGATATGTGTGTGTGGGTGTGTATATGAATGCATATACATATATATGGTACATAAATGGTGTAGCATGTATATATGTGGTCTATAAATATATATATGTATGTGTATCTTTTCTTATATCTTTGGTATTTAAGTCTACTATAGGCTAAAGAGCTTGTACTGCTTAGTAACTTTTTATGTATGATTCCAATTGCTTTCCAGAATAGTTGTACTCATTCACAGATCCTTGATCAATATATCCATTTTCTTTTTTTCTATTTTTTTAAACCCTTACCTTCTGTTCTAATAACAAGTGCCTTTCTAAAGTAGAAAGGCAAGAGCTTGGCAAATGGGGTGAAGGTACTTGTCCAAGGTCACATAGCTAGGAAGTGTCTGAGGACAAATTTGAACCCAGGACTTCCCAACTTCTAGCCTGGAACTCTAACCACTGAACCATCTTGCTGCTCCCATAAGCTTATTTTCACACAATCTCTCTATCATATGCTATTTTCTTTTGGGGGGGCCCAATTTGCGAGTCTGTTGAGTAAACCAAGGCCAAGAGGAATAATGTGACTCAGGATCATAGGATCAGCTTTGTCATCTAATAAGTTTATAGATGATGAGACTTGCCCAAGGTTGCATCACTAGTAGAGAATAGATTTTGCTATTAAGCTGCTTATCCAGTCTGACATCTCAAATAGATATCCTGTACTTAACATATCCAAAACAGAAATAACTTTCCTCTCAAACTTCTCTGTTACTGTTGTGGGGATCACCATCATCCCATGTGTCTTGGCTCACCACCTAGGTGGGCAGCTCAGTGGCACAGTGAATAGAGTGCTGGAACTGGAAGTCAGAAGACCCATCTTCCTGACTTTAAACCTGGCCTCAGCTATGTGAATGGGCAGGTCACTTAACTCAAATTGCCTAACCTTGCCTATTCCTCTGCCTTGGAACCAAAACACAGTGTTGATTGCAAGATGGAAGGTAAGGGTTTAAAAAAAAAATCTGACCTCAGATACCTACTAGCCAGGCGATCCTGGGCAAGTCACTCAACTATGTTTGCCTCAGGTTATTTGTCTATAAAATGAATTGGAAAAGGAAATGACAATCCACTCCAGGATCTTTGCCTAGAAAACCCCAAATGGGGTCACAAAGGGTCAGACATGACTGGAAAATGACTGACCACCACCACCACGCAGGTGTCACCCTTCAGTCCTCTTTCCCACCCCTTCCCATCTATTGCTAAGACATGTCAATTTAATATGTATGACATCTTCAGCATATGGCCCTTCTCTCTTTTGACATTGCCATCACCCTGGATCACAACTGGATTCTTACAATAGACTCAGCAATTACTGACTGGTGTCCCACCTCAAGGCTCTCCCCACTCCAGTCCACCTTCCATAAAAACATCAGATAAGTCTTACTAAAGCACTGATCTAATCACCTCAACACCCTGTTCAATAAACTCTGTTGGCTCAACTAAGGTTGGAGCCAACTATCACCTCCAGGATCCAATATAAAATCTACGTGCTGTTCAAAACTCTTCATAACCTACCTCTACTCCCAGCTCTTCAGTCTTCTTTCCATGCAACGTGTTCCATCGTCAGGTGACTTTGACCTCTTTGCTATTCTCCAAAAAGGATGCTCCATCTCCCCCCTTGGCATTTTCATGGGCTATCCCCCGGGTGGACTCATCTCCACCTCCTGGCTCCTCTCAGAGCCTTCAAGTCCCAGCTAAAATCTCACTTTTCACTGAAAGCTTTTCTATTCCCTTTAATGCCTCTTCACTGTAGATTATTTCTGACTTGTCCTGTGTGTAATGTTTTTGTAACTAGCCTCTGGTATATTGCAGATCTTTCTTTATGTCCTTAGCCCAGTGCCTGACAAATAGCAGGCACTGCAGTATCTTTGCCAAAAAAACCTCCATACATGGTCATGAAGAGTTGAGCATGACTGAAATTACTGAATAACAATAATAAATGTTCATTGACTGAATGATTATTGGCCTTTTTTAACCCTTACCTTCCCCTTAGAATGAACACTTAGTTGATTCCAAGGCAAAAGAGCAGTAAGGGCTAGGAAATTTAGATTAAGTGACCTGCCGAAGGTCATAGAACTAGGCAGTGTCTGAGGTCAGCTTTGAACCCAGGATCTCTTCTCTTGGCTTGGCTCTCTATCCACTGAGTGACTTAGCTGCCCTTTGATTATTGTTAATACCACAGCATCATGGAGTGGTGACTAGAGAGCCAGGTTTAGAGACAAAGAACCTAGGTTTAAGCCCTGCCTTGGACATTTTTTGGCCATATGACCTTGGGAAAGTTATTTAACTTTTCACTATTTTAGGTAAATCTAAGACTAGGATACAAAGAAGATAGCACCTTACATTCCTAGAGAGTTTCCTATTCTAAGAGTTCCCTATATCAACTCATTTCAGAGGCCTGATTCCACCACCACCATAACCATCATCACCACCATCACTGCCACTACCACCACTGCTATTACTACCTTTAGTTCTTCATCATCTTCAAATGTTTTGATGGTGCTTAACAAAGCAACTCATTATTCAAGTTCTTTTGATTAATGGTGGTAAACCTCTTAGACTTCTCTAGGAAATATTAAAAATATTTTCCCCAGTATAAAATACCTTTCCAAAATTTTCCCTTTAGGAAATTGAGTAGAAAAGACTTTCCTTGAGCACTGGATTAAAAATAATAAATTTAACTCTTCTCTAGATAAGATAGGGACTAGGAGATAGAGTGCTGGGCCTGAAGTCAGGAAGACTTCATGAGTTCAAATTCAGGCCTCAGATACTTACTAGCTGCATGACCCTGGGCAAGTCACTTAATCTTATTTGCATCAATTCCTAAAAAAGGAGCTGAAGGAGGAAATGGCAAACTACTCCAATATCTTGGCCAAGAAAACCTCTATTGAGGTCACACCTGACACTACTGAAAAGATAATTGAATAACTACCTATTAAACCTGTGCCTAAAAAGCAGATTATAGATTGATATTTTTTTCTTCAAAAAGGCTTTCAGTAGTATAAGTGACTTCATGTTTATTCATTGATTCATTGTCTTAAGATAACCTATTGCTTTCCATTTCATACCATGAAGCTTGACTGGAGCACCCTGTTGCATATTTACACATAAGATCACACAATGTCTGAGTGTTAAGAGCGATGATTCCTATGATTGAGGTCAGATTTGAACTCAGATCTTCCTGACTGCAAGACTATCCCTCTGTCCACCACACCACCTAGTTGCAACTAGGACTTGGAAGAATATATTTGATTACAGATGGACTGATATATGATATAGTTAAAGTGAAAAAACAAGGGGAGGTAGAAAGATAGTCTGGTAGAGAGTAAAAAGATAACCAGTAGCTAGGGAGATAATAGAGGGATAATGCTCCTAAACTAGATGCTCCAAAGAGCAGCAGGAATGACACATGGAAAATAAATAGCTCTAGGGGTACTCAACAGTGCCCAAGAAACTATGACAAGGAAGGGAGGAGTAGAAATAACACTCATAGACTAAGATGTCTATACAACAATGCAGTAATACTCCACTGAACTAAGGAGCTAAGTATGGGGAGGTAAAAATGACCTCATAGGGATTGTAGAGCCTTGATGCAATTGACTCATGCCTGAAATATGGGAATGGAGGGAAACTCCTTGTTCAAGAGGAAGAAATTGGGAAGGAAGAGGTAAGTAGCATTGTTTATCATGAGTTTACTCACTAGCATCCGCAGGACTTAATGCAGGGACAAGAAAGAGCATTTCGGGAAAGGCTGAACATTGCTGTTGTTGAATGACAGGTCACCTGGAGGAATTCAATAAGGAATTCCTGACACATTATAAAGCTGTCATGGTAGGGGGATAAAGGAGTGATAGGAGACTTCCACCATACAGCTATCTAGAGAAGGCAGCTCTGTTGGCAGAAACACAAGCATTATCACCCTTTTGAATTGCCAAAATGATCATTTATTCTTTCAGAAAGTAGAAGGAAGGAAAAGAATGAGTTCCTTTTATATGCCAGGCACTGTTCTAGGTACTTTACAAAATTTTTCTCATTTGATTCTCTTAATAACCTGGGGAATTAGGTATTATTATCTCTATTTTATAGTTGAAGAAACTGAGGCAGAAAATGGGAAAGTGACTTGCCCAGGGTCACACAGTTAATAAATGTCTTAGGTCATATTTGAACTCAGAACTTATTGACTCAAGATCTAGCAATCTATCCACTGCACCACCTAGCTGCCTTTTTTTAAAAAAAACCCTACAAAGGTTTTTTACGGTGTATTGGTTCCAAGGCAGAAGAGCACTAAGGACTAGGCAATGGGGGTTAAGTGACTTGCCCAGAGTCACACAGCTGGGAAGTGTCTGAGACCAGATTTGAACCCAGGACCTCCCATCTCTAGGCCTGACTTTCATTCCACTGAGCCACCCAGCTGCTCCCTCCCCCGCCTCTTCCCCCCCCCCCCCCCCCCCCCAGCTGCTTCTTTTAAAGAAGTAGCAAGAGGAAGTATTATCCTTGACTTGATTCGGAACAATTAAGAATTAGTTGTGGAAGCAGAAATGATAAGAACCTTAGGAGATAATGATTATACATCTGAGAGAATGTAATAGATCAAATCTGACAGATATCTGACAGATTCTAGACCAGAAGTTCTGCTTTTTTTTTTTGTCCTAGACCTGCTTGACAATCTAAAGGATCCCTTCTCTGAATAATGTTTTTAAAAGCCCGAGATAAAATGCTTAAGATTACAAAGGAAGCCAATTCTATTATAATAGTAAACTTTATTTTTTAAAACTTGAGGAGTCCAATTTCAAAGAATTCAGAAAATACAAACTCACAACCTTTCAGAACTGGTAGGAATTTTGTAGGGCAGCTAGTCAATCGATCTGCTGTTGTTATTCAGTCATGTCTGATTCTCTGTGACCTCATTTGGGATTTTCTGGGCAAATATAATACTGGGGTGGTTTGTCATTTCTTTCTCTTCATTTTACAGATGAGGAAACTGAGACTAACAGGATAAAGTAACTTGCCCAGGATCACCAGTTAGTTTCTGAGGACAGATTCGAACTCAGGAAGACATCTCAGCCCAGAGCTCTATCCACTGTGTAACCTAGCTGCTCCAGACCAACCCATAGCAGAAAAAAATCATCATCCTCTCTATTATGTGGCCTAAGTGGCCACCCAGCTTTTTCTTGAAAAACTCTAGTAGGGAGATGGAAGAATAAGATCCTGCTTCCTATGGAAGCTAATTCCACTTCTGGATAGTTCTAATTTCTAAGAAGTTTTCTTTTAGAGTTAGCTGAAAATTACTGTGCATTGTTATTTTCTGTCCTCGGGGAGAAAGAACAAATCTAAGCCCTCTTCTACATGATAGATTTTGAAAGATCACTATCGTTTCTAATTTAAGTCTTCTGAACTTCAGATGAAACATCCCCAATTCCTTGGGTCCTTATATGGCATGATTTCCAGGCTCTTCACCATCTAGGATGCTCTCCAACTTCTCAATGCCTTTCTAAAATCTGTTATTCATGCCTATCAATTGAAGAATAGTAATATATTATAGCATATGGATGTAATAAAAGACTATTGGACTGTAAGAAATAACAAAAGGGATTATTTCAGACAGATGTGCTAAGACTTTTATGAACTGATACAGTGTGAAGTAAGAAACTGGGACAACGAGATTTGTATAATAACTACCCCCAGGGTTGTGTGCTGGTAAATATTTAAGAACAAGTCCTTCAAAAAAAAGGTACATGAGATACTTTTAAATTTAATCTACATCATTTGCCTTTCCCCATCATTTTCTAAAGCCTAATCCAATATTAAATAGTGGTGATAATGGACATCCTGGCTTCACTCTTGTTCTTATTGGGAAGGCTTAAAGCCTAGACAACCAACAAAACAATAATTCAAGCCTTCATTTGTAGTGTTTGCTGATTTCTGAGGTATAAATGCTCACACTGAACACTTAACAGTCAACTTTTTCATCCAAAGTGGCTCCAACATTATTAGAAGGAACAACTTTAAAAAAAAAAACTATTTAAGGGGACTTCAGGGCAAGCATGGTGGCAGATTAGATGTGGCTCGCATCCCCTCCTCAGACCCAATGATACAGACAACCTCAAAAGACCCTCAAAAAAACCATCCTTATAAGAATGGAGGGAATCTACAGCAGGGAGCAGCACTGAAGGTACATGGGATACGGGTATTTCCACACTATAAGGGAACCAAAAAGCTCCCACCCAAACCTGAGCACACCTACCCTCCCCCACCACACCTATGGAGCTAGAGTTAAAGTCAGCTCGTGCCAGAACCAATGAGTGAGGGAGGGGTTCACCAGGAGTGAACAACAGGCAGCTCCAGGTCTGGGGAGCTACTAAGACCACCAAGGACTTATCCCTGAGAGCAGTAACACCCAAAACCCCAGCAGGCGGGCCAGGGTAGCTCAGACCTCGGGCACTTGGAACCAGAGCACCATAATCAACGAGTGGGCAAAGTGCACCCTTGAAGTGAGCAAGGGTCACCTATAGGTCTTGGGAGTTAACTAAGACCACCAAGGACTCACCCCTGAGAGCAGTAACACCCGAAATGCTGGCAGGCAGGGGAGGGCAGACCTTGGGCTCCTTCAGGAAGATAGCCCAGCTGTGGAGAATTGAGAGTTGGCCCGAGGTAAAAAGCCTTGAGCATTAGATCCATACACAGAGAGCTAGCCCTCCTCACTCAGATTCCTGACTGGAAAGAGAAGGGAAAACCATAGAGATGGAAAACAGTGCCCAGGAACAACTTCCAAACACCAAGAAAAGCAAGAAGAAGGGGTTGACTTTGGATGGATTTTACAGAGGAAAAATATAGACTACAGAGGAAATAGCAGAAGAGGAAACCCAAATAAATGCTCCAAAACCTTCCAAAAGAAATGGAAATTGTCCACAAGCTCTTGAAGAATTTAAATTGGAGGTTATCAAAAATATGGAAGCCTTCTGGCAGGAAAAATGGGAAATAATGCAACAAGAATTTAACAGTCTGAGGGACAAGAACTCCCAATTGGAGAAACATCTGGAAGCCTCAAAAAAGCAGGAAAGACCAAACTGAAAAGGAAAAACAGTCTTTAAAGAACAGAATTAGAGAACTGGAAAACAATGATCTTGCAAAAACAGCAAGAATTAATAAAGCAAAGTCAAAAAATTAACAAATTAGAAGGAAAAATAAAATATCTCACTGACAAGGTGACAGATCAGAAAAACAGAGGAAGGAGAGACAATCTGAGAATCATTGGTCTACCTGAAAAGCCAGAAATAAACAGGAATCTTGACATCATAATACAAGATATCATCCAAGAAAACTGCCCTGAACGACTAGAACAAGGGGACAAAATAGACATTGAAAAGAGTTCATAGAACACCCTCTACACTAAATCCCCAAAAGACAACTCCAAGGAATGTAATTGCCAAATTCAAAAGCTTTCAAGCTAAGGAGAGAATTCTACAAGAATCCAGAAACAATTCAGATACCAAGGAACTCCAATCAGGATCACACAAGATCTGGCAACTTCCACTCTGAGCAACCGCAAGGCCTGGAACACGATATTCAGAAAGGCAAGAGAGATGGGTCTTCAACCAAGAATCAGCTATCCATCAAAACTGACTATATTCTTCCAAGGGAAAGTATGGGCATTCAACAAAATAGAAAATTTCCAAGTTTTTGCAAAGAAAAGAGCAGAACTCAGTGGAAAGTTTGATATCCAAACACAAAGAGCAAGAGAAACATGAAAAGGTAAATATGAAAGAAAGGGAAAAAGAGAAAAATTTTTTTCCTTTATTCAAACTCTCTTCTATAAAGTCTACATTTAGATCAAATTATATATATTAATATGTGGGGGAAATGTTATGTGTAATTCTCAAAAATTGTATTCATTATTAGAGTAATTAGAAGAATCACTCATAGGGAAAGATTGGGGCATAAAGATGATATGGAGAAAGAGGGGAGGAAGAAAGTAAAAGCGAGGGGGGAATCAATGATGGTATCAAGATATACTTGAAGAAATAGAAATAAATTAAATAGAATAATCCTTGTCAAACAAAGATACACATGGGAAGGGGAGGGGAAGAATTCTCTTATAAGAAGGAGAGGAAGAGAGTGATAATTGGTACTACTTAAACCTTACTCTCAGTGAAATCAAATCTGAGAGGGAAGAGTATCTAGATCCATTGAGATCTTGAATTCTATCTTATCCAACAGGATAAGGGAGAAGGGAAAATTAAGAGGGATGGGGGGGAGGAAGTACAAAAAGGGAGGGAAGGAGAGGGGGGAGGGAAATAAACAGATCCTAAAAAATAAATAAAATTAAAATTAAAAAAGAAGGGAACAAAAAGGGAGGCGCTAGAAAGGGAAGCATATCAATGGAGGGGATTAGGGGGCCTGATTTAAAGTAAATCACTGGTTTTAAATGTTATAGCAAAAGAAGAATGGTCAGAAATAAGGGAGGAGATCAAAATGCTAGGGAAGTCACAAGTGACAATCATAACTTTGAACGTGAATGGAATGAACTCACCCATAAAACATAGACGAATAGCAGAGTGGATTAGAATACAAAACCCTACCATATGTTGTCTTCAAGAAACAAACATGAGGCGAGTAGATACTCACAAGGTCAGAATTAAAGGTTGGAGTAAGAACTATTGGGCCTCAACTGATAGAAAGAAGGCAGGAATTGCAATCATGATATCTGACAAAGCCAAAGCAAAAATAGACCTGATTAAAAGGGATAGGGAAGGTAAATACATCCTGATAAAGGGGAGTATAAACAATGAGGAAATATCACTAATCAACATGTGTGCACCAAATAGTATAGCATCCAAATTTCTAATGGAGAAACTAGGAGAATTGAAGCAAGAAATAGATGGCAAAACTATATTAGTGGGAGACCTGAACCAACCACTATCAAAAAATGATCTTTGAGGGGAAAAAAATGATCTTTGTTTCCAATGAATAATGTTTGAAAATGACCTAAAAATAGTATTTAAAAGGAAAAAATCTATTTAAAATCTCTGATCAATGCAATGATCAACCATAATTCCAGAGTACTAATGATGTTTCCCATCTCTTGCTTTCTAGAATCTAAATTAAGAATTGTATGAGCTACTTATTTAGTCACTGAAATATTTATCTCCTTTCATTCTGCCCCAGTCAAAAACAGGAATTTGAGTTCTTTCTACAGCTCTTTCCACTTATAGAATAAATTAATTTTTCTATTCATAGTGAATATAAATCTAGTCTCTTGTCTCCCAGATCTACTTAACACAGTTTATGGACATGCTGGGGATTCGAGGCCTAGGGAGGGGGCTTAGTTACCTCAAGTCATTCCATTTCTGGCACTATTTGAATTAGGGCATAGAATGTGAGGCTTATTGGAGGTAGGAAAGTCATTTTCATTTGTGTTCAAATGTGTTCATTTCTCCACAATTTAGCAGCAAAAAAGCTTTCATTAGAAAGCCTTTTTTTGGGGGGGTGACTTTTGTGATAAGTCAGTAACCACACCATTAAAGAAAATGAAAAGCAGATCACACACACACACACACACACACACACACACACACACACACACACACCACTTGTAGAGTTTATTGAAGTATATCCCCAGTCAGCCAGGTTCTGAGATGACAGGGAAAGGTTTTAGAATACAACTGTTTCCAAGTTCCTCAGGAACTCTGACAAATCTTTAGATCTCCGCAGTGATAGTGAGCTCCTATATTAGTAGAAAGCAGGCAGTATATACAATGGGCTGACTTTGGGGCTTTTCAGATTTAATAGGCTCGCTTTTTGAAGTTGTTACCTGCTTCTGGGCTTCAGAATCTCTAGCTCAGGGACCATGAAGCACGATGGTAAAAGCCACAGGCAATTGAACTCGGGTTTCGAATGCTTGACCCATATCTTGCTGAAAGCCTTAGAGAGGTGGGATCTCTGGACACTATTTATCTGTATGCTGTCAGAACTAAGAGGACTGATCCCTTCTCCCCATAGATGGTCATTATCTACACAGCAGAGCTCTTTGGGAATTTAGACAAGCAATCTCCTGTATGCATGAGTGGCAAATGGGAGAAGAAGAGGCAAAGAAGAGGGAAAAGAAAAAAAAAGATACCATTTTCTGGCTATAGTCTCTTTATATGCCTTAATTTTTAACTTTCTGGAGCCAGTCTCCAGACTCGAAGGTATGTCGGTGCCATAAACAGATTCACTGTTTCTTTTTTTGTCTTCTGTGAAAGAAAAATTCTGACCTTCAGGTCTTAAGCACAAGCCTAACAGAGACAAACTTAGTTATTAAATCATTGTAAATCTAAGAATCTATGCTTCGAGAGAAAAATCAAAAGGGACAGAAATTAATTATGCCTTTAGTAGCCACAATCTATTATCTTTTTTTTTAACCCTTACCTTCCATTTTAGATAGAACAAATATTGTGTATTTGTTCTAAGGCAAAAGGGCAGTAAGGGCTTGGCAATGGGGGTTAAGTGACTTGTCCAGCTAGTCACTTAACACACTAGGAAGTGTCTGAGGCCAGATTGGAACCCAGGACCTCCCATCTCTAGGTCTGGCTCTCAATCCACTGACTGAGCCACCCAACTGCCCCCAACAAACTGTTTTCAAGTTATGATTTATAGTATTCTGAAACAAAGACAAAATTTTATAATAATATAATAAGAGTTACTGAGCTCAGTTGAAAGTTCAGTTAACAGTGTTGATTCATTAAGAGAAAATGATAGTTATAAAAATGTTTGTCATTCTTTAGAATCATTTTAAATAAACCATTCAATATGGTCAGTAGGGTGAAGATACTATTAACTTTAATTAAGTTAAAATATTCTTGCTCTACATTTATCAGCTTAATTTTTGGGGTGGGAGCTTTGAGTCTTTCTTACATTCTGAGCCCGTCCCCCCCCCACTACTCCCCCCAGAAAACTTAGGCCATTGTTCAGGATGAGGTTATTTTAAACAATTTTTAAAGATTTTAGTATAGGATGGTAATGTCAAATGTAAATCGAAATGTAAATCATTAAACTGTACCTAAGAATCCCTGTGGCCACATATTCACTGAAATTCACATAACATGATCAATTTCCTATTGAATTTTTATTGATTTTTAAAAATTTCCCAATTACACTTTTATCTAGTTCAGGCTGCACTCAGAAGTGTAGTGGGCCACAGAAGGTCTTTGGAATGATGTTTGATAACGCTAGAGTGGGATATTGTTTCTGAATGGATAGTTTAAATGTGTCTAGATATTTTTGCAATTAAATTTAAAATATTTTTAACACTTGAAAAACATTTGACAGACCTAGAGATGGGAGGTCCTAGGTTCAAATCTGGCCTCAAACGCTTCCCAGCTGTGTGACCCTGGGCAAGTCACTTGACCCCCATTGCCTTGCCTTTACCACTCTTCAGCCTTGGAGCCAATACACAGTATTGACTCCAAGACAGAAGGTAAGGGTTTAAAAAAATTTTTTTTTACTTCCAAATTCTTTCTCTCCATTGTCATTGAGAAGGCAAATAATTTGATGTAGGTTATACATATGTGACTATAAAAACCACATTTCCATATTAATTATATTGGAAAAGAACACAATCCAAAAAGAAAGTTAAAAAAAAAAGCTTCCATCTGTATTGACTGCCCTCAGTTCTTTTTCTAGAAGTGAATAGTATTTCATCATGAGACCTTTAGAATTGTCTTAGATCATTGTACTGCTGAGCATAACGAAGTCCCAGAATGGATAGTTAAAAAAAGACTGATTAAGTTTCTCATTCAAGTGGGAGAACGAACTTTAAACTAACTAAACTGTCCTGATATGATTATATGATTTTGTAGTATGTAGCTTTAACAGGAAGCAGACAGAGTCTTAGTATGCTTTCACCCATTGTGGCCCCAATGTCTATTATTAAAGGATGGGTCATGACCACTTAGAAAGGTAAAAGATCAGTTCTAGAAGCCAGCATGAATTATTTAAGATAAAGTCAAAGAAGCTTAACTAATATTCTTTCTTTTCTTTTCACAGTTATTGGCCTAGTAAAAGGGAAGCTAGGTGGTACAGTGGATAGAGCACTGGACTGGGAATCAGGAAGACTTCTCTTTCCAAGTTCAAATCCATTTTCAGATACTTACGAGTTGGGTGACCTTGGGCAAGTCACTTACCCCTGTTGGCTTCAGTTTCCTCATCTGTAAAATGAGCTAGAGAAGGAAATAGCAAACCACTATAGAATCATTGCCCACAAAACTGTAAATGGAGTCACAAAGAGTCAGAAATACTGAAAACAACTGAAAAACATCAGGACTAGTAAAAGTGGGGCAAGGCATTTGATAAAGTTTGGAATTAAATTCTCACAAGTAAGATATATAAATATGTGGATTGGATATTAATACAATTGGGTTTTGAACTGGTTGAACTGATTAAGGGATCTTTGTCAACAGGGCATGAAGTCTTTAGTCTTTAGTGAGAAAGACAGTCTTTAGTAGTGGGAAGACTATTGGAAATGAAATCAAGAAACCTAGGTTTAAATCTCACCCCAAGAAAATGTACCATGTGACCATGGACAGTTTATTTAACCTCATTTTCCTAAATTACTATCTATGTTGACCATGGGCATACTCTTAACTTCTCTGGGCCTTAGTTTCCTCACTGTAAAATTTTTGTTGTTGTTTAGTCATTTCAGTCATATATCTCTTCGTGACCCCATTCAGGGTTTTCTTGGCAAAGATACTGGAGTGGTTTGCCATGTCCTTCTCTAGCTCATCTTACAGATGAGGAAACTGAAGCAAACAAGGTTAAGTGACTTGTCCAGGGTCACCTTGCTAGTAAATGTCTGAGGCCAGATTTGAACTCAAGAAGACAAGTCTTCCTGCTTTCAGGTGAAATACTCTATCCACCTAGCTGCCCTTGTTGTAAAATAGGGGAATAATAATATTTGTTCTGTTTATTTATATCTAAAAATAAATACCTTTGTGACCATCGAGTGCATCCCTCTCATTTTATGCTTCAGGAAACAGAAATACAGAGAGATTAAATTACTTTCCTAATGTTACAGAGTTAGTGAAAGATCAGGAGACATTCCTGAACTCCCTTCTCCTCAGAAGATTGCAGTAAGTGTAATGCTATCCTGGCATTGTCAAAGAGATGAGGATGTTGGAGATATAGGCTTACTATTTCAGGAGAAAATTATTCCAGAATTTTTATCCTTTTTCCCCTCTGGGAATTTGATATGACCTAGAGACTAATATAATTATAGACCCTCTCCAGCCTAAAGGACCATTGGAATGATGTGAGAGCTGAAAAAGAATGCCAGCACTAGAGCAACCCCTGGAAGAGAAAAAGAGAGAGAGAGAGAGAGAGAGAGAGAGAGAGAGAGAGAGAGAGAGAGAGAGAGAGAGAGAGAGAGAGAGAGAGAGAGAGAGAGAGAGAGGTGGAAGCTACCACTAGAAGCAGGGAAGCTTCAGAGGATTGTACAAAAAATGTATTGGGGACATTAGACGGCACAGTAGATAAGAGTGCTGGACCTGGAATCAGCAGGAATCATCTTCCTAAGTTCAAATCTAACCTCAGACACTTCCTAGCTGTGTGACCCTGGGCAAGTCACTTTACCCTGTTTGCCTCATTTTCCTCTTCTGTAAAATGAGCTGGAGAAGGAAATGACAAGCCACTCCACGTATTTTTGTCAAGAAAACCATCAATGGAGTATACATGTGTGATCACTCAAAACATATTTCCATTTAGTCATGTAGAAGAAGATACTTATCAAAAAAAATAATAAAACAACTTACAAGGAAAATAAAGTAAAAAATAGTACACTTTGATCTACATTCAGACTCCTTCAGTTCTTTCTTTAGAGGTGGATCATATTTTTCATCATTTGGAATTGTGTTGGATCTTTGTATTGCTTAGGATAGCTAAGTTATACAACATTCTCTCAGTTTTGTTCATTTCACTTTGCATCAATTCATATAAATCTTTCTAGGTTTTTCTGAATTCATCTTGCTTGTCATTTCTTCTAGCATAATAGTGTTCCATTATGACCTCCAGGAACTGATGCAGAGTGTGAGGAGCAGAACCAGGAGAACACTGTACACAGAAACTGATACACTGTGGTACAATTGAATGTAGTGAACTTCTCTACTAGCAACAATGCAATGATCCAGGACAATTCTGTAGGACTTATAAGAAAGAACACTATCCACATTCAAAGGAAGATCTGTGGGAGCAGAAACAGAGAAGAAAAACAACTGCTTGATTACATGGGTCGAGGGGTATATGATTGCGGATGCAGACTCTAAATGAGCATCCTAGTGCAAACATCAACAACATGAAAATAGGTTCTGATCAAAGACACATGTAAAACCCAGTGGAATTGCGCGTCAGTGACGGGATGGGGTGGGGGAGGGGAGGGAAAGAATATGATTCTTATAACCAAGGAATAATGTTCTAAGTTGACTAATTAAATAAAATTTTCAAAAAAAAAAAAGAAAGAGAAAATAGTGTTCCATTACAATCATATACCATGCCTTGTTCAGCCATTCCTGAAGTGATGGACATTCCCTCAATTTCCAATTGTTTGCCATCATAAAAAAAAACTGCTATAAAAAATTTTGTACATTTTATAAATATTTTGGATACAGACCAAATTGTTTAAAATCAACCTCAGTTTCACCATCTAAAATGGGGATAATAGCACTTGCCTTTGTGAATTTTAAAACTACTCCACCCTACTCAGACCATACTTTAGAAGATCTGATTTAACTATTTCCTGATTAGTAACAATGGAGATACTTGGTTTAACAGAATCAAGTCTTGGGAACTCTACATTTCTCCATCTTACTTAGTTTAACAAGGTCAGGAATGTCTGCACCATACTCAAGGATTAAGTATTTGAGAAAATGGCCTTCAACAGACACGTGCAAAAACAGCAGACAGATCCCTGGGCTGTCCTAAGTCAAGCTAAGCTAACATTGGTATAGATGAGACACAAGAAAGTGATGTAAAACCATCTATATAGGGCAAATCATTTGCTCTCTTCGTCCTCTTTCCCCGGAGAGGCGTCTCTGGCTGGCAGCATGCTGAGTGGTCTGACTTCTTGGCGTGGTGGCAGCTATTTGTCTAGGTTTTGATGGTGAGTTTGCCCTTGAGCTAATTCAGGTTCAGGCATCTTGACTCAGCCCTCTTGGAGTTCAGGCTGATTCCTTTCTCCTTTACTCTCCAAAGCTTTATCTTCGTAAAGTTTCTAATCTTCCTCTTGGCACAAGCCAGGCGAGAGAAATCCTGCACCCTTTCCTTCTCCCTTCTTCTTAATTTCTTTCTACTATATTAATTAAATCATCATGAATTTCCAGTTGACTTGGGTATTTTTTTTTATTTTGGATATCCATGGCGACCAATATTTAATATAGTTTAGGTCACAATGCTAAAATTATCCTTTACACCTCACAGGATTGTTGTGACAATGAAATGCAAACTGTAGAGCTCCATGTAAATACTATCTATTATTATATCATCTGCTCCAGTAAGGGGAAGAAGGACAGAGAAAAAAGCAAGGCATTTTTAGAGACTCCTGACTCAGTCTCCACCTATTTTTTTAAATTTTATTTAATTAGTCAATTTAGAACATTATTCCTTGGTTACAAGAATCATATTCTTTCCCTCCCCTCCCACACCCCTTCCCGTAGTCTATGCACAACTCCACTGAATATTACATATCAATTCCACTGGGTATTACATGATCAGAACCTATTTCCATGTTGTTGATGTTTGCACTAGGATGTTCATTTAGAGTCTACATCCCCAATCATATCCCTTCAACCCATGTGACCAAGTAGTTGTTTTTCTTCTGTGTTTCTACTCCCACAGTTTTTCCTCTGAATGAGTCTCCACTTATTTTTAAGGCAGCTCCACTCCCTAGAGTACACCCTGTGAGGGAATTCAATCAAAAGAGTCCCCTATGTGCTCTCAGCAAGATTTCAGTGAGCCTGCCTACTTCCCAGAGGAGCATTCCCTCAGATGCGTTCAGACAAAAGTGCACATCTTGAAATTGCAGAAGGTTGATTAGGGAACTCATTATCCTCTGTTCAGCTCCTTTATTCCCTTAGATGCTATAGAGCTTAAATGACACAATACCTGTAAAGTGCTTTTAAACTATAAAATTTCATCTAAATGTCAGCTATTGGGAATCAGAAGACCCCAAATGGATTTAGCCTGGCTAAGTCCATACTTGTTATTCCCTTAACAGAGTTCTTTGTTAAGCATCTGGCACAGTACCAGAAGCATCTCCTACATCCTCCATTCCTCATATACTTGGGTATGAAATTGGATTGGAATACTCTGGAGAACTCACTCAAAGATAGCAAATCTCAAGTTATTCTGTAGACTTGGTCTGGATGGAAGAGTAGATGGTTTGGAAGCCTCCTTGCAGTTAGCAATTCCCCATATGGAATTTGTCTTGGTCTGTCTCTCACAATGTGGCATATCTTCATCTTAGGATCATACATTTTGCAGACTGTTTTGAAGTGGCTAGAGAGACTGTGTGGTACAGTCTCTCCCTTCAGGGAAATCTCTAGTAGAGAGTTGACCAAATTAGCTAGATAAGTTCTCCAGGATTCAGAGCTTTGTTATTGGCCATTTGGCTATGAGAATGAGAGGGATGTTAGTCATCAAGCCAATTAGTCTGTTATACTCATCTAGAAAGTCTCAGACAAACTAAACAGTGCAGCAGTCAGGTGTCAACTGGGGAACACTGAGACCCCAAATTCTAGAAGGGCATTGGTTATCCAACATTTAACCCAAAGATGTCCCTCATACTCAGGGCTGGCTTCAACATACCAAAGATAGAGTTGAAAAGTCCCCTATATGAGAGAGACTCAGACAAGCAAGATAGCTTTGCATGTTTGTTATATATTTAAGAAGAAAAACAAGTTTTCCATAAAAACTTTTCAGTTTTGTATCGATTTTTAAAAAGTCTTTAATATGATTTGGGGAGGA
The DNA here is from genome assembly GCF_027887165.1 of Monodelphis domestica. Classification (NCBI taxonomy): domain Eukaryota; kingdom Metazoa; phylum Chordata; class Mammalia; order Didelphimorphia; family Didelphidae; genus Monodelphis; species Monodelphis domestica. The sequence continues at coordinate 211,102,592 of NC_077234.1, forward strand.
CGTGCCAACCCCCAAAGTCTCGGGTGTACATGGGATCTGGAATTTCCCAGTGAGAGAGATGTTCTTTGGGGGGGTAAGGTGTCATTGTGGCCTCCAAGAATACTTTGTCAAATTTTATATACCATTAAACTAGACCAGAAGTACTAGAGATAGATTGACAGAGTCTCGAAATAGTAGAACTATAAGAAATAAGGGAAGGAGAGATGATAGGATAAATATAGGGTCAATAAAACAGGTAAGGCTCCTTTCCCCTAGCCCCAAAAAGCAGTGGAGTAGTGGATAGAGCATTCAATAGGAAGACCTGACTATACAAATCCTACTCCATTTACTAACTGTGTGACCCAGGGCAAGTCATCTAACCTCTTTATCTTCAATTTGTCAGATGCAGGATTTGAACTTATCCATGACATTACTAATCAGATAAAGTTTCAACTAATTAGATTTGACCCAGTGTTCTAGGCTGTCAACTTTTTGGTTACTGACTCCCCTTAACTCTGACATCTGAAAATATAACAAGCAGCCCAACTCTATCTTTTTCCAAATTACCAAAAAAAAAAAAAGTTAAACTACATAGAACACTGATTCCCTTGACACTTTACCTCAAAGTCAAGATCAGACGATCTTCTCTTTGAATCTTACCCTTTTTGTTTTTCTTCAGTCATTTTTTCAGCTGCATTTGACTGTAATTCCATTTGGGGATTTCTTGGCAGAAATACCTGAGTGGTTTACCATTTCCTCCTCCAGGTCATTTTACAGATGAGGTAATGGAGGCAAAGAGAGTTAAGTGACTTGTCCAGAGTCACCTAGCTAGTAAGTGTCTGAGGCCAGAGTCAAACTCAGGAAGATGAGTCCTCTTAACTCCAGGCCTGAAACTATCCACTGAACCACCTAACTGCCTCTTACCTTTTACAGTGCTGAATCTACTTACATGGATTCTCATCTGCCTATGATGTCTTTTTCACATGAATGAGAGACTTTATAAAATGTTCTGCTAAGATCAAAGTGGATTTCATTTATAACATTCTTCTCACCTACAAGTTTAATAACCCTGTCAGAAAAGGAAAAGATGTTAGTCTTGGGAGGATCTATTCTTGATGAAGTGATGTTGGCTTTGTGATCTTTGAATCTTTCTAGATGGTCACTAATCATCACTTTAATTGCATGGTCCAGAGTTCTTTTAGGAAGTGAAGTCAATCTTATTGGCCTTTAGTTTGTGGATTTTATTCTTTTCCCCCTTCTTTAAAAAAAAATGGGTGCCTTTGTCCTTCTTCAGCCCTGTGGCACCTCTTCCATTCTCCACAACCTTTTAAAGATTACTGATAGTGGCTCAGCAATCCTTTTAGTATCCCGAAATACACCTTGGCTGGGCCTGGTGATTGGTAGTAACAACTGTAAGACAAAAGGGCAAGAACTAGGCAAACAAGGTTAAGTGACTTGAGCAGGATCACACAGCTTGGAAGTATCTGAGGACAGATTTGAAAACCAGGTCCTCTGGACTCCAAGCCATGGCATTCTATCCACTGTGCCACCTACCAGCTACATCTTCTTAATATATACTGTTACTTGCTCTCCTACTTTAAATTATCCTGTTCTTTTTTTAATTAGTTTTACTCTTTAGGCAGCTTGTGGTACAGTGGAGAACACCAGACCTAGAGTTGGGAAGTCCAAATCTGCCTTTAGACACTTACTAGCCTTGTGACACTGGGCAAGTCATAAAACTTCTGTTTGTCTCAATTTCTTCTGTAAAATGGGAATAATAATAGATGGGAAGATATTAGATCTGGTGAAGTTTTGACCATTATAGCCATCCTAATGGAGGAGACCAAGGACATGGACATCTTGGCCCTGGACATATTGGCTAGAGCCAGTTCTATTTACAGGAAAAAGTGGAACTCACATTCTCAATCTTAATTATCCCAATTTTAGAAGATGCTCTGGGACAAGGAATGCAAGGGCATTCCTAGGACTGTCTTTGGGCTCATCCAGCAAAGGCAGTGTTTCTAGTTAATATTAGAAATCAAATTATACAGATTAAGAATATTTTTTGTCATTACTTTAGCTTGTCTTTTAAGCATGTCAAAGTGATAGAGAACTAACCTCAGTGTCTGGAAGACACTATTCAAGTTCTGCCTCTGACATTTTGGCTCTGTAACCAGGGGCAAGCTGCTTATTTCTTGGGGTTCTAGACAACTCTCTTAAAGCACAAGATGCAGAGGAAGAGCCAACTTCCAGTGGTAGAGGGCATTTTCTTGTCCAGGAATTTCTTAAATTAATGTAGTTGCAGACTCAGTCTTTTTCTCTTTTCCTATTCTTGAGGGAGAACAACTTGTACTTTGAGCTTGGGTAGGGTGGCAGACTCCAGGTAAGGGCCTGGAGTCAGGAAGACTTATAATCTTCCTAAATTCAAATCCAGCCTCAGACACTAGTTGTGTGTCCCTGGGCAAGTCACTTAACCCTATTTGCCTCAGTTTCCTCATCTGTAAAATAAGCTAGAAAAGGAAATGGCAAAAACCACTCCAGTGTCTGCCAAGAAATCTCTAAAATAAGGTTGGCATGGGTCCGAGGGTTTCCCTCTGGACACCCCAAACTCCAGGAGTGTTTCAGGTCAAAAAGGATGTAGCAAATTCCTTTCTGATCCCTGAGAGAAACATCTCCCTTAGATCCTCAGTTGTCATAGATATGCACCTCCCTCTTCCACCCCATGAGCACTGGGTGATACCTAATCTAATCATCCATTGAAATCCAGGGATCATCCCTTGTGTCTTCAGGACACAAACCATCGCCCGACATTCCTTATGCCCTCCCAATCCTAACAAATCACCCCATTCCTGATTCACCCCATTCCCTGCTCTGGTCATGTAGACCCTGTTGTAGAGAGGCTATAAATATCCCAAACCCCCGCCTCCTCTGGGAGGCTGTATTCCACCCACTCTGGCCCCCTCAGCCATTCCATTTGATTTACATTCATGTCAATAAATCTCTTTTTATTATCAAGCTCACTTTTGGAGTCTGTCATTTCTGACAAGGGTACCTGTCCAGTTCTATGGCTGTACTTCACAGCTCTCCCACAACAACTTGAAGAGTTGAAAAGGTCTGAAAAGGCCCCCTGAACAATAGCAAAACAATTACTTGTGCCCATGGTTTACCCTAGAGGCAATTGGGGGTGGGGGTGGGTACGGAGATGAGGCTGAGATGTGAGGTGAAGAATGAATGAATGGGTCCATGCTTAGGGCTTGGTACCTACAACATTCTACAGACTGATCTTGTGTAGTCACCAGTCTGGGTAAACTTAACTCATATATATTTATTTATTGATCCATTCATTGATTTAACAAATATTTATTGATAGCTCCTGATTTACAAAGAACTTTATAAGCTGCTTTCTTCAGGACAATTCTATGAAGGCTTATAATTGGGAGGGAACTGGGGAGATTTGAGTTAACATTTGCACTACAGCAGCTTGGACTATGGGGAGCAACTTTATAGAGTAAGGGACCAAAGGTGGTTTAGGTTAATTTTGCCCCTGGGAAAGATCTGGGACCTGGCTGCAAGCCCTGTGGGCAAGGAGGAGACAGGTCAGAAGTCCACACCAAGACTGGAGCATTTTAAGGCCTCTTAGAACTCCCTTGGAATTTGCTTTTAACTTCCTTGTTAGGGGCTTTTCCCTGCTTATATCTTTTTGAGGAACTGCTTTTTAACTGCTTTGGGGACTGCTTTTACCTGACAATGTTTAAATGGCTTGTTTATCACTCCAACTTCGAGTGACCCATCACATCTGACCCAGACAATTATTATGCCATTTTACAGATGACCCTAGTATAGTATTTAGAACATTTATGGTATTCGATAGCGGTTTCTTGAACTGAATATAATTCACTGAGGAAACTGAAACTCAGACCCCTGATTTTTGAATAATTATGGAGAATGAAAGAGAGAGATCATAGGATCGGGGAAAGAAAATATCCTCCTTTTTAGTTTTTATTTTATAAAGGACAAGAATAAAGTCTGTTAAACTGGGGGGATGCGCTTGATTTTGCCTGTTAGTGTTCTAGAATAGATTAGTGAAGATACGGTTAGTGAAATCTAAAAAAGAAAATGGTAATCACTCAAAGCCAACATAAGAACAGGTATACAACTGGATTGTCTGGCCAATACATTGCTTGCAATTGCATTCAGGAAGACCTAAGTTCAAATTCAGTTTCAGATACTAACGAGGTGTGCAGCAATAGACAAGGCATTTAAAGTTTATTTGCCTCAGTTTCCTCATTTATAAAATCAGTAAAATAATAATGGCATCTAGTTCCCAGGCTTGCTGAGAGGATAAAATGAGATAAGTGTGAAGTGTTTTGTCAATTTTAAAGCACTATACAAATACTGGTTACTAAGAACAAATCATCCCATATTAACCTTGTTCCCTTATTGCAAGATTAATAAAAAGTTTTGGATATAGTTTACCTAGATTTCAACAGAGCCTGATAAAGTGTTGCATGGCATGAAAATGTCACATGATGTTTTTGTGAATAAGATAAAGAAATAGGGTAATACATTAAGAGATTTGGAATTGATTAGAGGGCCAGGCTCAAAGTAGTTAAAGTTTCTGTGTAGAAACTCTACAGAGGTAGAATTAAAAGAACTTGGCATTGAATGTGGGGAGCAAAGAGGTGGGAAAAGTCGAAGATGACCCTGAAATTTGGACCATGGGTAACTTGAACTGGTAGTAAAATTGGGAAGGTAAAAGGAGGAACTGCGTTGTAGAGTGTGAAGTGACAGGGTGATTTCATCAAATGGAACTATTTAAGTTTGACAGAAATCATATACGACTCTTACAAAATGTGCAGGGAGGTGGCACAGTGAATAGAGCAGTGGTCCTGGAGTCAGGAAGTCCTGTGTTCAAATATGACCTCAGAAACCTACAAGTTGTGTAATCTTGGGCAAGTCATTTAATCCTGTTTGGCTCAGTATTCTCATTCATAAAATAAGCTGAAAAAGGAAATAGAAAACGATAGTAATATAGAAATAGAAAATCCCAAATGGTGGTCATGAAGAGTTGGAAACAACTGAAATGACTGAAAAACAACAAAAACGAAATGATCCCATGTAGATAGGTTTTTAAAAGATGGAAAGAAAGGTACCACATACACAAAAAATTCTCAATAACAGCACTTTTTGTATTGCCAAAGGAAAGAAGTATTTATTAAGCACCTATTATGTGCTTGGACCAGTACTTTACAAATATTATCTCATTTAATCCTCACAACAACCCTTAGAAGTAGGGTTCTCTCCATTTTGTAGTTGAAGAAACTGAGGCAGACAGCACTTAAGTGATTTGCCCAGAGTCACAGAGCTATCAGGATTTAAACCCAGGTCATCCTGATTCCAGGCTCAGTACTCTATTGGGACAGGGTAAACATATTGTGGCATATGAATGTGGTTGGAACAGTATTATGTTGAACTGTATGAACTTGATGCAGGGTGAAATAACCAGAACCAGAAGAACATTATACACAGTATCTGAAATTTTGTGGGATGATCAAAAACTTTGCTATTAACTGCAATACAATGATCCAGGATAATCCTGAGAGATTTAAGAAAAACCTCCATCTCCAGAGAAAGAACTGTTGGAGTAGAAATGCAGATGAAAACATATGATTTATCACTTGTTTATTTGGGTATAGGATTTGGGGTTTTGGTTTTATGATTGTTTCCTTACAAAAATGAATAAGATGGAAATAGGTTTTGAGTGATAATACATGTACAACCCAGTGGAATTGCTTGTTAACTCTGGGAGGGGAGAAAGAAGAGAAGTAGACAACAAGAATCATGTAACTTTGGAAAACCTATGTGTAAATTTGTTATTGGAATAAAATAAAGATAAAAAAATTTTTTGAAAGAATAGCATTATATTAAAAGAAATGACTACAGGTATCCCTTTCCCATTGCAATTTTCCCCATTACAGTTTCAACTTTTGTGGGTCAGCATAAGACATAAAATGAACATTTTGGGGAAGTTTTGCAGACGCCACAGACAACCTGCAAAGGCCAACAGATGACAGAAAAAGTTTAGAAATTCAGAAATGCATAAAATTAATGTATAGCATATCAACATTTTACCTTTTAATACCATAAATATACACAATTTCTTTTACTGTAAACACTATTAAAGAAAACATCCAGACTTCTCTGATACAAAGAGAGGGTCAAAACTTTTAATCTGGATTTTTCAGATCTCAGGGACATCGTGCCCCTAACCCTCTCAGTGTGGGCAGGATACCTGTATATACTAAGTTTTCTAGAGAAACTGGGGAAGACGTCTGTGATACAGAATAAAGTAAGCAGATGTGTATGATAGCTACAATGATACAAAAGAAAAGAACTGTAAAAGGTTTCAGAACCCTGATTAATGCAGTGACTAATCATGACTTCAGAAGACTGAAGCATGCCTCCCTTCTCTGGCCGAGAGTGGTAGAGGATAGGTATGGAATGAGGCATGCATTTTCAGATGCTAAAATGCATCGAATTGTTTTGCTTAATACCACTTACCTATTACACAAGGGAAGAGGTGGTGGTGGTATTGGGGGAATGACAGTAATGTCAAAAGATCATCAATAATACATTTTTTGGGGAAACCAAACAAAAATGAAACAGACCCGATTTCCTTCTCTCCAGTTGCTGATTATTTTATAATAAATTTCATGCCAGATAACAACATACTAAAGCCACACCGAGTAGATGTAGGTCTTCAGCAGTGGAAATAGATCTGAGGAATGGACAAACACAGTAAAATGAAAATGATTAATGCACAGTAAATCACGTATTGGGCACCTGGCTGGAATGATGAGAAAAAGTATAGTATAAAGGAAAGGCTATATGCTTTAGAGATAAAAGACCTGGATTTGAGCCCTAAATACATCATTTTCCCCTTCTCGGTTTTTCTTGTGGAAAAATGGGCTTTAGACTGGATGCCCGCTAAGGTCCCTTACCTTGGATTCCTAAGGGTCTAAGGAGTATTTTTTTTTTTGCTACCCTTCCCTGCTATAAGTTCTATGAAGGCTCTACCAACCTATTATTTCTTTTCCTCCTAGAAACCTGAGAACAAAAAGTTGTATTTTATTTACTCCCCTAGAGTCTTTGAAGTTTCCGCACAAAGAAAGTAATAGAGCAATTCCAGACGAGATTTGCTCAGTAATTAAAAGTCTTTTGAGTCCCAGCCAGCACCACCTCCCCAGCTGCTTCATTGGCTTCACGTCCAGATGTCACAACGATGAAGAGCCAGGGTTCTGGGAGGACATGTTTGACCAGGTAAATCACAAGTCCCAAAGATGAAAGGTGGCTATATTTGTTCTCCTGGCTTGAGTTCTCTAAACTTTGGCTGCACAAAGGTTTATGCTGCTTTCGACTTTCAGGGAGCCTGGAACCGACAGCTTCTGGCAGGCTGGCTCCTCCTTCCCCCTCATACTTGGAGAGGGAGTTGGTGTTGTGGATGTTGGCCAATCAGCGACTGAGACAGGCTGAAGGCATGTTTGCTTTTAGGAAGTGCCGTCCAGAAATATGGCTTTGGGTTGTCTATGGGCAGGGTAAAAGGAGGAAGAGAACGAGGCACCAACGCTGCTATGGAGAATCTTCTTCTCCCTTAAAGAACTGAGGGGCTAATGCTGAGGACTCAATGCCCTGGGAGGTAAGTGCCAAATTAAAGTTTTAAGTGTTGAGTTTTCCCCTATTTTAAACTCAGATCTCAGAACTACCAGGATATCTAAGAAAGGACTGTTTTGCACATGGATTGAAGCGTAGTATGTAAAAGATCGTGTATTCATGGAGGTGGAGGAAGACAAAAGAGAAGAGAGAGGGGGAAGAGGAAACTTTATCTGCTTTTTCTAGAACAGTAGTTTCCAGAGTGGGGTCTGTTAAAATGCTCCTCCCCTTTCCAACTATTATATCTGTATGCGGCTGGAGGGTCTTCATGTATCAGAAGGACAAATTGAAGGCAGAAGCTGATATGAGAAACCAGCTGCTTCCTATTGTCAGAAATTGAAGAGATTCACAAAATACATAAAGGAATGCTTCTCACTCAGGTTGTTTTTGCTTTGGAAAATGTCATTATTTTCATAAAAGATGGTATGTTAACCAGAAATAGACATTGCTATTTTAAGATGAGCTGATACTTTTTAATAGTTAAGATGGCAAACATCAGCAGATATAATCCATATAAACAAAATCCCTTTAGGGCTCTCAATAATTTTTTTTTCAAACTTTCGGTTTTAGTAAGACCAAAGGGCAAAGGCTAGGGAAATGGATCATGTGACTTGCCCAGGGGATTACACAGTGGGAAGTGTCTGAGACCAAATTTGGACCCAGATCCTCCCATCTCCTGGCCTGATGCTCCATCCGCTGTGCCACCTAGCTATCCCTGCTGTCAATAATTTTTGAGTGTGAAGGGTTGGTTCTTGAGACCCGAAAGTTTGAAAATCACTACAATATTGTCCCTTGTTCTATTGGAAAGAAAGCTATTCCTTGGTCATCAGTAGGGATCGCCTGCCTAAACTTAGGTACCACATCAAAGCTTTAAAGGTAAATTACTCCCATCCTCTCATTTTACAGATGAGGCAACTTGGCTTTACCCAAGATAACCCATGTAGTGTATGGCAGAGCTAAGTCTCAGGTCCTTTCAGGTCACTTTCAAATCACTCCTCTTGATCCCCCTTGTAAAATGAGAGAGATAGATTAATTAAATAATCTCAATGGATCCTTTCATCTACAAATCCAATGGTCTGGTGATTTATCTGGAGCTGGTGGGTGGTCAGCAGTTCATCTAAACATAGATATGCATACTGGAACAGAGAGGATATTAGAACATGCTAAGTGCTTTGGTTAGAGTCATGAAGATCTGAGTTTGAATCCAGTCTTTGACACTTGCTAGTTGTGTGACCCTAGGCAAGTCACTGTTAATTGTCAGCCTCAGTTTTCTCATCTGTAAGATAAATATAATAAATAGCACCTATCATACAGGATTGTTGTAAGGATCTTACAAGATAATATATGTGAAGTGCTTTGCAAACCTTAAAATACTATGTAAATGTCATCTGTTTATATAACTATTATTATATATTCCTCTGAGAGAATATTATCATCACTAAAAGCAACATGGATTTATTTTGTGGAACTTGGCAATGGGCTAAGAACAAGAATCGTTTGTTTTATCAGTTTAAAAAAGAGGCTAAAGAAAACATAGGACAATGCATTAATTTCTCAGAGCTGCTATTTTTTTTTTTTAAACCCTTACCTTCTGTCTTGGAGTCAATACTGTGTATTGGCTCCAAGGCAGAAGAGTGGTAAGGGCTAGGCAATGGGGGTCAAGTGACTTGCCCAGGGTCACACAGCTGGGAAGTGGCTGAGGCCAGATTTGAACCTAGGACCTCCCATCCCTGGGCCTGACTCTCATTCCACTGAGCTACCCAGCTGCCCCCAGAACTGCTATTTTAATGGTACTTGTAAAGATTAAAATTAATATCCAATACTCCAAGTATTATATTTAATAATATTTATTAAATATTTATCTTGAAGTATAAGGAAGTAAGGCTAGCAAAAAACCAAGAGCCACTCCAATCTCCTTAACCATGGATCTGCGTGGGCAGAAACAGAAATTTATACAAACAGGAAAAGGAAAAAGGGATTTAGTCTCTAGGGTTCAAGATTCTAAATCAATACATTTTCCCCTGTGATCCTCTGGGAGACCAGTCACCCCAGTGGATCTTGAAAACATAACTAACATAACTTGAACTAGAGGTATGTACAAATATTACAGTTTTTAAGGGGAAATTACAATAATTTGGGGATAAGAGGAAAATAAAAGAGAAAAAGGAATAAAACCAATAATAGATACATTGACAAAAAGCCAATTAGGGGGCAATCCCTTTTGGCATAAGAGTGTACATTCAAAACAAAAGCGTTTCAACTCCTCAAAGTTCAAATTTGCCATATCTCAAAGTTCACTCTGGATCTTCTGGTACAGCATGTGGTATCTGCAGGCATCTTCACGGTGCCTTCCAGATTCTAGGAGGTAGTCCCTTGTTCTAAATTTGGCTCAAATTAAGTCAAAGTTCACAACAATAACATAATCCCCTGAGGAAAATAATAATACAGTACTTCATGGCTGTGGGGTAACCTATACATTGCATATTAACTGATTGTACATTGACAGTCAGCAATAAATATTTATTAACCACCTACATTGTGTTAGGAGCAGTTAGGTGGCATAATAGATAGAGTGTGCTGTCTAAAGTCAGGAAGACTCATCCTTCCTGAGTTCAAATTTGGCCTCAGATACTAGTTGGACGATCCTGGGTGAGCCACTTAACCTTGTTTGCTTCAATTTCCTCATTTGTAAAACGAGTTGTCTCCACCTTCTTAGGAATTGACAAACCACTCTGGTCTCCTTGCCAAGAAAACCATAGACGGGTCATGAGCAGTCAGACACAACCAAAATAACTGCCCAACACATATTGTGTGAAATGCTGAAGGTACAAAGAGGCAAAAGATGGTCCCTGCTAGCTCACAGCATAGTGTGTTTGTGTGTATATGTGTGTTCATAGTATTGTTTGCTTAATTACATGTACTGAAATGTATCTTATTCCTTTGGAAAGAGGAATAAATAAGGGGCTGAATTAACTTGTCTGTGTTCAATGATATTCTTTGAAAGGTAGAGGATGTTGAGTATAGACCATGTTATTGGGTATATATCAGAGTCTCTATGCTTTTTGAAGAGCCATATATTAACTTTGACTGACGTTTACTTGATGTAATTTAAATTTTTTTTCTCAATATTTGAGCATTTGTTTTTGTTCCATTTTGCTCTGGCAAATACCTTCAATGATGTTCTTCTTAGATGACTCCTTGGGATGCAGAGGTGACCCTGGGTTCTCACATACTATGCTAGGAAAGCACCAAATCCAGAGTATCCTTCCAAACTAGAAAGGCTTTGAGTGTGTGTCTGGGCACGACTTTATGTCTGTTGTACATGGACCAGCATCGTTAAGTTTAAAGGACTTTATCATCACAGGGCTGTCTACGAGGTATAGATTTATTGTTTTACATCCAGAGACACTAAAAAACCCTATCTACTAAAGTAGAAGGTATAGTGATGATAACAGACAGTGTGATATGAAACACTGTATAAGTTGGAAAATCTTGAACCCCAGGTCTGTGTTCCCCAGAATCTGTTTTAATATTTCCCAGCATCCTTTCCCCTTTGTTTATGTGCCTCTTTATGTAATTTATATATAACTTTCTGTGGCTCCTCCCTCCCTCCCTCCCTCTTCTCTCTCTCTCTCTCTCTCTCTCTCTCTCTCTCTCTCTCTCTCTCTCTCTCTCTCTCTCTCTCTCTCTCTCTCTCCTCGAGATGAAGGTTGAGTCAGGCAAGTTTTACTCTAGCTTTTTTATTTCAAGTGGTTATTAAAATCTTATAAATATAATAATTGAGTTATTGTATATTAATTTGAATTCTCACAACACAGAGCATTGGACTTGGTATCGTTGGATTTAGGCTCTTGAATCTTGTCCTTGGCTATTCCTAATTTCTGACTTTCTCTTTTCTTTCTTTTCAACTTCTACCTTCCATTTTAGAATCAATACTGTGCATTGGTTCCAAGGCAGAAAAGTGGTAAGGGCTAGGCAATGGGGGTTAAGTGACTTGCCCAGGGTCACATAGCTAGGAAGTATCTGAAATCAGATTTGAATCCAGGACCTCCCAACTCTAGGCCTGGCTCTCAATCCACTGAACCACCTTGCAACTCCAAACTGCAGACTTTCAGTATTTTTGGCATCATTTCTTATTTTACTTTAGACATTAAGATCTCTCTGAGATGGAAATTCAAGAGTATTCCTAGCTAATTGTACCTCCTTCATGTTGACTCCTGCATTTCCTGGTATTGCTCTCTCTTCTGTGTCTTGGAAGGGTGTATTGCTCTTGCCTTGTTTGCCTGAATTATACTCTCCTTTTAGCCTAGAGGAAATGAAGTTGGATCTGATCTCTCTTCTTACCCCAAGCAAGGCATCTCTGGCATCCACTATGCTGATAGCAGGTTCTGTATCTTTTTTTCAACTTCTTTCTGATTCTTACACTCTGCTCACAGAGCTGCCACCTTAACTCATGCCTTCATCCCTTCTTATCTTGACTATTGCAATGGCAGCCTAATGGTAGACCTCCCTGCCTCCAATATCTCTCTAGGCCCACACACTCCCCAGCTGTCAAAGCAATATTCCTCAAACACATATCTGACTATGTTCCTTTCTCATGAAGGAGGCACTGTTACCAAATTATCGCTTTTTCAGAGATAAAGGAACTATAGCTGAGAGGATGAATGACTTGACAGTATCACTCAACAAGTATCAGAAGAAGAATTCAAACTCATACGTTTTGATCCTGCCTCTTTGTTCACCCAGTCATCTTCTGCGTAAAATATTTCAGTAGCCTCCTAATTGGCCTCTTTGCCTCTTTCCTACTCTTTCTACTCTTTCCATTCTGTCCTTTATGTAGTTTCTAAGTGATCTTTTTAAAGCTACATCTGAACATGTCCCTCTCCTGCCCAGTAGACTCCAATGATTTCCTATTATTTCTTTTGGAGTCTATTCAGTAGAAGAGATTTCCTGCTATTTTTATGGGCTGCTAGGTAGTATGGTGGATAGAATGCTGGGCCATCTTCCTGAATTCAGATCTGGCCTCAGACACTGAATAGCTGTGTGACCTTGGGCAAGGCATGTAACCTAGTTTGTCTCTGTTTCTTCCTCTGTAAAATGACCTGGAGAAGGAAATGACCATGTTAGAAAATCCCAAATAAGATCGCAGAGAGTTGAATATAGCTGAACAACAATAAAAATTATTTCTACAAAACATAAATTCCTCCTTAGTTTTTAAAACCCTTCACAACCTTGTCCCAATCTCTTTCCAGCCTCATTTGCATGTTACTTTCCTTCCCACTGATATATAAGTATTGAAGGATTTGTTGATAGATCTTACTGATTATTATTATATATTATTATATGATATCTATTATTTAAGAATATTATATATTATTATATGATATTATATACATTATTATATATATATAAATTATACTTATTAACACACATTTTAAGAACTGGTCTCTATCGTGTATGTTCATGCACAAGCTCAGCATTCTAGATTCTCATTGAGCCTAAAAATAAAGTTTTCTGAAGATTTCAATAGTTTCCAAATATGTCTGAGAAATGAAGATGCAACTGGGATTTACATTTCCAGGATACATTTGAATATTTATGGCAGGCTAATGGAAAGAAAGAACGTTTACATGTCAATAGATATCTGAAGGAGAACAACTATATCAGACCAAGTTGTACATCAATCAACAAATCTAGACCAGAGATAGCCAGGAATTTTCTGTTTACAAATGGGTATCTTAAAATTGAGCCAGAATTTTTTTATCCCTAACATATTAATCAACCTGAGTTAAGTCTTGGGTAAATTTCATACTATTGGCAAAGTCGCAGCCAGCTTCAGGATTTTCCTTACAAACAAAATAACTGAGCTGGTTTCAGTTAGAAAAGAAATTAAGAACGTCTTCAATATCACATTCTATTATCCAATGAAATTGGCCTTTTTGTTACCACTTCTATGCTTTTGCACTGGCCGTACCTAATGCCTGGAAAGCACTGCTGGCTTACCTCTGTCTCATAGGATCTCACTTTCTTCAAAATATAACTCAAACAATACCTTCTAATAAAGCCTTTCTTGATCACCCCAAAGGCTAATGTCTTTCCCCCACATACTTTGTATTTCTTTTATTTTTATAATTATCCTATTCTGTATATACTCATAGGGCAAGTTAGGTGGTAGTGTGGATAGAGCACCAGGGCTGAGATCAAATCCAGCCTCAAACATCTATTAGCTATGTGACCTTGGGTGAATCACTTATTCCTGCTGACCTCAGTTTCCTCATCTATAAAATGAACTGGAGAAGGAAATGGCAAACTCTAGGATCTTTGCCAAGAAAACCTCAAATGGGGTCCTGAAGTGTTGGACATAAGTGAAAAGTTACTGAACAAAAATACTACTTATGTTGGTGTTCGTTATCTTCCCCAGTAGAAGATTGGATCTTTCCGAGTAGGAATCCTTTCATTCTTTACCTTTGTTTCAGGTGCTTAGTACTGTACCTAGCATATAGCAGGATCTTAATTGCTTGCTGATTGGTTGGTGAGCTTTCTATTTGCCAGAGGATCATAAGAATGTGGGTTTTTTTTCCCTTTTTATTGAAATCTTTTGCCTTTTTGGTACCTTCATTGACAAATATGTTCTTCCTTCCCTACAAGAAAACCATTTCTATTTTAAACCTTCTTATTCATTTTAAGATCTTAGAATCTTAGTCTTAGAATTAAGTCTTAGAATCACTACTGTGTATTGGTTCCAAGGCAGAAGAGTAGTATGGGCTAAGCAAAGGTTTTGGTGACTTGACCAGGATCACACAGAAAGGATGTGTATGAGAACAGATTTGAACCTATGAGTTCTCATCTCTAGATTTCAATCCACTGAACCACTTAGCTGCCCCCAAGCCATTTCTTTTTTAAAAAGAGGGGGGGAAAGTTAACAAAAGTAGCCAACTTTATCAATCTTGTGTGACAATTATATACACCTGAATGACAATTATTGTCCCTGTTTCTTTCTGTTCCTACTTCCTACACACAGAAGTATACATACAAATGCAAAAGAAGGGAGGGAAGTACATCTTCTCATCTCATTCTAGGATGGAACTTTTGATTCAGATTTTGTTGTTTATTTGTTTAAAGAACTGGGATATGTTACAAGTGAAAGCAGAGGTATGCAAGGGCCAAATGACCCATAAGAGCCAGTTGTTGAATTTTCATTGTGAACATTTACTCCTTAGAGATGGGCAAATCCTATAAATCCAAACTTCCTTTATTTTATTTTATTGTTTATCTAGACTAAAGCAGTCAAACTCATGTGACCTGAATAAAATGAAAATTAATTTGGAAAATATCTGACAAAATAAATAAAAATACAGTAGATCATAAGATAATGCTATGGGTATGATTTTTTTAAGCCTATATGCAACTGGCAGAGTTCTTTCTATATGAGTTTTACATCGTTGACCTAGACTTAAGGAAATGACTGAGAAAATGTGAATAAAACAGGTACAACTTTATACAACATATGCTAGGATTCTGCTTTTCATTCATTCATTTATTTTATTTTTATTTATTTTTTAAAATTAATTTATTTAGTCAATTTAGAACATTATTTCTTGGTTACAAGAATCATATTCTTTCCCTCTCGCCCCTCCCCCCCCATTCCCACAGCCGACACACAATTCCACTGGGTATTACATGTGTCCTTGATCAGAACCTATTTCTATGTTGTTGGTGTTTGCACTAGGATGTTCATTTAGAGTCTACATCCCCAGCAGTATCCCCTCGACCTATGTAATCAAGCAGTTGTTTTTCTTCTGTGTTTCTACTCCCACAGTTTTTCCTCTGAATGTGGATAGTGTTCTTTCTTCATAGATCCCTCCGGGTTGTTCAGGATCATGAAGTCCATTACATTCGATTGTACCACAGTGTATCAGTCTCTGTGTACAATGTTTTCCTGGTTCTGCTCCTCTCACTCTGCATCACTTCCTGGAGGTTGTTCCAGTCTCTGTGGAATTCCTCCACTTTATTATTCCTTTTAGCACAATAGTATTCCATCACCAACATATACCACAATTTGTTCAGCCATTCCCCAATTGATGGGCATCCCCTCATTTTCCAATTTTTTGCCGCCACAAAGAGTGCAGCTATGAATATTCTTGTACAAGTCTTTTTCCTTCTTATCTCTTTGGGGTACAAACCCAGCAGTGCTATGACTGGATCAAAGGGCAGACAGTCTTTTATCTCCCTTTGGGCATAGTTCCAAATTGCCCTCCAGGATGGTTGGATCAGTTCACAACTCCACCAGCAATGCATTAATGTCCCACTTTGCCACATCCCCTCCAGCATTCATTACTTTCCATAGCTGTTATGTTAGTCAATCTGCTAGGTGTGAGGTGATACCTCAGAATTGTTTTGATTTGCATTTCTCTGATTATAAGAGATTTAGAACATTTTTTCATGTGCTTATTGATAGTATTGATTTATTTGGCTGAAAACTGCCTATTCATGTCCCTTGCCCATTTATCAATTGGAGAATGGCTTGATTTTTTGTACAATTGGTTTAGCTCTTTATAAATTTGAGTAATTAGACCTTTGTCAGAGGTTTAGGATTCTGGTTTTTAATCCATTCTGCTATCCACTTTCATTTTATGAATGAGTTTATCCCATTTACATTCACTTATGATTGTCATCTATATATACCCCTTCAACAGATACAACTTTAAAGTGTCATTTGTCCATTACACCACCATTCTCCAGAAAAAAAGAAAAGCTGGTTGTCAAACAGTTACCAATGTACCACTGGCTAGAAACTCAAGCCTTTCATTTTACAGAAGAGGGAACTAAAGCTAGAAATATGAAATGACTTGCTTGAGATCAAACAGGTAACAAATGGAAGAGCCAGGACATAAACCAAGTCTTCTGACTATATTTTTTCACTAGGATCCAGATTTTGTTTGCAGTTCTACTGTTTGAATGATGAAAGTAGTTGACCTCAGTCATTTTAGTTGTGTCCCACTTATATGGGGTTTTCTTGTTTCTTGGCAAAGATCTTGGAATGGTTTGCCATTTCCTTCTCCAATTCATTTTACAGATGAGGAACTAGGGTAGATGAAGTTGTGACTTATCCAGGATCACATAGCTAATAAGTGTCTGAAAGCAGATTTGAACTCAGGATGATGATTCTTTCCTGACTTCAGGTCTAGCACTTCTATTGTGTCACCTAGCTGACCTATAATTGTCAGTTTTTTAATAGAAGGTTGCCAAATTCCATTGTGTGAAACATGGCCCAGGGCTTCTTGAAATTTCTGATGGTACGTGCAATACAAACACTCCCTTATACAGTCAGTCACTCTCTTATCCATACATTCCTATATAGGTTGCTGTTCCTTACCAGGGATCAGTGAGCTCAGCTGAGGTGGCAAGACCTTGATGATATCACCAGAAGAGGGATGAAGGGATCACAAAGCACCTCAGCTTCTACCAGATAGAATATTCAAAATGGCTTGTTTTGGGGGTCCCTTTATATAAACTTGTTGTAGAGGCAACTGGATAGCATAGTGGGTAGAGCTCTAAACTTGGAGTCAGAAAGACCTGAATTCATATTCTACCTTAGTTACTTATTAGCTGTGTGATCCTGGGTGAGTCACGACATCTCTTTCCTCCTAAGTTTCCTCATATATAAAATGAGTAGAATAACTCATTGGATTGTTATAAATATGAGATGGTTTATGTAAATATATCTATTTATCATTATCTAATTACTATCTAATTGTTAATTATAATTACTATGTACTAGGTGCTGGGGATAGTAAGATGAAAAATTAGTAAGGGAAGAGAACAGGCATTTATTAAGTACCTACCATATGCTAGACACTGTGCTGCTGGGTGCTTTATAAATGTTATCTCATTTTATACCTTGCCTTTAGGAGATTGTAATCAGTGGATCTACCACAAACTGTGGCTTTTGTTTCCATTAACAAATTCTTACCATACCCATTGAACTACCAAAAAACTTCTTTACTGAATTAGAAAAAAAAACAAAAACATAACTAAGTTCATTTGGAAGAACAAAAGATCAGAGATATCCAGGGAAATCATGAAAAAAAAATGCAAAGGAAGGAGGACTTGCAGTCCCAGATCTCAAACCATATTATAAAGCAGTGGTCATCAAAACAATTTGGTACTGGCTAAGAAACAAAAAGGAGGATCAGTGGAATAGGCTTGGGGTAAATGATGTAAAGATTAAAAATTTGGGGGAAACTGAGGCAAGGTAAAAATTAGTTTCTCTCTGCAAGGAGTATTATATTTTCATGAGGTTTATTAAAGGTTAAGTATTAAAGGTAAGAAAGCACATGTCTAGGCCCAGAGAGGCCTAGACAACCTCACCTACATCATGCTCGGAAGCAGAAGTAGGAAAGAGACACAGTAGCCTTTACAGCCAGGTTAAATAGAAATTCTTGACCTCTCCCAGGTGGAAATCTCAGTGAGATTAGAGGGCATTCTGGGAGCTAGCAAGGACTCCTGGGGTTTGGAGTCCAGAGTTCAAGTCTCTATTTTTACAATGACCTCAGCAAGACAGTCTATTACAAACCCAAAGATCCCAGCTTTTGGGACAAAAACCCACTATTTGATAAAAACTGCTGGGAAGAAAGTGTGGGAGAGATTAGGTTTGGATCAACACCTCACACCCTACAGCAAGATAAACTCAGAATTGGTGAATGACTTGAACATAAAGAAGGAAACTATAAGTAAATTAGGTGAACACAGAATAGTATACACGTCAGACCTTTGGGAAGGGAAAGTTTTTAAAACCAAGCAAGACTTAGAAAGAATAACAAAATGTAAAATAAATAATTTTGACTACATCAAATTAAAAAGTTTTTGTACAAACAAAACCGATGTAACTAAAATCAGAAGGGAAGCAACAAATTGGGAAACAATCTTCATAACAAAAACCTTTGACAAAGATCTAATTATTAAAATTTACAAAGAGCTAAATTAACTGTACAAAAAATCAAGCCACTCTCCAATTGATAAATGGACAAGGGACATGAATAGGCAGTTTTCAGATAAAGAAATCAAAACTATTAATGAGCACATGAAAAAGTGTTCTAAATCTCTTATAATCAGAGAAATGCAAATCAAAACCACTCTGAAGTATCACTTCACACCTAGCAGATTGGCTATCATGACAGCAAAGGAAAGTAATGAATGCTGGAGGGGATGTGGCAAAGTAGGGACAGTAATCCACTTCTGGTGGGGTTGTGAATTGATCCAACCATTCTGGAGGGCAATTTGGAACTATGTCCAAAGGGAGATAAAAGACTGTCTGCCCTTTGATCCAGCCATAGCACTGCTGGGCTTTTACCCCAAAGAGATAAGAAGGAAAAAGACTTGTACAAGAATATTCATAGCTGCACTCTTTGTGGCGGCAAAAAATGGGAAAACGAGGGGTTGCCCTTCAATTGGGGAATGGCTGAACAAATTGTGGTATATGTTGGTGATGGAATACTATTGTGCTAAAAGGAATAATAAAGTGGAGGAATTCCATGGAGACTGGCACAACCTCCAGGAAGTGATACAGAGCGAAAGAAGCAGAACCAGGAAAACATTGTACACAGAGACTGATACACTGTGGTACAATCAAACGTAATGGACTTCTCCATTAGTGCCAGTGTAATGTCCCTGAACAATCTGCAGGGATCTAGGAGAAAACACACTATCCACAAGCAGAAACTGTGGGAGCAAAAACACCAAGGAAAGGCAACTGCTTGACTACAGGGTTTGAGGGGACATGATTGAGGAGAGACTCTAAATGAATGCCCTAATGCAAATACCAACAACATGGAAATGGGTTTGAATCAAGGACACGTGATACCCAGTGGAATCACGTGTTGGCTATGGGAGGGGTGTTGGGAGGGGGGGAGGAAAAGAAAATGATCTTTATTTCCAATGAATAATCTTTGAAAATAAACAAATAAAATAATGTTTAAAAGGAAAAAGAAAACAAAAAACAAATTCTTATTGAATATCTGCTGGGAGGAATAGAGATTGAAGTGGGTGATCGAAATCTATAAATAATACCAAAATTGAATTTTAATGGTATTAATATCTTTCTTTGATCAACATTTTACCAAATCTGCTATTCAAAAGCAAAATGGACTATCTGAAGATTTTCATTTTTTTTTCCTATGCACACTCTCTGATGGAAATATCTTGCCAATAAATAAGATCATTTTGTGAGAGAATGCACTGGGTTGCAGAGGACACAGAAAGACTGCAAATGGGGTAATTGAGCCCTGAGTTGGGTGTAGATGAGAATATTTTAACTTGCTGCCTACAAGGTGTTTTTTTCCCCCTTAAAGCAATGGCTTGTCCAGCAATCTGTTATTTAGCTAATCAGGAAGGTAAGTGCTTTAGAGATTTTAGTTTATTTACTATTATCGTTATCATCATGGTAGTCCTGGAATAAATCCCAGCAGATAATACAAATTCTAGTGGGAACCAGGAAACTTCTTTATATGGCACCTTGACCTCCAAGGACTTCAAATGGCTTGGGATTTCATTGTTTTTACTTTAGTTTTAATTTCCAAATTCTGTCCCTCCCTCCACCCTTTCTCTTGGCTTGTGTCTTTGGTAACATTTAATGGTGTAATATTATTATCTTTTTCCCTTGGGGAAGACTAGTACCAGGGCTCCTGAGATGCAATATCTTGAATTGTTTCAACATCTGAGTGTTTTTCAGAGCTTCCATATGCTCTTGAGTAAGTATAGAAACATGATTTGTTTTAAGTATACAATATTTAATTCACTCAATTAAGATGCTCTTTTGGGTCCCCCTCCCAAATTATTTTAACCAGTCCTTTATAATACAGCCCAAGACTATCTTCACATACTAGTTTCACATTAATTTCCCTTAAATCGGATGTCCATCGTTTGGGGAATGATTGAATAAATTCTGGTATCTGATAGTGCTGGAATACTATTGTGCTGAAGGGAATAATGAACTGGAGGAATCCCATGTGAACTGGAACAGCCTCCAGCAAGACGAAAGGAGCAGAATCAGGAGAACATTGTACACAAAGACTGATGCATTGTGGCATAATCGAATGTCGTGAACTTCTCCACTATCAGCAATGCAATGACCCAGAACAATCCAGAGGAACTTATGAGAAAGAACACTATCCACATTCAGGAAAAGAACTGTGGGAGTAGAAATGCAGAAGAAAAACATATGATTGATCACATGGTTTGATAGGGATATGATTGGGGATGTTGACTTTAAATGATCACTCTATTGCAAATATTAATAACATGGAAATAGGTTTTGAACAATGATACATGTAAAACCCAGTGGAACTGCTCTTCAACTCTGGGAGTGGGGAGGGAAAGAACATGAATTATGTAACCATGGAAAAATATTCCAAATTAATTAATTAAATTTTTAAAACTCCCCTCATATGCTCTAGAAATGACCTCCCCATACCACTTTTGTTAATATTATTCTTTATTCCCATACTGCTTCCCCCTCCCCCATCTCTGACTCTTGGAATCCCTAGTTTAGGTGTCACTTCTTATTTGTTTTTTTATTTTTTTTAATTAACAAACATTTTTTTAATCACCCTCCCACCTCTACTGGAAAAAAAAAAAGTAGAACCTTTTTTAAAAAAAATAATCAAACAAAACAAATTCCCATACTGACCAGGTCCAAAAATTGTAGCTTATTCTGCACCTTGATCCTATCACTTCTGTTAGGAAGTGGCTAGCATAATTTCTCTGGAATCATGTTTGATCATTACACTGCTCTGAACTCTCAAGTCTTTCAAAGTTGTTTGCCTTTATCCTATTGTTGTTTAAATTGTAATGGTTTTGCCACTTCCCATCTGAAACCATTCCAATTTCCCACAGTTCTTAGCACCTTTCTTCCCTACTAATTACTTTGTATATACTTTTTAAAAATTTATTTTTTAAACCATTCCTTTGCATCTTAGAATCAATACTAAGTATTGGTTCCAAGGCAGAAGGGCGGTGAGGGTTAGGCAGTAGGGTTAAGTGACTTGTCTAGAGTCACAAGGCTAGGATGTGTCTGAGATCAAATTTGAACCCAGGATCTCCAGTCTCTGAGCCCAGCTCTCAATCCATTGAGCCACCTAGCTGCCTCCTGTATATACTTTTCATTTATCTTTATACTTGTTGCCTCCTCTCTCCACCCCTCAACAGAATTTAAATTCTTAGAGAGAAGGGATTGTCCTGTTTTTGTCTTTATATATCTAGTAGGTAGCAAGGGGTCTGTAATGTAATAGATAACTAATATTTGAATAAATTGATTGATTAGATTGATTAGAACAGAATGGAGTCACGTGAAACTAGGCTAGCTATTTTTCCCTTCTAATTAGAGTAGAAATTTTATGTTGCATATACCCTCCGGGTGAAAATGATGCCACTTTTTGATGTGTGTGTAATCAAGCTTCTAAACACACACACACACACACACACACACACACACCACCCCCAAAAGGGAATATGCCCTTTCTTGTTCTTTCTAAAACTTTACCTTCTTTCTGTGTATCAAGTCTAAGACAGAAAAGGGGCAAGGACTTGGCAATCCAGATTGTAAGGATTAAAAATAAAAGGGTTGGACTAAATATATAAAAATGTGGTCTCCAGAAATTATTACTCAAGTCAGAATGACTTTATGGCCCTTTATTTATAAAATAGAGGGAAAGAGTGAAAGTAAGGAAATCAGAGAGAGGATAGCCAGGTAAGGGAGTCAGTTTTTTTCACTTACCCATGTGGTAGTTCTAAGGGAAAATTGAGCAGTCACAGGTCCCAAACCAGAGCTTCTTCAAGGTCAAGTTCCAAGGTGAAAGAGTTGGTCACAGGAAGTTCTTGCCACTTTTGAAGACCCTTCCTTTCGTGGCTTCCTGTGCCTTCCTTCCACTTTATGTGTACCAATTGCAGCTATAGCTTTGCTTAGGACTGCCCAAGGGGCAGTCAGTCAATTTAGATTCATCACTCACGATAGCACATGAGGGTCACAGACCTCCTCAAACTTAAGGATAAGTGGGGTGTATAGGCTTCTGGTGATTAAATCTAAAAATGGGCAAGGGAGAGTTAATCCCACCTTCACAAGGTTAAGTGACTTGCCCAAGGTCACACAGCAATACAGTGTCTGAGGTCACATTTGAACCCAGGAACTCCCATCTCCAAGCCTAGCACTCTATCCACTGTGCCACCTAGCTGCCCTTGTCCTTGCTTTTTGATAATGTAGTAGATACATGATAGGTTATTTCTGAAACTTCAAAATACATTATAATTTTGAGGCTGGGATTATTCCTTAAACATTTTGGAAAGTCATAGAATATGTTGTATTTCATTTCCAATCCCTCCTTCCCCATTCTGATAAACCTGACCACTTTTGACAAAAAGATTTGTGAAGCATTTAAACAAATTCTAAGAGATGCTCAGAGGGTCCCTTGTAAGGTTTTAAGAAAAGAATCCTTACCACTTTCTTTTCTAGGGTTCTCTGTTTCAGGCTACCATAAATAATAAATAAATGTTTTTGTCTGAGAAAGGAGACTAGAAAGTTGAGGCAATTTCCCAGATGATTCAAGCTTTCCTAAAAATCTTTGGCCTACATCATCTGCATATCTTGGCTTCCCTTGGCTTGAAGTATCTGCATGACTCTTCCAGTTCTCCACAACTATAAGAAACCTTGGGCAAATCTCTTCACCTGTCTGAGCCACAAGTTCCATCATCTCTTAAGTGAAGAGATGTAGCCTAAAAAATCCAAGCGTCTTCCTATGTCTAAATCCCAAGATTTAGTGCTATTTTGTCATGTGTAAAACAGAAAAGAATCTAAAGACTTGATTCCTTGATCTGTCTGAATGACTGACAGATCTGAATATACTGGTTCTGCTGCTTTAGATCCATCTTTATGAATTGGAGTCAATGTAAGAAAAGCTTACAATGTCTTCTGTGACCCTTCAATGGAGACGAGGGTGAAACACAGGCTGGACATAGTTATTAGATAACTTACAAGTAGGTTGTGACCTCAAAGTTAATTTACAAGCCATTAGTTTGGAATTAGGAATGCATTTTTTCCATGGCAGTAGAGGAAGTCTCTGCTTTGAAGAGGCTGCACATATTATTTGTAATTCAAATATTTGTATATCAAAGGCTGTCACCTGTACCATGAGGTAGATTCATAGACCATGAGATAGATTCTTAGTTGGTTGAATAATTCTACTAATGAAAATGCTGATTAATAGTGTGGTATCTTCTGGAAGGTGTCTCTCTAGGGGAATATCACAGAGTCCTTAACTTAAACAAAATATCTACTGTGGTATTAACACTGGGCTAGGTCCTGGAGCCAAAAACCACAATAGACCCTCCTCCTAAAAAGCATGGATTCTATATTGTTTTGACCCTGATCGGTTCACTATTCTTATCATTGATTTGAATGTGAATCTAGAAATCATACTTATTAAATAATGTCAATTTTGATAGATGACAAAATCCAAGTATTGATCTGAAGCATAATGATATGACAGGGATCAAGGTACTTAGACATTGTAGAAGTCTGATATGGGGAAGGTAAAGATTAACAGTAACTGTTGTGGGCAGAGGAAAAAGATCTGGGGTTTTAGTTGAACTCAAACTCAAATAGAAGCCAAAGGTGTGATGTAACTACTATAAGAGCCAGCAAAGGGAAAGGTTACATTAGGGAAAGTATATATGTAGATGAAGGAATGTTATAATTCCTCTGTAACCTGGGTTGATCCAATGAAATCTTCAGTACTAGATTAAATTCTGTTCAACATAACAAACTGGAGATGTAAGGATAATTTTAGGGTTGTGACCTAATCTAAATTAATTTGGTCTCCATAGAAAAATCCAAATAAAATACCCAAGTCAGTTTGGAAGATTTTGATTAATATAGAGGGAAGGAATTAAGGAGAAGAGAGAGAAGAGGGTATAGGATTTCTCCCTCCTGGCCTGTACCAGAGGGAGTTCAAAGACCTCCACCAGGAGGTCTTTGAAGATTAGAGGCTTTTCTAAGAGGATAGTGTTTGGAAGGTAAAGGAGAAATAGAATCAGCCTAAACTCCAAGAGAGCTCAGTGAAGTTGCCTCACCTGAACTAGGCTACTCAGCTTCTCCCAGGATAGTATCAAGGAAAACTCACCACCAAAACCAGACAATAGCTGCCACCATGCCAAGATGCCAAAACGCTCAGCAAGCTGATGCCAGAGCCACTTCTCCACCAAAAGAGGCCGGAGAGAGGAAGTGATGTGAAATACATAGACAGTTCTACATCACTTTCCTGCATCTCACATGTACCAATGGTAGCTTAAGCTTGACTTAGGACAGCCCAGGGGTCTGTCAGTTGTTTCCGATTTATCATTTGCTAGCACATGTCTGTCATAGAACATCCTCCTAAATTCTTAATCCTTAAGTATGGGTGTAGACATTCCTGTTTTTGTTAGACTAAGTAGGGTGGAGTAATCTAAATTTCACAAGGTGACCAGCATGAAAACCAGGTGGAACAGTTGAAGGGCCACAGGATATTTATCCTGGAAAAGAGAAGAGTAAGGAAAGATATAACAGTTCTCTACAAGTATCTGAAGGATTTCCATGTAGAAATGGAATTTTCATTTGTTCTTGTTTTGCTCCAAAAGAAATTATAACAAATGAGTACAAGTTTTGGGGAGGGATGGAAGTGAACATTTTGACTCAAAATAAGGAAGAATTTTCCAATGACTAGAAAGGTGCAAAATATGCAATGGATTGATTTATTAGATAGTGAGTTCCATATAATTACAAGTATTTAAGCAGAAACTAGAAAATCGTTTGATAAGGATACTATAAGAAGAGTTCTTCCATTCAGTGGATAGTTATTTTCTTTTTAATTGAAATTTTTTATTTAATTAATTAATTAAGAATATTTAGAATATTCTCAAAAGTAGATGGTCTGTCTTGGGAAGTAATGGGTTTCCCCATGTCAAAGGATGTCCTTCAGGTGGAAGCTAGATGACCATTTGCCAGAGATATTATAGAGGGATCTTCTTCAGGTTCAAGTTGGACAAGATGGACTGGAGTCCCATCTAGCTCTGACATTCTATGAAAGTTTGCTCCTGGCCACAAGGACACAGAGAAGTCGAAGGTGGTTGGGGGATATTGGACATGAATTCATTCATTGTAAATCTCCCTGCCTACCACAGTGAGTTAATAATCATTTATAAAATGTCTGTTAGGTGCCAGGCATTGTGCTAAGAGATAGAGATAGAAATGTAGAAAAGAAAGGCAGTCCCTGCTTTCAAGGAATTTATAATCTAATGGGGGAAGACAATACACAAAAGGTAGCTAAAAAGTAGGAGATGTGGAGGGAACAAGGAAGATAACCTATCTAAAGGCAGAAAAAACAGAGGAGTCCCAAAGTAGTGCAGCCAGGTGAGAAATGAGATGTTCTTAGCTGAGGTTTGGGAGTTCATGACTTTATTCTCCAATCTGAGGTGGTAAGGAGGCCGAGTGTCAAGGCTGATCTTTCAAGGGGCTAAGGTTTTCTCAATGAGTTTCTGGATCCTAGGACTCTGACTTCTATCATTCAGCACATTAAAAACAATTGTTATTATAATTCAAGGACTTGTGCCAGGAAATGCAGGGACACACACACACACACACACACACACACACACACACTCACACACTCACACACACACACACACACAGTGAGAGAGAGAGAGAATGAATATAGTTCCTGTTCCCAAAGGGCTTTCCATTTATTTGGAAGAGGATGAATGTATATAGAATTGTTTTGTTTTGTCTAAATACAATAGATAAAAGACTGATACCAAGTGGTATGTTTATTAATTGCCAAATGAAGTCTTTTTGTGCTGACCCCAAAGTTTCTTCCAAATTCTTGGTCAAAATAATTAGGTATGTTATTGGGTTCTTAGTGAGTTGAGCTAGGAAGACTCTTTTTCAAAAGAAGTCACCTCCTTTATCAGAGGAATCCTGGCTTGTACCACTATTATTTTTAACAAGCAAAACTTTCATTTCCTTTCTTAGGGCACAGTCTGTGGAAGAAAGATCTGTACTAAACAGTCAAGGTGTGTAGTTCCTCAGCCTGCTTTAAGAACATGAGTTGTACCAATGCACAATGGATGTCTGAGCTGCCCCCTGAACTCTGGGATGTCCCTCTTCACCATCTTTCCATTCCTGGTAAGCAAATATCCAGCTGGCTTGTGTTCTTGTTTTTGATGAGGGAGTACTGTTCAGTGCAAAAAGCATTATCTATTTATAGGACTCAAAGGACCTATGTTTAGTCCTATCTTTGAAATTTACTATCATTGTGATCTTGGGCAAATCAGTCTTTCTTAAAACAAAATAAAACCCAAAACAAAAAACAATCTTTCTGGCCCCCATTTGTAAAATGAGGGAGTTGTACTAGATAACCTTGATGTCCCTGCTTTATGAACTTATTCCCTGCATTGTCTTCATTTCTCTATGCTGAAAGTGTCTAATTTCTCTGCTAAATGTGTGATAGGCAGCTAGGGGCATAATGGATAGAGCACCAGGCTTGGAAGTATAATCTTAAGTTCAAATATGACCTCAGACACTTACTAGTTGTGTGACCATGGACAAGTCACTTAACCCTATTTGCCTCAGTTTACTCATCTGTAAAATGAGCAGGAAAAGGAAATGACAAACCACTCTGGTATCTTTGCCAAGAAAACCCCAAAATGGGGTCATGAAAAGTTGGGCATTACTGAAATGACTAGACAACAACAAATTTGTGATATGGTCTTTCTCGAGGACTGACTCCACTTCATGATAAAAAGGGTAAAAACAGCTTGTTTTATGGTTTACTTGCTTCCTCTGTGTTCCTACAGAAAGGAGGGGGTGCGATGTTTCTCAGCAGATGGGGCAGTGTGTGTTAGAATAAGCAGCTGATGAGTCAGACTCTTAAGGTTTGTCTCCCTTGAGGGCAAGGGGATCTTGTAGATAACTGCTGAAAATACTCTCTATATGAAGAAAAATATGCCCCCTTTCCCTCCCCTCCAGCTTTTACATATTAGATATGTTAGGTCTTTTTCCTTTTTTTTAAGGATTAAAATCACTTTCCTCTAGTCATGTTCCAATTGCAATCTAAATTAACTGAATTCAGCACTCCCACTTAAATTCCTTTTCCAAAAGTCAGAGTAATATGACTTCCTGGCCTTTAGTATTTTGGAGTGTTTGCTCTTGGCTTTCTATACCAGATAAGTGATTGGACCCTTCCCAAGTGAAAAATCATTTCTGCTCTTGGGAAACTGGCTATTGGTTAAATGACTTTTGTATGGTCATAATGATCACCACTTAGTAAAACACACAATTTAAGTTTCCATTCAAGCATCATTTCCAAGCAGAGAGATCACCACAGAGGAGGTCCCTGGATTGCTTCCAGCCCCCACCCCACCTTCACTCTCCTGGCCTTGTGACCCTACTTGAGTGATGAAGAGTGAGCTCTCAGCCACTTGGCAGTAGTATTGACTGTTGAAGGACTCCTAGGACGTGTTCAGATATAACTAAGAGCATGAGGTCCAAAGGACTTTGAGAACAGGACACCTGACTATTTTGTCTAAGTAGGGGACTGGGGAAAAGCAACCATTCCCTTATTCATGCAGAATTTGAGGCAGGTAATACCCCAAGTGCTTTGAGAGGGTAAAGGATAGAGGAAATTTAGAGAAGGAAGAGAGGCTGAATTGCAAAGAAAGCAGTGACTTGAACAAATTCTCTTTCTTTAAAAATGGAGATTTATACTTGTCCTTTTAAAGAAATGTCCCAGGAGAAATTTGAATTAAGTATTTACTGAACATTATAGCTCTAGGATCTTGGGAAAGGAAGGAAACTTAAAAGTCATTGAATCTCAACCCCGCCCCCCCCCAACACACACCTCCTATTTTATAGATCAAGAACCTGAGGCCCAGAGGAATTAAGTGGCTTATCCAAGGGCACATGGTTTATTAGTGGATTAATGGGAACTAGATCCCAATCCAGTGCTATCTTCTTTTCCTCTTGGGATGTTCCCTTCCCTCCCCTCCTCTCCCCTCTCCTTTCCCTTCCCTTCCCTTCCCTCTCCTTCCCTTCCCTTTCCTTCCCTCCCCTTCCCTTTCCTTCCCTCACCTTCCCTTCCCTTCCCTTCCCTTGACATGATTCCAATGTGGGCTTCTTTCTCAAGTCTAGAATTTCATATGTCTCCGGCTTTGCTATGGATTTACATAAAATTCTCCCTGGGACTCTCCATTTGGCTTAATTTTTAGGGGCTCTGATTAGGGATATTCATCCTGGAAACTCATTGGATTCCTCATTGCCCATAAGAAGTGGACATCATGAACTCACTTCACAATCCATATTTATTGTCCTTATTTTTATTAGTGTCAGGTTATCAACATTTGGTGTTTTCATGTGTAATTTTTGTTTTATTTAGTTTTTTAAGGGGAAGGGAGTACTACCAGTCATGGAGGTCAGGCTCTTAAAGGAGGCAGCATTTGAGCTGAAACTTGGTTAAAGTTGGAGATTCTATGAGGTGGGAGGTTGGGGGTGGGGAGTATGTTTCAGGCAATGGGCATACAGCTCCTGTGAAGGCAGGAGAGAGATGGAATGCTGAATTAGAGGAATAAAAACCAGGTCACTTTTGCTGGAAAAATGAAGAGTAGCAAAGAGATTTCAATCTGGAAGACAGGTGGGAACCAGATTTCTTCATCTATGGAATGGAAATAATAATGCCTGTACTACTTACCTTTGCTCAGAGCAAAGAGTTTGACAACTATAAGATGCTGTAGTATATAAGTGTAAATTATTACTATTAAAATTAATAGTAATTTTAATTTATTTGTATGTATATGTATCAAGGGGGAAGGACTCAGAGCACATAGACCAGAAAAGACCAGCAGGGATGCTTAGATCTATCCTCTCTATTACATATTTTATTGTTATTTGCTTGTTTCCATGACCCCATTTTGGGGATTTCTTGGCAAAGATACCAGAATGGTTTGCCATTTCCCTTTCCAGCTGATTTTACAGAAATGGAAGCAAACAGGGCTAAATGACTTGCCCAGGGTCACATAGTAAGTGTTTGAGACTAAATTTGAACTCGGATTTTCTGACTCCAGGAATGACACACTACCCATGTTGGTGAAGGCATGGCATGCATGTCCCAGCATGTCAGGGGGGCTGCTCCATTTCCCATCTCTACCATGCCTGATGCCCCACCCCTTCACCCAGCAGCCAATGCGAGCACTTTCTCCCTCCACTGTCTGGGATAATGCAGGAGTGGGTGGGGCTTTAAGGCACCTTGAAGGTGCAGTTTGGGCACTCAGTCTCTAAAAGGTTTGCCAACACTGTATGTACCACTTAGCAGCTGCCCCCTTACATATAGGACAATAGAAAATAGGCTACTGCATTTTTTATTAGTCCAAAGATAAGAGGTAAGATTTCATATTCATTCCTGTTTGCAGGGAGCCATGATGCAATGACCTACTGTTTGAATAAGAAATCTCCCATATCTCAGAATCAATCAAAGCTGCTACAGATGTTAAATAAAGTGATTCCTTGCATCACCCGTCCGATAATATTAAAATGGTCAACAACACAGGTAATACAGCTTTTAATGTTCTTATGCTTGAATGAACTTTGGCATTTATGGTAAGCAAGATTCCACACACAGCTGCCATCCTTTTAGGATCGCTTGGGGATTTAATTGTCTAAGAAGGAATTATGCTGTAGATAGATGTTTTGACACACATAAAGAAAAACAAAGGAAATCTGTGAGTTGGGGAGATGTGTTCTTCTACCTCCTCAATTCTAGAGTTCCTGTCCTTATAATGAAGTTCTTTCACTGCCTTCTTTCCACTAACCTAATTTTTTCTGTTATATTTCTTTCTGTGGGCTGCCTTCTTCTGACTCTTCATTCCATTCTTTAGGCAAACAATCAAAATGATTAATAATAAGAGTTAGCATTTATACTTACTTTTAGGATTAAAATTCTCTGGAGGCTGTATATTAGTTTATAATTATTTATTAGATAGTGAAAGAGGGTTGGAGAGAGAAAAGGCACCTAATCAATCACATGGCTGGATGCCCAGTTAATCTGAGTTTACCACTCACCTCTGTTAGCCAGCCAAGAGAGACTGTGATATCTCTTTGATCTATAACTTATAACCACAGTGATATCACTTTCTCTGGGTCTTCCTGGTTGGATGGAAGTGGCCTCAGTCTGGGTCAGAGGCCAGTCTTGTAGATGCTAGAAATCATGTGGGACAAGATGCATACGTCATCCAGGATGCCAGGGAACCAGGGGCTTCTCTTTAAACAGAGAAGCTGCAGGCCTTAAGATTCCAACCTAGACAAAAGGTGGGGGTGAGACTGAAAAGGGTTTTCAAAACTTTCCTTTTAGAAAGTAAAGAGGCATACAAATTTATGTTAATTTCACCCAATTATTTATATTTCTATTTAAGGTTTGCAAACTGCCTTACATATATAATCTCATTTTATCCTGAAGGTAGGTGCTGTTATATACCCATTTTCCAAATTAGGAAACTGAGGCAGACAGCTTAAGTGACTTGTCCAGGATCATACAGCTAGTATGTATCTGAGGTTGGATTTGAATTCAGGTCGTCCTCACTCCATCTCCAATGCTTTATCCACTGAGGCTTCTAGATAGCTACTTCCTCTGTACCTAGTTTTAGGCATCTGTACCTCTTTCTCTCTTTGATTCTAGGAAATGTTTTTTCCTCTTTCTCTGTCTGAGTCCTTTTTCTTCAGCAAACCTGCTTTTATACAACTCTAATACAATTTGTGTCCATTTAAGAATGTGTACCTGTTTCTTATTTAATTACTATGTGGTGATGAAGGGCTGCTAAGCAGGAACTGTGTATGGAATTCACCCAACAACCAAAATGCCCCTTCAGGCAAGAAAGGTAGAAAGGGGCCAGGTTGCAAAGAGCTTTAAATGCTCCACAGGACTTTTATAGTGGATCCTGGAGGTCACAGGGAGTCTCCGAAGTTTGTTGAGTAGGAGAGTGACATAGTCACCCCTGCACGTCAGAAGAAAAAAAACCAAAACACTTTGGTAGCTGAGGGGAGGAGAAATGATGCAGAGACACCAGCCAGAAGGTGGTAATGCGGAAGTTTAGGTAAGAGGTAAATAAGCATCTCTCCATTAAAATAGTGGTTCTGTAAGTGGAGGGGAAGGGCCATATGTGAGTTGTGAGGATAGAAAAAATAAGATTTGACAATAGATTGGGCATGTAGGGGTAAATGGGAGTGAGGATTAGAGGGATAACAGTTGGGTGGTAAACCTGGATGACTGGGAGTATAGGGGTGTCCTTGAAAGAAATGAGAAAGTTTGGCAGAGAGGGAGGGCTGGGGACATGTTGAGTTTGAGATGCCTGTGAAACAGCTAGTCCAAGATGCCCAAAAGACAGTCAGTGATGTAGGACTGTAGCTCAAAAGAGACTAGGGCTAGATGTATAGATCTCAGAATCATCTGTATGATTATAATTGAAACAATAAGAGCTGGGGGCAGCTGGGTGACTTGGTGGATTGAGAGCCAAGCCTAGAGACGGGAGGTCCTAGGTTCAAATCTGGCCTTAGACACTTTCCAGCTGTGTGAACCTGGGCAAGTCACTTGACCCCCATTGCCTAGCCCTTAGCACTCTTCTGCCTTGGAGCCAATACACAATATTGATTCTAAGATGGAAGGTAAGGGTTTAAAAAAAAGAAAAAGAAACAATAAGAGCTGATCGAATCATCAAGTGAGATGGGATAGAGGAAGAAGAGAAAGCAGTCTAGTAGCAAAGGAGATAGAACTAGTTACAACATAGGAGGAGAACCAGAAGAGTCATGGAATCCTGGAGAGGAAAGAGAATTCAGGAGGTATCAAAAGCTTCATAGATGTCATGAAAGATGTAGTAGTAGTAGTAGTCTCTCGGTAACCGAGAATGACGATTGTCTTTGTGCGTTTGCACAAAGATACTTGTGCGTGAAGGAGATTTAAGTGGAAAAGCCGATGCACAGAGACGGTCCCCCTCTCTCGGCGTTGGAAGCCTGGGTCCAGTGGCACGAAAAGTCGTTACATCTGGAGACTTCCTCAGCTGCATTGGATGGCCGTGTTGTCCTTTGTGCTCCAACATGCCCTAAGCACTCCACAGTGCTTTGCTGCGTCGCCCTCTCAGCCGTTGAACCTTCTTATTGGTTTCTTCTGCCTGTTCCACCGAAGCAGCTTTCACATGCTGGGTGAGCAAAGCCCTGGTTCACCAGGGGTCCACAATGACCCAATGGCTACCCTCACAAGGCCTGTCAAAGCCATTGCCCAGGGTGTGGCCTCTGCCACATGTGAAAGCTGGGTGTCAGGTGAGGGTCAGAGGCTGGAGAGCTGCCCTAGGAGGGCACGACAAGCCCTCCATACCAGAGATACTACCTCTCCCTGAGCACCCCATACACCCCATGGAAGATGAGGATTGAGAAAATACCCTTAGATTCAGCAATTAAAATATCACTGTTAACTGGAGAGAGCAGTTTCAGTGGAATGATGATGTCAGAAACTGACATAAGTGACAGATTTCTAATTTTAAGTACACTAAAGATAATGTTCCTCAGATTCCTTAATCACAGTCATGTCCAACTCTATAGGGTGTGCCCCACTCCAAAAAAAACAGGGGGTCCTCAGATCACCCCTGCTTTGTAAAATATGATCTTTGTCCTTTGTCTTAGTTATTTCTATCTAGGCTTTCTGTCTCTCACTTGGATCTTTCTTTTCCACTCATTTGTGGCTGTAGGACATTGAGAGCTAGTCTTTGGTTCAGATGTTTCCTTGTTTAATAACATTTGGTTAAGTCTTTGCTCTTCATCCAAATATTTTTCTCACACCTGCTGGGGCTGAGGGTCACCAAAGAACTCTTGGGTATACTACCACATCTTGGGGGCACCTTTTGGAAGGCAAATGAAGAGGAACATCGATGGGTGCTTAGGTGGTGTGGTTTTTTTTGTTTTTATTTTGCCCAGAGTGCTTTAATTTGGAAAATTATGAGCTTAACGAACACCAACACATATCTACATCTCAAAATATAAAGAACAGGAAATAGGATTGCATATGAAACCTTGAATCTCTACAATGTTGTTTTATTTGAAGTCTGTGTTATATTTATAATAATATCAACAATTGCAATGATTGTATCCCCTTACAAACTTTCTTCCTCTCTCTTCTGTGTACAGTTTTACTGTTTCATTAAGGATTTTTTCTTTTGTATCATTATTACTACCCTACCACCAAATAGTATTATTGACATCCCCTACCACCCTTGACCTTTACTTCCAGTGACCATCGGCAAGGCATTTAGCAATCTGAGCCTCTGAAGGCTAGTGATCTGCATCGCAGATGACATCACAGTCCCGTGGAGGTTATTTATACAGTAGTCTACATTATTATTGCAGTGTTCTAGTCTTACAATATCATGTACCATGCTAAGTCTCAAAAGATGCCTGTGAAGGCACAAAAAATTGTTTTGTCTGTTTCACAGACTCTCCATGATGCAATTGATTATATGAAGAACTGGGGTTTCTTTGCAGTGGACCAAAGTATTTGTAATGATCTCTTACCTTATAGGCAATGAATATAACTGAACAGCTGGATGCTGGAATCCGGTATTTTGATCTAAGGATTGCTCACATGATTGATGGCTCCGAGAAGAATTTGCACTTTGTACACCTCATATATACGACAGCTTTAGTGGAGGTACTGAAATATAGAGTGTATAATTTTTTTTTTAAACCCTTACCTTCCGTCTTGGAGTCAGTTCTGTGTATTGCGTGGTAAGGTCTAGGCAATGGGGGTTAAGTGACTTGCCCAGGGTCACACAGCTGGGAAGTGTCTGAGGTCAGATTCGAACCTAGGACCTCCCATTTCTAGGCCTGGCTCTCGATCCACTGAGCTACCCAGATGCCCCCTAAAATGTATAATTTAATAGTGTAATTGATGAAAAGTTAAGATTAATTTTTTTTTTGCTATAAACTGAATTTTGAGGAAATTTCACCCAGGTTTGGATTCATCAGATAACCATTTTGTTTTTTTCAGAAGTATCCTGTTGTAAAAATATGAAGACATTTTACCTTTGACCCATCATAGTTCTTTTAAAAAATGTTTTTGTTTTTTTTTAACCCCTACCTTCTATTTTAGGATAGATACTAAGTATAGGTTCCAAGATAGAAAAATGATAAGGGCTAGGCAATGGGGGTTAAGTGACTTACCCAGGGTCACACAGTTAGGAAGTATCTGAGGCCATATTTGAATCCAGGACTTCTCACCTTTGCTTCTGGCTCTCAATCCACTGAGCCACCTAGCTGGCTCCCATCATAGTTCTTATATCAGCATTGATTCCCAGGAAAACAAATATTTGTAACAGATTAATTTTTAAAAATAATGTTCCAGATACTTCCCAGTGTCCAAGCTTTTCCTTGAAAGGAAGTTAAATGATTTAGAAGGCAGAATAACTTTTACATGCCAGTGTTTATTATACTGAGAGAGTTCTCTAGTCTATGAAAAGAAAACAACTATGACACATGTTCTTTGTTCTGAGTCTAAATAAGCTTATGAAGGGAGAGGAGATAATGTAATTTCCTCCACTGAATAGCTGCGGAGAGGCTCACAGATCACAGAAGGGACATGTTCTCTGAGAGGAGCAATAAATTCACCTACTTTGTGGTTTTTCTCTGTGGCTTTGAGAGTTGGGTGGAGAAATACTGACCCTGATGCTCTTGGAGATACCAGCTAGGGAATCTGGGATAATCTAAGCCCAGGTGATAGAGTCTTTTCCCCCCTTTCCCTTTTCTCAGCATAGCAGAAAGGATTTAGTAGAATGTATGCAGGGGAAAAGCACTATATAGAAAATCACATAGAAAAGACTTCTCATGTAGTCTGAAAGCTGTCCCATAGGGCTATGTTTTCTGTCTGTCCTTCATAAGTGAAATCTGTTCATGGCAAGATTTGGATGGGTGAAATAAAAATGGCATCAGATTCTTGTTTCCCTCTCAATCTCCAATCAGGAAAGGGCATAATTTCCAAGTCTGTTCTTACATGCACTGAAAAGAGGGGCTAATTTCTCCAAACCTGGCTGCAATGATCATTATATATGCCTTTTGGACTGCTGCCCAAACTCAGTGAATTAGTGAATTGCTTGCCACTTGTAACGTGGACACTTTAAAGAAATATACTCAGAACATTTTCTATATAGGCCTTTGGAATTCTCCACTGCCACGAGTCGATAAATTTCTATTTACTGACCTTTCAAAGGTTAAAGCAAAATCTTTCAAACTGATCTGACCTTGACGGAGAGGCAAGGCTAGACTGTCATTTTTATTTAATCGCCAGTTACTTTTTTTCCAAGTCGGCTTTGTGTTTTCTTGTTATGTGTAACTTCTCAGGCTGGAAACTGTTTGAACCAAAAAACAAATATAAAATTTCAATAATAAGGGAAGCAACTTGACAGTTTGGGGCCTCAAAATTATTTAATAATTTTGTTATTATTGTGATAACATATATAAAATATATAATTAAATAGTTTCACCCCAAAACAGGGATATTGTCTTCTCAGTATTATGCTCCATTTGAGCCTCTTTAAATGTGTTTTGTTTTTGATTTTTTTTTCCTTCACAGGATACACTAACAGACATTTCAGAGTGGTTACAGAATCACCCTAAGGAGGTGGTGATATTGGCCTGCAGGAATTTTGAAGGAATGACTGATGAACTTCATCAGTATCTTGTCACCTGCATAAAAAACATTTTTGGAAAAATGCTGTGTCCCAGAGGTGTAAGTGAAATATTTCATGTCCTTTCAGTTTAGTTGGTTGGTTTTCCCCTTGACTGGGTAAGAAAACCTGGGTTGAGAAACTCCAGATGTGAGAGAAAGAGATTCCCAGGTCTGAAAGACGAAGATATGTCAGAATGTCACTTTACTTCTAGAGGAAGGGCTTCAACTATCTCTGACACTGAGGTTAGACTCCTGAACTATAGCGATCAATACACACCAACCTCTGTCTGGATGGGCAAGACTAAACTCTTTGTTTATGCAGGAAGATTTTGAGAGCCCTTTAAAAAAAGATCAGAACAAACTATTAGTTAAAGAAATTCATGGGTGCAGCTCAGTGAATTGAGAGTCAGGCCAAGAGATGGGAGCTCCTAGGTTCAAATCTGGCCTCAGACACTTCCCAGCTGAGCGACCCTGGGCAAGTCACTTAACCCTCATTGCCTAGTCCTTACCACTCTTCTGTCTTGGAACTGTTATAAGGAAAAGTTATTGATTCTAAGGCTGAAAATAAGGGTTTAAAAAAAAAAAGAAATCCATGCTGAAAATTGACAGCATTTTCTCATCATAACTAAGTAGGACTCCAAGAAAGGGGTATCTAGTTCTGAAAATGGATAGTGTCCAGAATTAAATCCTCAGGTGATTCCTGTGTATTTAGCATAGAGTCAGGCATATAATAGATGCTTAATAAATGCTTTCTTCCCTTCTTTTTTTCTTTTGGTAAATATGCTTGTAGAATCTGCAAACATTAAGTTTCTTTGCTTTTTGAGAAGCTTGTTGAGCTAAGTAAAAACTCAAAAGAATTTGATGAAGCAATACGATTTGTATTATCTCTGACTCAGAGGTCCTATATTCAAATCCCACCTCTGACACTCACTTCCCAAATGATCTTGGATTTAACCCTCCTGAACCTTAGTTTCATCATCTGTAAAATGAGAGAATTGAACTAGATGGCTTCTGAGGTCTCTCTCAGTGCTAGATCTATGATTTTACTAACCTACACATTTAATTGAAAATTTAAAATATATGGAACATATAATTAGAGATGGAAGGGAATTTTAGAGTTTATTAGTCCAAGACCCTCATATTACAGATGGAAAATACTAAAGCCCAAAGAATATAAATGTTTTGTTCAAGTTCATATGAGTAAAGTGGGAGAACTGGATTTGGATCCAAGTCTTATGACTCTAAGTCCAGTGCTCTTTTCACCGTCTCTCATATTTGTTTAGGAATTCCAATTTTATTCATTTTATCTATTATTAAATATGTATGAATGTGCCATCAATCCCAAGTGACTAAAAATAGAACTTTTTAGAACTTAAAGCAATCCAGCAAAAGAACTCAATATCTGACAATTTTTTTGGAGTTGCTGTTGAAAACCCTTACCTTCTGTCTTTGAATTGATACTAAGTATGAGTTCCAAGGCAGAAGATCTGTAAGGGATAGGCAAGTGATCTGCCCAGTCACCTATCTAGGAAGTGTCTGAGGTCAGATTTGAACCCACTACCTCTTGTCTTTAGGCCTAGCTCTCAATCCACTGAACCACCTAGCTACCCCAAGATACTTACAGTAAATAGTTGAACAATCATCTACTGAAGTCCTGCTCTGTTGCCTTCTTTTTTTTTTTAACTTTTACCTTACAACTTACAACCAATCTTGTGTATTGGTTCCAAGACAGAAGAGCAGTAAGAACTAGGCAGCTGAGGTTAAGTGACTTGCCTAGGTCCACACAGCTAGGACTACATTGGGCTCCCTTTGGACTACTAGGCTACATTTGGACCTGGGACCTCCCATCTCCAGACCTGGCTCTGTATTCCCTGAGCTTCCCCCTTCTATTGCCTTATAATGTTTTGGAAAGGACCCTGGGTTCACAAAGACTTTGGTAATAGAATGTAAGTTCTGACAGGTCCTGGTAAAGAGAGAGGATTCAATGTTAGGCCTGGTGGTATACTTCAGTATGTCTGTATCTGGCATTGGTGGACCAGCCAAACTAAGGGCAGAAAAATTTGCTACTAGAATGGTTGCCATAAGGTCATTTATGTATACATATGTATATTTTTTAAATTATTATTATTTTTGGCCACAGCAACTCATGAAGCCCATATTGTAGGGCTTGAAGGCATAGAATAAGGAAAGGAGGGGTAGGGGCTTGTCTTGGTGGAGAGAGTGCCCATACTTGTGAAATAATGGAAACTTGGGAGTATTTAAATAAGTTTAGTTACAAATAACAGAAAAGCATTTATGTAGTGCCTATTACCTGCCAGGAATTGTACTAAGCACTTTGAACAAAGATGATCTCATTTGATCCTAATAACCTTGTGAGGGAGTTGCTATTATTTCCCCCAATTTATAGTTAAGGAAACTGAGGCAAAGAGATAAGTGACTTGCCCTTATTCATACTGATAATAAGAGTCTGAGGCTAGATTTGAACATAGGTTTTCCTGACTGTAGGCCCAGGGCTCTATTCACTGTATCACTGGTTTCACAAGATACTGCTGTATTTTGTTGATATACACACTAATCCTGGGATCCTTGAAGTGTTAAACAAGTTCCCCTTGGTTTTAGCTGATGTGGCAGGATGTTTAGATTAGCTGGATCTCCCCTTGCTTCATAACTGTTCCAAGGATATACTGTAATGCCAAGGACACACCAGCCCTAGTGATTCACTGGTGGCAGGGCAATTGAGTAGGTGATGGGGTTGTGCCATCCAACAAAAGAATTTCATGTAGAAGACTGCATATAAATAAGTATCTACAAAAGAAATTCAAGGTAAATTTTTTTTGAGGGATATTGGAGATAGTATTTGCAGAAATCAGGAGACTTTTAGATGCTAT
Source organism: Monodelphis domestica (assembly GCF_027887165.1). Lineage (NCBI taxonomy): Eukaryota > Metazoa > Chordata > Mammalia > Didelphimorphia > Didelphidae > Monodelphis > Monodelphis domestica. The sequence goes on from NC_077234.1 coordinate 211,141,944, forward strand.
TACTTGCACAGAAATTTGAAGAGAACAAGGGATTCTAAGAAAAAATGTGCCATGTGTTTGGAATACTACCTTTGTGGCCTTAAAAAAGTCAGTCCACCTCTCTAGGGTAGGCTAGTTTCTTCATCTGTAAAATGAGATGGTTGTATTGGGTGATCTCCCAAGTCCATCTCAGTTCTAAATCCTATGAGTCTATATCAACAGAGCACACAATTAAACAGAGTACTCTAGATGGATGTGGCCCATAAACCTAAAAGCAGGATTTGAGGAGGTTAAGACATACCCCAGAGAACTCATTGAATGTGAAATTATTTTCCTATCACATTTTATAGTAATTTTTATGCAAGTTCTATCCAAGTATCTTTAGACAGCATATGCTTAATAAACTCCAAGAATGTAAGCCCACTGTCCACTCTTGTCAATTTTCTTCACGAATTTCTTTAGCTAATAGCTTGCTCTGATTGCTTTTTTGAGGACTACCAAAAATTTCCTACATATATGAGGAGACCTTTTCCCATCCAGGGCCTAGGATTTATCATTATAGCTCAGGAGTAATCTCAGTGTCAGAGATGGTTGCAGGCTTTCTCATAGGAGTTATGGGCCAATCCTGTATATATCTAGTTCCTTGGGATCAGGGTTTTTTCTTCATTTCATGCTCGAGTTTTTCTCAAGTGAATGGGGTTATAGGATCATAGTTATTAGATACAGTGTGATGAAGGATGGCACATCATTCCCATCTCTTGTATAAATTCTCCTACATACCCCCACAAAACAAAACAAAACCCCTCTTTATGCTTTCTAAGAACAGGAAGTTTTAGTGAATTCTTTTGATATAAGAACATACATTTTTATTAATCATGGTTTTTCTTCACCTATATGTAGTGTGAAAACTAGTGTTCTCTTCCTCTTTTTATTTACCCCCTCCCTTCCTCCTTTTCTTCATTTCCCCCCTTTCTCTTCTTTCCTATCTTTCTTCTTCCCTCCCTCCTTCTCTTCTCCTTTACAATTAACAACATACCTTGAGTAAATTATCTCATTTGCCTGCCACAAAAACTCCATCAGGTGGGTAGGACAGGTGCCAGTATCCTTACTTCACCAATATGTCTAAGAACACATAACATGTAAGAACACAGGAGTATCATGACCAACATTCAAACTTAAGTCTAAGGGTTATAAATTCAGTGTTCTTTCCATTTCATCTGAATAATTCTAGTTGTAAAAACAAAAGGGTAAGCTATATTTATGTTCTTGGCATTGATCTTGAACCTGTGGAGGAAGAACTGGGAGCACTGGATGAAAGCTTCTCAAAGGCATATATATATATATATATATATATATATATATATATATATATATATATATATATATATGGCATATATATATATATATGCCATATATATATAAAATATAAGGAAAACTAATAACTAGAGTTATCCAGAATTGGATTGGACCATCTTGGGAGGTATTGATTTCCCTTCATCTTCAAGTAAAGGCTAGATGATACCATGCTGGGAATGAAGAGGGGATTCCTGTTTAGGAATGGCTTAGACTAGATGACCTCTGAATTCTCTTCCAAATCTTGAGATTGTCTGATGCCCAAATACTTCATTTCTAGAGAAAATGCCTGGATATTAACCCATTATGAAACTCAGGCTACTATTACAATAATATTGTTTTTGTTAGTCACTTTAGTTATAAAATTCTAGTACAGAGTTAATTGAAGTAAATGACAGAAATGGAATGGTTGGTGTTGTGAGGATATGACTTTATTGGGAAGACACTGGTATTTGGATTATGTAGTCCTATAATCAAAACAAATCTTATTACTAAGGATGCTCTTTTTTTTTGAGGAGAAATGATTTCTCATCTAAATATGAACTAGTTTAATTTTAAAAAAGAAAAACATCCATGTAAACATTATTAACATGGGAGAAGTAGTTTTGGCACCAGGAATAGAGTTAAAATGTTTTTTGAGATGGACACACAACTCATTCAAACCTATGTCTATTAGCTATCAGTAACCTTTCCCAATTCTGAATGCCTCTTAGGAAATGTTGACAATGAATCAACTATGGAGACATGGCTACAGGGTTATTGTCTCATATGAAGATGAGATTTCTGTGCAAAGGCACGAGGAGTTATGGCCTGGAATCTCATATTGGTGGGGAAATAAGGTGAAAGCAAATGATCTGATCTGTTATTTGGAATCAATGAAAGAATCTGGACGTCCAGGTAAAGCATTTATTTTTGTAAAACTATCTCCAAGAGTACATTGATGTCATTTGATTCTTAAGTTCTTGAAAAAGCACTGATCAATGGCAAGCTATGTTGGCATGTTTTGGAGAGGGAAACTTGAATCAGAGTTGGCCACTTTGGTACAATGGTAAAATTAGCAGTATCTTTAGTTCAAGAGGATATAGTCAATTCAAGGTTCATATTAGTCTGTACCACATTAAGGTCTACATGTCTTGTTCTCATGCACCTAACTTAGCTATCAATTCATCAAGAGTTACACTAGGTCTGGATAACCTGGAGGTTCAATCCCCTCATATTCCAGGTGGGACAAATGGAAACCCAAAGAGGCTGAGGAATGTGACCAAGGTCACATAGATAGCAGCAGAGATGGAACTAGAACTCATATCTAAGGTTCTTTAGGGCCCTATACCACATTGCCTTAACTTCATACTATTCTTTGATCATGAAAACACACATCGACTCAATAAGGGCCTTTAATTTCTCTTGTGATAGTGATTGTTTGTGATATGATGTTTTTGTCTTTGGAAATTAAATGAAATTAAATACCTTACTCTATCTTTTGGGGGCCATGGACCTAAAGATATTTTCCTCCCTGTAGAGTTAACATAATTCACTAAGAAGAGACAAGATTGCTTCTTCTTAAATTCTGAATAGAAAGAAAAGACCCCAAAGACATGGTGGAGAAATGGATAGGCAAAAGGGAAGGAGTTACATCTTGGCTTAGGTGATATGTAACTTTCTAATATCTTCCTTCTTGTTTCAGATGAATTATTTGTTGCAGGGATTAACCTTACTGAAAACTTTCAATATATTTTGGCCCATCCATCAGAATCATTGAAGAAAATGACTTTTCTTAACCTCCCATGCCTGTATGCATGGGTTCGGAAACAGTGTCCTGGGCCAGGGACAAAGTGCACCAATATCATTGCTGGAGATTTCATAGGAGCTGATAGTTTTGTCAGTGATGTCATTGCTCTCAATCAAAAACTTCTTACAGACTGACCATGTTCCATACTTTTTTTTGACATGAGGCATTCATCTTGCTCTTTGGTTCGTTAGGTTTCCCAAATGATTAAATCTCCAAGAATTTAGTTTTATCTGAGGATATGTGATTTCATTATGTGAGTACTCCCTCCACTTATATAGATTACAATCCCTCCATATCTTAGTGGACAGTTTATTGAATTGCTGTGGCTGACAAAAAAAAATTTGTCTTCTAGAGCAGTCTACCTTCTGGTCACACTTCTTCAAATTTAGACCATTGTTTGGTTTGTATTAAAAGCCTTTCAAGCAGAATTCAAGTTCAAGAAGTCAAGGTTACCTTCATTCTACAATGAAATATCCAAATCAGACTCTAGCGGAAGATATGATTATGTAATATAGAGTGAAACAGTGAAACATCTGGAAAGGAGAAGGAGAAGGAAGAGGAGGAGGAGGAGGAGAAGGAGGAGGAGGAGGAGGAGAAGAAGAAGAAGAAGAAGAAGGAGAAGGAGAAGGAGAAGGAGAAGGAGAAGGAGAAGGAGGAGAAGGAGGAGAAGGAGAAGGAGAAGGAGGAGAAGGAGAAGGAGAAGGAGAAGGAGAAGGAGAAGGAGAAGGAGAAGGAGAAGGAGAAGGAGAAGGAGAAGAAGCCAGCATGTATTTAAAGTGAAGATTACTCAGGGTAAAAGAAACTCACCATTGTATACTTTAGTTCTTGAAAAGACCACCCTCAGAATAGCATTTTGACAAAGGCAAAGATGTGCCCACAGATGCAACTGAATATGAAAAGGTTTTTATATCCTTGTTAGAAAAGTATGATTGTCTCGGATTTCTCCTCAGAATTTTATATCCATTGCTTATTTTTTTTAGCTTCATTAGAAACCCTGTGGGCTTTCCTCTTCCCTGGCCCTGGAGGCTTGCCTGTGGCTTAACTGATTTGATTCAGTGTTTCCAGTTATAAAACAGAACACATTTCTTGAGATGTTTGAGAACAGTTTATTACACAGATTAAAGATGTTAATATATTCATTATTATAACCAGAACTTTTATTATATTGTATAAGCAGTATTAAAAACATATTCCTATTATATTTTACCAGAGGTTCATTAAGCTCTGGCACATCCATCTGGATCAGTAATGAAATTGATTCTGATCTACCTCCCACAGGAATGCATCATTTCTTTAATGAACTTCTACTTTTTCTTCCTGCCAACACCTCATTTTGTTCCTACAGGGACTTTTTTTTACCATTTTCATGTTGCTTCATATTCACTTGCTTTCTATGGATTCCTGAGCAATTCTTCCAACCCAAATGTTCATATGAGCTATTATGCCCACCCTGTAGTAGAGCCTTTTGGATTGGTCAGATCAACCACAATTGGACACTCTGTACACGAACACCTACACAGTGATGTCTTTTTGGTCCCCTTTTTGTACGAAGGACAACAACCAACCAAGTGACCCCTACTGATTCCCTTTGTTTAAAATTTTTAAGTTTTAAAAAACTTAAGTTTTTAAAAATTTCTTGTCCTCAATCTTGAGCTTTGTATTATATTTAAAGTTGAAATTTTGCCTTCTTCCAAGTTTATAATTATTTATTTTTCTTTTTGCAGTATCTGTATCTTGCAAGCAATCTCTTTGTCACACACTCATCCTCTTTTCACATACTAACTTTGTGTCCAAGTTTCAAAAATGAAAAGGCTACATTACCTCATTTTCTTTCTGTAGCTTTAAGATACTGTGACTTTAGGCTTTATGACAATAGCATAATTATAAGTCATATTTATTCTTTCATTTTCCTTATAAGGAGGAATGGTTTAAGCATGGCTTTTGAAAACATGTGATGAAACATGCTTCCTGCCTCCTGACAGAGGTGATGTACTGGAGGTACAGAATGAGGCAAAGATTTCTGACATGACTACTGTGTGGATCCGATTCTCCTGTTTGATGATACTTATTTGTTATAGGAGACAAAGGTTTTTTTGGGGGGAGTGGAAAAGTTTCATGCCAGGAAAAAAGAAAAGAGAGATGGTCAATGAAGCAATTAGAAAATACATAGAAGACAGCAGAAGGAATCTCGGAAAGAGACAGAGACAAGCAAGACAGTCTTAAGAATTACTATTAAATTTATTATCTATTTTAAAGCAAAAGCTGTATATGGTAGACATTCATGTTTTCGTACAGAATTCTCTTTTCCTATTATTCATTGTATATGGAAATTGTTTTTATTTATATTGGATAAATTCATGATAAAAAATTAAAATTTAAAAAATAATGATTTGGGATTTTTTAAAATTAAACATTGTTTTTAAAAAATATTTTTTTTATTTGGTCAATTTCAAACATTATTCCTTGGTTACAAGAATCATTTTCTATTTCTCCCTCTCCTCCCTCCACCCCTCCCATAGCTGATGTGCAGTTTCACTGGGTATTGCATGTGTCCTTCTTCAGAAGCCATTTTCATGTTATTGGTATTTCCACTAGGATGTTAATTTAGAGTCTATATCCCCAATCATATTCCCTCCAACCCATGTCATTAAGCAGTTGTTTTTCTTTAGTGTTTTTACTCCCACTGTTTTTTATCTAGATGTGGATAGTGTTTTTTCTCTTGTAACCCTCTGAGTTGTTCAGGATCAATGCATTGCCACTAATGGAGAAGTCCATTACATTCGATTGTACCACAGTGTATCAGTCTCTGTGTATAACGTTCTCCTGGTTTTGCTCCTCTCACTCTGCATCACATCCTGGAGGTTGTTCCAGTCTCCATGGAACTCCTCCACTTTATTATTCTTTTGAGCACAATAGTATTCCATCACCAACATATACCACAATTTGCTCAGCCATTCCCCAATTGAAGGGCATCTCCTCATTTTCCAATTTTTGACCACCACGAAGAGCGCAGCTATGAATATTCTTGTACAAGACTTTTTCCTTATTATCTCTTTGGGGTACAAACCCAGCAATGCTATGGCTGGATCAAAGGGCAGACAGTCTTTTATCACCCTTTGGGCATAGTTCCAAATTGCCCTTCAGAATGGTTGGATCAATTCACAACACCAGCAATGAATTAATGTCCCTACTTTACCACATCCCCTCCAGCATTCATTACTTTCCATAGCTGTCATGTTAGCCAATCTGCTGGGTGTGTGAGGTGATACCTCAGAGTGGTTTTGATTTGCATCTCTCTGATTTTAAGAGATTTAGAGCACTTTTTCATGTGCTTATTAATAGTTTTGATTTCATTAACTGAAAATTGCCTATTCATGTCCCTTGCCCATTTATCAATTGGACAATGGCTTGATTTTTTTGTACAATTGATTTAGCTCTTTATAAATTTGAGTAATTAGACCTTTGTTAGAGGTTTTTGTTAGGAAGATTGTTTCCCAATTTGTTACTTCCTAAAATAATTTTAATTTGATGTAGTCAAAATTATTTATTTTTCATTTTGTGGCTCTTTCTAAGATTTGCTTGGTTTTAAAATCTTTCCCTTCCCAAAGATCTGACATGTATACTATTCTGTGTTCCCCTAATTTACTTAGTTTCCTTCTTTATGTTCAAGTCGTTCGCCCATTCTGAGTTTATCTTGGTGTAGGGTGTGAGGTGATGGTCCAAGCCTAATCTCTCTGATTTGGGATTTCTATAAATGTATATAATTGCCAATACTATCTTAAATACTGTAGGTCTTAGTTCACCAGGGGTCTATGACCCGATGGCTACCCTCACAAGGTTTAGCCGGCCTGTCGAAGCCGTTGCCTGGGATGTGGCCACTGCCGCATGCTAGCAGCTAACGATTTTTCGTGCCACTGGACCCAGGCTTCCAATGCCAAGAGAGTGTCTCTGTGCATCAACTTTTCCACTTAAATCTTCTTCACGCACAAGTGTCTTTGTGCACACTCATCTACATTACAGATGAAAGCGCACAAAGACAATCGTCATCCTCGGTTACCGAGAGACTACTACTACTACTATAGGTCATAGTTGTAACCTTAAAATTTCTTAGACTTATGAATGTTGGAAATTTCACCATTGGGAAATTTCATAGTGGAAAAAATTTCCTACTGATAGTAAGAACTCTATTGGAATGTGAAACCCCTTGGCATGGGAGAATCCTTCTCCTCCCTACTTAAGACTACTTTAGGACAGAAACCTTTTGCTAAACAATGGAAAGGGTTTTGACCTATGCTTAAGCATAGAACAGGAAGTTCTTTAATGAGTCATGATTGATTTTAGAATTGATACAATCGAGATACTTGGAATGACAGAACCAGGTCTTGGAAAATACAATCTCCACCCTACTTAGAGTAACAGGATTTAGGAAGGGCTGCAGCAAAGATCAAGATTTAATTATTTGAGAATATGACCTTCAACAGACATGTGCAAAGCCACAGACCTCTGGGCAGTCCTGGGTTAAACTAGAGCCACCATTGGCACAGGGGAGACATCGGGAGGTTTTGCTCTGAGAGAGGTGGCTCTGAAGGAGGACTGGGGATGTTGCTCTGTGAGAGGACCAGGAGAGAAGGCTGGCTCTGAAGGAGGAGAATTCTCTGGAAACATTTCTTGAAAGGAGGCTCTCTTGAAGGTGGAGCCTGAGGTTGGCATGAGAAGCCTTACCTAGAGAGATCTTGGGTGAGTGATAAAACCAACTGACTGATTTATTCATTCTTATTCCTTTCTTCCTTTCTCTCTTTTTCTATTGATTAATCAGTGTATTATAAATTAAATTTCTCTATAAAACCCAGTTGGCTTGGGCATATTCATAAATTGGGAATATATTCCCTGGCGACCATCTTATATTTATATAAAACCAAGACACAGTAGAAAACATATTTCAGTAGTCATAATTGATATATATATTTCCCTTGCTCCCAAACATTTTAATTATCACAAGTGTAAAAACCATGAGATATAAGATTTTTTTCTATTATCCAGCTGTGTTGAACAATATTAAAATTATTTTAATACTGAAACTGATAAATCTTAGCAACGACTAGCAATTTTCCAGATCACTTCAAGGTATCAGTGTTATTCAGTAAATGACACCCTAATAATTGAAAGAATAAACTTGAAGAATAAATTCATTAGAAGACTGATAACTATTGGGAGAGAATAAGTTTGGGTTCAAATCTGACCTCAGATATTTCCTAGCTGTATGACCCTGGGCAAGAATCAATACACAGTATTGATTCTAAGATTGAAGGTAAAGGTTAAAAAAAAAAGAACTAATGGAATAAGAAACAAACAAAGCTAAGAAGAAAAATTTTACTAATAAATCTATAACATTTCTTATCATTTAGTTAGGAAAAGATGAAACTTTGTACCAGAGTCATCTTGTATCTGTGCTAGTATTTTCTCTTGGAAAAGAACCAACCATTTAATTTCACAGAAATTAATTTATAAGGATGAATTTTTTGAATGTTTATAGTTTTTTTCATTATGGTAAACAGTTATACACTGACAGTACCTTTGTTTTTAATGAGGGGGATAGGCCTTCAATAACTTTAGATGTTTTCAGTTTCTCAAGTATTACAGCCTTTCAAAAAAAATATATCTTCTTTCCTTTGTGTGAAAGGAAATTCTTGGTTCTCTTTGTCTATTCTAAGTTTACACTTGTGAAAAGGGAATCCTTTATTCTCTTTGCCTAGTTGAAGTTAACACTTTGGTGTTAACCTAAGTACCCCTACTTAGTACTTCACCAGATGGTGAAGACAGGATCAACTCTCCTTTGTCTACTTTTGAACTGAATCAACACAAGCTTGAACACCCTACTTAGCACTAGGTGGAGGAGCTCTCCACCCTTTCAACTCAATCAGCCAGGAAATGAGAATTCACACCTCAGTCAGCCAGGAATCTGTGAACCCTTTTGATGAGTATTCACCTCTCCAGGAGGTTAGAAGTGGTTCCCACAAACACTGCCCCTTGGGCAGTACTGGGCAATTTGGAAGCTGTGATTGGCTCCTGTGAAGAGGGGAAGAGACAAGAAGGCCCTGAATTTCTGGGGCTAGGGAAGTAAGCTTCAAGAAGAAGGTCAACTCAAGGAAGAAAGTCGGCCTCAGGAGTCACCTTCAGCTCTAGTCGATGTCTTGACCTGCCTTTTGGAGGGAACTTGCCTGAGTGAATAGCTGACTTTCCCTTCCTATCTTCTGGAGAGTTTAATTCTGGTTGGTCAACAAATCCTGGCTGAGTCAAAGCAATATTTAGTTAGTCTAATGTCTTTCCTACCCTTTTGTATTTCTCTACTTTCATTCTTTCCACCTCTTTTGTAAATAAAAGCTATGAAAGCTCATTTCGACTTTGAGCAATAATACTTTGAATCAGTGACCACCATTATTTATAATTTTCATGTATTTTAGTCAAACCATTAATTTTTAATCCCTACATTTTTAGGAATTATTAAATTCAAGTAATGAATCCATTCCCTTAGCTGACTGATGACTATCAGGAAATATCTATAAATGCAAATCAGGAGGGAATGGTATGCATATTCTATATTTTTCTAAATAATCTGATATACAGTGTTAGTTTTCTAAAATGTAAAGGAGTCATCTTATAGTTATAAATTTGATGGATAATTTGCATGAGTTCTACAGCTTGATTATCCAGTTACACTAATATTTGCCACCAGAGGTTTTTTACCATTATTGCAAATCTATTTTTTACTTTTTTTTTCCTTTTATAACCCTATTTTCCATCCTTAGCTGTTGTCTTCTTCCTTTCCTATCTGCTTTATTTCCAGTTCTCTCCATATTATTCTTTCCTAAGTCTCTGAGAGGAGAGGAAGAAAGAAAAAGAGAGACAGAGATAGAGACAGGGAAAAAGACAGAGAGACAGAGAGAGAATTGAACTTGCTCTTACCTGGGGCAGGTTTCCTGAGGTTAAGGTCTATGTACTTTTTTAACTTGTTAAGCCCAATGCTTAGGATTAGGATAGTTTAGTATACCATTATAAAAGCTTATTGAGATTTTTAATAAAATAATGAGAAAATAGAAGTAATTGAGCCTAAGAAGAAAATAACTGGGAACAAAAAAGATGGGGATACCTACCATGAGCCCTAAAGTATAAATGTTTTTTCCCTTTTAAAAATACAATGGGTTAACTGGGGATAGAGAAGTTAACATTTATTATGTGTGTCTGAGGGTTTGAGGAGATATGGGTAGAAATATTTTTTTTTTCATTTCTTCTGCAGGGCAAAATGGTGTTAACTTAAAAAACCCTAACAGGCAATGGATGGAGAGGGAGGGAATGGGTTTAGTGATTGATTGATGTATAATTTTTGTCATTTTGAGAATATGCATGACTGGAGAGGCAAATTTTACCTTTTCTTTACCATAAATCCTCTGCCATAAAAAACAAAGAAAATCCCCAAGATTTAACAAGCTCAAAAACAATATAAATATTTATTTACAGACAAAAAGCAAGGCAGCACTCAAGGATCTAGAAAATTTTTGGAAACAAAGATGATTCATTCAGTGTAATTTTTATCTATATAGACTCAGAATGAACATAATCTGACATCCATTTTTAAGGTGAGCTCGCCATCACTGTCACTTTATATAGCAGCAAACATATCTTAAATGTGAGGCAGAGTGGAGTAGCGATTTTGGTATTTAGGCAGCATCCCTTTAGCTCAGAAGGCTTAAAACACAAATTGTTCCATGATATGATGAAAAAATTTTTATACTGGGAAGAGTTTTCTGTACTTGCCATAAGCAGAATTACTTATGATGACTTTTACATTGGCTGTTCCATTCTCAGGTATAACATCAACTTCCTGTACGGTTGCTTCTTTATATAGCCAGCTATAAGTAAAAGATAACACTTTATTAAAATCACTAATCCATTTGATGTTATGATCTACTCTTTCTTGGAAGCATGTTTATTTACATTTCACATTAAAAACTTTTACTTTGAAAAAGAGCCCTTTTCCCAGAATTCATACAGAAGGGACTAATGTCTCAGTCTTTTTTTGTTTTCCATATAATGCTATACATGAAAGTAATTTAAGAAACCACTTGTTGACTTTTTATGTAAAAGTGCTTTGAAAACAGAAGAGCACTATAAAGGTGAGTTATTAAATAAGATAAGTAATTTGTAAATCCTTTAAAAATCAGTATTTTAAAAAAGAGCTAAAATATGCAAATGGGACATTTATTTATTAGATTTGCAAAATGTCTCTCCTCTAAAAATTCCAAGTCTCTAAGTTTTTTCTTTAAATGTGAGAAACTCATTTGCTTAAGCTATAAGTTGATCTCTGTTTTAGAAAGATACCATAGTCCCATCCCTCCCCAGGGATGAATTTCAATGTATCTTGGGCAAAACTGAAGAGATGATCATTTTGGAGAGGGAGAGGGAGAGGAAGAGGAAGAGGAAGGGGAGGGAGGAAGAGAGAGAGAATGTGTGTGTGGTCATTCCCTTAGATAACTTTGACAGCTTTTCAATTGTTTATTTAAATATGACCTTCTGTCTCTTCAAAGTATGCTTTTTTTTCCAGGCTAAATATTTCCAGTTCTTTCAAATCATATTCATGAGGCACAAAGGTCCTTCATTTTGCCTTCCCTTTTTTGAACCCTTCTTCAGTTGAACTGTGGTTCTCAAAATGGAATAGATACTGCATCTGCAGTCTGATGAAGGCACAGTTCAGTGCAACTATCATCCTCCTAGGCCTGGTCATTATACCTCTCTCAACATAGCCTATATGTAATATTGCATTAGCCCTCTAAGCCCCTGCTCTATTATTATTATTTTTTAAACCTTTACCTTCCATCTTAAAATCAATACTGTATATTGGTTCCATAGCAGAAGAGCAATAAGGATGCCCAAAGGGTCCTAAAAGACTGTCTGCCCTTTGATCCAGCCATAGCACTGCTGGGTTTGTACCCCAAAGAGATAATAAGGAAAAAGACTTGTACAAGAATATTCATAGCTGCGCTCTTTGTGGTGGCAAAATATTGGAAAATGAGGGGATGCCCTTCAATTGGGGAATGGCTGAACAAATTGTGGTATATGTTGGTGATGGAATACTATTGTGCTAAAAGGAATAATAAAGTGAAGAAATTCCATGGAGACTGGAACAACCTCCAGGAATTGTTGCAGAGTGAGAGAAGCAGAACCAGGAAAACATTGTACACAGAGATTGACACACTGTGGTACAATTGAATGTAATGGACTTCTCCATTAGTGGCAATGCAGTGATCCTGAACAACTTGGAGGGATCTACAAGAAAGAACACTATCCACATTCAGAGGAAAAACTGTAGGAGTAAAAACACCAAAGAGAAGCAACTGCTTGAATACATGGGTCAAGGGGGATATGGTTGGGGATGTAGACTCTAGTTGATCATCCAAGTGCAAACATCAACAACATGGAAATGGGTTCTGATCAAGTACACATGTAAAACCTAGTGTAATTGCATGTTGGCTATGGGAAGTGGTGGGGAGAGGGGAGGGAGGGAAAGAAATATGATTCTTGAAACCAAGGAATAATGTTTTAAATTGACTAAATAAAATTTTCACAGACACACACACACACACACACACACACACACACAAACTGGAAGAAAAAAAGAAGAGCAGTAAGAGCTAGGCAATGGGGGTTAAATGACTTGGCCAGGGTCACACATTTAGGAAGTGTCTGAAGTCAGATTTGAACCCAGGACCTCCCATCTCTAGGTCTGGCTCTCTATCCACCCTACTCTATTATTAATAAACTTTTGTGTATCCTAGACTTTTTTCCCTGGCATTACTTCTGCCTTCTGATACTTATGGTGACCTGGCTCCTCCTACATGGTACAACATCCTAACCCCTCTCTCCAGTACTGGGAACACCTTCTCTCACATCTACTTTTTCATCCTGGAACATAGAGAAGAATAGGCATGCATCTTGTCTTCTAGATACTCTTTCTGCTGTTGTCACTCAGAAATCGCAGGAGTCCTATCCAGATCAAGGGTTCCTAACCTTTTTTGTATCATGTACTCCAGTCTGGTAAAGTTGATGGATCTTTTCTCAGAATAAAGATTTTTGACTCCAGCCTATTTTCTTTCCTTTCTCAAGGAGTTTATACTCTTAATGCTTTCCCTCCCTCCCTTGGGGGAAGAGGAGACATAATGATGGTTCCTCAAACAGCAAGGAAGTGTCCAAGGCCAGATTTGAACCAAGGACCTCTGGTCTGTAGGCCTGGCTCTCACTCCACTGAGCCATCTAGCTTCCCTCCCTCACTTCTTCCTTTACTAAGAAAAGAGGCCATTTGCCACAAGCTCCCTAATTGGTTTGGTATTATATATCTTAAAACTTCTTGACGTCACTCCCTATCCTCTCATCTTTTGCTCTTATTTCAGAGGATAAACTGGGTCTTCTTGACAAAATCAAAGACTGATTCTACTTAAGCTCTTGATCCTAACCCTGCCAATGTTCTTTGGCAACTTGTTTCCTCAAATCATTCCTTTCCCCACTCTACTATTCAATTGCTTCCTATCTACTGGCTTCTTCCCTATTGCCTACAAACATGCCCAAGTTTCCTCTAGCATTAAAAAAAACCCTTCAGTTGACCAATGGTTCCTACAATGGTCCCTATCAGTCTTCAATTTTACCTTTATTTCACAGCCAATATCCTATTAAAACTTGCCTATACTTTTTGCCTTTCCTTCATATCCTCTGGCTCATTGTAGGCACTTTGATCTCTGGCTTTCAGTCTCATTGCTTGGCTGAAATGGATCCCTCTCAAGGTTACTAATTATTTAGAGACCATTCATCATTCCTGACCTCTTGGAGCATTTGTCAATGTTGACCAATCTCTCCTCCTGGAAATACTACCTGGGTTTTAGTGACCCTTTCTACTTTTTTTCTCCTTTTATCTATACGTTCTTTTCAGTTCTCCTCGCCAGCCATCCCTACCGAGGCCTATTTCTTTGTGATTTTATTAGCTCCTAATATTTTTAACTCTAACTAGATGATCCCCCAAATCTATATTTATAGCCCACATCTCTCTCTGAGCATCACCAACTCACAAATGTGATAGCTCCTTCTGGACATCCCACAGGCATCTTAAACTTAAAACATCCATATTCTGTCTTAGAGACAATACTGTGTATTGGCTCCAAGGCAGAAGAGTGGTAAGGGCTAGGCAATGGGGGTCAAGTGACTTGCCCAGGGTCACACAGCTGAGAAGTGTCTGAGGCCAGATTTAAACCCAGGACCTCCCGTCTCTAGGCCTGACTCTAAATCCACTGAGCCACCCAGCTGCCCCCTCCCTTTTGTTTTTTGAAGGAACTACTTCAGAATCATCTTTAATTCTCTAGAAGCAGGTTGGTGGTGACAGGCCTGAAGTCAGGAAGACATGAGTTCAAATGTAATCGTAGACACTTAACTAGCTGTGTGAACCCATGTAAATCATCTCTGCTTACATTACTTAAATGTGAAATGCAAATCATAATAGAATCTACCTCTCAAGTTATTATGAGGAACAAATCAGATAATTGTAAAGAAGCTAGTACAGTGCCTGGCATGTGGTAAGTGCTTTACAGATGTTAGCTGCTATTATTTTTATTATTATTATCTCTCTCTTGCTCCCTCATACCCAATTAGTTACTGTATCTTATCAATTCTACATTTATGTTTCTTTCCACTCACATGGCCACCACCCTGACTTATCAACTTTCCAGCTGCATCAAATTAGTCCCCCCTATTCCAGTCTCGTTCCTTGTCAGTCCACCCTCTTTGAAGCCAAAAAAATTGCTATTCCTAAACACAAGTCTGACTATGTTACTCTCTTGCTAAGCCGTTTCAGTGACTTCCTATTGCTTCTAGATTAAATGCCTTGTTTTGTCTTTTTAAATCTGGTACCAGACTGCTTTTCTAGGTTTACTACACATTCATTGGTTGGTATGTTGCTGCTGTTGCCTTGGCGGTCTCCTCTCTTGGTCAGGGTTCATTATATCTGGCAGGTTTCAGACCTGTCCATGCTACATTACTTAGCTATCTTCTTGCTATGTCTCTTCATGGGAACCCCCTTGTTCTGGGAACAATAATAAAAATAGCACTACCATTCCTGTAAAGGGCATGCCCATCAATTACCCTAGGATCCCATTCTCCATCTCTGTGATATCCTTAACAGTGCCTGACACCTAATAGGCACTCAATAAATGCTTGTTGAATGATTTAATTGGCTTCTATAACATACTCATTAAAAAAAACCAAAACCTTACTATCTGTCTTAGAATCATTACTGATGTGGGTTGCCATGAAAAGAGGTGCCACACAAACCCTGCCAAATAGCTATAAACAAACAAAGGAACATAGAAACAATATCTAACATGGGGCCACCTTTCAGATAAGACACAGAGGTTTCTTAGATTTACAGTTATGAGAAAACTCCTCATATCAACCTTTAGAGAGAACCCAAGTCCTTGGTTGGGGGACTCTGAACAGTCAGTACAGGTGGTTCAGTTTCCTAGTCACACAGGACTAGGTTTAAACATTGCTCAGATTCCATAATCACTGCCTTCCTTAGAGCTTTTGCAGAAAGAGTAAAATTTGACCGAAAGTTGCCCCACCCTTTAACATATTATTAGCATCCCATTTGCACTGTGGTTTTCAGGGCTCCCTACCCCAGTGGGGAAACAAAGCAAACTGACATCAATATGTAAAATGACATCAATTCCAACCATCCAAATAATCAGCTCCTTCTCTGACAACCAAGAGAGATTAAAAAAGCACTCTTGAAATCTCCTTGCCAAACCCTTTTCCATCACCAGGGTCATTCCTCCAACTACCTCCTTCTCTCAATAAAGCTTGTGCCCTCGCCATGGAGATTGCCTGTGTTGCCAGTTCTTCAGAGAAGGGCCCAATTTCACTGCCTGAATCAATACTAAATGTCTATTTTTTAAAAAAGTAATTAATTAAGAATATTATCCCACGGTTATATAATTGATGATTTTCCCCTCCCCTCTTCCCTTCCCCCTCTTGGAGCTGACTAACAATTCCATTGAGTTATACATGTACCATTGTTCAAAACCCATTTCCATACTAAATATCTATTCCAAGGCAGAAGAATAGCAAGGACTGGACAGTTGGGGTTAAGTGACTTCTTCAGGGCCACATGGCTAGAAAGTGTCTGAGGTCAGATTTGAACCCCAGACCTTCTATCTTCAAGCCTGGCTCTCTATTCACTGTGCTACCTAGTTGCCCCATAAAAAACTCTTAACTCACATTAGGCTTACAGTCTTCCAAAACCTCTGTATCTTTTTTATCTAGCTATGCCTGTTCCATATTGTGCTTATGAAATTGGCTTTTTGAACTCAAATACAATGTATCCCCCATAATATTCATCTGATTAGATTCAGCCCAAAGTTCTGGCCTGTCAAGATCTTTTTGAACTGACTTTGTTTTCCTGTATATTAGTTTTCCCTCCAAGTTTTGTATCATCTATAAGGGTAAGAACCATGACATCTATTCCTTTATCCAAGTTACTGTCAAAAGTGTTCAAGAGAACAGAGCCAAATTCAAATCCTTGGGGCACTCCATCAGAGACCTCTTTCTGAGAGGAAAATGAATCATGAAAGGCTATTCTTGGATCTGTCCAATCTACTTTCTGGCTCTGCACCTGACTGGCAACCTTTTACCTCCTAGGCTAATGTTAAAGTACTTTCCATCTTGAACATGATAATTAACTGATGTTATGAAGTCTTAGTCTTGTTCTTCTAAATGGCTTCTCATTAAACTTCTATGTAAGTGGATAACTTTGTTCCTCCCACTGCTTAAGTTTGGGCCTAAATCATGTCGGGGTCAATTACCCTTTTTCCAATCAGCTCTTCATTGCAAACTTCTATTGCTATACTATTTCCATTCTAGATATTACCTTTACTTCCCTAGTCCAGATGTTGATTGTTCTGCAGACTTTTGAGATGCTGCTTTAGTTATGGCCTTTATACCAGATTTCTTCAAAAATCATCTTTCAGATATCAACCCTAAAGTAGTTTCAGAGACCTAAGAACTCTTCCTTTTCCCCCAGGAAAAGCAAAATCTGAATATGAAGACTTTTAAGAAGTCATTTACCTTAGGTTTTATTAATCAAGTTTTTTCTTCAGAAGTTATGTTTTGAAGTCAATCCACTGATGACTCACTGTAAGCAATTACTTATCATTCTTTCAGTCAGCATTTGTTACCTCTCTATTTACCTTAGCTGAGCGCCTTCCAGTTTAATTTTAAGAGTGAGAAGCTTTTTTCCAGTTGCTTTCAAAACTGCATTTTCTATTTCTTCTTTTAGTTTCTCTAATCCATGTCCAAAAAGAGCAGAAATGGTTATAGCATTTGGCTCTGTAGGTTCATACCTGCACAACAGAGAGGAAGATGGGCAAGTATTGTTAAAGCTGTATAAAGAAGCTACGAAATTAGATTAGTCAACTAATAAACAATACATGTGAATGGAGTGCAACCAAGGGTAAGGCTAGGTAACTGAAATGATCAGTGCCAAGCTTCTACACCATTCTTGCCAGCTGGAATTCTAAAGACCTGTATTTCTTTAACATCTAGGAGCAGTTATGTGGTTTAGTAGATTGAGAGCCAGACCTAGAGCAGGGAAGTTCTGGATTCAAATTTGACCTAGCTATGTGAGCTAGGCAAATCACTTATCCCCTATTGCCCAGCCCTTACTGCCATTCTGCCTTGGAACCAATACATAGTATTGATTCTAAGACAGAAGGTAAGAGTTTTAAAAAAAAATTCTTGAATACCTCAAGAGACAGAGATTCTTCCTAATCTACACAACTGAAATAAATGAACTAGTCAATGGGAAAGCTATTGTAGATATAATACAGTACTTAGATTATAAAGGTAAGTTAGAAAATCCACTGCATAGAAGAACTGAAGATGAGAAAGTTTCAAGAAAATAGGAAGGATGCTAAATAGTTTACAAAGAAAAATTTAAGTGAGAAGGGTGTGAAAAAAAAAAGTTTAAAATACTCAATTTTTCTTCTTACCGTTCCACTAAATCCACCTTGTTATGAACTTCTAGAACTGAATCCAGTAACTGGTTTGGCAAATGCAGATTCTTTAGAACAGACAAAACACTTGCTTTCTGGAGGTCAGTCTCAGGGTGACTGATGTCTCTTACATGGATTATTACATCCTACAAAATACATATATGCATTTTAAAATGGCTCTGAACCCTGGAAGACTACATCTCCCAGGACCCTCTACCCCAATTTCCTCAGACACCTCCCACTTCCTTTGTGGAGTTGTCTGAGAAGATATAAAAAGAAGGGAGAAGCACTATGCCTTTTCTAGAGAAGAGCCTTGCCCCAGATAAGAGCCTTTGTTCCCCATGCAGGAGATCTAATTTTTTTAAAATTTCCAGACCTTTATTTTCAGAGCAAAAATAAACCTATCTAAAGATCCATGAAGTCTGGCTCAATTTTAATTTAAATACCTAGCATAATTATAGGTTAGAAGGAAAAACCTGGTCAATTTCATTATCGGGCTACCAGGAGCAGAAAGGGACCTCCTGCTATCTTCCCTTCCTTTCCTTACCTTTTCTCCTCCATTTTCCCATCAACACATATGTATAATATGGCCACATAATGAGGATGATTTCTGAAATGAGTCAACAGGCCCAACAAAACAGATATTTGGTAATATATTTCTCTATTAATAAAGATCTGTCCTTTTCTCAAAAAGTCAGTGATTAGAGTGCACTCTGAATAGCCATAAAAGAGGGCATATGGCTCATTTCTTATTCCCTTAGGCAAGCCTGAATGAAAAAGTAACATGTAAGACAAAGTCAAAATTTTCCTTCCTTTAATGAAAAGAGAGGGGACTAGGGGTATATAATATCTTATATATTATTTGACAAGCTTCTGTGTTGATTGGTTTACTGAACTGTTTTTTCCTCTCCTTTTTTAAACTTTGTTAAAAGAGTTGGCTTTCTGAGTAAGGGAGAAGAGGAATATAACTGAAAATGAGTCCACTGGGCTTGCAGTCAGAAAGACCCATCTTCCTGAATTAAAATCTGGCCTCAGGCACTAGTTGTGTGACCCTGGACAGTTGCTTAACCTCGATTTACCTCAGTTTCCTCAATTGTAAAATGGGGGTTATAATATAACCTCTCTAGCAGGGTTGTTGTGAGGATCATATGAGATAATGTTTGTAAAACATACAGTAGGTCCTATATAAATTCTAGTTACTATTATTTAATGATATAAAAACAAAGAAAGATATGAAGTTTAAAAAATAAATTAAAAAAGGCCAGAGGTAGTAGGACTTCAGACAGACTTGTAAAAGCAAATAGAACAAAAGTACATTGTGCTTGTTAAATTATTAATCTTATTAAACAGCAGGGGTTTGAGATAAAATTTTACCCTTATTTTTCTTTGATGTTTTTGGCCAACCAAGTTTGTAGTGATTTATTTAAAGTTATTTATTCATAAAAAAATTAAAAATATAACATTTAAAACCCTTTATTATTGACAATTTGATGTGCTATTCCTGGCATTCATTCAAAATCAAAAGGGCCTACTATATGCCAGGCACTGGTGTCAGTTCTTTATAATTATTATCCCATTTGATCCTCACAACAACCCTGCTAGAAAGGATATATTATAGCCCCTACTTTACATATGAGGAAACTAAGGCAAAAAAGAGGCTAAATGACTTCTCTAGGGTTACACAGTATCTGAAGATGATTTGAACTCGTCTTCTTGACTCCAGGTTCAGCTATTCATCTACTACATGACCCAGCTGTTAGAGATAAATGCTTCAAAAAATAACTTTTTTTTTTTAAGAAAAAACCCACAATCCTTCATTGTTTGGCAGCTTTTACAATATTAACCTACTGAATAAGCTACATCTTCCAATGTAGCTGAAAAGGACTCAATGAGGTCATGAGGAAGTTGGGAGAGGAATCCAATGGTATCTACATAAACCACATTCATACGGGAGGGCAAAGATCCAGAATGGGCTGTAATATCCAAAGTGGCAAATAGTTGATCACGAGGTTGAATTGATGTGTCTCCAGTCAGAGCTTTTATTAAAGTGGTTTTTCCTAAAAGATAAGTCAAAATCAAACATTTTAACACAATCAAAAATTTTAATCCTTAAGCTAAAATGATAATTGTATAAGCTATATTTATAATTTTGTGTATTTGGGATAGATATTCCAGATGGACAATAAGGTGGGACCAGAGTTGAACAGGAGAAGTGCAGATTGGATTAAATAAATAGTAAAACTCTTTTATTGATGTTAATTTTCCAATGAAAACAAAAGCTTATTTTTAAATAGAAATATTCTGTGTTGCTAGAATTTAAAAATGAGTACCACATGGAGGGAAATGGAAAGGCATATATGTTGGGTACAAGCTGGATAAAACATACATCCAATGAAGTCTGAACATTAGGAGTAAAAGACATCAACAAGGAATGGCATGACAGAGAGAAGATGGGCTGGTCACATGAAGAATGAGGGATGACAGAGAAAAAAGATTAGTCAGTGGGTACCCCTGAAATGTTAGGAAAACGTGAAGAAGTCCTTTACAATGTAGGGTGGCCAACTTATAGGAGAACATGGACAAAAGTCACCCAGGACAGGAAGTTATGGATGGTTTGTGACCTGCATCTTTTGAGGGAATTCTTGAATCAATGAGATCACATATCCTTTGGGGAAACTAAGTAATTATCTTTTTCTTTATTCTAGTCCAGACCTGTGATTTCATTGGTGTATAGAATTCCTAGTGAGCAAATTCCTGCTATCAATGCAACTCAGCAACTGTTTTACAATTTACAGCCCTAGAGCATGACAGGAAGCGCTAGGAGGTTAATAACTTGCTCAATGACCTGCAGCCAGTGTGTGACAGAGACAGAACTTGAACTCAGGTCTTTCTGACTTGGCTCTCTATTTACTACTCTTTGATGCCTCTATTCCATAAAACAATTAAAGATATACCCCACCCTTACACGAATAATCTTGGGCAAATCATAGCCCTTCTCTAGGTCCCAGTTTCTACTTCAGTAAAATGAGGGGCTTGTACTTCATAATTTTTAATGATCCTTCTGGCTCTGCACTTTTATTTTTCCAATATATTGAAATATTTTTGTAAGAATAAAAAAAATTAAGAGTATTGTATATCTCTGCATAAGGCACTGGGTTTCCACCCAGTGGACCATTTCCCCCTCTACCAAGCTAATAAATTGATACAGTAATAAAGAACCATACAAACCCTAAAGGAGCACTTTACCTTAAAAGATAATGATTAAGTGAGACCTTTTTATAAAGCTGGGGAAATGCTTTGTGAGTGGCCAATGAAATAAAGCTATGGTGGCCTGTTAAGAGAAGGGTGGGGAATGACCACAAAAGGCTTCATGGATGGATTTTCAGAGCTCCTTAACTTCAGATACTTTGAATAATATTCAGTTTACCTTTAAACTACTGGTTGAATTGTTGGCCCATAGAAGGAGAGAAGTTATTGACAAAGGTTAAATACCTGATATTTCTTAGTTGAAGTAAACAAAATCAAATTGTTTAAAATGTTCAGAAAATGGAAGTACAGTCAGGCAAAAGTAAAAAAAAAAAGTGTTTAGTGGGAATGCCAATTCTCAGAATTCTCAGAATCAACTGAAGCTGGTAAAAGAAGTTAAGGAAAATAAAAACTTGTTGCTCTTAAAAAAAAAAGCTAAATTGGAAAAAAAAAAGTGGTTTGAAGAAGAGCTGGGACCCTTCCTTGGGAAGGATGGGACATCAGAGAAAAGGCAGAGCAGTGAAAAAACTTTGTTTTTTTCTGTAAAAAAAGAATGACTTTTATGCTGACAATGACAGAACAGAAATGAGTTATTGGAGGTGATACCAGAGATAAGTAAGGAGAGAATAAATGGGCCTTTTATGCCCTTGAGGGATTCATGCCACTTTTCTGAGACACAAGTTTAGGCCCTGAAAATATAGGCACAGGCTAAATTGGAGTTAGAAAGACATGCATTAGGTTCTGCCAGACACAGGCTGTGTGACCACAGGCAATTTGTTTAACCTCTGCATTTCAATTTCCTCATTTGCAAGTTTAGGTGGGTTGCACTTGAATGTCTCTAGCTCTAAATCTGTAATCCCATGATAACTGTTTTTCTTCTTTCATTTTAATACAAATAAGCAAGCATCTGGCCCCAACTTTAGAGCACATTAACTATGCTTTAAAAAAAAAAATCCAGTCTTATACAGTCTTCATTTGCTGCATATGGAACATTAATTACAGACATGTTACATAAATGTTAAGAATAGTATAATTAATTAAAAGGACCACAAAATCTTATTAATTCAAGATATAAAATGTCTTTGCCTTTCTAGAAAATTTTCTACTAACAATCCTAGGACTTCAAATCAGAAATATCTGTAAAAAGGAGATATTCAGAAGTGCCTTTTAAAATGATAGGCAGATAGTGGTCAACAAATATTTGATGGATGTTAATTTGTCTATATAGAATAGAAATTCCCAAAGAAATTTATTTTGAGATTATTCTATATAGCAAAATATGTGTTGGCTCTCAGTAAATATTATTCAATCTTCTAATGTTTCTATATAGAATATCCTAAAACTTTTCCAAGGAAGCATTTAAAAAATCACCCTTAAGACAAATAAATAACTATGCATATAGACTTTTATCTTACCACAATTTGTGTATCCCATTACAGAAATAATGGGAAGCTCTCGCTTTTTACGTTGACTTCTAAGAAGATGTCTTCTTTTCTTGAGCTTCTCTAGTGCCTTCTTAATTTTTATTTCTTTTTCTTTTAAGACACGCTGCTGTATTTGCATGAATGTTTCTCCTAAAACCCCAAGTTTTTTTTTTTTTTTGTGTTAGTAAAACAGGACAAAATGGGAAAAAAAATTTTCATTAATGGTCTTTATAAGAATCAATAGGGGGAAGCTAGGTGGCTCAGTGTTTTGGGACCAGATATGGGAGGTCCTGGGTTCAAATCTGATCTCAGACACTTCCTAGCTTTGTGACCCTGGGCATGTTACTTAACCCCCATTGCCTAGTCCTTACCACTCCTCTGCCTTAGAACCAATACACAGTATTGATTCTAAGATGGAAGATGAGGGTAAAAAAGAATCAATATATCCCCTTTCCAACACTGCTATCAATAGTAATCAATGGCTCATTATTGTTTTTTTAACGTAGCTTCTAGTACCTTTCTTCACTAAGTTGAAAATGGTCACTACTCAAAGCAATATTTTTATTGTTATGCATATGATAGATATTTGACAAAATTTTACTCTGCTAGCTAATGAGTAATGTGGAAGGGAAGATGGAAAAGATGACAATATTCTGAATTTTTTTTTCAATTTTAAATGTGTCCTAAACCCGCAATGTTATAATGTCAGGCATATCCCCAATACATTTACTTATATATTTAAACATTTTTGTTATTGGCTTCATTTGTACCCACATATAGACTACAGCATTGTGTTTTACCTGATCCCATGATATAACGAGAGCCACCACCTTGCTGATCTAATTGAGCAATCTCATTTTTCAGATTTGACCTGGTATTGAAATAGGAATGAAATTGCTTTAAGATACTAAGCAAGTATGCTTACAGATCACAGAACTACAAACTTTATAATACCAAGCATAAAAATTATAGTCAAAGGTAGAATAAAAATCTAAATATGAAAGTGACAAAAATGGAAGTAAATCAAGTAGCTTCAATATGAAAAATAACTAATAATCAACAAACATTATTTTGAGCAAACTATGCTGGGATCTTTATGTCTTTGAGAATTACTGATTACTACATATGGAACCAGAAGAAGGAAGCTGAAGTTAAATGGAAGGATGATTTATTGGTACTGCTTGGAAGGGTAATGAAAGGATTTGGCAGAATTAATTTTTATCACATACTCAAAAGGCAAAAGAAGCACAATTTTTTTTTTGAACACTTGGTCATCTCATAATACAGCATTCATGATATCTTCAAAAAGCCTATCAGGAAAAAATTCAGCTTAGGTGCCAACTTAGATAACAGGATAGAAAGGTATAGAAATTCTACAAAGAGCTTGATAAAATGCTTCAAATTACATCAACATACACTTCAATACTTTGGTTCTAAAGCAAAAATGGAAATCGGAGGGACTAGTGAGAAACAGATCAGAAAGCATGGTTCATGATAAGGAATGAGAACAAAAACTCACAGACTACACAGAAGACTCACGTCTTTATATTAGTAAGAAAACTTTTATAGAGAAAAGAATTGTTGGCCTACAGATAGTGAGCACTGAATAATGTCACAGAAAATTAACAGATAGGAAATTACTTGTTACTGATGTCAAAGTCATCTCTTAATCTGCTTGTGAACAGTCAGACCACCAACTTGGAGCCAAGATCAGTTAGTATAAAGCTAGAAGAATTATTGTGAGAAAAACTGATGATATGTAGTTGAAATAACTAAATCCTGAGCTACCTAAACAAATTATTGATAATGAGATGGCTAGTACACAGTATAAATGACCCTGATACTATTTAATAATTTCATACAGTAGTTAAAAAAAACATAAATCAGCTGCCATAACAGAGACCAAAAGTGCCTAAAAAGCACTTCTTATCAAATACTTGATTTACTTGTGTAATGGGATGTGCCAAAAATACTCTCAATTCGGATATACATTTTTTTGTAAAACCTCACAAAGAAGTATTATGAACAAAACTGTTTCATGGGAAAAGCAGTGGTGGTTAAGACTAGATTAAAGAAAGCTCAGAGAGAGATCCAATCAAGCAGTCATCTTGAAGGCATTTAATAATGCAAGTACTATATAAGGGTTTATATAGGACTACAAGAAGAAAAATTGAAATGATCTACAAAGATTTTTTTTTAAAATACCAAACTATTTTCACTATCAAGGAGAGTAAAAAAATCACACTTAGATTCTAATTCTCTAAAAGAGAAAGAAAAATGGCACTCAATGGAACAGAGGAGAACAGCAGCCAAGTATACACAGAGAAGATCCATGTCAGAATTAGAGTTAAAGGCTCTCCTGTCTTTCATTCCTACATCAAAATCATTCAAGATTATTTGAAAGATGTAAACACTAAAGATAATAACCTTCTTCAATGATCAATGATCCATCGGGTGAAGTGTAAAACAATTTGAGTCTTTGCTCTCAAGAAGCTCACACTGATATTGGTATGATACATAAAAGTTCAGTAGAGTTGTAGGACTGATAGAAAGGCCAAGAAGTTGTACAGAATGTCCCCAGAACAGAAATGGTCCATGGTCCAGGGGACCTCAGAATAAAGCTCTAAGGTTATGGCTGTGAGACATAGTATACAACAGTCTCTGAAGAACTGAAAATGAATTTCACATGGAGGGCAGTAGGTGTGTGCTGATTTTGAGTAGGCTAAAAAATGTTGAAGAACAGGAGTTAGAGTTGTCATCAGGGAAATATATGATAAAGAAGAAAGATGGTCACATGGTGAGGGCAAGGGATAGCAGGCAAGATTACTTGAGAGATCCTTTGATGTCTTTGTTATGTCAGGAGACACTTGGGAAAACCTCCAACATAGGATGGATTCCCCTGTTGTAAACTTATAGGAAATCTTGGAAAAGACTTGTACAAGATGGAAGGAATGTCCAAATAGATCTTATTTTAGATCCACCTGAATATTTGAGTGTTTTAAAAGAATAAGAACGTAGCATGGCATTTTCAATTACAGGATATATTACAAATTTTTTGTCTACAAAACAACAACAACAATAACGAAAAATCCTGTGTTAAGATGTTACATCCTGCTGGATATTTGCTACTGACTTTCTTTAATACTTCCTTAAGGATTTGTCATTTTGTTGGCATGGGTCTTTCTACCACTAATGCAGGTTTAAAACTGTGCTTTAACAGACAGTCTTAAAGAATTGCAGTGGCTGAAAAATGCATTACCCTGGAAAAAAACTGGGGATAAACCTCTCTGAACCTATGTTGTTCCTTAGATGTAAATGGTCAGTCAATAGGCTAATACTTGAAGGTTTTCTACCTTGGTAGCTAGTGCCCAACAGAACTTGTTTTCTGCTGGTACAGCTTTTGAAAACTAAGGTGATCATCCACAAAATAGGCACTGCCTTGGATATCTGCTATTTTTAATATGATTTTTAGAGAAAATATAATGAATTTATGTTTTGGAAATAATCTTGGTAGTGAAACTAACAAAATTTGAGAGCAAAGAACAAGGGGCTCTCTCAGGAGGTACATTCTAATTTGTAAAAAGATGGTGCATTTTTTACTTGGTTTTGTTCAGGGGAGATGTTAGAGATGAGATTTTAGATGTTAGAGATGTTAGAGAAAGATTTTGCTTACAGGGTGGATTGTGCAGAATTACCTGAGAAGTGGAATTTCAGCCAGAGCAATTTGAAGTTTAGCTTCCTTAGTCTTAGCATTACAGCGAAAAATATGAAGAACAATTGTGAATCGATCAAAAACCTCTATTCCCCAGGCAGCTTTAAGTTCTTTCTTTAAAACAAACAAACAAACAAAAAAAACCCCATGAAAATAAGTTATAGGTATCAGGATATATATTATATAGCCCCCCCCCCCAAATTCTTATTGAACCTAGATGGGGAAAAGAGCCACAAAAAGAGTTATTACTTAAGATTCCCCAAACCCATGGGTCAATAGGTAATGGTAATTAAATAAAAGGTAAGATTATCAACTTAGAAGCAGAAATTAGACATTTTGTTTTCTGCATATATGGATGATGACTAATTACACTAAAGAAGTGCTACCTTCTTGATTCAAATAAATAGCTGACAGTGTTATACGATTGATATTTAAGAATAGCTCTTTGGGCTAGAACTTCTAAAAGGATATTTTTCTTTTTTCTTCACATCTTTTTATTAAGTTTTAAATTTATTCCATATTTTACTGCAAAGCATGTAAGTGAACAAAAAATTATCATACCTTTGTCAATGGACTCATTCTTTCTATATTCAGGAAGACACAAGTTATTTGTGGTGATCCTCTAATTTTTTCTAAGGAAACAAAATCAAATTAAATTTGAGAACTTACACTCTGGGGTAAGAGTATTATAGAGAAGATCTCATTCTAGGCCTTTGGAAACATTTTCTTAATATATAGATCATAAAGTCAAAAAACTGCCATAGTGGCTAAATAGAAATAAGATAAGGTAATGAAATAGTCACAATTAACATTTATGTAGTGCTTTATGTATATTATGGCATCTGAATCTCATAATAATCTTGTGAACATTACAAGTATATCTTTTTTTAGGGAGAGGCAGAGTTTTAGATAGGTTAACTGACTTGCCTGAGGTCATAAAGCTGGAAAAGATTAATGACCCAATTGGGCATTATATTCCTACATCACTTCTATCTTTCCATGCATTTATACTAGTTCTTTGAAGCTGGTTTCCCTGTGAACTAGACAAAACTTAACTTTTGCATTATATAATAATAAAGAAACTATTTTTGACTTTTCATATCCAGAGTTGAAGGAGACACAAGAGTAGAGATTGGAATCAATGTTAGTATCCCAGCACTACATAGCCCAGTATCAATGCTTCCTACTCACCTGTCAGAAGCTCAAAATTCCCTTTGCCAAATACCAGCTTCTTGTCTGGGGTTTTTGTTGACACGATCATTGTCTCTTCCACTGACCAGTTCATCAGGGTATGCACCAGAGCTTTTGCTTCAGCCACCTGAAGTTCAGCTTTGTGGAGAAATCAAGGCCCATATAAATTGTACCATCTTAGTTCATGAAATAAGGGAAGAGTAAGGCATTCTCATCAATATTTTCTTTCAGAAAAAGGCTACATTTTATTTGTATGTCTCTACCTGAATGTTCAAAATGCTATAGACAAGAGAACAGAAAATAATTAAAAGAGAGGCACTGGAATTAAGAAGGGTTGGGAAAAGTATCCTGTATAAAATGGGATTTTAGTGGGGAATTAAAGAGAGCTGGATTAGTTAGGAGTTTTTCAAGGATGGGGGACAGCCAGAGAAATTTCCCCTAAACCCACCCATACTGTAGACTTCCTTATTTCTGTTTAGGGTTCTGTTAGCATTTTTTTTTTCTGTTACCATTTTGTCCCAATTTTTTTTTCTCTGTTCTCATCCTTCTAGACTTTTCTGTAGCATTTGACACTCTGTCAATGCATCCTCCCTGATACTCTCTTCCTAAGGGCAAGGTTTTCCCTTAATTCTCATCTGACCTGTTTCACTCCTCAATTTATTTAGCAGGACCATCATTCATGTTTCAATCCATTTCCCGTGTGTGGGTGTGCCCTAGAGCTCTATTGTGGAGTCCTCTCTTCTTCCTCTGTGATTTCCCTGAATTCAATTACTATCTCTAAGTAGATTACTCTCAGATTTAGTCTGGATATCACTACCTGAATGCCCTATAGACAACTCAACAAGTTCAAACCAGAACTCATTCATTATCTTTCTCTTAAGCATATCCCCTTCTCTTCACTTCCCTTTTACAAACACTCTCTTCAGTCTATTCTATAAATATCCTATTTTGATGACCTATCATGACATGAAAGTGGTTTTCTTTTTGTTGAGGGATATACCAGTGAAACCAAAATTCTGGGAAGTTCTATCAAATTAGAAAGACTCAAAGGGAGGGCCAATGATATACTGTGCCACTATCTGAGGACTGGCCTAGACAAACGTGAAAAAAATTCTGGCCACAGCAACGGCAATCCATAAAATTATATTTTCATTTTGATTCACTTTGACTCAAATAAAAAATTTGTTGATCATTTACTATGTGATATAAAGATAAAAATAATGAAAGTCACAGAATTACAGTCTCAAGAATTGGAAGTCCCTCAGAAGCCATGAAATCCAACATACAAGCCCCCTTTGACAATACTCTTAACATTCAGTTTTGTTTGAAAACCTATAGGGAGAGTGGAATCCATTACTTCCTGGGGAAGTTCATTCCACTTTGGAATAGCATTTGGTAAGTTTTTCCTTATGTCAATCTAGATATTGTCTTGGAAACTTCTTTATACCACTCCTCCCTATCTCAAGCATATATAATGGGAATAAACATGGCAAATTAACAAATTAACAAAATTAACAAATAATTAAAGGTAGGCATAAGGGATGCTTTCATGGATTAGGTGGCAGGAGAGCTGATTCTAGAAGGGAGGTCAGTGGGGCAGCAGGTTGAGGAAGTAAATGGAATTCAGAATTTGGGGAATAGCTAGTAGTCCAGTGGGGAAGACTGTATAGCACAGTTCCTGGCACGTAGTTGGCGCTTAATATTTACTGAATTGAAATAAATCAATGGGAATAATATGGCTATCAAGGAAGGTAGGACGAAGATTATATTATGGAGGACCTATTTAAGATCCATGTCCTACTCTTCATTTTTTTCAACTTCCATTTATAGGTGATCTCACATTAGATTGTAAATCCCGAGGGCGGGATTGTCTTTTTTTTTGTCTTTGTGTTCTCAGAATTTATCAAAAGGCCGGGCAGGTGGCAGGCGGTTTTTCGTTTTTTAAAAATATATCTTGAAGGCAAACAGGGATCGGTTTCTCTATCTTGTGCATATTTATAAAAAATTTTTTTCTTAAAGACAGAACTTTTATTCCGAAGATTCAATATTTCAGTATTTCTGAAATTTTTTGCGGGCATGAGGATGAATAAAGTGATTTGACAAACGAATCCAAAATAATTGTTACACCGCCGGGATCAAAGCGAAGAGATAGAACCAGGACTCCACCCGAGCCCCTCCCCATCACATCTACTCCGGCCCACGAGAGCCCCTCCCCTCCCCCTCTTTCTAGGCCCCGCCTCCTAAACCTGAACCCCACCTCCAGGCCTGTCTCTTACCTCGGGTCATTGTCTGTTTCTTAGCTCCCCATTTGACATCCGGGTGAAGCAAAAACACACGCTGGGCCCCTTGGGGCAACAAAGGCTCTTTTTCCAGCAGCAGCTCTTCATCCTCCTCCTCCTCTTCTGCTTCATCCTGTTCCTCCTGTTCTTCCTTCCTGCCTCTCCTGGCGGTCGCTCCTCCCCAAGATCCCAGCCTGCCCTTGTCTGGGCTCTGGCCGCCGAAGGTGGATAGCGCGCGGATTCGGCAAGTCTGAGGGGCTGGCGCAAGCCCCTTATGGAAACTGCAGGCCACACAGACAAGAGGAAGTCTGCAGCGGACGGCGGCCCAGAGGGTCCACATCACACCGCTTCGCTCTTATCAGCGGCCCTATTGCCGTTCTTGCTGGAAATAGGGATCGCTAGTACTCGTTCTTAGGGTATCCCTCCCCCGCCCCGAAACAAAATATATGGAACGTGTGTTCCTCTTGCAGGCGGGAGATCCCTGCTAGGGATAAAACGTTCAACCTTAGGGCCCCAGATGGCCTGTAAAAGGGGCGGAGTTAGGACCCAGGACGGGGCCCGAAGGATGAGTAGGCGGGGACTTAAGAGCCACGTCTCGAAAAATTTTTTTGAGGTAGTATGGATCATCCCCGCGCCAATATCGCCAGACGAATCTAAACTGGCTTCCTATTGGTTGGATTGTGCCATGTGATCCGTGCTCGCTCTTTCCCGATTGGCTGGGAGGGCAGTTGCTGGCGCGGCCGAGTCGGACTGGAAGTGGGGGTGGGGTGGGCTAGGAGAGTACTGGGGGCCTGGGCCCCCGGGGCTTCGAGTGAAGACGGAACCCTCGGGGTGGCCTTCGGAGTGGGAGCGAGAGCTCAGGAGAGCGTGCAGGGCGCGAGCTCTGCCGGCTGCCGGGCCCCGCTGGTAGGGGCGAGGTAGGGGGTGGGGGGGAGCGCGTCCGCGCCTCCCATCTGTTTGATCCGCCCGCCAGAGCTTTGCCCCTTTCCAGCCCTTCTAGTCTCCCATCCCTGCCCGTTATCGCCTTCCCAGCCCACTCCCGGGGCCCCCGGACGTTTTCCTGCGGGCGCTGCCTCCTTCCTTCCTTTTCTCCCGAGGGAGGCCCCGGCCCTGGAGTGTTCCCACGCTGTCTGTGCCCGCGCTCCCAGGGCACGCAGGTCGCTCGCCCGCTTTCGAGGGTGGGAGGGCCGCTGCCTGCCACCCTTGTGGGAACAATCGAAGCCAAAATGATTCAAGAAACACCAAAAGACCCCCTATTCTTTCTGAAGCAAACAAACAAACAACCCCCCCCAAAAAAAGTTGTCTGTCCTCCAACTGGGGGTGACCAGCACCCTCTCTCTTTTCTCTTCATCCCGGATTAGGTGCTGCTAAATGCGTTAAGTAGCAATATTATTTTGAATGATAGAAGAGTTTGGGGGCGGGGCTATTCATTTATTTATTTTTGACTTTCACTAATTTTTTTTTCTATTTGCTTTTTCTTTTCCTGGCCCCGCCCCCTCCTACTAGCATTTCTTCAGCTGCTACTCTGGCGAGAGTGTAGAGAATAGTACTTATTCCGAACCATTTGGCTCCCCCCGGAGCAGGACTTCTTTGAGGACCCAGTTAAATCGATTTCCCAGCTGCTGATGGGATACTTCGGAAATGATAGCTGAGCCCAGCCCAGCCCCAGACACCAGCCAAAAGTAAGACTCGGGACCATCACAAAACAAAGAAATGTTGCTTAATCACTCACTTCCTTGTTTGAGGCCTTCGAAAGTCCCCTGTTAAACCTTCGGTCTGAAGAGGGTTTGTTTTGGAATAGGTGCAGTTAGCCCTAAACATTGTACGATTCCATTTGACTTATTTAAAAATAATTAAAGATAGTATGGATGCAAAGTTAACTCTTGCTTTGACTCTCTTAATGATTAATTTACCATTAGGATTTACCTCTAAAGGATACCTTCATCTTTTTTCTGTTAAGGGATTTTCTTAAACTATGTGTTATATACCTAGCAGTATGTGAAAAAATTATGCCTCACTTAGTCAAGAGTTAATCTTTGATAGTACTATAGGGTCATAGCAATAGAGCTATGAGGAACCTTAAAAGTCATTTTTTTTCCTATTTCATTTTATTAGTGACAAGATTGGACCAGGAACGTTGTGACTTGCCCAAGATTTTACAGGTAGTAAGAGGAAGCACCCAAAAATTCTGTACCACATATGAGCATAAAATAAATTGTTAAATTTAGAAGGAAAATCAAGCACCCAGAATCATTTTTATCTGCTTCTCTTGGAAACTGTCCCTTTTCTATTTCTATTATCTCTAATATTTACTGTTTTTAAAAAGTATCTCCATTAATAGTAATAATATTATTGTTGGCATTTACAGAGTGTTTTACAGATTACAAAAGTTACAGAAATGGCCTCATTTGAACCCTAAACAACCTAGTGATGTGGTTTGCATGTTTCCTAATTATTACTTTAATATATATGTGATGCCTCTCTGCACAGAATGCCTTAATTATTTTAAGAGGTAGAATTGAAGTTGAAGACAGGTGGTTGGACTATGAGAAAAAAGCAGGTCAAAATAGCTACTCAACAGGCATTCAATGTGGTCAGCATTTATTAATCATCTAGTAAGTGCTAGGCTCTGGGAATGCAAAGATAAAAATGAAAGCATTTCCTTTCCTTTAGGACCTTACATATTAAAGATATGTAACAAATATATAATGTAAGTATATAATAATTTTTTATGTGGTCAGGGTGCTGTGGGGAATCAGAAATACTTATGGCAAATGAACAGAACAAAACCTTAAAGGAAGTGAGAAGTGTTAAGAAGCAGGTATGAGAAACGAGCATTTCCAGATATCAGAACGACCTATGCAAAGGCAGAACATGCAGTGTTTTTATATATGGGAAGAAACAAGAAATGCAGTTTGGCTAGTCTATTAGAGGACACATCCAAGAGTAATGTTAAATCAGTCTGGAAAGATAGGTTGGAGTAAGTGAAGAGTTTTAAATGCGAAGCAGAGAAGTTTGCCTTTTGTCTTTGAGTCCATAACTTGTATTTGGTCAGATTTATTCTTTAGAAATATTAATTTAACCGTTATGTAGAGGATGGATTGGAGAAGCATATACTGGGAATCAGAAGGTCATTAAGATTAAGATTAGAGTAGTTGTGGTATGAGTAGATTGAAGGAGATGGACAAGAGACTTTGAGGAGGTAGAATTGTTAAGAGTTGGCTCCTTACTGGATATGGGGGAGTGGGGATATGGGTGGGAGTGAATGAGGGCAAAAATAGTCAAAGAGGATTGTAAGAATGTTGATATTCTCAACAGAAACAGACAAGTTAGTAGAGAGGTGATTTTTAGGAGGAAATTTAATGAATGTATTGAATTTGTCAAATTTGAGATGCCTTCAATACATCCACATGAAAATGACTAGTCAGAAGTTAGTGATAGAAACTAGAGCTCAGGGGAGAGATGCAGGTTTGGTAGTTATTTGCATTGCTGTGATACTTTAGATAAAACTGTGAGGATTTGTTGAAAGTTAGGTAAATTTTATTTACCTATATGCTTATAAGAAAATAGTATGCCAAAAAAACCCCAAACTAATGAAAGTTACTTTTTAATGTCATTTGTCAATTATTGGATTATCATCTTTACTTCATTTGGTGGTTAGAATTAAGGGTAACGTTTTTGTTTTTTATTATTTTTCTAAGCAAATGGCAGAGTATAATAGTGTGTAAATTTGTAAAGAAATATAAAGGCATATGTATATTTTTCAAAACCCTTCCCTTTTGTCCCAGTAACAATTCTAAGAAAGAAGGGCAGAAGTTAGGCAAATGTGATTAAGTAACTTGCTCAGGGTCACATAGCTAGGGAGTGTACAAGGCCAGTTTTGAATCAAGGTCAGGCCTTTATCCACTGAGCTACCTGGCTGCCCCAGCATATAGTTCTTTTTGCAGACCTTTATTTGGTTATCAAAAT
Organism: Monodelphis domestica; assembly: GCF_027887165.1. Classification (NCBI taxonomy): domain Eukaryota; kingdom Metazoa; phylum Chordata; class Mammalia; order Didelphimorphia; family Didelphidae; genus Monodelphis; species Monodelphis domestica. The sequence goes on from NC_077234.1 coordinate 211,175,969, forward strand.
GTCATACTAGTTGTGGAAGTAAGTGATAAAAAGCTTTGTTTCTTTTGACTATATCGTATGACTTTTTTTTTTAACTTTACCTTTGGTCTTGGAATCAATACTGTCTATTGGTTCCAAGGCAGAAGAGTGGTAAGGGCTAAGCAATGGGGGTCAAGTGACTTGCCCAGAGTCACACAGCTTTCCTCCTGTCTCTAGGCCTGAATATGACTGTTTTTTTTATTTAAATATATAGGTGTTCACAAGTGGAAAATCCCATAATCTTAACTCCAGCTTCTTTTTGCAATCTTTTATCATGCTATTCCTAATCCCTTACATTGTTTTGCATTCATACTAAACTACTTATGTTCCCCAAACTGGTCTTATACTTTTCTACATTTACCTTTTGTTGTACTATTCCCAGTGAACAGAATATATTTCTCCAATTTTTTTTTCTGTTGCAATCCTTCCTATTTTCAGGGACAAACATATATATATATATATACATTAATTTTTCATTAATTTTCTTTGTTTCCCCTGAAGCCCTAAAGGAAAAAAGCGTTCTTCTGAACTTTGGTCTTTAAAAAAAATCTTTTTATACACATATGTCATTGTATTTATATGTATAGAAATCTTATTTCTCCACCTATATTTACATTTTTTTGATGCAAGGACTTTCTTACTCATCTTCATGTCCACTTTTCACAGTGAACTAATCATTCCTGTTATGGATGCTCAATAAATCTTTGTTGAATGAACAAATAAAGTAATTTGCCTCAAAGTTCAGTACATCTGAATCTGTGTCATTATTACCTGTATTTTAGTGAGTTTTTGCTGTAACTATATATTATTTTGAGTAAATACCTAAAAGGGCCTTTTATATAGATAATCTTGAAATAGGTAGTAGTAAAAGTAAACATAAATCAGTGAATCCACGTGTAAGTATAGCTATTTGTAAGTGCTGGATGGGCAACGCAGAATTCAACTATTGACTGTAGAATTGCTTTATTAAAAGCTAAACTAAAACCAAAATAAAAAACAAAAAATGCTGTTTTGCTGTATCTCTTTGTTTTCAGCTTGTGCTGAATTTCAGCTAGTGCTAAATTTCCTTAGGAATGAAGAGTTCAAGTTTGTTCTCCCAATGTTTTTAAGAATTCCTGTTCTTATTAGTTTGATTCTAGCTTTTTCATTACTTTGAGAAACCTTAAGACAGCTAGATGATAAAACTACAGATAAAGGATAGATACTTAATTTTTTCTGGAATCCAGACTCTCATCTTAAAAAGAAAATTATGAAAATATTATAAAATTTTTTTCCCTCTAATGCTGGTGAATGTTTTTTTCTTGGGCTAGAACCCATCTCATTGTTTTGATTTTAATGTCCTTCTGGCTACCCAATACTTTTCAAAAAGTACTCTATAAAACATATATATCCATATTGATGAATTATATACTTTAAGAATTAGTAAATTAAATGTAATTTGTTTTTGGAAATTTTGTGAAAATCTTTGAGTGAATTAGAATTTTCCCAAGTCATAGTTAGAAATTGCTGCTTTAAATATCTGGAAATTTCATCAGCTTATATCCAAGTTGGCCCTTATATAACATCTTTCACTTTATGTTTTTTTTATACCATAGAGAAAATGATGGCCAAGAGGCAACTGCACCAGCATCTGCTGTACAAAATGGTGGCTGTGTGAAAAACCCTAGCAACTTGACACCAGTAAGTTTTTGTGACTGGAGGAGGGCACGTGGGTACATGTGTGTGTATATAAATATGCCTATCTATACATACATATACATATATATCCCTTGCTATTTGTATAGATATATATATATAGATATATAGACAGGATTTCTATAATGTAATAAAATTGATTTGCTATCATGTTGTGTAAGTGGCTTCATTTTCTAATTCACTTGTGTCATATTTATGCCACATAGTTATTTGTATGCTTATATTCCATTCTCTACTGAAAATCTTTCCCAGAGACCATTTCTTATTCAACTTTGCATTCCCTAAAGTGCCAAACATTTGGGTAGGAACTTCTCTATTCATTACATTTTAAAAAATTCATTTTAAAGATGAAAATAAAGAATCTTAATTTTTGGTTGATCACATTAATTAAATATAGTTGGCCTCTTCTTTTTTTCTTCATAGATTTGGGCTGTAACATATAATGCTATTCTTTCCTTTCAAGTATTGTCCCATTTTTGATGATTCCTCATCTGACACTGTAGGATGAACTTAAATGGCTAATCAGGCTTGATTTCAGATTTTGATATTTAAAAGCATTTCCTAATGGTTTGATTAAACTCTTTTCATAGACTGCAAGGATTATAGATTTCATTTTCACAGGGTGCACTGTAAATTTTAAAGTAATGAATTATTCACTAAGCATATACTAGTTGCCTCTAACATTCAGTGCATTATCTTGACCTCTGTGCTTCAAATTATATTGTGAAAATTATGTACTATTTCTAGAGAAATAAATCTATAATTTGATGTCCTGAATCTTTAAGCATTTGTAGGTGAGGAATTGAATATTTCTAGACAGATTGAACTTTAATTTCCATTGACTAGAATAATTTTCCTTAATCTTTTTAAATATCCTCTGGAGGAATCTCTGAGAAACCCTTAAAATTTGTCCCCTGTCCCCTAATATAGTTAATGGTTCATTGTGGCTTGTGTCTATATTATCTCTTTTAAAAACTTAATAATAATTTCTCTCACTTAACAACATTTTATGAAAAATTTGCAAAGAACTTTTATACATTCATGTTTAGGAAATATTAGCATTTCTATTATGCACAAGTTACTGAATACCTTTTGTACAAAATAGCTCCTGCTTGCAGAAAGGACATAGATAAGTCAACACAGTCATTTAAGGAGGGCAAGAACATTAACAACTGGTAATCAGGAAGATCTCATATTGGAGGTGACATATGAGCTGAGACTTGAAGAAGTGTAGGAAATCTGAGAGGTGGAGGTGAGAAGTAACTGAATGTTAGATGAAGGGTAAAACCTCTGAGGAAAGAGTTAGTAAGAATTTATGAAGTGCTTACTATTTGTCTGGCATTGTGCCCATTACTAGTGATGTAAAAGAAAGGCAACAACAACAATAAAAAAAACAAACAAAAAACCCAGCCCATGCCACCAGTTGGCTTACATTCTAAGTGGAGAGAATAATATGTATGTACAAGGTATATATGGAGAAGATAGGATATAATCTTGGAGCAATGAAGGGCTTCCTGAACAAAGTGGGATTTTAGCTAAGTAATGAAGGATGTTAGGGAAATAGGGAGTGAGAGAGAGGGTGCCAGGTATGGACATTGTTAGACAAAGGATATGGGAAAAGGAGTATGTGAGGAACAGCAAGTAGACCAGTGTGGCTGAATCATAGAGTGCATGGAATGAACTAAACTATTAGATGCTTTGAAAGATAGGAAGGGGCCAGGTTTTGAAGAACTTTAAATATCAAACGAGATTTTGTTTTTGATCCTTTAGGTAGACTGGTGCCACTGATAGTAGGGGGAGGGGGTGACCTTTACTTTAGGAAAATCACTTTGGAAGCTTAGTAGAGGTTGGATTGGAGTGAGGAGAAAGATGAAGCTAAGATCAATGAGAAAGTTGGTCTAGTTATCCCCAAGGTAAAAGATGATGAGAGTTTTATACTAGGGTGATAGCTGTGTAAGCAGAGAGAATGTAACTTAGATGAGAGATTGTGAAAATAGAAAAAAAAATGGAAACAAATTGGTTTTGTTGGGTAAGAGGAGTTGAGGATGTGCCTCAGGAACTAGGAGAATAGTGGTGCCATTGATGCCAATAGGAAAGTCTGAATCAAAGTAGGGTTTGAAGGGAAAGATGATGATGGGACAGCTGAATGGCTCAGTGGAGTGAGAACCAGGCCTAGAGACAGGAGGTCCTGGGTTCAAATGTAGCCTTAGACACTTCCTAGGCTGTATGACCCTGGGCAAGTCACTTAACCTCCATTATCTAGCCCTTCCTGCTCTTCTGCCTTGGAACCAATGTTCAGTATTGATTCTAAGATGGAAAGTAAGGTTAAAAAAAAAAGATAGCGTTTTGACTTAAACATGTTGAATTTGAGATGTCCAGAAGACAAAGTGTTGTCATACTGTAGCTTAGGAGAGATTAGGACTGGGTATGTACATTTGGTAATCATCTGTTTTGAGATGATATTTGAAATTGATTAGATCACCAATTGAGATAGTATGGAGGGAGCAGAGAAGAGGACTCAGGGCAAAGTATAGGGGACAGCCATAGCTTTGGATATGCCATGTATGAAGAAGCAACAAGTGATGCAGAGAAGGGAGGGGAACCAGCATTGATTAGTGCCCTAAAAACCTAGAGAGGAAATAGTATTCATGATATCAATTAGCTTTATTTAGTGTGTATATTTTAGCATATTTATAACATTTATTAAATTTTTATTATTGTCATAGCACTGGAGATAAGAAGAAAGGCACAAATAGTCCTTGCCCTCAAGGAGCTTATAGTCTAATGAGGGAAGAATACATACAAACAGCTATATGTGTATTCTGAATGTATACAGGGCAAATTGAAGATTTTAATGGAAGAGACAAGGATGTATTAAGCTGTATTTAGCATAAATATAAAATTAATAAACCCAAAGATACAAAGCATTTTGTGGCATTAAGAAAGGCATCTGTCTGAACATGATGTATCTTAAAGGAAGAGAGTTACAGAGGTAAGGGAAGACTCCTCTTTCATTCATTCATTTCATTCATTCACGGCATGGAAAATGGCCAATGCAAAGTCGAGATGAGAAGTATATGAGGAGCACAGAGAAGGTCAGTTTGACTGGACTGAAGAATATGGGGCCAAGGGGATAGGTGTTAATGTCCAATGTGGCTGGAAAGATAGATTGAGGTCAGGTTGTATAGGTCTTTTTTTTTTTTTAACTACTACTTTCTGTCTTAGAAGTAATACTCAGGTATTGGTCCCAAGGTAGAAAAGTGGTAAGGGCTAGACAATTGGGGTTAAATGACTTGCCCAGGGTCACATAGTTAGGAAGAGATTGAGACCAAATTTGAACCTAGGACCTCCTTTTTTCAGGCCTGGCTCACTCAACCGCCTACCTGCCCAATATAGGTCTTTTAAAGTGAAACAAAGGAGTTTATATTAGAAGCAATAAGAAGACAGGAGTTAGTTGAGTACATGGTGAGGTATGTACTTAAAGAAAATTAGTTTGGTAGCAGAGGTGTAGGGTGGACTGGAGTAGAGAGAGACTTGAGGCAGTGAAACCAATTAGAAGACTTAAAATAATCTAGGCAAGGGGTAATATAGGTCTGAATTAATGGGGCAGTTTTGTGAATGGAGAGAAGGGATTAGATATGAGAGTTGTCATTGAGGGAATAAATGGCACAGTCTGGCACTTGATAGAATATATAGGCTAACAGAGTTAGAAATCTAATTTTGAGTAATGCTAAGATTGCAAATCTTGAAGTCTCTGAAAGGTTGATAGTATATGTGATAGAAATAGGTACAATTGGAGAAGGGGGGATTTTTGAAGAAAGATAATGAGTTAGGTTTTAGATAAGTTGAGTTTAATATTCAATTTGATATGTTTACTGTGAAGTTGGAATTTTGTGATACTCTAAGTGAAAGGGGACAAGAGTCTGAACTAGAATAGTAGTTATTTGGAGAAAAGGGGACAGATGTTGTAGAGGAGAGCTGATTATCTGATTGGAGACAGAAGATCAGAGAAAAGTTCCAAGTTCTAAGATCAGAGAATAATTCTAAGGCTATAAACCTGGGTGGCCAGAAGGAAGGCTGAATCTTGAACAGAAAGAAATTTGGAGGGATAAGTTCAAAGGTTAAGATAATGGATTTTGGATATGTGGAGTTTGATATGCTCATTTGGGTTCCATGTGAAAATATTTAGCATGTAGTTGCAAGTGCAGGACTGTGTTACAGGAGAAGAATCCTGGATATATGGATTAGGTAGTCTTTAGAGACAATAATTGAACCTATGGGAACTGATGACTCCCTGAGAGAGTGCAAAGAGAGAAAAGGGTTCAAGACCAAGCTTTCAGTGGGCTAGAAAAGGATGATGATCTTGGCAGAGGAGATTGGTCCTACAGGTAGGAAAAGAAATCAGTGTCATAGAAGTCAAGGGAGCAAAGAGTATGCATTGGGGGAAAGTGTAATTACTAGTATGAAAAGCTACAGAGAAGTCACAGATAATGAGGATTGAGAAATGGTTATTGGACTTGGAAGTTGATTATTATTATCTTGAGAGAAAGAAATTGCCATCAAATTGTGGATTTGGAAGCCAGATTAAAAAGGATTGAAGTGAATAAATGGAGTCAGAGTATTGATGACTCAAGGACTTCTATACTAGGTTCTAGTTTAACTGTAAAAGGGAGAAAAGATACAAGATGATAGCCTGAGGTAGTGGCAATGTAAAAATGAAAGTTTTTAAGGATGGAGAATATCTGGATGTGTTTGTAGGTAATAAGGAAGGAGCCAATGAACAATAAAAGACAGTGAGAGAAAGAGAGGGAATAATTGAAGAGGTAAGCACATTACCATCCTTGGGTTAGGTCAAAGGCACACAGAGAGGGATTAGTCTCAGTCCATTCAGAGATAGGAGCAAAGAAGGAAAAAATATTTTGTATGTTAGTTCAATTTATTTGACTAAATTTTGTTAAATATAGTTTGCCTGGAATATCTTAAATTTTAGTGTAGGAAACATTTTTTCAAAAATTATTTGAAAACTTTTTAAATTTAAAGAATACTATTAGCAAAACATTTTTGATGTTAACTGATTTTTCTCACATGTTGGTTTTTATTTTTTTTAATCCTTCCATCTTGGAATCAATACTGTGTATTGGTTCCAAGCAGAAGAGCAGTAAGGGCTAAGCAATGGGGGTCAAGTAACTTGCCTAGGCTCACACAGATAGGAAGTGGCTGAGGCCAGATTTGAATCAAGGACCTCCTGTCTCTAGGCCTGGCTCTCAATCCACTGAGCCACCCAGCTTCCCCTACCACGTAGGTTTTTAATTTGATAAATACATGAGATGAAATCATCTATCATTAATGCTGCATAAAATTAGACACATATCTTGGTGGAAGATGTTTTCTTAAAGATTAAAAAAGACTAAAGGGAAAGTCAAATTAACTGGTGGTCCCCTGTTCCTTCCTCACCCCAGAATAACAGAAAGGAGTAACAGAAAAAGAAAGGAACTTAGAGATAGATCATCTAGCCTATCTTTTCATTGTACTGATGAGGAAATTTAGGTACAGAAAGGTAGAGTAGTATCTGTCTTCTGTACCTGGAAAGAAAGTAGTTGTGGACATAATGGCTGATGTGTCAGATATAGAATAGTTCATACAACTAGCACACAGAGCAGATTTGAAATAAAAGACTTGTTTGAGAGATGAATTTTGTGCACAGTTTGTAGTCTTAATACTTGCTGAGTATCATTTGAAAACCTCTTCAATGGGAAAACAATTTCCATTTTTAAAGTTGACAGCTTGGACCTTTATGAATTTAGTAGCTGACTTAGGGAGATTTTCCTTGAACTGGTTTACTGAGTAGGACTCTGCAGAAGTGGCCATAGATTCTCTTAATTTTTTAAGGGGTAGCTCTAGTGCATGTTGGTATTAGATCAACCTGCCAGCAGGTTGATTGCCCACTAAGAGGTGAAATTAGCCTGAGAAGTGGGAAAGAAAAATGGCTCTTTCCTTTGTATTTGGGACTTTTGTTTCTCATTTCTTTGATGTGCTGATTAATATAGGCCAAATTCTGTACAAACAAAATGATTAGTGAAAACCTTGATAGAATTCAGTCATATTTTAAGCATTTAGCAAGTATCCATTATGTTGAGCATTGGGCTGGACACTAGAGATACAAAGAAAAATTGGACTTTTTTTTTTTGCTTATGTTATATTTATTTATTTTTTTAAAGCCCTTACCTTTTAGCTTAGAATTAGGCAATGGGGTTCAAGTGATTTGCCCAGGGTCACACAGCTAGGAAGTGTCTGAGGGCAGATTTGAACCTAGGACCTCCTGTCTCTAGGCCTGGCTCTCAATCCACTGAGCCACCCAGCTTCCCCCTTATATTACATTTAGATACATAGATGAGGAACCTAAATTCTGCTGAGTGACCATGGGCAAATAATTCCTCCCTTTGGGTTTTGTAGATGAGTTTCCTCATTTATGAATTGAGAGATTTGGATTAGACAATTTTGAAGATCATTTCCTGCTCTAAATCTTAAAAAAATTAAAAAACAATGACTTTATTTTAAGCATATTCATTGCAATCAGTGCTAGAAAATAATGAAATCTAAGGGAATTTCAGAAATTTTGTTAAAATATATGACTTTGAATAGCTTTACTTTGTGCTAGAACAGAAGGCACTTCTGGAAAAGAGGGCTAATGGGGGCAGCTGAATGGCTCGGTGAATAGAGAATCAGGCCTAGAGCTGGAAGTTCTGGTTCAAGTTTGGCCTCAGACATTTCCTAGGCATGTAACCCTGGGCAATTCACAACTGTTGCTTGGCTTTCAACATTCTTCTGCCTTGGATCTGACAGTATTGATTGTAAAACAGAAGGGGAATAAAAAAGAAGGCTAATGTTCATTGACAAACAGATTTATAATAATTTCTTTGAAAAACTTTTGGTTTCAGAAAGAGAGAAAGAAGGTTCGAGAGCAGTGTGAAAACGTCAGAAAGAAAAACATTTTAAGAAGGAAGAGGTCAAGTCAGCCAGAGAATGACGAAGATGAAATTGAAGAAGTGGTGGAAGCAGTCACTCTCTTTGAGGTGGTCAGCTTGGGCAAGGTTGCTATGCAGGTAGATCTCTGAGCTGAAATGCTTTACCTGGATTTAGGTCCATCATTTGGCAAGGTAGTGCTGCTTGTTTTTTTTTTCCTTCAGCTCTACCGATGTATGTATTTGATCATACTTCATATACTGCTCCCCAATACTTTTGTTTTATGAACCAATTCATGTATTCCCCATCCCTTTTTTCCTTCTTGATCATTTGAAAATATAAAAAAAAAATAATATTGTGTATAGTTATTAGCCAAATTTCAGAGCATGTGTAAGTTAGCTTTGTATGTGTGTATTGAGAAAAAGAAAGTTATAAATAGTTAATTGTCTATAGTGCTCTTTGTAAGGTACAGTTTAATCTTGTATAAAGCTTTTATTTTTTAGTTTTTATTCTTATGTTAATTTTTTTGACCTGGAGGAAATAAATTTAAAGATTGGTTGTGTTGTAGTTTATTATACAGATCCATGTGTCTTGAAAACTAATTATGTGTAATAAAAGCTTAATTAGATATGGTGTCTAAGGTGGGTGGTCTTCCAATACCAGCATTTCAGAGGGATTCAATTGTTTTCCATTTTGAACATTGGCTGTTTGTTTCTTGTCAGTCAGTGGTAGATGACTGGATTGAAGCCTATAAAGAAGACAGGGATTTGGCACTTCTGGATCTCATCAATTTCTTTATTCAGTGTTCTGGCTGTCAAGGTAATTGTTTCCTTGTGATCATTTGTAGGATAGACTTTCAGCATGTTTAGTTGAGTGACTTATATCTTCCATTAGGCATTATTCACATTTACCTTAGTTTTGAAGAATTCGGGCACATTAGGATTTTCCTGGGTGGTTGGTAGGCCCTCTTAGATTGTTGAGTAGACTTGTTGAGTGGCAAGCCACAGCTCAAGTCATCTCTCTCGCGGAGGAATTGGAAAAGTTTTAAATTTGGTAGAAAGGGAATGGAGTGTTTTTTTCTTTTCTTTCTCTATTTTTTTGAGAGAACACTGGGAAATTGACAGTATGAATTTCTAGTGTCTACAGAACTTAAGTGAAATGCTGTTTTTTTTTTCATGTCTGTTTTTCAATCCTTTCTGTCCTGGAATGATTCTGGCAAATACTATATGTGATATTACTTAAGAATCTTTGGCACCATTTTGAAAGTTGTATGAATATTTTTCTCACAGATAGATAACTTTGAAAATGGCTCAAAATAAGCACCAGAGATTTTAGGATTATATATTTAACTTTAGAGGTTCTTTTCATTTAGTTCAAGCCTCTCCTCCCTCCCTTTTTTTTAAATACATGAGGAAACTGAGGTCCAGAGAGGTTAAATGATTTGCCAATAGAGATTAAGTAGACCTGGAATTTAATCCTAGGTCATCTGTTCCAAAATCTAGTCTTTCAGCTGTGCCATGTTGCCTCAAAATATGTCTCATTATTAATTTTTTGGTTTATATTTCACTCCATCATTCTTAAACCTACCTTCCCATTATATCTAGGGATGGTGACAGCTGAGATGTACCAAAGTTTACATAGCTCTGACATTTTGAAGAAAATGATTGAGAAGTTTGATGAGGTAAGATTTAGTTCATATAGACTAAACTTGAAACAACATAGAATTTCAAAAGTCCAGTGAGAAGAAGAAGGCCATGACTCAAAAGATTTAAGGACTTTTACACCAGGCCATGATGCTGCTTTAAAAAAAAGAAAAAAATCATGGGGGAAGATTTTTTTCCTCTGTCTGTGTGCATCATAGGCATAGACTACCTATTCAGACTAAACTATTAATTATTTTTATTTTTGTATTAAACCTTTAAATTAAGCAAAATTATCTTTGTATTAAACCTTTATTTTCTGTTAATATCAGTTCTAAGAAGAATGGCAAAAGCTAGGCAATTGGGCTTAAGTAACTTGCCTAGGGTCAGACAACTAGAAAGTATCCGAGATAAGATTTGAATCCATTCACTCCCAGCTCCAGGTCTGGCATTCTATCCATGGTGCTACTTAGCTGCTTCTCAAATATGACTTTGAATAAGTGAGATTGAAATATAAAGTGGTTTATAAATTATAATTATTCATAAGCTAATAATCAGACACCTGATTGTAGTCTTACTCCATCTTGTCTGAGAGAATTCTATTAGTATATTTTTTTTAACAATTGAGTTTATTTATTAACTTAAATTCATTCTATGCTAGGCTCTGCAGGAAGCATTTACTTATTGCAGTTTATCTTTGGGAGCCATATTGCCTCAACATGTACAAAAATTTTTTGGGGGATGCCTATTCTTAGTTGAAGAAAGTTTGGAGGTAAAATTTGTTTGAAGTATATGAATGGCCATTGGACATAGTAACCTCATTAGGAGTTATAATTTCTTAGGGGCTGTGAGTATGCTTAGTATTTGATAATAGAAAAAAGCCTCCCATGTCTAGAGTGAATAAGATCCTTGTCTCAGCTCAGAAGATTTCTTAAACTACTAAATTGGTAAAAGCAAAATCATGTCAGTCACAGTTTAGAGATAACTTTCTATTTTTCATAATTTTTGTTCATTATATTTCTATTTCATATTGAACATAATTAGATTCTTAATATAAATTTATATTTAAAATTCAATATGAAGAACTTGAATTAATCTTTCTAACATGTAAATTAAAGGGCTTTTTTTTATAATCACTTATAGGAAACAGGGTTGCAGTATAAGAGATTTATGGCTCGTCCATGGATCTTAACAGTGACATGGCCAATGGAGTTGGTAAAATCTTTGCTTATTTTCTTTCTCTTGAGGTGTTTTGTATATTTGTTAAGTTCTGTACATGAAATTAATGGAATTATCTTATTGTCTATTTGTGAATTGAAATAATTTTTAATTATTTTATTTTTGTCAGTCTGTGTAAATTGTAACATTTCTAGATGCCATGAATTAGCGATATGATCTCTGTGTATGGCAGCTCACAGAACGTCATGCACATTTAAATACTTAAATGCTTTTTAATAACTAGGAAGATTCTAAGATATGTTTTTGTTTTTCTTTCTGAGTACTTTTCACAAATTTTTTGATAGTTTTAGTAACATTAATCATTTACAGTTTAATAGTGTCCTAAACATAGAAGAGACACAAGCACCTTTAGCCAGCAAAGTGAGGTTCAAGAGAAGGTATTATTGAACAATAATAACAACAATAATAACATTGATAGCAGCTAGCATTTATGTTTGTTTAAGGTTTACAAAGCATTTTACATGTCACCTCATTTGATACTCCCAATAACCTTAGAACCTGTAAGTACTACTGGTTTTATTATCTCCATTTTATAGATGAGGTAACAAATATAAATAAATAAATGAATAAATAAATGAATATATATATATATATATATATATATATATATATATATACACACACACACACACACACACATACATATTTAACTAGTTGGAGACAGAATTTGAATCCAGTTTTTTCTTGACTCAAGTTCAGCACTCTTTCTACTACAGCATGGGGCCTCTTTTGTTATTTAACCTAGTTAAGTGACATTATTTTCAAATGGGATGTCTTCACTGGGTTGACTGATAGTGGCTATTTCCAAACTGAATTATATCTGGCCTATTCCACTAAATAAAATAGCAAAGAGAATAGGATTGAAACCTGGCCCAAAAGGTCAGTTAGGAATTTAAGCTCCTCTTCATACTTTAGGCTCAAAAATAACTGGTAAAACTATTTCTTATGTTGACATTGGTGGGCATAGTTATATGGTAATAAATAATTCTTGTTTGCTGTTGATGAGATACAGCCTGACATCTAAAATACTATTTAATAAGAATTTTGTCCCTTTCTATGGGCAAATTGACAAGTAGGTTCCATATTGTAGGGGTTTTAGATTTCCTTCTCTGAGAATCGACACTTAGCAGGTTTACTGGGACCAGATGCATGATAGCATTTTTAGTGTATAGACCTAGTTTATTGGGCTCTGTGTGATATCCAATGGTCATATCCTCTAGTAAACATTTTCTTAGAATTATCTGATGTCTAAGCCATGTATCAGGAAGAAGACCCTTTTAAAAAACTTGTCAAATATTAATTGGTATTGACATTGACTTTTGATAACTGAGTGGTCATTTTTTATCACAGTGAGGCAGTTGTGTGGGACATCAGGGGAATTAATTTAAATGTGCATAAATTCACGGTGAGTTAAAGGTTCAAGTTTTTACCTTGTGGTTTATTGGCTAGGCTTTCTTGTTCAGGAAGACAATCTGAGAACTAAATTATCTATTGAAAACCCATTCTTGGTATAGGGTATAAATAAAATCCAAATTCAGAATGTTCATAATAGGTAGTATGTATCATATTTTCTCATGTTGTTAAACTTGTACTTTTTTCATATCAGCATTTCTTGTTGCCCTCCCTTAGAGGTACAGATAACCAATTTATGATGGCTTAGTAATTTATTTCAGGAAATGTAGCATTTGGCAGTGTAAACAAACAAAACCCCTGTAACTCCAGTTAATTTCTGAATAAATCATCAAAAGTGGGAGCTCACTCATAGTTCACTACATGAATATTATTCCTATAGAACAAATGTTTAAGCTTAAAAAAATAAACTAGAAAGATAAATGTTTTTTGAGGAGTTGGAACTAGGAAGAAGACTTCCTGAAAAATTGACTGAGTGACTTTATTATGTGCTAATTTTTTCAGGGAGTGAGAGATGGGCCTTTCAGAAACTTTGCTGATTTTGAAAAAGCAAAAAAAATGAATGGTGAACTAATTTAGTGGTTGTCAGTATCTTGCATTGTTATTTTTGTGACTTTAATTATAATAGATCTTGTCCAGTTCCTCTAATTAGTTACTCTGAGGTACTGCATTCTTTTGTATGTGGTATAGAGAAAATTGGGAGTGGTTTCTATGTCCTTAGATATGACAAGATATTCTCATTTAATTTTATTTTCTCAATATAAAGTTTTTATTCTACAGTTAGACTAGGATAATTTTTCTGATAGAAGCAAAATCTAAATGACTTTCAGCTTTATTATTTTATGTGTTATTTTTTATTTCAATTGAAATTTTTATCTTATCTCTTTTTTTCCCCCTTAAACACAGGAAGATGAGGGTTATCCAATTGTTAAGCCTGGACCCCACTGGAAAAAATTTAAGGCTAATTTCTGTGAATTTACAGCAGTGCTGATTCAACAGTGTCAGTACAGCATTCTCTACGATGGTTATCTGATGAACACAATCACTTCCCTTCTTTCAGGACTCACAGGCTCTGTAGTGAGAGCATTCAGGCATACCAGTACGTTAGCAGGTCAGTTCTTGCCCATCTCTTTTAGCACTGCATGTTGGGGTATTATGGTGGTTTAACTGTGGAAGGAAGATTCTAAATGTGATTTAGAACTAATATCTTCATGACTCATCATGGGTTTAGTTTTAAGGTGGCTATGATACTTTTTAAAACCTTTTTTTCCCCTTCTAGTCAATTCGTATTTTTTTTAAACATGGCTTCTTGTATTTTTGGCAGGATTGTGGGAAATATGAGAAGTAATAAAATATATGGCATAGTTCTTGACTTTAAAAAGTTTGTGACCTATTTAGGTAGAGAAGACTAATGTCTAAAATCTTAACACTACAATATGCAGTTCTAGTCAAATTCCAAAGGAATAATTGCTTTAATGTTAAGATGGAGAGACCACTGTAAATTAGAGCAGTAAAACAAAGACTTAGGGAAGAGATGGGACTTCAGCTAAGGTAAAAAAAAAAATCTAGATAGGAGGAATGAAGAGAGCAAAGGTATGCTGGTGGCAATTATTGCATTAGCAGAGGAAGTCCTTTGTACTTTTGTATTGTTACATGGATTTGCTTCTTTCCTATGATGATACAAACACATGTGTTAGTTGGTTAGTTGATTTTGGGTGTAAACTGTGTTTCCTGTGGCCAATTTTAGGCAAAGGTAGCATTTGGATCTACCCTACTCTTCTTTACCTCCAACATTACTCCATAGCATAAATTCTCAAGTCAAAATGTTCTATTCATTTGTGCCCTGAATACATCTTTCTAACTTCTGTGCCTTTGTTCATGCCATTTCTCCACTAGAATGCCTTTGCCATTTTTCATTTAACCTGATTCTATTCATTCTTCAAGTCTGACCTCCTCCATGAGATTTTCCTTCACCCTTCCAGCCTATCATAGTAGGCATCTCTAAATCATTGCCCTTATTGTCTGTATTTCTTACTTGGAATTCATCATGTACTATCTTACATTGTTATCTTTTTCATGTATATCTATCTTGTCTCCCCAGGCTCTTTAAAGATTCCTTGAAATAAGGGATTTCCTTTAAAAATTGTATTGCTATTTAAAAAAAATTACCTACATTTACTATATATCCCTCTTCTTCCTCCCAGAGAACCATCCACTGTAATAAAGAATAAAAAAGACAAATAAACAAAAAATAGTTCTGCAAAATTAGCCAGCATGTTAACCAAGTCTAACATAATATGTAGGTTTTCTCAACCAAAGTACTCCATTTTTGTAAGGATGAAAGGAAGGCATAGATAGATAGAGAGATAGATAGATAGATAGATAGATAAGATACTCATATCCCTTCTTTGGTGTAAATTGGCAGGGACACTTGTCTTATACTTTTTTATTCTCCTAGATACGTAGCCTAGTGCTACCTAGAAGATATTCAATAAATACTTATTTTTAATTTGTTGGAAAAAATTTGACAGAAGAGCTTTTATTATAAAGAAATTTACTAACTAAATATAAGTGGTTTTTGGGAGCCAATAGCATCTCAGTTTAGAGCTATTTTGGTATGGATTCATTATCATAAGACAGACATCTTTATTAATAAAAATAAGGGGGGAAAGAGCAGTTTCTAATGTAATAGGGCAAATTGGGGAAAAGTGCCTACTCTTTAATTAAAGGCTTAGATCTTTGGTTGCCAAGAGAAACAGTCTTAAAAGAAATGATATGATATCATCTTGTCCCTGAAGTGGGGGTGGGGTGGGTTTAGGCTCATGAATTTTGTTTCTCTGGCTTATCTTGCCTTTCATCTCAATCATTACAGAATGCATATTTATTCTTCCTTCTGTATCATCATATAAACATTCTCTAAGAGTGTTTGGTGAGCTAAGTTGCTCCTACATGCATGTATTTTGATGTGGTAAAGTGTTTACTGCTCTTTCTTAATACTTAAATGATAAATCCCTCCCACCCCCTCCCCCCGAATATTTACTTTGTCTCTTTTGTTTAGATTATTTATATTTTAATTTTAACTGAGCTTAGAATGATTACTGTGATCATCTTACCTACTTTTTCCATGTCACTTGTATTACCTTCTTTTCTGTTTTGTTTCTTCCCTTTTTAATTTTTTGGTGTTTAGGAGATGAAGTTTTGTACTTAAAAGCCATTTAATTCAGTGACATTTGTTTGTTTAAAAATCTTTTGCATTTCAGCAATGAAGCTGGTGACAGCACTTGTGAGTGTAATTCAGAATCTTGATGTCAGCATCCATAATGCTCAGCAGCTTTATGAAGTAGAGAAGAATAGGACCCCTGAGGGCGAAACTGGTCCTAGATTGGATGAACTTGACAGAAAAAGGAAAGAGGTCTGATAGTTCTTAATGTGGGTTAAGTACTTATGATATACTTTGGGGTATACAGCTTTCTCTTCTTTCCCTTTTAATTGTGGGTCTTTTCTTTCTTTTTTCTTTCTCTCTCTCTAACTCTCTCTCTCTCTCTCTCTCTCTCTCTCTCTCTCTTTCTTTCTTTCTTTCTTTCTTTCTTTCTTTCTTTCTTTCTTTCTTTCTTTCTTTCTTTCTTTCTTTCTTTCTTTCTTTCTTTCTTTCTTTCTTTCTTTCTTTCTTTCTTTCTTTCTTTCTTTCTTTCTTTCTTTCTTTCTTTCCTTCCTCCCTCCCTCCCTCCCTCCCTCCCTCCCTCCCTCCCTCCCTCCCTCCCTCCCTTCCTTCCTTCCTTCCTCCCTCCCTCACTCCCTCCCTCACTCACTCCCTTCCTCCCTTGCTCCTTCCCTCCCTCCCTCTTTCCCTCTCCCCCCTCCCCCCCAATGATTTTGTTGGTATAGGAAAATTCACCATGAGGAACTCTTTTTTTAACAATGTAGGTCTTCAGCTATTCTGTAACCCTTTAGTTTTACATAACTGCCTGTGGCAGTGTGATGTTAAGTGACCAGCTTACTATTAGTATTTGTCAGAGGAAGGGCTTGAACTTTGGTTTTCCTGATTCTGAAATTGACTCTGTCCTCTGAGCCACATTGCCTCTCAACAATGTAGATCTGAGATTTCAAAACTGGGAAATGGAGAACAAATAACCAGTCATTTTTAGCTAACATACTCATTTGTTAACATTAGCTTTTAAATTACATAGGATTCTTTAAATGATGGTGATCATCTGACAACATAGGAATTTTATTTTATGGTATACCAGACATTAAAGCTTATACATCCTTTGATTATAGCTCTCTAATGCCTATGTATTTCCAGTACCCTGGTACAGTTTCTGTTTCTACTCTGAGGTAGAAGTTCTAAAATCTAGGGCTGTCAATCCTGTATTTAATACCTTGACTAAAATTCTAAGAGGAAAATACTTAGTTGATCAGTTGATAGGAATATTCGTTAGTTACCACATTTTATATTTCATGAGAAAAGCAGCCTTTCCTTCTCCCTTTTTCTTACCTTACTCTTTTTGCAAATAATAATAATGATGATTGATACAGTGGTTTAAGCTTTTGTATCACTTTACTTATGTTAACTTCACAGTAGCTCTTATCTCTGTTTTATAGACAAGGAAAGAGACTGAGGCATTGTGACCAAAGCCACATAGCTAGTAGTAAGCATCAGAAGTATACTTTGAACCAAAGTCTCTCTAGAGACTAAGCCTAGCACTTGTTCCACTATAGCATTATGCCTTCTAGCATTTTACAGATACCCTCATATCAAACCGGTTTTCTTTGACCAAAAAATGGCATCAGAATCTTGCAGTTTGAAAGGACCTTAGTGATCAACTATTTCAGTTTAGCATTCTTCAACCATGAAAATTCTGCAGCCTTTTTGAGGTGAGGGAGCAGACAGTACATGTAAAGGCAGCACCACGGAAAGTGATAGCAGATGAGAGAAGGGCAAAGTGTCAAGAGGGATTTTGTGCACTCAGGAGCTAGAGAAGAAAAAAGTATTAACTTTGCAGCATAGGAAAATAGGAATAAATAATTGTATCCTATAACAGCACTGCAAATTTTTCCAATTTACTGCTATAAAATCTTCAGGCTCTTGTGGCCTCTAAGATGGTGGATTGTATGTAGTTGCTACATTTTTGTTTTTCAGTGTCAGCAGAAACCTGTGGAAATAGAAAATATGATGAATGCACTTTTTAAAGGGACCTTTGTACGACGCTATCGGTAAGGATATTAGTTATGTATATATATATATATATATTTTTTTTAAACCCTTACCTTCCGTCTTGGAGTCAATACTGTGTATTGGCTCCAAGGCAGAAGAGTGGTAAGGGCTAGGCAATGGGGGTCAAGTGACTTGCCCAGGGTCACACAGCTGGGAAGTGGCTGAGGCCAGATTTGAACCTAGGACCTCCCATCTCTACACTGGCTCTCAATCCACTGAGCTACCCAGCTGCCCCCTGTATATTTTTTTAAAGCAAACTGTTGCACATTTTTTCTGACCTCCAGGAGTATACTACTTTAAATCATCGAAGTGGATTCCTTTCCATTCTTCATTGTTCATAGCTATCTCAGCAGTTAAGTCCTATCCTTTGTCTTAGTCATTTCCTTTCATATCCACCTTTTCTCCTCACTTTTATGGTTTCAAATCCTCATTAGCTCTTACCTGGATAATATGAGAAGTATCCTAACTAGTCTTTGTACCTCTAGTCTTTACCAGTCACTTTTATATAAGATAATTTTCCCAATAAACAATTTTGATCACATCAATTAGGTTATTCAAAAACCTTTCATGTTTCTTTATCATCTTTAGTAGAAAGAAAATGATTCCAGACAGAACTGTGTTCAAATGCCATATCTGAGGCTTATTCTCTATGTAACCCTGGGCAAGTCACTTAAATTTCAGTTTCCTCATCTATAAAATGAAGGAGGCAAGGTGGACTAGGTATCAGTAGGGCTAAGGCTAGGGACTGACCCTGTGACTTTGTAATTGTAGGAAACTTCTTTGTGAGGAAACTCTTTTTACAAATACAAGTCAACACCTTTTCTGCAACTGACAATCATAGAGAGTTGCTTAGAACCCTGAGAGTTAAAGTCATTTTTCTGGGTGGCACAGCTAGGATGGAGCACAGATGAGACTTGAACTTAAGGTTCCCTGGCTTTGAGGTGGGCTCTCCAATATGCCATGCCACTTTTGGAAGGTGTTGAATGATGCCTAAACTTAGTTTGGCATGTAAAGATCTTACAGCAACTTCTTTTCTTGATTCTTTTCTTACCTTCATGTTCCCTATAATCCAGGCAAAATAAATTGCCTTTTTACTTAACAAGATATAAGATTTCTCATTTCTTTTCCCTTGCTGCTCCTGCCATTCTTTTCAGTTAGAATTCCACCCCTACTCATTCTCCCCACACTTCACATCTCTGTGCTATTATTACCTCTATTAAAATACTCATCTCAAATACTGCTCTTCCCCAAGAAACTTTACTTTTTTCTCATGTCTGTCCTTCTCTCCTAGCCATAAGTGACCCATCCCATTTTTCAACTCCCATAGCAATTTTCAGTTGTTTGTCTGTACTTTTATTTCATTGTGTTTCGATTACCATTTTATTATTTTAAGCTTTTTATTCTAATTTACTGGGCTATTATATATTTTAAATTAATTATGGCTTGGGAGGGCAGATAGATGGTTCATTTACCATTGAAATAATTCCCTTATTACAATTGAGAGCCAGGTCTGAAGATGGGAAGTTCTGGGTTCAAATGTGGCCTTAAATACTTCCTAGCTGTGTGACCCTATGCAAGTCATTTAACTCCATTGCCTAGCCCTTTCAACTCTTATGCCTTGGAACTGAAACATAGATTGCATTAGTCTAATTCTAAGACATAAGGTAAAGTTTCAAAAGATAAACAAACAAATAAATAGAACTGATCTTTTATCAGTTTTTGGATTCTTGATTGAAAAAATTTGAGAGTATTTAGTGTTTCTTTGGTGGGACTAACACTTAAAGATTTGATTAAGCATTAAGCATTTTGTTCCTGTGATTGGATAAAATTTTAGGCTTTATTGTTCCAATTGTACTTAGAACAAAATAATCACTATTTAGTTATTCTTAATGCATTTCTAACCTTGTTTTCATAGTGATGTTATTCCTGAAATCAGAATCGTTTGCATAGAGGAGATGGGAAGTTGGCTGAAATTGTACCCAAACATGTTTTTGAATGATTGTTACTTGAAATATGTTGGTTGGATGTTATATGATAAGGTGAGTTTTCTTGAAAATAAAACTAGTAGAAGTTATTTTAAAAACTTCTTTCTTAATTTTTACCACAAATTGCCATTAGAGTTGTCAACTTTAGTAGAATGTTTTTAAAAAAATGCAATTTAGTACTACTCAAATTTCCTTTACTCATAGATTGGTTTGATTGAAGTCTTTTGAACATCACATTAATTCCTGAATATGCCCCTCCATCCCTTCCCATACCTAGTGATATGTCTTTTATAACAATGAGTGAAAAAAGAAAAAACAATTTAGTAAAACCAACCCAATCATTGGTCATTATAAAGTATTCAGTTTCATTTTATTGTTCTTTCTGTTTATATTGTTGTAGTCTTGAGAAGGCAGTAAAATTTTTGTTGTGACTGGCAAATAGAAAATTAAATTAAAACTTGGAAACCTTATGCTACTTCTAGATAATTCATTTTTGGCTCTGAGATGGAATACTTTCGTTGATAGAAGGCTGATGTAGGGTCAGTGGAGTCATTGTCTCTTCTATGTTTTGTAACTAATAGCAATTGTATGGCTCAGTGTAGATTATTAACAAAAAAGCAATTGACTAGCTGCTTCAACTCCAAAGACTTTTGTTTTGGAGGACCTAATAAAATTCTCAAATAACTTCTACTCTGTGTTCTTCACTGTTCTGCCCCTACCCCCCAGCCCTAACTAATTTCAGACTTGGTTTGTTACTTTGAAAAGTAATGGTAGGGACAGCTGGGTAGCTCGATAGAGAGCCAGGCCTAGAGATGGGAGGCTTTAAGTTCAAATATGACCTGACGTTTCATAGCTATGTGACCCTAGCTATGTGTCATTTCTAAAACAGAAGGGCTTTAAAAAAAAATTGTTCCTGATGAATGCTGTATATCTCCCATTTTCTAAACTTTTGTGCTAGCCTTGGTTTATGCTAGGGATATACTTCTTCCTCACTTTCACATTATTAAATCCCTCACTTCTTTGAATATTAAGCTCAAGTGATACCTCCTACAGTCCAGCAAAGTGGCACAGTAGATAGAAGTGCCAAGATAGAGTCAGAAAGACTTCCTGAGTTCAAACCCAGCCTCAGACATTTACTAGCTTTTTGACCCTGGGTAAGTTACTTTATTCAGTCTGCCTTAGTTCCTCATCTGTAAAGTGATCTGGATGAGGAAATGGTAAACCAGTGTCTTTGCTAAGTTCGTTCCAAATGGAGTCACAGAGAATAAGATGTGACTGAAAAACCACCACTACTTCTACTTGAAACTTTTCTTGATCTTGAAAAAAAATTATTTTTATTTTGTATATATTTAGCACATATATATATGATATCTCTCTTGATAAAAGTTAAGCTTCTTAATAGCAATCTATTTCATTTTTTGTCTTTGTATCCATAATACTTAGCAGAGTGCCCAGCACATTTGGTTCTTGCCTGACAGTTTTTGAGGATTTGTTAAAGTGTCTGTAAATATGAGAAGTTGTTTCTGTCCATGTTGATCGTGATAGGTATCATATTCTCCTTGTTTTACAGCAGGCAGAAGTTCGGCTAAAGTGCCTTCAGGGACTTCGAGGACTTTATGAGCACAAAGAGCTTATTTTTAAGATGGGTCTTTTTAATACCAGATTCAAGGTAAGTGGTATTACTTCTTTCTCCTTTCATCCTTTATTTCTTATCACTAATAATAAGGTTAGCTACTCATCTTTTAGGGAATGTGAATTTGGAACTCCTTCTGGTCCTTTTTGACTTCTGTGGGATTTTTGGAATAAAATATGATTTTCTTTTCATTGCCTGACATAGAAACAACCTTTTTATTGAGTCAATAGGGCTAATTCCCAATGTTTGGCACATAGTAGGTGTGTTTAATAAATGCTTATTGATTAATTCTAGAGAAGCCCCCATGGACAGAGTTATTTCTGTCTTGGCCAGAAGCAGGCAAACTGAAGAGAACAAACCAATGAGCATTTTAGTTTTTTGTTTTGTCTTTTAATTTCCACTTTCAGTTGTCTATATCAGATTTCCCCATCCAGATAACTTTTTGCTTATTTGGTAGTATATTGGATGGAATTATTTGGAATCAAGAAGACCTATGTTCAAATCTTTCTTCAGACACTTAATAACTGTGTCTCTTGGCAAGTCTCTAACTTGCCTCTCTACCCTCAGTTTCATTATCTACAAAATGAGTTTTGGACTTGATTGCCTCTAAGGTCCCTTCTAGTTGTAAACTTTTGATCCTATGATCTTAGTCTTTTTATTTGTTATTACTTACATTTCACCAATATTTCATTATGTTCATTTACCACAATTTGTTCAATTATTCCCTAATTGTTGGGGATATGCTTTCTCTATGGGTGGAGGGTGAGAATAAAATGTTTGCTATGTACTAACTGTGCTGAGTGTGTTACAAATATTTCATTTTCACAATAACCCTTTGAGGTAGGTGCTGCTATTATCTTCATTTTACAGTTGAGGACACTGAGACAAACAGATTAAGTGAGGTCACAGAATTATCAAGTATCTGAGATGAGATTTGAATTCTGGTCCTCCATTCTCTTAGCCATCAGCTGTCTTATGATATTTTGCTACTGCAAAAATTGATTTATATTTTGGTGCAAATTAGACCTTTCTTTCTATATTGACTTTCTTGGTCTAGGAGTGGGTGGGATCTTTGGGTCAGACATCTTTGTCACTTTCTTAACACAATTCCAAATTGTTCTAAGATCTGTTATTTTTGGACTGAAATAGTTATTTCTGAACTTTTGTTTCTGACACAAGGGGGTGCTATGCTACTGGATATGAAATCAACAATTCATTTCTGTAGGTATTTATGAAGCACCTACTTTGTGCCTAGCACTGTGTATATAATGAAAATATAAAAAATATATACTGCATGCCCTTGACTCAAGACTTTCAAGCATTTTGAGAGAATTTTCTAGCATATCGAGCATTTAAACCTTTTGTGCATGAAAGAGATAATGATATGAGTTCACATATAACAAATAATTCTGTGCCATGAACATTATGGATAATAAGAGAGGGGATAAATGAGTCACTGAATTAGTAGGAAAAGTTTCATGGAATAGTTAGGACTAAAGGTATCATGTGAAAAGTTGCTATCTTGTGTCCAGTTAGTGTTAGTGATCTTGTTGTAGTTTTAATAAAACAAATTGCAGTGGAGTAGGCAGGAGGAGATAATTTTTGACCTAATTTCTATAGTTACAATTTTACTTCCTAACTCGCTTAGTAACTGGTTTCAATTGGCATAGTGGGCATTGTCAATTATGTTATTAGTCTTTATGGACTGATCACTTAGTATTGTACTTGTTTCTGTTGGGGAATCAAAAAGAAATATGATATGATTTCTGCCTTAGGAGGATAGACATACCGAAAAAAAGTTTTCTCTGTAGATGATGTGGTTCTGAGCATTATGTGGTTTATAATTTAGAGCAAAAATACCTGACCTCATGCTCTAATCATTTATAACCTAACATTATTATGAATAATCAATAAAGAAATATATTTTAGATGTATTATGACACCGTGCTACACAAAAACAAAATTGAAATTATTCCTGCATTCTGAGTTTGGTGAAGACAGCACATATATACTTAAGTGTGTACAAAACAAATACAAAGTAATTTTGGAGTGGAGGCCCTCACAGTCGGGGAATATCAGGAAAACTTGTAAGTAGGAAGTGGCAGTGGATTGGTTTAGGGATTCCAAAAGGTAGTTATGAGGAGAAAAGTACATTTAAGATATGGAGGATAGTCTTAGTAAAGGTGTGCAAGTAGAAGTTAGTGAGAAAGTTATTTTGACTGAATTTAACAGTACATGAATGAAAGGAATATGTAAAAGTAAGCCTGAAAGAGGTAGGTTGGAGCTAAGCTTTAAATGACAGAGGCATTTGTATTTGATCTTATTTTTCCATGAGTTTTCCTGTGAGTTTTTCCATTTTCTCTATATTAACATAATAGTTATACAGTTTTATTAATCTGTACTTTTCTGTTTTTTAGTGATTTCGAATCCATACTGTGGTATTAGTTATGGATCTTAAGATAGAAACTGAAGTAATAGCTGTCTTTTGGTACCATTATTCTCCTGATTGTTGAAAGTTCACATTTTTTAAAAATTTCCCCATAAACCTTACCTTTTGTCTTAGAATTGTCTGTCATATGGCAGAAAAGTGTCAAGGGCTTAGGCAGTCAGAGTTGAGTGACTTGACTGGGGTCACACAGCTAAAAGTTGGAAGTTAGATTTGAACCCACATCCTCTTGACTCTAGGCCTGACCCTCTATCCACAATACTACTTAGTGGCCCCTATTCATCAACTTTTACTAATTGCCTATCAATTTTATAGATTCATGTCACCTCTTGATAGATTTTTGATGGCAGATTTTAATCAGATATATTTAATGTAGATATATAGTTCTATGTATAGTTTGTCTTCTAATTCTGACTGCACTGAGTTTGTGTGTGTGTTTTTGTGTAAAAAAGCTTTTCGATTTCAAGGTTGCTTCTTGTGTTTTATAACCTCTGTTGTCCTGTGTCTGGTTTTGAATATTAATTTCTATGAAAGATTGTAATAAAACATTATACTTAAGAATTATATGATAGTTACTTTGGAAGGTAAAAAATTCAAATAATTAATTTTCATTTAGTAGCACATAGTGTGTTTGTTACTGACATAACAAATAGGTATTATTTGTTATTTAAAGATTATATTGAACAAAATGTGTTACTTTTCTTTTTTTTGTCATTTTGCTTCCAATAGAGTCGAATTGTTTCTATGACTACAGACAAGGAACCTGAAGTAGCTGTTGAAGCCATGAAACTTGTGATGCTGATGGCCCTGTAAATATCTTTTCAAAATAAATCTGTTTTGTTGTTTGAATGGTAATAGGCTTAAATGTAAAAGGGTAGGGAATTTGACTTATAGCATGCAGTAAGATATAGGTAGAATTATTGATTTCTTTGCATTGTGGGGGATATGTTAAAACTTTTGGTGTGAGGCAAACAGCTTATAGGTAAAGTTTCATGGGTTACAACGTTTTAGTTACTGAGTTTTTAAGAAAATTTTCTTTTAAGTTCAGTGAAGTGATTTTAGATAACTAATAGTTAACTTCATTTCTATATACTCTATATGGAGTATATTTCTACCTATTTTGTTGTGTTTGGTTTTTAAGAAGCTCTACCATATTTCAGTATCTTTCGAAAGCTTTTATTCTCAGGCTTTCAAGGTGTGCATTTGTTGTTGTTGGCAGGATTCATGATGGAAAATAGCTAATGTCTGCACTGGGAAATATCTTTTATGTGTGTGGTTCTTTTCTTTTACCAAGGTTTTGGGCCCATCTCTAAAGTTTGTAGCCTCAATAAGCCTGTTGTCTGATGCATTGTTCAATAATTATGTATTTAGGGGACTACTATGGGCCTGGCACTATGAGGATCCAAGAACATTAGTAAGTAAAAAAATAGTTTTTACGTTTGGAGTGGTCGAAGGGTTTATTGTGCAGGAAAGGGGTTAAACTTATTTGCTTTGGCAGAATTAGGAGCAATAAATATGAGTTGCAGAAAGTTAGATTTTGGCCAAATGTAAGGAGTAATCTAACAATTTGAGCTGTCCAAAGGTCTCT